>NC_057801.1:702154337-702754337 GCF_018294505.1 Triticum aestivum
TATATATAGAATTTCTTGTAGAACGACCGATCATATATATATCATCAAATGTCTCACACCACCATTCACACATACACATGTATGTATATATATATACATATATATATATATAATTTGTCCTACATGGAGGCATTACTCCAGTGGTAGCGGGTAATGGAATTCTTCTTTGGTATCTACGACCTGGTTGAGCAAAAATCCCGCTATTTCTTCTTGAAGTATTGGTACGCGATCCCCTGGTAGGAGCTTCTCCCGCACGTCCCGGAACTTTAAAAAAAGGAGATCAAATATGCATGTATTAGTTGTGTGTGTATATATTAGATATTAATAATGATGTAAAATTTGTGAATAGTGCTCTGGCAACGTACCCATTGCTGTCTATCATCTTTGCTCCTTTTGGACGCCATCATGCAAATGTTCTCGCAAACATAGTATCCACATAGATCATTCCCCGACAACTGCTTCATTCACTTTACCATAATAGAATTCAATCAGATAATAATTAATCAAGCATGATAACTAATGGTATATTGAAACTAGAATTAAAGAGATGGTATCTAGCTAGTACTACTTAATTAATTATACCTTGGGTCGAAACCAATACAACTTTTCTTTCCATTCACCTGGAACCTCTTTCCTGAACTTTTGCCAAGCCCTGCCCGCCGGCAAAGAAAATGAAAATAGGAGTTATTAATTAGTTGATATCAGCAAATGACGAACTAAAGAGGCTGACATATAGTTTGATGATGATTGAAATTACCTATTGACTATCCCCTTCACGATTTCGTACTCCTTGACTGGTTTAAGTAGCGAGTCCAGAACTTCAACTTCTCCATCTTCAACTCGAATGATTAAGATCCAGTGGTAACTGCATGCGCACATGTTTACATGTATAAATTAAGCGGACATGTGCATAACACTCATCAAGTACCCTAAACCCTATACACTTATTAATTAACATCTAGCTAGTAAGCAAAAACAGAATTTGTAGTACAAGACAGTGTGACTCAACCGAAGTGGTAAGGAAGTAGTATATCTCGATTGGTATTTAGGCGCTTCAAGAACTCTATGAAGCTAGTCTCTGTATCTTGTTTATAGAATGGCTTTGGCTATGTCACTTGATTAACGGTATTTGGGTCAAGGAACCCAATGCCACAGTCTCCAGCCTTTTTCATTTCATATATCTTCATTCTGCATAATACCACAGAAAAGAATATAGTGAGGATAATTACATCTAATGATCAACGACCACTACAGGTAGCTAGAGACTTAATTAAATTACAGAAAAAAATTACTTACAGACAATAGCAACTGACAAGAGATTTGTCGAGTGCGTCTTGATTGAATAACTGAAACACTTTTGTAAACTCAACATACAGAGCATTCTCATGGTAGTAATGATCTGCCTTGACTTTCGCCATGAGGGTCTCTCGATTGGTAGTCTTGGTACTTTTCATGTACCATTCATGCAATTGATACATTCTCGTTGAGAGCTTCTTGACCTCCTCAGGCTTGACCAAAGGTTCACCGCGGGCATATTTCCGTCTTATTTCCGCCTCTGTAATCAATGGTGTGGGCTCGAGCTCTAGGAGTTGTTCCATAGTGACATCAGCCTCTTCAGCCATCCTTCTATGATCTTCGGTTATTACCGGCAGATCGTAGCCGGTACTCACATGTGTTAATGGTAAAACGAGTGGGGTGATCGATTGCACCGCCCGTTCTCCTACCTGGGGAACAACTTTTCCGCTTTTCTTGGCAGCTGCTTGGCTGGAGCTTGAGCTCGACTCCTTCTTTCAGTGCTCATGTGCCTTCCTGATTTGGTGCTCATAGTCTGAGTCAACAGGCTTGGGAGCTGGTGCTTTAGCCATATGAATAAAGTGCTCAATTGCATGCTCAAGCACTTTCTCCTTTGGTGGTAGTGGTGGTTTCGGTCCAAAATGGGCGTCCAATTGTCTCCTGACTTCAGCTACGTTTTCCACTTCTCTCCTGTTGTAAGGCCTCTGTAGAAGAGGCGTGAGGCTTGGACCATATTGGAATCTCTTGCCTTCTTTACTTGTACCGCCAGCCGCCATAGTTGCGGCGGCTCTCTTTCGCTGTTGCTTTGGCGGCGGAGCCTGCTGAGGCAGCGTAGACGGCTTGCGTGGTGCTTGACTTGGAGGAGGAGGCCTGGGCTGATGCAGTGCCGGATGACTTGGAGGAGGAGGAGTGGGCTCACGCGGTGCTGGACTTGGAGGAGAAGGAGTGGCCTCACGCGTTGGCGGACTTGGAGGAGCAGGATTCTGCAGAGGCGGTGCCTGACTTGGAGGATCTGGAGGCGACTGCTGATGCGGTGGCGGACTTGGAGGAGGAGCCGGCTAATGCAGTGCCGGTGGCCTTGGAAAGACGATGCAATCCTTTCTCCATGGAACTATACGATGCAATGCCTCTCCTAGTGTACGCTCGTCCTCACCTCCAGGAATGTCAAGATGTAGCCCCCTATATTCTTCATCCACCCCGACATGAGCATAGCCAGCTCGAATCGAATTGCAATGGAAGGTTGCTTCAGGGGGGTTGTATAAGCAATGCCGTCAGCCACCATCATGGATATGTTCTTCACTACTAATGTATGTAGCTCACAATTAGTGTTCTCAGTGATGTCATCCACAGGGTATGTATCCAGCAGTGCCTCATGGCCCGGTGCGGAACCCACACTGCTTCTCAGCATGGATGGGACGGTGCTATCCAATGCTGGATCCGCTACCTCCTGCCGCTGCAGAGACCCCCTTCCCTGGCTGGTGATTTCGTCAATCTGCTGCTGCTGCCGCTACAATAGGTGTGCCAACTCTGTGTGCGAAAGTTCTAGGCCTTTAAGCCGTTCTGCTTCCTGCTTTCTCTGCTCCTCCTCCAGCTTCCTCTTCTTCTTCCCCTCCATCTTCCTTCTGGCATGACGTCTGTAGTTGGTGTTCCCGTCTGAAAACCCCTCAAACCACGGAACAACACTTGCGCCTCGTGTTCTTCCCAGTCTGTAAGCTCGTCATTCTCTCTGTTGGGCGTGAACACCCCTGTTCGAGCCTCTTCCATTGCAACAAGTATTTTTTCCTCGATTCCTTTAAGACTTGCCTTCTTCAAAACTTGGCCTGTCTTTGGGTCCAACGCCCCCCCCCATGCGCATAGAACCTAGTCCAGCACCTGGAAGGCCAGCTCAATGTAATTGGAACAACCCCTGCAGCCTGCATCTCTTCCTCAGACTTATCCCACTTAGGACGGGCCACCACGTAGCCACCTGGCCCCAGCCTATGGAACTGCTCCTTTTTCGCGGCATTGATCGTGTTTATTCTCGACCGTTCCTTAGTTAGTTCCTATTCCTTGAATTTCACGAAATCTTCCGAGTGATCTTTTTCCTTCTCAAGTGTTCTCATGAATTCTGGAGTCTTCTTTCCTCCTTTGACGTACGCGGCCCATACAGTTTTCTTGTGGTTGTTGAATGCAACCGACATCTTCCTAAGAGCAGCTATCTTGACTTTCTCCACATCTTCAGCTCTGAAAAGATTTGGTAGCACGAAATGTGAAATGAGAGCTTCCCAAAGCAATTTTTTGGCTCTATCGTCAACAAAAGTAAGATCTGGACGTGGCTTTGCTGGGGTTTTCCATTCTTGAATGAAGACCAAGAGTTGGTCCTTCACAAGAACTCCGCACTGATGAACGAACTTGTCCACATTCTTCTTAGGCTTGCTTGGTTTGACGTTATCTTTAATGGCATCGATGTTGTACTTTATGCCTTCCTTCAACTTTTTGGCCGGGCCTCGCACTCTCCCTGCAGACGATTTGCTCGATCCGGAGGCTTGAAAGAAGAATGATCTCGATTCATTAATATATATATATATATATACAAAACCATTTAAAAACACGTGATGATCACTAGATGTCTGCTTCTATAAAGATGTACCTCGCCGGAATTTGCTATTTCAGGATCATCATCATAGTTCTGCACTTCATCAATTCGGTCGTCTCGATCGAATATCATATCACCCTCCCCGGTATTGTTCAGATATTGGGAGCCGTCATCTTCTTCATTCAGATCATCATCTGGCCGGCTCGTGGAGCGTATGAGATTAAACATAGGCTCTTCTCCTTCGTCTCTACTGGTATTGTCCACCATACCTTTTATTTAACTAATCAAGAAGAAGTATAAAACAATTTAGTATGCATCTCAATGCGGCACCCCGACTCAGACAAACCGGAACACCCCGTATTCCAGCCCAGAGATCGAGGAGAAGTCTTCTAGAATACGGCACTGCTTAGCATAGAATAAACTGGCTTTCTATTATTACACGAATATGAATAAAACGTCTCCTATATTACAATGAATAACATCAGCACATCGACAGTACGCCATCCTCAGTTTCTCTATGGAAGCAGCAGAACAACTCGAAGCAGCAGAATAACTCTAGCAGCAGAACAACGACGACGGTGGTGAACTCCACTCCGCAGGGACTCCGGCTGGAACGCTTATCCTAGCTCGCATGAACAGAAACCACGACAAGCAAGCAATCAAATCCGGCATGACCTGCAAGCTGGCATGACATGCCAGGTCAGTACATTGAATGTACTTGCAAGGTCACAATAACCAGAAGCATTCAAGACAGACAACGGCATGGCAATTATAGGTTAAATAGGAATTATCATGAGATCATCAGAATAACATGGCATGACCAATATAAACATGATACAGCTAACACAACATGAACATATTAATCCGACAATACTAGCATGCAACATTATGACACTATATGCACCATTTATCCTGCTCGGGTTACCTTGTAACCAACACATGCATCACTTACCAACCTCGGACATCACACAATCATCTCATGATCAAATAAAACTTGGTATGAACAATACTGTAGTGATCATTAAATGACCACAAGGAGCTTGATCTTTACTCACGATTCTCACACAACATCACGAATATCCAACAACTCGGTACCCTCGATACCACGGTGATCCTTACGGCGATCACAACCACGCCCAACACTTGGTCTCAAACTGTCATCCTTACGGTGATCACAACCATGGGTTGTCATTAATTAAGTTATTCTTATTACTGTTGACTCATGGTGTACCCTACTTTCGAACTTGGACCTTATCCGCGGGCGTGGCTATCGATAGATTTAATATACACTCTACAGAGGTTAGTACACTATACCCACACTACGGAACCCATGGCCTCGCACTCCCATTCGGGTGGACCAACGACGTTCCGACAAAACCACTCTATTGCCATGACACTCTCCCGGCCACTCCGACTCACTCCCCTCTGGGATAAGTCATGGGTGGCCCCATGTCTACATCAAGACACCTCAAACCACCATCATGGCCCAAAACAATACACCGTCCCAAACAGGGACATATGCACATAACAACAACAACGGGCACACAAGGCTTATGTCCGCCTACCTGATCAGGGTACCGCGCGCCCATAACCTTCCCTCGTTGGAGGCACCAGTGAGAGGCAGAACAATAGACCCAGTTAGGACCATCCCATACCGGTAAGTGTGGTTGCACTGGTCAGCATCGTTTCAGCGGCACCATGACTCAGCCAACAGTTGTTCAAGTACAATTTAATCCAGTTAACTTGAATGCAAATATGCCGAGCCATGATAAAATTTATGAACATGATATCAACATAATCATGAGGGTATCACATAACTATCCACCATATCAACAATAAATCATATCCACTGAGCATGGCACACTGACTAGCATGACCATCACCAGCATGAACATGTACTACTAGCAAGCATAAACATATGAAAGTAAATACTAGCAAGTAGAACATGATAACAGAGTACTAGACAACATAGCATAAAAGTGAACATGCAAAACTAAACATCACCGGAACAATGATAACCATCTTTTTAACAAGCAAACAATTAATAAAGATTCAAGTTGAAAACCATCGCTACTACATGACTATCATGCAAGTGGGTATCGTGGCTTGCCTGGGGATGAAGAAATCACCGGGAGAAAGTGCGAGAAACACGCAGAACGAATCGCCGGAAAACGTTCTCTCTTGGAGGGGGCTGAATAAGGGCAAGGACATAATGGTCATTTTCGCAGCGTCAAACCATAGTGAAAGCATGACCAACAGAACGGGCTCGACGAAACAAACAAGTAGGCTTTGGAATCACCTCATTTGGAGCTATAGTTAAAAAGTTATGAAGGGTTGAAGCTCAGGGACCTTTTTGCAAAAAATTCTTCACCAAATAGGTCCCTGAGTGGATAAGGCAGAAACGCAAATTGGAAATACGTTTTCTGTAGATGAAAACGCACGCGCCCAAAATGCGCTTCCACTTGCCACGTCAGCGCAGATAGGTCAACACGGGGCCGGCCCTTGTGTGGCTAACAGGTGGGGCCCGCGCTGCTTCTCTCTCCTCCCGCTTGTCTCCTTCTTCCTCTCGACAGAAGCAGGGGAGAGGCGACGCGGTGCAGCGCCAGCGATTGCCCCAGCAGCTCCGGCCGTCCCTGGTGGAGCTGGGACCACCGGCAGCTGCAGAACGGAGTGCTGCTCCCTCCTGGAGCAGCAGCAGGCACTGGGGAGGCTTGGAGTGACGGCGGCTGGCGGGGGCCGAGGGCAGCGGCGGCGGTTAACCTTGGGGCACGCGGCTAGGAGCACTCCGGTGACGACGGGAAGGATTGGGGAGGGTCACCGGAGCATGGGGAGGACGTGGGTGAGGTCAGGGAGAGGAAGGGTGGCTCGGGTCAGCCGGATTTGAGCGAAGCACCGTGGCAAGGCTACGGCCATGGGAGGGCAACGGGAGCTCCTCGAGCTTAATAGAGAGGCTAGGCGAGGTCCGGGGAGAGAGGCAAGGCCGATGGAGTGCTCGGGCGAGACGCAAACAGGCTATTTATAGACGGGGCGAGGGCACCTGAGCCGGTCCCCGCCGAGCGAGTCCGGCCACGGCTTTGTCGGCCGCAGCAGTCACAGGGAGGAGGAGGAAAGACGACGAGGGAGGAGCGGACGAGTGCCAGAGGCTAATGGAATCGAGCAATGCTCGCGGATGAGGGGAGGAAGAGGACAGAGGCGAGGAAGAAGACGATGGCCACGGGAGCACTGCTCGATCTTTGGCACGGCTCGTCGGGGAAGAAAATGGAGGGGGAGCGGGGTCCAGGCGAACGGCAACGACGAGGCGGAGCTACTGGACATGCGGGGACGAGCCAAATCAAGATGGAGCAACAATGCCGAGGCCAACAGTGACTAGACCATCGTTTTGGCTGGCTACCCTCGTGGTCACCACAGGCATGGAGCGTTCTGGAGGTTTTACTGAGGCGAAATCATGTGTACCGTGTAGTACTTTGATGATAGAGTGTTACTACGGTAAAGATACAGGCAGAGACAAAGAAAGATGAGTAAACCATGCTTCACAAGTTTGCTATCGCAAACTTGGCCACACTCTAGAGATAAAACCAGAGAGGGTAAATGGTAAACTTGATGTCTGGGAATCTTATGGTAGCAAGGACTACGGTCCTGGGGGTTTTGAGGGTAAATGGACCAAGATTTACTGCAGTTGCTTCATAACTGCATTTTTGGTCCATAAACTAGATCATGATGGTGCACTCACATGGAGTGTCCACTTGAGCTCAAATTGGGCAAGGCAGAGTCATTTGGTCATATAAAGATGATGTAAAAAGCTAATGCCAAATGGACAAACCAAAATAGCACTTGCTTCAGAAACATCTCCTCTGAACAGAAACTTGGAATAATCTTGGTGGTCAAATGGATCAATGAAATGATGCCAAATTGGGTGGAGATATGTTTTATGGATATAAGAATGATATGGTAATTTATCAGGATTTTTGAAGCAACATAAAATACACTTGCTTCACAACCTGAAAATAATGCGAGAATCAAAGATTTGGTCCTGTGCTCACGTAGATGATTGGATGGGGCTGAAAATGGGTGGAAGGGATTAATATGATCACATTAAGGAGTGTGCAAAATTTCATCTCATTTGGATACTCCTAGCTAGTACTTCCTTCACAAAGCCTGCTGTCTGATAGAAACTTTGAAAATTCACTCAGGAAGATTGGCTAGGAAAATAAAGTTGAACTTGTGCATGAGGCAATTATTTGGACATACAAACATGCCAAAAAAGGTTGGGAGCCAGTAGGAAAAATATAAGTGACACTTCCTTCACAAAGTGCCATTTAGGGCAGAATAGAAAAAGGAATATTGGGGAATTATTTTTGAACATGGCAATGAAACGTTTTGCCATATTTGAGCAAGATATGACCCAAAAAATTTATGAGAATTATTTGGGAATTTTAGGAGTGAGGGAAATATAGGTTGCTTCACAACCTAGGGCAATTTGAGTTATTCATTTAATAGAGAAGGAATATTCCCAATAAAAAGAATATTGGGATTTGGGCTAGGATGAAATTGACAGGGTCTAGGGAAAGATTTGGGAATGACAAGCCACTCTAGAAGCAAAGAAGAGGGCATCTTCTTCAATTTCCAGACCACAAAGCCACGAAAAAGAAAAACTCGGGCAAAAACCTCGAAAAAACAAAAGAAAAAGAAAGGGCCAGAAATCAGGCTGTCACAAACTTTACCCCCTTAAAGAAATCTCGTCCTCGAGATTTGGTTTCTCAGGGAACAAGTATCAATATTCTGACTTAAGGAAACCATTTCCAACTCGGGTATCCTTTTTCTTTTATTGTTGTTCCCACTAAATTTTTATCTGACTGGCCCTGGGTGGTTTGCTTTATTGTATCCACATTCTGACATATCTTACCTGGCTTGCTCATGCTTGTATAGGCTCCAATTTCTTTTTAGATCTGCTGACTAGCTGAGTGTGATTTAATCATCACGACTGAAAGATATGTTCATCTCACAAATCCAAAAGTGATTTCCGCTGGGTGTGCCACCCGGCACCGACAACCTTTCATGTAATGATGATCAGATTTTTCTGATGAAAACTCAAGCTCTCACTCATTGCATTGGGTTTCTCCACTAAATGCAGGTCCTTTGGGTTCCAAATAGTGAGTTAAAACATAACAATTTCCTGACAGATTCCGAATCATCGCAGAAGTTTCTGAATCATCTTAACCGGTCCGACTGTCGTGAGTATCGGATCCATATCAAATATTTGATTTTCTCCTGTCGCGGCTAGCATAAAGGGTTTGGCCTGTATGATAATATCTGCAGACTTGACTGGCGGTAGTTCTGACGGAAAATTTTTGTTCACGACAGGCTATCCATGATGATTCATATATAAGTGAGGACTGAGGCTTCCGGACTGTTATTCCTCATGCCGATTACTCATGCCGTAGGCATATCCATGTGGATCAATACTGACTTAGACTGTCCGGGGGATCTGCACCGTGGGGGTGATGTACAATTTTCATACATGCATCACTGGTCTTGCCCCTTCATTATCGTTTTCTTGGTCTGGATCTTTGGCTGAAAGCACTGGGCCATATTGCTTCTTCGTATGACCATAGGTACTGTCGGTGCAATTTTTTTTGGCAATTGTAGTTTATTCTCATTTTTCTGACAGGGTAACCCATTAAATGGTAGGTTCAACACCTCTCAAGTTCTGATCGTTGGGAAATGATCATCCGAAACCCTTGCAAGAAATCGACAAATAAATCAGTAGCCACCAGAACGGTCTTTACAACTCAGATCTGGGACATTACTGAAATAACTCAACCACGGCTCAGGACGGCCGAATAGCAGCTCAGAGCATGAGACCGGGTTGATAAGAAGAAGGTGGCAGCTCCCTAAAATAGCCAAAAGGCAGCTATAGGGCTACTATCACAAAAAGAAACTCAACAGCTATACGAGACGGCCGAAAAGCAGCTCAGACTCGTGACAGTAGTTGAAGAGAGAAAAAAAATCGGCATCCACCCTGGATAGCTAGAAACAGCTCAGATCACAGGCGTGGTGCCGTCAATGGAGAAAAAGGGGACAAGGGCTCATCAGGATCATTTTCGAGGTTCACGGGTACTTGTATTGAGCTCATTGATGTCGTCAATCCTCATAATCCTTTGTCACACTGTGGTGTATATTGGCTTTCTTCTCTTAATCATCCTCACGTGGTTATCGGATCCTCATCCGAGTGACTTGTAAGATCTTGATGGTATGCTAATTGAATATATATGGGGACCTGATTCTGAGACAGACGTGTATTCGGGCTGATTCTTGAGATTCACTGCCATATGCTGTCAATTCACAGTGTACTACCTTGTATCAATGTCTTACTGAGGAATATTTGCTGCCTTGTGCTCGAAACTTTCATCGGACAGCTTGCTGAAGAAGACTGTGTATCGTGCTTCAGAAGCATACCCCCTTAAAGACTTTGCTGGGGAAAGACTCAGTACCTTATGATGGAAGCTTTTGTGGTTGCTTACTGAAGAAGGCAGAGTACCTTGCGTGAAAAATTATCCATGTATCGTACTGAGGAAGATAGATGAATCTTGCCTTGGAAGCTTCTCTGGTAACTTGCGAGGGAAAAGTGGGTTGCTTACACCAGAAACTTATTATCGTGATATGCGGACCGATTTCCACATATACTTGCCATCTTAATATTTCCGATGTTGATTTCTTGTGTGAAACAGGGTTTTACTGGACTATCCTCCTTTCTGGGTATATGCCATATTTTGGCTTTCCTCCAGGCACATCGAGTTCCAAAATCATCCTCAATGAAAAAAAAACTTGTATCTAAGCCATACCTTTAATAATATTCTGTCAACCTTGCACACAATTTATCTTCTTGCCGATTTAATCATTTTGTTGTGATGAGTGCATGCTAATGCAAACTTGATACTGACGGTCCACCCAGGATTTCTTTTGCATTCAGACAAGATATACCAATTTTCATTGCAGTCTGCTGATAATTCCATTTTGTTTAGTTGAGTTTCCAAATTTATGCATTTCTTGCTGACTCTTTGGGTCCGGTGTCGGATGACGAGCAACTTTAATAGGGGAAAACTTTGTAACACTGAAGGCCCACAGAAAGGAACAAAAGAAACGACTAAAACAAAAGCACACAAGCATACTACTAAGATAATTAATCAAGCAATCATCACATATTACTGCTACTCACACAATAATATGCCTGCACAGCTAAGCACACAAATCTTGCGGAAACTCCGATATTGCGGTCTAATATGCTGTGGCGGCGTGCACAAAAATTATATCCATGTGTGGAAGGCGTTGGCGTAATCGAAGCTACACCAAGCACTGGCTGAATAGTGGCTGGATCTGGATGGATACACAGGTGAGGACGGACTTAACGACCAAGTAGCAAGACACAAAAGTCACGACTACCTCATCATCAAGCGTACAAAGGGAATCATGCCCGTCCAAAGAATGAAATGACGAGGCAAGATAACAATGGAAGACTGGGTCTAATGGCATTGCCCTTTTCTGATTACAAAGGTCAGCAAGGGTTGCCAAAAGAACGAGATGGAGGGCATGGATGATGATGTGGTTGCATCACACTGAAGAGAAGGTATGAT
This sequence comes from Triticum aestivum, assembly GCF_018294505.1. Classification (NCBI taxonomy): domain Eukaryota; kingdom Viridiplantae; phylum Streptophyta; class Magnoliopsida; order Poales; family Poaceae; genus Triticum; species Triticum aestivum. The sequence continues at coordinate 702,165,837 of NC_057801.1, forward strand.
TAGAAGGAGGGCGTAGGTAGTGGATCGGAACCGATACCACCTACACTCACAAGATTAACCATTAGTGACTAAATAATAATCTATATGCATGCTATGCGACAAACAAATGCAGCAATCAAGTGCAACAAACCAACGGGGGTCTATACTAATGCTTCCAAAAGATCGCGCGGTCTAGGGCATTCTACAGCCAGACCTGCTCTGATACCAAGCCTATGGCACCCCGGCTTAGAGAAACCGGAACGCCCCGTATTCCAGCCTAGATCTCGAGGAGAAGTCTTCTGGAATACGGCACTGCTTAGCATAGAACAAACCAACTTTCTATTATTACACGAATATGAATACAAGGTCTCCGATATTACAATGAATAACATCGGCACGACGATAATACGCCATCCTCAGTTGCTCTATGCAAGCAGCAGAACAACTCGAAGCAGCGGAATAACTCTAGTAGCAGAACAACGACGATGGTGGTGAACTCCACTCCGCAGGGACTCCGGCTGGAACGCTTATCCTAGTTCGCACGAACGAAAACCACGACAATCAAGCAATCAAATCCGACATGACCTGCAAGCTGGCATGACACGCCATGTCCGTACATTGAATGTACTTGCAAGCTCACAATAACCAGAAGCATTCAAGACAGACAACAGCATGGCAATTACAGGTTAAACATGAATTATCATGAGATCATCAGAATAACATGGCATGACCAACATAAACATGATACATCTAACACAACATGAACATATTAATCCGACAATACTAGCACGCAACATGATGACACTATATGCACCATTTATCCTGCTCGGGTTACCTTGTAACCAACACATGCATCACTTACCAACCTCGGACATCACACGATCATCTCAGGATCAAATCAAACTTGGTATGAACAATACCGTAGTGATCATTAAATGACCACAAGGAGCTTGATCTTTACCCACGATTCTCACACAACATCACGAATATCCAACAACTCGGTATCCTCGATACCACGGTGATCCTTACGGCGATCACAACCACAACCAGCACTTGGTCTCAAGCCGTGATTTTACGGTGATCACAACCACGGGTTGTCATTAATCAAGTTATTTTTATTACTGTTGACTCATGGTGTACCCTACTTTCGAACTGGGCCCTTATCCGCGGGCGCAGCTATCGATAGATTTAATATACACTCTGCAGAGGTTAGTACACTGTACCCACACTACGGAACCCATGGCCTTGCACTCCCATTCAGGTGGACCAATGGCGTTCCGACAAAACTACTATATTGCCATGACACTCTCCCGGCCACTCCGACTCACTCCCCTCTGGGCTAAGTCATGGGTGGCCCAGTGTCTACCTCAAGACACCTCAAACCACCGCCGTGGCCGAAAACAATAGACCGTCCCAAACAGGGACATGTGCACATAACAACAACAATGGGCACACAAGGCTTATGCCCGCCTACCTGATCAAGGTAGCGCGCGCCCATAACCTTCCCTCATTGGAGGCACCGGCGAGAGGCACAATAATAGACCCAGTTAGGACCGTCCCATACTGGTAAGCGTGGTTGCACTAGTCAGCATCATTTCAGCGGCACCATGACTCAGCCAACAGTTGTTCAAGTACAATTTAATCCGGTTAACTTGAATGCAAATATGCTGAGCCATGATAAAATGTATGGACATGATATCAACATAATCATGAGGGTATCACATAACTATCCACCATATCAACAATAAATCATAACCACTGAGCATGGCATATTGACTAGCATGACCATCACCAACATGAACATGTACTACTAGCAAGCATAAACATATGAAAGGAAATACTAGCAGGTAGAACATGATAACAGAGTACAAGACAACATAGCATAAAAGTGAACATGCAAATCTAAACATCACCGGAACAACGATAACCATCTTTTTAACAAGCAAACAATTAATAAAGATTCAAGTTGAAAACCATGGCTACTGCATGACTATCATGCAAGTGGGTATTGTGGCTTGCCTGGGGATGAAGAAATCACTGGGAGAAAGTGCGAGAAACTCGCGGAACGAATCGCCGGAAAAGGTTCTCTCTCGGAGGGGGTTGAATAAGGGCAGGGGCATAATGGTCATTTTCACAGCATCAAACCATAGTGAAAGCATGACCAACAGAATGAGCTCGATGAACACAAAGAAGTAGGCTTTGGAATCACCTCATTTGGAGGTACGGTTAAAAAGTTATGAAGGGTTGAAGCTCAGGGACCTTTCTGCAAAAAATTCTTCAGCAAACAGGTCTCTGAGTGGATAAGGCAGTAGCGCAAATTGGAAATACGTTTTCTGTAGATGAAAATACACGTGCCCAAAATGCGCTTCCACTTGCCAAGTCAGCGCCGACAGGTCAACGCGTGGCCGGCCCTTATGTGGCTGAAAGGTGGGGCCCGTGCTGCTTCTCTCTCTCCTCCCGCTTGTCTCCTTCTTCCTCTTGACAGAAGCAGGGGAGAGGCGACGCCGTGTGGCGCCGGCGATGGCCCGGGCAGTTCCGGCCGTCCCTGGTGGAGCTGGGACCACCGGCGGCCGCGGAACAGAGTGCTGCTCCCTCCTTGAGTAGCAGCAGGCGCTGGGGAGGCTTGGAGTGATGGTGGCTGGCGGGGGCCGAGGGCAGCGGCGGCGGTTGACCTTGGGGCACGCGGCTAGGGGCACTCCAGCGACGAGGGGAAGGATTGGAGAGGGTCACTGGAGCATGGGGAGGACGTGGGTGAGGTCAAGGAGAGGAGGGGTGGCTCGGGTCGGCTGAATTTGAGCGGAGCACCGTGGCGTGGCTTCGGCCATGGAAGGGCAACGGGAGCTCCTCGAGCTTAACTAAGAGGCTAGGTGAGGTCTAGGGAGGGAGGCATGGCTAGTGGAGTGCTCAAGCGAGACGCGGACGGGCTATTTATAGCCGAGGCGAGGGCACCGGAGCCGATCGCCGCCGAGCGAGTCTGGCCACGGCTCTGCCGGCCGCAGCAGTCAAGGGGAGGAGGGGGAAAGACGACGAGGGGGGAGCGGACGAGCGCTAGAGGCTCACGGAATCGAGCAACGCTCGCGGACGAGGGGAGAAAGAGGACAGAGGCGAGGAAGAAGAAGATGCCCACGGGAGCACTGCTCGATCTTTGGCACGGCTCGTCCAAGAAGAAAATGGAGGGGGAGCAGGGTCCAGGCGAACAGCGACGACGAGGCGGAGCTACTGGACATGCGGGGACGAGCCAAATCCAGCTGGAGCAACGATGCCGAGGACAACAGTGGCTAGACCACCGTTTTGGCTGGCTACCCTCGTGGTCACCACTGGCATGGAGCGCTCTGGAGGTTTTACTGAGGCGAAATCATGTCTATCGCATAGTCCTTCAACAATCGAGTGTTACTACAGTAAAGATACCGGCAGAGACAAAGGGAGATGAGTAAACCATGCTTCACAAATTTGCTGTTGCAAACTTGGCCACACTCTAGTTTAGAGATAAAACCGGAGAGGGTAAATGGTAAACTTGATGTCTGGGAATCTTAGGGTAGCAAGGACTACGGTCCTCGGGGGTTTCAGGGTAAATGGACCAAGATTTACTACAGTTGCTTCATAACTGCACTTTTGGTCCAGAACCTAGATCATGATGGTGCACTCACATGGAGTGTCTAGTTGAGCTCAAATTGGGCAAGGTAGAGTCATTTGGTCATATGAAGATGATGTAAAAAGCTAATGCCAAATGGACAAACCAAAATAGCACTTGCTTCACAAACATATCCTCTGGACAGAAACTTGGAATAATCTTGGTGGTCAAATGGATCAATGAAATGATGCCAAATTGGGTCGAGAGATGTTTTATGGATATAAGAATGATCTGGTAATTTATCAGGATTTTTGAAGCAATATAAAATACACTTGCTTCACAACCTGAAAATAAAGCCAGAATCAAAGATTTGGTCCTGTGCTCACATAGATGATTGGATGGGGCTGCAAATGGGTGGAAGGGGTTAATATGAGCCCATTAAGGAGTGTGTAAAAGTTCATCTCATTTGGATACTCCAAGCTAGTACTTCCTTCACAAAGCCTTTTGTCTGACAGAAACTTTGAAAATTCACTAAGGAAGATTGGCTAGGCAAATAAAGTTGAACTTGTGCATGAGGCAATTATTTGGATATATAAAGATGCCCAGAAAGGTTGGGAGCCACTAGGAAAAATATAAATGACACTTCCTTCACAAAGTGACATTCAGGGCAGAATAGAAAAAGGAATATTGGGGAATTATTTTTGAACATGGCAATGATTTTTTTTGCCATATTTGAGCAAGATATGACCCAAACAATTTATGAGAACTATTTGGGAATTTTAGGAGTGAGTGAAATATAGGTTGCTTCACAACCTAGGGCAGTTTGAGTTATTCCTTTAATAGAAAAGGAATATTCCCAATAAAAAGAATATTGGGATTTGGGCTAGGATGAAATTGACAGGGTCTAGGGAAAGATTTGGGAATGACAAGCCACTCTAGAAGCAAAGAAGAGGGCATCTTCTTCAGTTTCCATACCACAAAGCCACGAAAAAGAAAAGCTCAGGCAAAAACGTCGGAAAAACAAAAGAAAAAAATAAAGGGCCAAAAATCTGGCTGTCACACTCAAATAATAGTAGATACTTGATATGCATCTCGAATAATAGTAGATAATATATATGCATCTTTAAAGAAAAAACTGAATCATAGTAGATAATTAATATGAATCATCGAATATAATCTCGAATACATCATCGTCTCGAATATTATCGAATAATATATATAATCTCGAATACACATCGTATCGAATATTATCGAATACATCACTAGCTAGCTAATATAGATATAATACAATCGAATTATCTAGTTCACTTGCGGTTCCTGAGGCATGGGCGGTGGACACTCAAAGAGAAGGAACCACCACAGGATCATAGCTCGGGTGAGATCCCTGAAGAACCTGCCAAGTATTGGAGAACCTGACGTCCATAACAGCCATGTAGCGACGGACGTGCTCATCCTCATCCCTAACACGGCGGGGTACCACCTCTGGAAGAGCGGACCTCTAGGTCTTTCCAATAGGGCAGGTCCCAAAATATAGATTTCTTCTTCCACATGGGTGCGTGTCCGTCAGCGTCATTCGGAACAGATTGTCCGGCAGGACCCTTTCCAAAGATTACCTTCAAATCCTTGACCATGTCATGTACATCATCACCGGTACGGTGGTGAGGCTTCGTCCAGTGATCTGCCTCACCTTTGAAATGCTTGCCTTTCTTTCTTACGGGACGCCTGCGCGGAAGAAATCGACAATGTCCCGGGTATACATTCTTCTTACAATTATCCAAATATATACTGTTTGTATCATCCAAACAGTGCGTGCATGCGTAGTATCCCTTGTTTGTCTGTCCTGAAAGGTTACTGAGAGCAAGCCAATCATTTATGGTCACAAACAGCAACACCTATAGGTCAAATTCTTCCTGTTTGTGCTCATCCCACGCATGTGTACCTTTTTCATTCCACAGATGTAAGAGTTCTTCAACTAATGGACTTGGATGAGCACTGGCATCATAATGAACTTCCACTTCATGCACAACCAAGGAGGAAGGTTATACATACATAGGGTCACATGCCAGGTGCTATGGTTGCTGCTCTGCTCCCCAAAAGGATTAATGCCATCTGCGCTTAGACCAAACCATATGTTCCTTGTGTCACCTGCAAAGTCCTCCCATTACTTTCTCTCGATTTTCTCCACTGCGACCCGTCAACGGGTAATCTCAACTTCCCGTCTTTCTTACGATCTTCTCTCTGCCATCGCATCGACTTGGCATGCTCTTTGGAACAAACGTTTCAGCCGTGGTATTATAGGAGCATACCACATCACCTTCATAGGAATCTTCTTCCTGGGGCGCTCGCCCTCGACATCGCCAGGGTCATTGCGGCTGATCTTATAGCACAATCACCGTATACTGGGCACGCGTTCAAATCCTTGTACTCACCGTGGTAGAGGATGAAGTCATTAGGGAATGCATGTATCTTCTGCACCTCTAATCCTAGAGGGAAGAAATCCTTCTTTGCTTCACACGTACTCTCGGGCAATTCGTTGTCCTTTGGAAGCATCTTCTTTACCATTATTGGCAACTTTCCAAATCCCTTGTCAGATACACCATTCTCTGCCTTCCATTGCAGCAATTCCAGTGTGGTGCCCAGCTTTTTCTAGTCAGCTTTGCCATTCGGGTACAACAATTTATTGTGATCCTCTAACATGCGCTGCAACTTCTTCTTCTCCTTTTCACTTGCGTAGTTTCACTTTGCATCGGCAATGGCCTGACCAAATCATCAGCGGGCGCATCTGATGCCTCTTCTTCAGCTTCTTCCCGCATTGCCGGCTCACCTTCTTCCCCCATTGTTGTACCATCGTATTCAGGGAACCCATGGTCAGGATAGTTGTCGTCATCCTCTTCTTCTTCATTGTCTTCCATCATAACCCCTCTTTCTCCGTGCTTGGTCCAAACATTGTAGTGGGGCATGAAACCGGACTCAAACAGGTGGACGTGGATGGTTCTTGACTTAGAGTAATTCAGATTATTCTTACAGTTAGCACATGGATAAGGCATAAAACCATCCGCCCGCTTGTTTGCCTCTGCCGCAAGCAAAAAAGTATGCATGCAATTAATGAACTGGGAAGAGCATTCTTCATTGTACATCCATTGCCGGCTCATCTTCATTTACACAGCACCGAATAGACCAAATTAATACAAGTTGATACATCAAGTTCATACAACACTTATTCTCATAAAACAACATAAAAAAACTCTCTAGCTAAAGCATTTAAATGCAACAACAAATGCGATCAAGATCACAACTAAGGTAACAATTGATTCAACAGCATAATTATACCAAGCCTCACTATCGATGGCATATTTTCTAATCTTTCGAATCATCAAGCGCATTTTCTCCATCTTGATCTTGAGATTATCGACGACATCGGCAACATGCAACTCCAATTCCATCTTCTCCCCCTCAATTCTTTTCAATTTTTCTTTCAAATACTCATTTTCTTTTTCAACTAAATTTAACCTCTCGACAATAGGGTCAGTTGGAATATCCAGTTCACATACCTCCTAGATAAAAATATCTATGTCAACTTGATGGGCATAATTTGTCATAAACACGAAATTCAACAAATAGTTACAAAAGATAATATACCACATCCGAATCATAACCCGGACGAGGTCCGACGGGGACGGATATCAAAACCATGGCACTATGTATAACAAACAACGTACATGTATGATAATTATAAAAGTAACTATATATCTAAATAACACAAACATGATTTTTTTTCTTATTCTAAAAAGATAAGAACAAGAGGCTAATGACAAGGTTTGTGCCGGCGACGAGACTGTGGTGGCGATTGATGGTGGTTAGGACGAAGACGGGAAGGCACTAAGTAAGCCACACCTACATATGCAAACTAAGAGTTGTTTTGACCTCAAATTGCCTATAAATCAAATAAACTACAACATATAATTCCTCCCAAACTAAAAACCCACACATCACTATACTTATAGAACATTGCAAGAGCTAATCACTACAAAAAAAGACACATCCGTGACATTTTGGGCCGAACGAAATTTTTCGGTCATACTTATGACACTTCTATGACGATAATTGTGACAAAACTCAGTATCATCATAGATGCGGTGGGCTCGTACTTCTATGATTAAAAATGATGACAGAAAATGGGCTTTTTGTCCTGGGCGGGCCAGAGACGCAGCTACATGACATTCTTTGGGTCGAGCGAGGGCAAGGAACATATCGGGGAGTTCCCAGTTAAGGTGGGTGGTCAGGGACCGAGCGATGCGCGTTTCTCTCGTACCGTACGCGCGTGGGTGCGAGGCGTTGGGCTCTAACTGAACCCGAGCGAGGCGTCGCCTAACTGACTCGAGCGATTGCACTGCAGGCTACCATTACTAAACCCCAGCGATTGAGCGATTCCTTCGCTACTGCTGCTAAGTGAAGCGGATCGATGCTGCCTCTGGATGAACAGTGAGCATTGTTGGGGGGGTTTGGATGAACACCTCCCGATGGGGGTGGATGAAGAGGACCCCATGGTGTTTCCTCTGGATGAACAGGACCCCGATCGAGCCGGTTGGGGTTGGATGAACAGGACCCCGTGGAGGGCTGGATGAACAAGACGACCCCGTGGATGGATGGTTTAACGGTAGTTGGTGGAGGGTTGGATGAATAGTAGCCCGTGGAGGGGTGGTTGAACAAGACCCCATGGAGAGGGCTGGTTGAACAGTAGCCAGTGGAGTAGCACACGGTGGAGGATGGATGAACAGGAGCCTGTGGATCAACAGTCGGGGGTGGAGGATGGAGGAAGTCGACGGTGGTTGAACAGTAGCCCGTGGAGGCTGGAGGAGGTCGATGGTGGAGATGAATAGTATCCCATGGAGTCCCGCTTTGCTGTACGCCACACCCCTCGCGATGAACAGGACCCCCGTTTCGACTGTAGCGCTCCAACACAAGTCTGTTTCCTCCGTTTTGTGGTAGGCCACACCCCTCCCAATCAACAGGACCTCGTTTCAACCGTAGGAGGTCTAGAAGTCTGTTTCCTCTGTCTTGCGGTATGCCAGACCCCTCTCGATGAACAGGATCCCGTTTCAAACGTGGCCGGTCAAACACAAGGCAGTTTCCTCCGTTCTGCGGTATGCCAGGCCTTGTTTCCATCGGTTGTTCCGTCCTACCCCTCCCGATGAACACGACGATGCATTCCATTCTGAACAAGCCGGTTGGCTCCCTATGAACACGACGATGACGCTGTTTCTCCGATCTGACCCAGCCATGTACATGAGCCCTGGCCGTACGAATGCGCGAGTAGGCGTTCGAGACCCTGCCCGTATGTACGTATGTGGCCATATTTACTTTCTTGTACCATGGCCGTTGAACGTACGTGTATATGCTACGTGCGCACCTCTACTACAACACGTGCACGCCTCTATATCGACCAGTATGTATGTACACGTTCACGACAAGAATGACAATGTTACGTGTGCTTCGACTAGGTGGGTCCCGACTGCCAGACACTTCCTTGCCTGCAAAGATGTAGCTGGTGGGTCCCAGCAGTCAGGGGGCGAATCATTTTTTTGCCCATAATATGGACGTACTTCCTTGTGTGCGAAGATGTAGCTGGTGGATCCTAGCAGTCAGGGGGGAAATGTTTTTTTTGCGCAATACGGTGGCCCGTCTGGTGGGTCCCTGCTGTCAGGTGGAGTAATATTTATTTTGCGTGTAATAAGGAGGCACTTCCTTGCGGCCGCTGTGGACCCAGCTGTCAGCCTCTGCATGTAATCACTCTTCCGATGGAAGTCGTTCCTTGACCACATTGGCCACGCCGCGCCGAGAGCACCAGGGTGGCGGAGAACGGCGAGGCCTAGGAAGGGGACGACACGGAGCCGGGGAAGACGCGGCAGTGAAAGCCCGCGCGGTGAGGAGTACAAGCGTTCACTAGTTCGGCTGCGGTGTGAGGCTTCCGATGACTCTTGTTTGTTCATCATGTTGACCACACCGTGCCGAGCGCACTAAGGTCGATGGACGACGGAGAGGCCCCAGACTGGAATGACCCGGAGATGGGGAAGACGCGGCAGTGGAATCGCAGATGGAGAGGAGTGGGAAACTTGACCTGTTCGGTGTGCGGAAACACTGCGACCCATGGGAGACAGGAGCAAGAACAATGGTTGAAGAAGGAGCACGACTGTTCGATTAACATCCAATGGTCCAGCTGCTATAATCATTTGTTGATTAAGTTGACAAAGCCCTGCGTACACGTCTTCTTAGTAGGCCCACAAGTCAGCCACCAAGTCTGCCGGGTCCCAGCTGTCATCGGGAGGAATATTTTATTTTTGCATAAGAAGGAGGCACTTCCTTCCGTGCGAAGATACAACCGGTGGGTCCTAGCTGTCAGGGGGAGGAAACAACTTAATAAGGAGGAACTTCCCTTGCGTGCAACCATGGACCTCGTGGGTCCCGGTCATCAGGCTCTCACGTACAGTCCTCTTCCGATGACTCTCGTTTGTTGACCACGCCGCGCCGAGCGCAGCGAGGCGGTGGACGACAGTGAGGCCCCATCCTGGGAAGACGCGGTAGTGGAGTCGCAGAAAAAGAGGAGTGGGAAACTTTACTGGTTCAGGTGCGGGGTGGGCCTACACTCGGTAGAGAATAACAGGAGGCGTGGAGTGGAGGGATGGTCTGGCCGTCGGCGGGGTAGCGTTTCACTGCGAGGCGCGCAAGACAAAGCCGCTGGACGCCGGAGGCTGGAGCAGGCGGTCCCGGTAGTGCTGAGGGAAGAAGACGAGAGATTGGAGAAGAATGCCGGCCGTTGGATGTAAATCCAACGCCTTGCTTAGGCTTTGACCTACTGGCCCACATGTTAGCCAGTCCATTTGTTTTTTTAGTCCATTTGGTGGACTGGGTGAAACAATGATGTAGCATCTATGCAGCCCGTTTATATATATGGTAGAATTTAAATCCCATTTGCATTTTTCTTGAAATCGACGGACTTGCTGGGCTGGGTGAAAATATCATGTTGGGCTGGACGGGGAAATGTTATAAAAACATAAACACATGATTGCATGTCTATTACCGCATTGGTCAGTAAAATCTTTGCAAGCTTATGTACGCAATCACTAGGAGTTAACTTGCCAAGTTATATATAAACAATTATTATTATTATTTCGTAAGAACTTTCAATTTACAAAATAAAATTTCATTTTACTTTGATGAGTTAATAGGACATGGGGTATTATTATTATTTAGGCTAGACGTGGGACAGTTGAGTTGGATATAGGGAAAAGTACTGAGAGAAAACTCAGTTTACATCGAAAAAGAAAGTGGAAGAAAATTCAGATATAGGATAAATGAAAACAGAAAATAAAGGAAGTGGGAAGGTCTATAAAATGGTTGGACAAACGACGGGTTTAACTGAACTATTATTGAAGGGAAAACATAGGTCCTGTTTTGCATTCTTATAGAAAAATAGAACTGAGTTGTGCATCATCTTGAAAAAACAAACTTGGGGTGTTGATGTTGTAGACAAGCTAGGTTGGGAGGCCCAGAGGCCGCTTGATCAAAAAAAATGTTGAAACATGTCATGGGCTGCCCATGTTAAACAACAAAACCTGGGCCATGGACATGGTGGGCCCGGGACTGTCAGCCTCTCGACGAATAGTTGTCTCCCGATTCCTCTTGTTTTGATGACTATGTTGGGAATGACAGACGGCGGCACCGTGGCAAGAGCACCAAAGCAGAGGACGACATCGAGACCGTGGACCAAACGAACTAGAGCGGGGGAAGACGCAGGCGGAGGGGAGTACGAGGGTTGAGTTGGTCAGATGCAGGGTGGCCGGTGGAGCTCCTTGGTATCGTTGTCTTCTTTCATCTTGGCGTAGAAGGGGTTGATGATGGTCTCGGCGAGGTCAACCACAGAGTCCTTCTCCTGCCTGTTGTCCATGATCTTGTATTGCTTCTGGATGTCGACAAGCTTGTTGCACCAGATGGCCGAATCATCGCGTTCTTCCTTCTCTCCACCGTAGCGAAGGTGAAGTCGGCGCTGCCGATGAAATGGGCGAATGCTCCAGAACCTTTGATGGCCCTACAATAGTGGTAGACGAGAACCTTGTCTCGCATGCATACCTGGGCGACCGCAATTCGTTGGTCCCTGTTAGGAGATGAATGTATGGGCGCAAGGTCTAGTCCTCCGACCTTGAGCTTTCTCGTCCTGTAGGTACTGCTTGAACTCGGTGAGGCAGAGCTTTACCGAGTCCGGATCATTGGTGTACATCACATTCAACTTGGTGCCACCATGGGAGTAAATAGAGAACTCAAAGGTAAACTCCTTGCTGAAGTACATATCCAGCAGGCTCACCCCTCGGGTCGCCATTGGAGTCTCTCCAAGTGAACGAGTGAGTAGGCGGCAACAACACTAATCTAAGTGTGTATAGGCGACAACAGTTACTACCCATCCTTCGCCCGCCGCATGCCCGACACAATATGCACCCCCTGCGCATTCAAACGCCTCTATTAAGAAACCTATTCCAGCCACACACGTCGGTTCACGAGTGGGTCTGTATTGGTACTGTAATAACAAGTGTTAGTGGTCACTTTACTTAAATTTAATTAGCTTTAATTAAAATGTATTCTTAAAACAAGCAATGTATTGGCTTGTTCTATCAGTGCCACATGATCAACATGCACCACAATTAGAATTATTATTCTAAGCATGCACATGATCAACACATTTGCCGCACTTTCACACAGAAAATACTACCAAGTTTGAATAGTTTGTTATGCTTGATGTCCTCTGCATCATCATGCCATGTTTCCTAGCTTGCAAGATTCAGAACCAACAAAGAAGATTCAAATAATAAGTACAACAAAGATGCCTACACATCTCATTGATTCCCAACTTCCAAGATTCAGAACTAACAAATAAGATTCAAATAATAAGTACAACAAAGATGCCTACACATCTCATTATTCCCAGCTTGCAAGATTCAGAACCAACCCATTAGAGCCTTTTGATAAAGTGAATATCGGGATTAAATCCATCTTGGCTAGCCGTGTCATACAACCCAAGAACCTGGTGAATGCTCTTGACCATCACAACATATGTAGTAGAGTATTCTTGTTTGCACAGATAAGAAAGAGCATGGATTTAGGACTCTAGCAGCCGTAGAGATGGTTGTACAAACATTGGCCTTTTCTTTTGGCCACCAATTCTATCTATGTTCCTGATGCATCAATCTTTGACACATCCCTTGAAATTACTATAATAGTGGCACTAGTTGAAAAGCAAACTTTATTTCCAAAACAAGAAAAGATTGCGATAGAATAGCTTTATTTAAAAAATACAACGTTGGCACAACATGACAAAGCACAATCATGTTGATAAAGGACAATACTGACCGGTGTGAGGGGCCCTATGCTACCACGTCCTGATCTGGTGAACCTGCAACTCCACTCGGATGAGGTCAACTTGTAGCTCCATGATTCAATTCATGCGCCTTTTTCTGCAGTTCACCTGAAATCAAGCAAAGATTGCATCATTCAGCTATCAAGAAGTACTTGCTCTCATGAGCTGGCAAGTACTTCTTTAGTAGTTGCACTAAAACTGAGCAACATTAAGGTTTGTTGTCCTGCTCATGTAACGTGCAACTATAATTTGCTTATCCTTTTGTGCAGTTCCACAAAAATAAAGTGCCATTGTGGTGACAATGACGGCTCATCTTGCAAAAGCTAATCAAATGTTGGACGAGATTACCTACAGAATTTGATGGAGATTTTGGAAACTCCACTCACCATTTTGTGTAGTTCCACCAAAATTGAGAGCTATTGCCCACGTGGCATTTTAGTTGAACTGCACAAGACACTCATTCCAAAAGAAAGTGTTTTATGCAGTTCACCAAAAGGTCACAATAGCAACAGGTGAAATGGATATCCCTATCTGCACAAGAAGATAGAAAGTAAACAGTTGCTGGTCAATAAGAATATACAAAACATACACGAAATGAAAAGAACATATTAATTATGTTCATGGAAATCACGCAAGGACAATAGAAATTTTATAACATCGGCAATGCTTCATGTTACCGGGAGCATTACGATCAACTATGACATTCGTCAAATATGGGATTACTTTAATGGTGGCATTGCTTGTTTACCAGATACAGTAAATCAACATCAGCTAAAGAGTTGGTTTCAGGGCATGGGACCATGGGGACACCAGGTCACTCAGCAGCGTAAAGAAGCAACTTACTTATCATACTGGCAAAAATAGCAGGAGTACCATTTGTTAACATAGTTTAATTGCATCATATCACTAGAGGCATTAGATTAACAATAACATTGGTTAGACATGTCCTTAAGGTAATAGTGTGATCGCTTCATTTTACATGCGCCCTTACATTAACAACAGCAAAAGGATGGTATAAGGACATGCGACAGTGGACGCATCAGCACAATGTACCTACAAGGAGGCATAAAGTGGTGATGTTGAGTTTGTTAATGCTCTGTGAGGGCTTCAAATCTAATCCTGGAGAACTTTTCCTATGTGAGGGCAGCAAATCTAATCCTCAGGACCTTTTACTATGTGAGGGCAGCAAATCTAATCCTGGAGACCTTTTACTATGTGAGGGTAGAAAATCTAATCCTGGACATACTCTGTTGACTTGTCCACCTGCCGCCACTTTCTATCCTTTTTTCAACCAATAATAGATCTGTTCCTTATCCAGTTTGTACTGAGTTTTCCCATTATTTCCCTTTTCAACCAAGAGACCGATTGGGTATCCGGTCTCTACTACTTTCCCTCTGTTATTTCCTCTTTGAATCAAGTCCTAGATTTATGCTAAGATTTTCCCCCCTTTCTTCGTTGTTTGAACCAAGTCCTAGATTCGAATGCATGAAGTAGATTCACCTCTAATAATACTAAAAATTTAGGTTGATTTGGAAGAGCTGATGGAAGTAGAAAAAGATGCAGATGCAGACATGTTGGGAGCTGGGGCAGTAGAGCAAGGCCGATTTCGAAGAACTTCTACCTGAGGTTTGTCGGGATGTCGGCGGCGACAGGTCCGATCTGCGCATAATACGGTAGGAGGAAGAAGGGTCGGAGGACCTCCCGAGCCGGTGATGTGTTGGAGTGAACATCGCTGGCAAAGGATCGGGCCCCGCTGGCAGCTATGGGTTTCCTCCCTCGGTGGCGATGACCGCGTGAACGATGCACCTTTTAGTCCTCTACACACACCGGGCGAAGGGATCCGGTCGGATCTGTGACCAGTGGTGAGCAGAGAGAAAATGTTGCTACCGATGTCTTGTGATCTAGAGAGGATGAGAGAATGAAGAGAGCAACCCTAGTAAAGCAAGTGCTCAGGCCCCAGCGTACATAGATAGTGGAGTGATTATCTTTTTCTCTCCATAACAGGCAATTCAATTTGTGTATATGGCATTAAAGAAAAGAAACTCTTTATAAGGTGACTAACTGTACGACTCCTACTTACTACTAGTAGTACTAGTATTGTTCACTTGTGCTCCCCGGCCCTCCATTCATTGAATCCACACTAGCTCAGCACAAATACACTAGGAGCATGCATGAGGAGAGCATGCATGAGGAGGGCATGCATGAAGAGGGGTGTTGAGATGAGCATGCACGAAGAGGGAAAAACTATGCTGAGATGAGAATGCAACCAAACACACCCTGAACAACCCCACGGGTGAATAAACATATAGTAAGTATTTATATAGAACAAACAAGCTCGAACTATTTTCGCGTAGTTAAAATTTGATGGCGGGGCTTTTCCCGGGCAGTACGCGCGGCAGTTTTCGGGTAGGCGGTTTGACAGAGAGGCAGGGATGGGTGAGGGAGTGGCGGATTTAAACTTACTGTTGGAAAGGTTGGGCTGTGCCGATTTGACGACACTATAGTACTGGAAAGACTTGTGATATGACTACTCACTATAGTCATTAATTACTGGCGCTACGACTGGGGTGGTGCCCCCGTTCCATTCCGCACTCTAATCTAGTGCATGACACGTCGACCTGGATGCTGGCTCTCCCACATGTGGGGGAAGTATGTAGTAAGAAGGAGCAAAGAATGATGCGGTATATACTACTACTACTACTACTACTACTCATGTCGGAGGAGTGCGAACCATGGCAGCCCAGTGAACCAGCAGTGCGAACCACGGTAGCCCAGTGAACCAGCAGTAGAAAACAATGTGGTGATATGGCCATAAAAAACAATGTGCTATGGTCCATACTGTAGCATGTACAATACTACTCCTCTTTGTTTGGATCCCTAAATTAGAGCTAGTTTTGGTTGAAATAGCCTCAAATTATCGAAACAGGAGGGGTTAGTTTGAGCTAGTTTTCTCTAACCCAGCCAAAAAAACTAGCCCGATGGAGAGGTTCTAATTGGGTTAGTTATCCTCGGCCCCACTAAAAGAGAACTAAAAAATCTCCCCTACCCACACGAGATCGCTCCCTCCCCCCACCCCCTCGCACGACTCCACTCTGTTCCCCATCGGGCCGTCCTCCCAAGAGCTGCTCTGCCACTCTCCCTCTCTCTCCTCCGTCCGCCCTCTCCTTCCAGCCTTCGCCGCCCTACTCCGGCCACCCTCTCCCTCTGGCCTTCGAAGGTCGCCCCGCTCCCCATTCACCGGTCGTTTTTCTCCCTCTGTCGTGCACGGCGGCGATGCATCTACTAGGGAGGTCGAGAGTGGGGTGAGTTTCTTCGTTCCTTCTCTGTCTCACAGCCATATCATTGATCTTCCTCGCTCTAGCGCTAATTCTGATTTGGAAAAGTAGATCCTCATCAAACTTGGTATAAATTTGTGGTGCACGCATGGAATTGTTTGATGCTGTTTGAGGAGGTAATAAATCTTTCTAGAGGTCCAAAGATTTAGTTCACCTTTCTAGGTATTTCAGTTTGAGGCTTGCATTATTTCTAGAGGCCCAAAGATTTAGTTCACCTTTCTAGGTATTTCAATTTTAGGCTTGCATTATTTCTAGAGGCCCAAAGATTTAGTTCACCTTTCTAGGTATTTCAATTTCAGGCTTGCATTATTTCTAGAGGCCCAAAGATTAAGTTCCCAGTCGTTGGCAAGTGGCCCTGCCACCCATGCTGGTGCCAACCTCAACTCGCAAGCACCGACGTTGGAGGGGTTCCCGGGACTTGGGCTCTATAGAGCCTTCCTCCAGAGCGACTATGACGAGCTCCTCCCTTGGTGCGTGAGGGGCTCCGGGCTCCCTCCCTATCGTGAATGACTTCCGTGATGAGTTAGCTCATGCTTTGTTTCATGGAGTGTATTTTTTTGTGAAGCTTGATTGACGAGTTGTATGTTTAAGTGTGATATCTCATTTGTATGGACAAAGTAAAATTTATCATGTTTTTCATGCTTGATTTGTAAAGATGGTTCGTTTATGTCAATATTGAGCGGGAGGAGGCCACATAAGAGCCGACCACACCAAATCCGGTAGGAAATAGGGTCCAAAGTATTCAAATGATTGACAAAGAGCATTTATTGTTAATCTAACCCTGCCATCCATACACCTCATTGGTTTAGAGTTAGTTCAGGGTTAGCTCAGGGTTAGAATCTAACTCTAACCTCTAACTGAGTAAGAGTTATCCTCGTCTCGGTTCATCGCCATCATACTTTCCCCATTCCTGTGTTTTCAGTATCCTGCGAATCAAAGAGGCCCTTTTTTGCGGGAAAAATCAAAGAGGCCCTTAGACTGGTTTAGGTCCGGTCATTTTTTATAAACGTATTATATCCAAAATTTAATGAGCGTGCTCCGGTTTCTACGAAAATAGTCTGGTTTCATGTAGTAGTTCATTTATTTATTTATTCTTCTGCGGGGGGTTTGCATGTAATTCGTGAGGTCTGAAATGTAAAGTACCCCAACATATGCTCTAAGTCGTGCATGAAGTATGACCCAGATGCTCTATGTCCCACATGTCGGCGAAAGGGAGCACATGGAAATAGCCTAGGAGTACATATAGGAGGATAAATGCATGAAAAAATATGTACTGTGAAGTGTAGCTGTGGTTCGAAAAGAAGACCTAAAGTGATGACAGCTATAGGTCGCACAGACCCAACTAGTGGTACTAGATATACGACTATTTTTTCCCTCAAAAAAAGAGGTATGAGTGCTTAGTACTCCTATTCTATCAACACGAGTCCCATCTGACAATAGCATCCTTGCTACAGCTAGCTCTCCTCCCTTGTTTCTCTCTTCTAATTCTAAACTCGGCCGACGCCCGGTGGGCGGGGTTGGTTTGATCAACTGCGGCCCCACCTCACAGTGAAAACGTTACGACTGGAATAAAAATGCCATATACTCCCTCCGTTCCTAAATATAAGCCTTTTTAGATACTATTTCAAATGGAATACAACATACGGATGTATGTAGATATATTTTAGAGTGTAGATTCACTCATTTTGCTCCGTATGTAGTAGTCACTTGCTGGAATCTTTAGAAAGGCTTGTATTTGGGAACGGAGGGAGTACTATACTAATAAAACATTAAGGCCATGAGGCGATGCAGTGTTGGTTACATGAGGTGAGAAGAAGAGATGCATCCATCGACGACGTTCACCTTCTCGACTCAGGGCGTCGGCCCACCGAACGGAGCCTAAGTAGTAGCGGCTTTCATGGCCAGGTCGATGTGCTTCTGAACAATGGCGTCCAAAGATTCCAGCCGCTGGAAGAAGGACATCTTTTTGTCCTCGCTTGCCTTGTAGTGGCCTATGTAGACGATTTTCTCATGGACGTGGATGTGCAGGTCGACGGTTTCTTGCATGGCGAGGCGGTGCGCGGCGAGTGCGGCCTCGAGGTGCACATTCTTCGTCGCGACCTCCCGCACCTGCACGGCCACCAGGGCTTGAAAGAATTCATCAACATGGAGGCCGATGAGGGTGGCAGGCAATGAGGCGCCTGGGCGCGCGCGCGGGAGCAGACGGCAAGGTCATCCGCGCGCTTCTTGATGGCGGTGAACTTGCGGATGGAGTTGACCATCATGTCGTCCATGCGAGAGGCAAAGCCGGCATCGGCGAGGGCTACGATGCCGGCAGTCGCCAGCACTGTTTGGAAACGTTGTGTGCTGTGGGGCCGCATGCCAGTGCCTTGGATGATTTGGCACAGCCGACTGCCGCTCGCTTCCATCGCCTCCATAGGTGCTTGTGGCTTCTAGTCACTTGGTCTTGGATTGGAGTGAGCAGTGTTGCGCAGAGACTAGGAGTAGATGGATTGGAGTGGTGGGGCGCCTTTATATGAGAGTCCAAACTCTGTTGCATTCACATCATGCTGGCTCTATTCTGCTTCTCCAATTAAGTCCCTCTGCATGTAATTGAGAATGCATCATTGACTGTTCAACATCTTGGGAACCACTACCCTCTCCCTCCTTGGCATTCAAGCACCAATGGTGGCGATTGACGCTCGCGTCTATCGCGTGTCAGGAGACGTTCCCGTCGACGACGAGGTGCCTATGGTGACTTCGTAAATTTCAAGATGATAGTATCGGCTTAGTCTTTCGGAGGTGCTCATAGGGGTAGTGTGTGTCTGTGCGTTCATAGGGGTGAGTGTATGCACGTGTATATGAGCGCTTCCGTCTGTACTGTGTCAAAAAAACATAAATGCATGTAAAAAGAGACTAGGCAGTATACTCAATATTGTGCACCGCGGAGAGGAAAACGAGAGAACTACGTGTTTATTTACGGTGTAGATTCACTCATTTTGCTCCATATGTACTCCGTCTATGTGTAGTCTAGTCACTTGTTGAAATCTCTAGAAAGGAAAATACTCCTTTCTGGTTTACAGGGCTATACTAGCAAGTACGTACTACAATAGTGGGCTCACATAGCAATTTTGTCTCATGCAAGAGCCTGGCTATATGCGTGCTCCAGGGTTCGCAACTGCCACGTTCGGGTTGCGCTCGGCTCTTCGCCTCTTTGAGAAGATGAACAATGACGTTACTACTACTGCTTCTATAGTATCGAATCCACTGCTGCATGTCCGTCCACCGCGAGTGGGAGGGATAGCTTGTTGTAGTACTATAAGCAAAAGCATGTCCTCGTCTGCGAGCAACCGCGCGCATGGACGAGGGAGAAGGTGTGTAGTAGTAAAATCAACCTTATCCTCGTTGTACGAGTTGACGTGACACATCGTAGCACTCGCCCCACATGCTTGCCTCTAAACTTGGCTGAAAGACCCGCAATGTACAATATATTTGTTGCAACCTCTAACATTTACCCACCACAAATTAAAATATATATTCCTGTCTTGACCAGATGAGCATGCAAACTACAATCACCAGGATGACAGATAGGGCCAGAAGACTATTTAATTAAAAAAACTTCGAGACAGCCACATAGCATGGAGCCGACCCCAACGATTTTAAGCTTACAGGCACGGTACACGCTATCCTAGACTACTCTACACATGAAACTACCACACGAGTGTCCAGGCTGCGCTTGGCTCTTCGCCTCTTCGGGAAGTCAAACAATGATGGAGTACTACTGCACTGGAGGAGTACTACAGTACACTTCTGGCCATCTGCACCAGTTGAAATGCTACATGTCCACCGCGTGCGGGAGGGAGAGCTTGTAGCGAAAGCTTCTCCTAGTCCTGCTAGCCACCACGCTCATGGGCAAGGGAGGGACGCCGCTTCATTGACTTAGTGCTCCAGCCTTTGCGTGTATGACAGGTGGGCCCAACAGGTAGGTAACCAACCTATCATACAACCAAAGGCAGGTGCGGTTAAGTGTGCGAGGGAGAGGATAATCAAACTTCTCGTTGTTGTACGAGTTGACGCGACACATCAAAGCACTGCACTTGATATATTTCAATAATTTGCGTTTACCGATGCATTAATTACAACGCATGCATGCATGTCGTGACTCTCCTTTTGATACTTGCATGTGTGGATTTAATGCACCTTGAAATAGTATAAATATGTGACGGTAAAGCTTTGTAATGCCCCGGCCATAAAGCGAGAGATGGTTGTGCACGAGGAGGGCGAGATCATGCAGACCGAACAGGACCCGACGATGGAGCTCTCTATGGTCTCGATGGACCTCACCTTGGTCCACTGCCACTTGTGCCTCCGCCCCTTGACGCCTCCAGTGTATGAGGTTCAAATACAGCTCGTCCGTTCGGCTGATCAAGCAAGGTGCAGGTTTCTTGATTGATGTGTTGTTTGATTGATTTCTGCAGTGCAAGGGAGGGCACCTGGCCTGTGTGGACTGCCGCGTCGAGCGCCCCGGGAACTAGCGGTGGTGCGAGAAGTGCAAGCATGGCGGTGGCTTCGACGTACGGAACACGACGGTGGACGTCGTCCTTACATCGGTGAGGGTGGAGTGCCCGCATGAAGGTTGTGGGCTCTACGTCACTTACCAGAAGCTCGCCGATCACCAGAGCGTGTGTCCGCTTGCACCCTGCAAATGCCCCGTGCCCGTATGCGGCTACGAAGGCCTGGCGCCGGCGCTCTACCACCACATAAGCACCACGCATCCCATGCACGTGCACAGGATCCAGTACGGCAAGGTGCTCCAGCTGCAAGTACCACTATCGGAGCCATGGCTCTTGCTGTTCACGGAGGATGATGGCCGCGTGTTTTCCTTGGTCGGCGGCGTGCTTGACATCGGCGCGCCTATCATCGTGTCGGTCGTCTGCATCAGAGCAGGGGCATCCCCACTACCGCACTACGTGGCCAAGTTGTGGGTGGACGGACCGCCGGGGGACCAAAAGGCACGACCGACGCCGTCAAGGTGGAAATGGAGGTGACAAGCAGCAAGGATCTCGGCGACGTCGCTGTGCAGGAGCTGGCCTTCTTCACAGTTCCGCCCAAGCTGCTGGCCGGGCCTAAGCTAGTGTCCCTCCACATTCATATTGACCAGCTCACGTCCTAAATGTTTCTACAGTGCCTTCTGTTTATCTTTGTAATATGCTAATATAGGGATTAGCTCGGTCAGTAATTACTTCAACATCAGATCAGTAATTTCCAACAGTCAAATGGATATTTTGTGCTTGTTGGATATAAAGTTCCTTTGGCTAAGAAGTGCTACTTGACATCAAAATGGACAAAAGGAGATGTATTTAGACGTATTTTAGTTCTAGATACGTCCCTTTCTATCCATTTTGATGACAAGTATATGCTTGTTTGTTCACGAAGTGTCTCATACTTGTGCGAGTTGACGTGACACATCAAAGTAGTAGTACTAGTAGTAGTACTCCCTCCGACCCGAATTTCTCTGCGCATAAGTCGAGGCGCAGATACCAAGCAGGGCCTGGTTGTGTTAGACAAATCACTGGACTGTGCACCAGGCAGACAAAGCTCGTGTCGTGTTGGTGTAGTGTGCGGCCCGCACATTAACCAAAACCTCAGCCCTCCAACTTAGCCTCCACGTTTTAAACTTCTCAATCTCAAGGCCAAGGAGCAATGTGAATCCTATGATAGAGCCAATCAGTTGGTTGAGAACACTACAATTTGTAGCTACAGATGTGTGTGTGAGAGAGGACGAGTGCGTGCGTGCACCTCTTCTCTTCCTGTATAACGTACTAAACTCAGAGTACAAGTATATGTGGGTGGCATCGACCTAGGGAGCTAGAGATGGTGCGTGCGAGAAGTCCCGAGAGATAGGTTTAATGCGTCTGAAAAAAAGACTAGTCTATAGCTCACCACGCAGCTATTCCTGTTGAATTCCCCAATAGATGTAAGATATGTATCCGACGGTGCCAGTTATTGCATGTACAAAGCAATAGAAAAAGAACGACCATGGCATATGCTACACCACGACCGAGAACACGTGCCCACGTTACGCCATCCGGGAATAGTGCCGCACTTCAAAACTAGAATCGTCAATAAATTTTGAGCATGCGTCTCATCACATTCCAAATTACTACTACTACCATGCTATATTTAATTGCAAACCTGTTCACACCGATCACAACCTAAACGGTTTCCCACTTAGGAGCGTATTAGTACTTGGTTATAAATACTACTATGCCAAGATGACTGCACATTCGTCCTCGACTTCTCATCCACAAAAACAAACAAGTCATTCAGCATCCTTGCCTTGCGTTCGCCATGGCCAGCGTGAGTTCTGGGTTGAGAGATTACCACCAGGAAGAGGCGAGCATGGAAGCGGAAGCACGAGAGATGTCCTGCCTTGCCGTAAAAGTAGCCAACGTGTCCTGCCGCATGGTAGTAGCAGCACAGAGGTCCTGCCATGCCGCCGAAGTAGCACGGAGGTCCCGCCGTGCCGTCGATGCAGCAGACTGGTCCGGCCGCGCCGTGGAAGCAGCAGAGATGTCCCGCCGCGCCGCGAATGCAACAGGGATGTCCCGCCGCGCTGCGGCGGCCTGGGAAAATGTCTCGCGGGCAGGCGATGACTCTTACAGGCGCATGCATGCGATTGTCCATAGCCAGATGGATCAGATCTCCGGCTGGGCGAGGTTGCAGGACAACATGAAAGCCTCATTTGAACAGGCTACCAGCGTCATCCGGCAACTAAGGGAGGGCAATGAGAGGCTCTGGGCCGAGCGCGACCTGCTGACGGCGAAGATCGTCCAAAGTGCAGACCAGCAGGAGGACACTAGTGCCTTGTTGAAGAGGACCGGCGTCATCATCAAGAAACTGATGGACGAGAATGACATGCTCCGCATCGAGCGCCAAAGGCTGGTGGAGGAATCCGTGGATGCTCTCAAGCAGCATCTTGAGGACACGAAAGAGCTCATCGCCGCTTGCCGTGGATACTAGTTCCCACGCCTGCAGCAACGCGTCAAGAAAGTAGAGATCAGCTAGCCAGATTGTTGTCTTCCTTCTTCTTTTGCCCTTGTGTATTTCGGGCGTAGCCGCATGTGGCTTTTTAAATTATCTTCCTAATTATGTAAGACAATTATTATCCACTGTCGTCGTCCTTATATATTCATCAGTGTTGCTATAAGTCACAGTAGATGCTATATAGGTCCGTCGGATCTTACATCAAGATCCGTGCTTTCAGATTTTCTTTTTTCTCTCTTAAATCTCAGTCGAGTGAGACATGGCCACGCCATTAAACAAAAGCTCGGGCGCCATTAATGGAGACCTTGGGAGAGAGGTGGACTGCAGATGGAGGTCAAAGGGTTCTCCTCCCAATAAGCACGCGTAGGGGTCTGATCGCACGCCTCTCGTACTCAAATAGCTACCCTACACGGTGCCTCCTAGCTAATAAAAAAAGGGGACGCGTGGCGGCACGTAAATGGTAAATAGAACACCCACGGTTTCAATAATACTTGTGTTTCTGATTGTAACGTGACAGCACTTGTTCCAAAATGACTTTGTTGATTGTTAATGTGTGTGCCTTTGCTAATCGGATAGCAAAATTACCATAGCATGTTGGTGCCATGTCATGGCACCAAGCCAAGTTTCATTATTTTCATGCGTGTTTCGGATTTACAGGAATTAAAAAACTAAGATTCTCAATGTTTCCAGCCCAGCCACGACGCCCAGAATTTTGAATTTCATTCCCATTTCTTGCATGGGACCTAGAAATTTACCCAAGGACACACATGTATTTGTCAACCAACTTTGGTGCACTGGATCATGTGTTTGTATTTCAAATTTGAATTATGCACACAAAGGTGACACGTTCCCTCTCAGAACCACGAGCCTTCTTGAGAGAAGCTCCGGTTTGCAACAAGCTTACACCAAAATTTGCTCCTATTCGGCCAAAAAATTTTACCACAACATGGTACTACCATGACATGACACCATGCCAGGTTTCATGATTTTCAGGCGTGTTTTGGATTTACAAGAATTTTAAAACCAAGTCACTCAATGTTCTCGGCCGAGCCACGATGCCCAGATGTTTGAATCTTATTCCCATTTCTTGCATGGGACCTAGAAATTCACCCGAGGACACATACGTGATTTTTCAACCAACTTTGGTTCACGGGAGCATGTTCTTGTAGTTCAAATTTGAATTATGCACATTAAATGACCAGAAACTCAATTAATGTATAAAAAAGGCCAAATGAACCCGGAATAATTCCAAAATTTAACAGGGCACTCATGTAGAAACTCAAGGGGGGCAGCATATATCGTTTTGCACTCAAAGGTGGCACGTTCCCTTAGAACCACAAGCCTTCTTGAGAGAAGCTTCGGTTTGCAAGCAGCTTATACCCAAATTTGTTCTTATTCGGCCAATTTTTTACCACAACATGGTAGTACCATTACATGACACCATGCCAAGTTTCATGATTTTCAGACGTGTTTTGGATTTATAAGAATTTTAAAACCAAGTTTCTCAATGTTCTCGGCTGAGCCATGATGCCCAGATGTTTAAATTTTATTCTCATTTCTTGCATGGGACCTAGAAATTCACTCGAGGACATAGATGTGATTTTTCAACCAACTTTGTTGCACGAGAGCATGTGCTTGTATTTCAAATTTGAATTATGCACATTAAATGACCAGAAACTTAATTAATGTATAAAAAAGGACAAACGAACCTGGAATAATTCCAAAATTTAATAGGGCATTCATGTAGTTCTATGTTGCCTTTGTAAAGAAACTCAAGGGGGGCAGCGTATATCGTTTCGCACTCAAAAGTGGCATGTTCCCTCTCAGAACCACGAGCTTTCTTGAGAGAAGCTGCAGCTTGCAAGAAGCCTATGGGGCTGTTTGGATGGCAGCCCCAAGCTGCCCTTCCAAAAAATTGGTCATTGACCATACGTCGGGCCAGTGTTTGGATCGCAGCCAAGTTTTTGGCTCATAGCCAACTTTTTTGGCCACCCGTTGTGATTCCGCACTAGCGTGTGGGCGAGTTCCCGACGGCTATTTCCTGCGCCAAAATTTTGGCATGCCATCATTTTGGTAGGGCTGGTGGCCATAATCTAAACGGTCCCTATACGAAAACGTGTTCCAAATCGGGCCAATTTTTTACTGCGACATGTTAGTGCCATGACATGAAACCATGCCAAGTTTCATGATTTCTAGGCGAGTTTTGGATTTACATGAATTTAAATTCCAAGTTTCTCAATGTTCTCCGTCGAGTCATGATGCCCAGGTGTTTGAATTTCATACTCAGTTCTTCCATGGGACCTAGAAATTCAACCAAGGACACACATGAGATTTTTCAACCAACTTTGGTGCACCGAAGCATGTGCCTGCAGTTCAAATTTGGATTATGCACATTAAAAGTCCAGAAACTCAATAAATGTATAAATAGGCCAAACGAACCCGGAATAATTCCAAAATTTAACATGGCACTCATATAGTTCTATGTTGCCTCTGTAAAGAAAATCAGGGGGAGGCAGCGTATATCGTTTTGCACACAAAGGTGACACGTTCCCTCTCGGAACCACGAGGCTTGTTGAGAGAATCTCCGGTTTTGCAAGAAGCTTATACCAAAACTTGTCCCAATTCAGCCAAAAATTATACATATGAAAACAGGGTTTAGATTATCCCGAACATCTCGCTGCCTAGACCAATGTACTATGATTTGAATTCAACATAAGATGGATACAAATATTTGAATTGGAGATCGTATGGTACATGTAGTTCACAGTGAAATATGATTACTGCTATATGCATGTTTTTTGTTATCAAGATAATATTTAAATGATTGTATAACTTGACCACAATCATATTCAAATAAGGAAAATTGATTCAAATTTAGTCCATATGGTAGACGACAATATATATGTTCACAGGGTGGAGTAAAATGTTCATATATGATGGAATATCAAAATGTACGACTACATCAATTATAAACTGCAAGGTCACCTAACGATATATTCAAATTCAACATAACATGGATTCAAAATTTGAAATTCGAGATCCTGGCATTTATATTCATATAAAAAGGGACATTACTCTTTCTTTTGCTGGGAATTGATTTGTTTCTTATTGTTGTTGAGGGAAGTGTGAATCGATTTGGTACTGTATAGGGTAATCTTGTTCTCCCGATTTTTTCACATTTTTCTTATAGTTTTTTCAATGGCATCTATAGCAATATAGTAAAAGGGGACATGACTCTCTTGTGTCTTATATGAATTGTTTTTTTGTACACGTTAAGTTTGTTCTGCCGAACAAGGAATCCGCACCTTGTTATCTCGAAATTTTCAAGCTCGAGTATCTTTTGTCTCAACTGCTTTGAAACTCCCGCCTCTTCAACCCGCGCCGCGCCTTGTTATCCCAAAATTTCAACGCGCGCGAAA
Source organism: Triticum aestivum (assembly GCF_018294505.1). Lineage (NCBI taxonomy): Eukaryota > Viridiplantae > Streptophyta > Magnoliopsida > Poales > Poaceae > Triticum > Triticum aestivum. The sequence goes on from NC_057801.1 coordinate 702,192,573, forward strand.
ACTCCCTCCTCATCCAAAATTGGTCCCGCAGCCCAGACACGCGAAATCCACCTTCTACCCCTCAGCCGGAAATGAAGCTCGACGTCGCGCTGTCAAAACCGGTGGGTGAACACTGCTAACTTACCCTACATTTTGGACAAGCGTGTCTCTAAGCCATGACTCCCCCCTCCCTTCCCCTTCGTTCCCCTAATTCGTACACTGACGCCGCCAAAACCCGCGAAAACCCATGCTCCTCCATCGGCCTCCCGACCGCCGCCCAGCCGGAGACTCTTCCCCGATTACGTCGTCCACCGCAACAGCTCGCCGTCCCTCATCCACCGCATCGGATGAGGATCCGTCGTCGATCTCGTCGTCCTGCCGGATCAGCTGCCCCGTCCTCCACCTCCAAGGATCTGCCCCGATGTTCGCCTCGTCTATCGCGCCGTCTTGACCTGCCCCACCAGAACCGCAGCACCCTCACCAATTCCTCCAATGAAGTCGAGGCCAACTCGGCGCCACCAAGGAGGTTCTGCACTCACCACTGCATTTTATCTTTTATCTGATCTCACGGGGCTGCCGGTGCTCGATACCGAGCAACCATGGCGGGTCTCCATCGACGGCACTGTCGCCGGCCACTTCATCCATGGCGTCTCTCCCCCATGTCGTTGCATCCTCCAAAGCGACTTCCACACCGGCACTAGGTGCAGCTGCTCCGGCTCTCGCTCGCGATGTGGCTCTGTTCTTGCTATCGGTCGCGCTGTTGCACTGCTCTTGCTTTTGTTCATGCTGCTGCTCTGCTCTGCTATTGATGTCGGTCGTGCTGCTGCTTTGCTCTTGCTCTAGTTCGTCCTGCTGCTCTGCTCTTGCTCTCGCTCTCGCTGCTGCTGCTGCTGCATGACCTCCGGCAGCTACAGGAATTGCTGCTTTAGCACTCACTCACGATGCTACTACACGACTTGCTCTCTGCTAGTGTATTCCCTGCTCGAGCATCTGCTGATTTAGATCGCTGCTTCTCTGCTACTAGTGCTCGAACACCCTAAACATCTATTGCAATGCTCTACTGCTAGTTCAATCAGTTTTGGCAGTAAAATTCAGTTTCGACTGTAAAGTTCAGTTTCTTATGTTAAGTTCAAAGTGAACAGTACTTACAGCATCTGTCGGAGCGGCCGTGGTGCGGCTGATGCGTTTTACATCTAGCACTTTTTGGTGATGTATTTTACATCATCTATTGCAGATGATATTAGAGTCCCACTTCAGATTAACGTTGTCTGTCTTGTCCTGCTTCAGCCTCGCCGCCGTACACCTCATCGGAGCTGCTCCAACGATAAAACCGTCCATCACAGTGGAGCAGTACCCTCGGCGCCATTTCCAGAGGCCACAGATCTTCCTCCCCACCTCTGACAGTCACACCAGCATCACCATCCTCCAAGTCCAACCCAATGATGCTGAGGTCCACAAGGCTATGCCAAAGAGGTTGTACACTCGTCGCATCACTTTGTTACTTTGCATTCATGTCGATCCCTCAAGGATCCTTTGCTATGGAACTACTATGGTACTACTATTCGTGCATTTGGTTAGAAGGAGTCGAGCAAAGCAAACTGGAGGATTTTTTCCTTTGGTGTCTCTTTCAAAGGAAAAACGTAGGGATTTTAATATTCACTTGGACGTCCTTTTCAAATTAATATGCATGAAGAATAGAACTAATTGCATTACTGGCATAATAAGATTCTTATTTTTTCATTTTCACGTGGTTTGACTTTAATTTGACCATGTTTCTCCATTCCTGTGTTCTTCCGATTCATGTGAACCAAAGACCCAGGTTGACTAAAATCCTATGTTTCCAAATGCTCTGTTTTGCATGTGCATTCCTATCCAATTCCTGCGTTTATAGAATCCTCCAATTCTAAGGAGTGATACGTCTCCGTCGTATCTATAATTTTTGATTGTTCCATGCCAATATTATTCAACTTTCATATACTTTCGGCAACTTTTTATACTATTTTTGGGACTAACATATTGATCCAGTGCCCAGTGCCAGTTCCTGTTTGTTGCATGTTTTATGTTTCGCAGAAACCCAATATCAATCAAAGTCCAAATGGGATAAAAACGGATGGAGAATTGTTTTGGAATATTTTCGATTTTTGGGAGGAATAATCAACGCAGGACGGTGCCCGAGGGGGCCACGAGACAGGGGGCGTGCCCTAGGGAGGCAGGCGTGCCCTGGACTCTCTTGGGCACCCTGTAAGGTGGTTGACGCCCTTCTTTTGCCGCAAGAAAGATAATTTTATGAGAAAAATTTGGGCAAAAGATTCACCCCAATGGGAGTTACGGTTCTCCGAATATAAAAGAAACAGTGGAAGGGCAGAATCTGAGAACGCAGAAACAGAGAGAGACAGAGAGATAGATCCAATCTCGGACGGGCTCTCGCCCCTCCCAAGACATGGGAGCCAAGGACCAGAGGGAAAACCCTTCTCCCATCTAGGGAGGAGGTCAAGGAAGAAGAAGAAGAAGGGGGGCTCTCTCCCCCTTGCTTCCGGTGGCGCCGGAGCGCTGCCGGGGGCCATCATCATCACCGCGACCTTCACCAACACCTCCGCCATATTCACCAACATCTCCATCACCTTTCCCCATCTATATTCAGCAGTCCACTCTCCCGCAACCCGCTGTACCCTCTACTTGAACATAGTGCTTTATGCTTCATATTATTATCCAATGATGTGTTGCCATCCTATGATGTTTGAGTAGATTTTGATTGTCCTATCGGTGATTGATGAATTGCTATGATTGGTTTGAGTTGCATGTTTTACTATTGGTGCTATCCTATGGTGCTCTCCGTGTCGCGCAAGCGTGAGGGATTCCCGCTGTAGGTTTTGCAATATGTTTATGATTTGCTTATGGTGGGTGGCGTGAGTGACAAAAGCACAGAGCCGAGTAAGTAGGTTGTTTGCGTATGGGATAAAGGGGACTTGATACTTTAATGCTATGGTTGGGTTTTACCTTAATGATCTTTAGTAGTTGCGGATGCTTTCTAGAGTTCCAATCATAAGTGCATATGATCCAAGAAGAGAAAGTATGTTAGCTTATGCCTCTCCCTCAAATAGAATTGCAATAGTGATCATCGATCTAGTAACGTAGTCAATTGCTTAGGGGAAATTTCACAACTCCTACCACCACCTTTCCACACTCGCTATATTTACTTTATTACTTCTTTATCTAAAAAAACCCTACTTTTTATTTACGTGCTCTTTATTATCTTGCAAACCTATCCAACAACACCTACAAAGTACTTCTAGTTTCATACTTGTTCTAGGTAAGGCGAACACTAAGCATGTGTAGAGTCGTATCAGTGGCAGATAGGACTTGAGAGAATATTTTTTCTACCTTTAGCTCCTCGTTGGTTTCGACACTCTTACTTATCAAAAGAGGCTACAATTATCCCCTGCACTTGTGGGTTATCAAGACCTTTTTCTGGCGCCGTTGTCGGGGAGTCATAGTGTGGGGTGAGTATTCTCGTGTGTGCTTGTTTGCTTTATCACTAAGTAATTTTTATTTGATGTTCTTAGTTGTTTTCTATCTTTAGTTATGGATACGGAACACGAAATACCAAAAAAATTAGGTGTAGTTGCTACTCATGAAGATGGGGAACCTCCTAAAACCCTCGATGCTTGTTATGTGACAGAAATTATGTACTACTTTGATAATCCTGAGAAAACCCCATTCAATTTTGTTATGGGAGACATGTTGGATCAACGTGAATACTTTAGGGATTATCGCTTGACAACAAAAGGGAAACTATTATGGGATCAAATTCATATGTTACGTTGGTATGCTCGTCAACTATGCTTGATACATGATTATACTTGCTGCTCTAGGATGAAGGCTCCACACCTTCCATTTTCATGCAAATTTAATGATAATGAAACCTTAGCTTCTTATGCTAATGGTATTTATGATCACTATGATGTGGAACAAATAGAAGAAGTTGTTGCTTTTATGGGTGCTTATGAGATTGAATCTATGTTTAAAGTGTTTGACGATTTTGATGATTCAGTTTATAGACCAGAAATTTTTGCTATACTTAGATACTGCTATAAAAATTGTGAATACAATTACAATATTGATGCATTTATTGAGAAAGTCTCCTCTGTCCAAGAAGAGACTAATATTTTGCAGGAAGCTACGGAAGAAGAAATTGATGAAACTGTGAGATCATTGGATGAAAAAGATGATAAGGAGAGCGAAGAACAAAAGGAGGAAGAGCGAATTAGCTACCCGTGCCCACCTTCTAATGAGAGTAACTCTTCAACTCATACATTGTTTAATTCCCCTTAGTGCTTACCAAAGGATGATTGCTATGATGATTGTTATGATCCCGTTGATTCTATTGAAGTATCCCTTTTTGATGATGCTTGCTATGCTTGTGGCCAAGATGCCAATATGAATTATGCTTATGGAGATGAACTTGCTATAGTTCCTTATGTTAAACATGAAATTGTTGCTATTGCACCCACGTGTGATAGTCCTATTATCTTTTTGAATCCTCCAAACTACACTATATCGGAGAAGTTTGTGCTTTTTAAGGATTATATTGATGGGTTGCCTTTTACCGTTGCACATGATAATTTTGATAGATACAATATGCATGTGCTTGCTGCTCCTACTTGCAATTATTATGAGAGAGGAACTATATCTCCACCTCTTTATGTTTCCAATATGATAAAATTGCAAGAAACTGCTTATACTATGCATTGGCCTTTACTTGGTGTGCATGAATTGTTCTCTTATGACATGCCGACGCATAGGAAGAGAGTTAGACTTCGTTGTTGCATGATATATGTTACTTTGTGCTCACTACTAAATTTCAAATCATTGTTAATTAAAATTGGCTTTGATATACCTTTGGATCCGGGTGGATCCCTTACTTGAGCACTATATGCCTAGCTTAATGGCTTTAAAGAAAGCGCTGCCAGGGAGCCAACCCAGAAGTTTTAGAGAGTCATTTATTTCTGTTGAGTGCTTTCATATAGTTTAAAAAAAGAGGGGAACCGAAAACCTTTCAAAAAGAAAAGTGAAAGTGAGAAAGACAAGCATTGTTGAAGTGGGAGTTAGCCTTGAACTTTGTTCATGCTCATGGAGACTTTGTGAATCTTGATTACAGAAACTTTTCAACAAAAACAATTACCCCCTTGCACAATTCCATTGTATTATAAAAATAATGTGCCAGGGTTTGCCTTTAGGATGTTTATAATGCTTGTTGGTTTGTACGATGCAGGACAGAAACTTTGGCTGTAGAGCGCGATTTTAAATTTTTAACTAGAACGTCAAACAGTTCTGATTCTTTTTGCACTGTCTTTCTGTACAATTTTTTTATGTTTTCTAATTTTGGTAGAATTTTTGGGGTATCATAAGTATGGTGAATGTTCAGATTGCAACAGACTGTTCTGTTTTTGATGCATAGTTTGCTTGTTTTGTTGAAACTATCAATTTATATTAGTGCATTACGCCATGGAAAAGTTATATTACAGTAGACACAATGCAAAAACAAAATATGAATTGGTTTGCAACAGTACTTAGAGTAGTCATTTGCTTAATTATATTAACGAATATTACCGAGTGTTTGATCGAGGAGGTCTCGATATGAGGAAAAGGAAGAGAGGCAAGAGCTCAAGCTTGGGGATGCCCAAGGCACCCCAAGTAAATATTCAAGGAGACTCAAGCGTCTAAGCTTGGGGATGCCCCGGTAGGAATCCCCTCTTTCTTCAACAAGTATAGGTATGTTTTTGGATTCGTTTCGTTCATGCGATATGTGCAAGTCTTGGAGCATCTTTTGCATTTAGTTTTCACTTTTCTTTATGCACCATGCTGGTATGAGATGGTCCTTGGTTGATTTATATAATTCTCATTGCACTTCACTTAAATATTTTGAGTATGGCTTTATAGAATGCTTCCTGTGCTTCGCTTATATCATTTGGAGTTTGGATTGCCTGTTTCTCTTCACATAGAAAGCCGCCATTTATAGAATGCTCTTTTGCTTCACTTATATTTGTTAGAGCGTGGGCATATCTTTTGTAGAAAGAATTAAGCTCTCTTGCTTCACTTATATCTATTTAGAGAGATGACAAGAATTGGTCATTCACATGGTAGTCATAAAATCCTACATAAAACTTGTAGATTGCTGAATATGATATGTTTGATTCCTTGCAATAGTTTTGTGATATAAAGATGGTGATATTAGAGTCATGCTAGTGGGTGGTTGTGGATTGTAGAGACACTTGTGTTGAGGTTTGCAAGTCCCGTAGCATGTACGTACGGTAACCGTTGTGTGACAAATTTGAAGCATGGGGTGTTTCTTTGATTGTCTTCCTTACGAGTGGCGATCGGGGACGAGCGATGGTCTTTTCCTACCAATCTATCCCCCTAGGGGCATGCATAGTAGTACTTTGCTTCGAGGGCTAATAAACTTTTGCCATAAGTATATGAGTTCTTTATGACTAATGTGAGTACATGGATTATACACACTTTTACCTTTCCATCATTGCTAGCCTCTTTGGTACCGTGCATTGCCCTTTCTCACCTTGAGAGTTGGTGCAAACTTCGCCGGTGCATCCAAACTCCGTGATACGATACGCTCTATCACACATAAGCCTCCTTATATCTTCCTAAAAACAGCCACCATACCTACCTATTACGGCCTTTCCATAGCCATTCCGAGATATATTGTCATGCAACTTCTATCATCACATATACATTACTTGAGCATTCATTGTCATATTGCCTTGCATGATCGCAAGATAGCTAGCATGATGTTTTCATGGCTTGTCTGTTTTTTGATGTCATTGCTATGCTAGATCATTGCACATCCCGGTACACCGCCTGAGGCATTCATATAGAGTCATATCTTTGTTCTAGTATCGAGTTGTAATATTGAGTTGTAAGTAAATAAAAGTGTGATGATCATTATTATAGAGCATTGCCCCATGAAAAAAAGAATAAAAGACAAAAAAAAGGAAAGGCCAAAGAAGCCTAAATAAAAAAGGAGGCCAAAGAAGCCCACCCAAAAAAAGGAAAAAAATAAAAAAAAAGAGAAAAAAGGGGCAATGTTACTATCCTTTTACCACACTTGTGCTTCAGAGTAGCACCACATTGTTCATATAGAGAGTCTCCTATGTTATCACTTTCATATACTAGTGGGAATTTTCATTATAGAACTTGGCTTGTATATTCCAATGATGGGCTTCCTCAAATGCCCTAGGTCTTCATGAGCAAGCAAGTTGGATGCACACCCACTTAGTTTCTTTTGTTGAGCTTTCATACACTTATAGCTCTTAGTGCATCCGTTGCATGGCAATCCCTACTCCTCACATTGACATCTATTGATGGGCATCTCCATAGCCCATTGATTAGCCGCGTCGATGTGAGACTTTCTCCCTTTTTGTCTTCTCCACATAAACCCCACCATAATATTCTATTCCACCTATAGTGCTATATCCATGGCTTGCGCTGATATATTGCGTGAGGGTTGAAAAAGCTGAAGCGCGTTAAAAAGTATGAACCAATTGCTCGGCTTGTCATGGGGGTTGTGCATGATGGGAGCATTTTGTGTGACGAAAATGAAGCATGGCCAAACTATATGATTTTGTAGGGATAAGCTTGCTTTGGCCTTGTTGTTTTGAAAAGATATGATTGCTTTATTAGTATGCTCGAAGTATTATTGTTTTTATATCAAATGATAGACTATTGCTTTGAATCACTCATGTCTTAATATTCATGCCATGATTAGATTACATGATCAAGATTATGCTAGGTAGCATTCCACATCAAAAATTATCTTTTTTATCATTTACCTACTCGATGACGAGCAGGAATTAAGCTTGGGGATGCTGATACGTCTCCTTCATATCTATAATTTTTGATTGTTCCATGCCAATATTATTCAACTTTCATATACTTTTGGCAACTTTTTATACTATTTTTGGGACTAACATATTGATCCAGTGCCCAGTGCCAGTTCCTGTTTGTTGGATGTTTTATGTTTGCCAGAAACCCAATATCAAACTGAGTCCAAACGGGATAAAAACGGACATAGAATTATTTTGGAATATTTGTAATTTTTTGGAGGAAGAATCAACGCGAGACGGTGCCCGAGGGGGCCATGAGACAGGGTGCGCGCCCCAGGGAGGCAGGCGCGACCTGGACTCTCCTGGGCACCCCGTAAGGCGGTTCACACCCTTCTTTTGCCGCAAGAAATCTAATTTTATGAGAAAAATTTGGGTGAAAGATTCACCCCAATCGGAGTTACGGATTTCCGAATATAAAAGAAACGGTGGAAGGGCAGAATCTGAGAACGCAGAAACAGAGAGAGACAGAGAGATAGATCCAATCTCGGACGGGCTCTCGCCCCTCTCAAGCCATGGGAGCCAAGGACCAGAGGGGAAACCCTTCTCCCATCTAGGGAGGAGGTCAAGGAAGAATAAGAAGAATGAGGGGGGCTCTCTCCCCCTTGCTTCCGGTGGCACCGGAGCGCTGCCGGGGGCCATCATCATCACCGCGATCTTCACCAACACCTCCGCCATCTTCACCAACATCTCCATCACCTTCCCCCATCTATATTCAGCAGTCCACTCTCCCGCAACCCGCTGTACCCTCTACTTGAACATGGTGCTTTATGCTTCATATTATAATCCAATCATGTGTTGCCGTCCTATGATGTCTGAGTAGATTTTCGTTGTCCTATCGGTGATTGATGAATTGCTATGATTGGTTTGAGTTGCATGTTTTATTATTGGTGCTATCCTATGGTGCTCTCCGAGTCACGCAAGCGTGAGGGATTCCCGCTGTAGGGTTTGCAATATGTTTGTGATTTGCTTATGGTGGGTGGCGTGAGTGACAGAAGCACATACCCGAGTAAGTAGGTTGTTTGCGTATGGGATAAAGGGGACTTGATACTTTAATGCTATGGTTGGGTTTTACCTTAATGATCTTTAGTAGTTGCAGATGCTTGCTAGAGTTCCAATCATAAGTGCATATGATCCAAGAAGAGAAAGTATGTTAGCTTATGCCTCTCCCTCAAATAGAATTGCAATAATGATTATCGATCTAGTAACGTAGTCAATTGCTTAGGGGCAATTTCACAACTCCTACCACCACCTTTCCACACTCGCTATATTTACTTTATTGCTTCTTTATCTAAACAGCCCCTACTTTTTATTTACGTGCTCTTTATTATCTTGCAAACCTATCCAACAACACCTACAAAGTACTTCTAGTTTCATACTTGTTCTAGGTAAGGCGAACACTAAGCGTGCGTAGAGTCTTATCAGTGACAGATAGGACTTGAGAGAATATTTGTTCTACCTTTAGCTCCTTGTTGGGTTCGACACTCTTACTTATCGAAAGAGGCTACAATTATCCACTACACTTGTGGGTTATCAAGGAGCCCTTACAGATTTACTTCATTTTCAGATAGGCGTCAAAGAAAACTCTGTGTGTTATGTCCTATTCCTGTCGTGTCGTCATCCACCCCACCTGAGGTGCACCATCGACAGAAGTGTTCACTGCAGCAGAGATCCCCCCTGCAGACTTTCTTTCGCCACCTCAGATCATCTTCCCCATTACCGGTAGCCACGCTAACTGCAATACAATGATCGACTGAGCGGATGAACCTGAGGACTACATAGTTCCGGAAGAGAGGTCGCAGTCTTTCATGTTTGCTTAAGTTATACATCGGTTATTATTACCTTCTACTTTCTCGTTAAAACTTGAGTTTCAAAATGCCCGTGGGTCTCATATCGAGGCAGCAACGAATAGTATATGTCTACTATCTAGTTCATCTGGGGTCTTCTATGTGGTCCATGTTGGGTGGGCAACAAACAATAGATGATCCATTGTCTATCTTTTTAAACTGAAGTTATAATCTACCTGATATCATTAGTTTTGGATCCATCCACTCGTTTGCTACCATCAGTCTTGATTTTTTCATGCACCCCTTAGGCCTTACAAAATCTAACTATATTTTTTATTATGCATGTCAGATATTGTACACAATCGTACTGAACATGTCGAGAAAAAGAGAAGACTGTTGCGTGGGAATATAATGTCATGCAGACGCCGCTCCATGGTGGGCAAAGTGCCCCCTCCCGCCATTCCAGATTGTATTACAAAGGAAGATAACTGTTGAGATGGGGATTCAGAGGGAGCCGACCACTCATGTTTACCACCTGAGGTGTTTGCTCTAACATGGAATGTTGATGTTGGTCATATCACGCATATGGCGCCACGCATTGCTTACATTATACATCTTATATGTCATCAGCTTAGTTTAGATTTTCTTTGTGTGAATTCCACCTATTTGGTTTCTATATCATACTCCCAACGTTCCTACATATTTGTCTTTTTAGAGATTTCAACAAGTGACTACATACGGAGAAAAATGAGTGAATCTACACTCTAAAATATGTCTATATACATCTGTATGTGGTAGTCCATTTGAAATCTATAAAAGACAAATATTTAGGAATGGAGGGACTATATGGGAATTATGCAATTCCATCTTCTTTAGCCAGGCATCATATACGTGAATCATGTAATGCCATCCTGTTTAGTCAGTACAAAATGGTAGCTAATCTCGTGAGCGCAAAAGTTTCTGTTTTTTACAGCAAGATCGCATAGACTTCACCCAAGTCTTCCCAAAGGTTCTACTTGGGACAAACACTAATTAAAACATAAAACCACATCTAACTAGAGGCTAGATGAATTATTTATTACTAAACAGGAGCAAAACTAAAGAACAAAAATAAATTGGGTTGCCTCCCAACAAGTGCTAACGTTTAACGCCCCTAGCTAGGCATGATGATTTCAATGATCCTCACATAAAAGATAAGAATTGAAACATAAAGAGAGCATCATGAAGAATATGACTAGCACATCTAAGTTTAACCCACTTCCTATGCATAGGGATTTTGTGAGCAAACAACTTATGGGAACCATAATCAACTAGCATAGGAAGGCAAAACAAGCATAACTTTAAAACTTTAAGCACATAGAGAGGAAACTTGATATTATTGCAATTCCCACAAGCATATATTCCTCCTTCATAATAATTTTCAGTAGCATCATGAATGAATTCAACAATATAACCTGCACCTAAAGCATTCTTTTCATGATCTACTTGCATAGAAAATTTACTACTCTCCACATAAGCAAAATTCTTCTTATTCTGAATAGTGGGAGTATCATAAGAGACTCAAATACTATAAATTATTTCCATATTAAAAGAGTAATGTTCAGAAAAAGGGTAATCATAATCATGACAAGTTTTATAAATATAATCATCACTACTTTTTATAGCATAAGTTTCATCACAATAATCATCATAAGTAGCAACTTTGTTCTCATCATAATCAATTGAAACCTCTTCCAAAATAGTGGATTCATCACTAAATAAAGTCATGACCTCTCCAAATCCACTTTCATATATATTATAATTTTCAACACCCTCCAAAATAGTGGGATTATTACTTCCTAAAGTTGACACTCTTCCAAACCCACTTTCATCAATATAACCATCATAAATAGGAGGCATGCTATCATCATAATAAATTTGCTCATCGAAACTTGGGAATCTAAAAATATCATCTTCATTAAACATAGCATCCCCAAGCTTGGGGCAAACATTAATTGCAGCAAATATATTCTCAAACATGTCATTCTCATCAAACATAGCATCCCCAAGCTTGGTCCTTTTCATATCGTAAGCATAATCACTCTCATCATTAATAGTATGGATAACACCGATAGTATAGCAATTATCATCATCACAATGAGTAGTAGGAGCAACATCATTTGAGAGGGATACCTTTCTACCTTTGCTTCTCCGTCTTTTCTTTTTCTTATTCACATCATGTGTGGCTTTAACCCTCTTTTTTGAGCTCCTTATTAATGAGATTGGTTGAATAGAAGGCTCCTCCTCGTTACCTGATTCATCATAAGAAATAATAGGAGGATATTGGGAAGTCTCTTCCCTTTCATTAGTACTCTCTTCATCTTCTATTTGGTTTCTTTTCTTTATATAATTGGCAATATAAGGATTTTCAATGCAATTCACCGCACAATACATATAAATTTCCTCTAGATCAATATCAAGAAATTTCTTAAGGTTAAATTCTGGAATATGCTTAGTTAAATGTTTCATCTCTTCATAACCCAAAAGCAAACTAAGTTCATTATGATGCGCAAGGGAAATCAAGTCATCACAATTTTTTGACACAATTCGATCATGAAACAATTTGCATCGGAGATTTGAATGACCATGTTCATTGCAAAGTTCACAAGTACGGTAAAGGAATTTTAAATTTTCAGCACTCACATCTAGCCTTTCTTGCAACCATTTAGTTTCTAAAGACTTATGCCTCTTGCAAAATCTATCTTCCCTATTTGGTGTGTACTTGCAAACTCTATGCACTCCACAAAAATGGACATGCTTATAAGAGACATTTTCATCATGACTAGTGCATTCATCATTAGTACTATGGATGTTCAAAGAGTTCATACTAACAACATTGCAATCATGCTCATCATTCAAAGATTTAGTGCCAAACAATTTATAGACTTCTTTTTCTAGAACTTGAGCACAATTTTCGTTTCCATCATTCTCACGAAAGATATTAAAAAGATGAAGCGTATGAGGCAAACTCAATTCCATTTTTTTGTAGTTTTCTTTTATAGACTAAACTAGTGATAAAACAAGAAAAAAAAGATTCGATTGCAAGATCTAAAGATATATCTTCAAGCACTCACCTCCCCGGCAACAGCACCAGAAAAGAGCTTGATCTCTACTACACAACCTTCTTCTTGTAGACGTTGTTGGGCCTCCAAGTGCAAAGGTTTGTAGGATAGTAGCAAATTTCTCTCAAGTGGATGACCTAAGGTTTATCAATCCATGGGAGGCGTAGGTTGAAGATGGTCTCTCTCAAACAACCCTGCAACCAAATAACAAAGAGTCTCTTGTGTCCCCGACACACCCAATACAATGGTAAATTTTATAGGTGCACTAGTTCGGTGAAGAGATGGTGATACAAGTGCAATATGGATGGTAGATATAGGTTTTTGTAATCTGAAAATATAAAAACAGGAAGGTAACTAATGATAAAAGTGAGCACAAACGGTATTGCAATGCTAGGAAACAAGGCCTAAGGTTCATACTTTCACTAGTGCAAGTTCTCTCAACAAAGATAACATAATTGGATCATATAACTATCCCTCAACATGCAACAAAGAGTCACTCCAAAGTCACTAATAGCGGAGAACAAATGAAGAGATTATGGTAGGGTATGAAACCACCTCAAAGTTATTATTTATGATCGATCTATTCAAGAGTCCATAGTAAAATAACATGGAGCTATTCTTTCTGTTCGATCTATCATAGAGTTCGTACTAGAATAACACCTTAAGACACAAATCAACCAAAACCCTAATGTTACCTAGATACTCCAAAGTCACCTTAAGTATCTGTGGGCATGATTATATGATATGCATCACACAATCTCAGATTCATCTATTCAACCAACACAAAGTACTTCAAAGAGTGCCCCAAAGTTTCTACCGGAGAGTCAAGATGAAAACGTGTGCCAACCCCTATGCATAAGTTCATTGAACCCGCAAGTTGATCACCAAAACATACATCAAGTGTTCTCAAATCCTTAAAGACTCAATCCGACAAGATAACTTCAAAGGGAAAACTCAATACATTACAAGAGAGTAGAGGGGGAGAAACATCATAAGGTCCAACTATAATAGCAAAGCTCACGATACATCAAGATCGTGCCAAATCAAGAACACGAGAGAGAGAGAGAGAGAGCAAACACATAGCTACTGGTACATACCCTCAGCCCCGAGGGTGAACTACCCCCTCCTCGTCATGGAGAGCGCCGGGATGATGAAGATGGCCACCGGTGAGGGATCCCCCCTAAGGCAGGGTGCCGGAACAAGGTCCCGAATGGTTTTTGGTGGCTACAGAGGCTTGCGGCGGCGGAACTCCCAATCTATTGTGCTCCTGGTTGTTTTCAGGGTATATGGAGATATATGGGCGAAAGAAGTTTATCAGGGGAGCCACGAGGGGCCCACGAGGGTGGGGGCGTGCCCAGGGGGTAGGGTGCGCCTTCCTGCCTCGTGGCTTCCTTGTTGCTTCCCTAACGTCTACTCCAAGTCTCCTCGATTTCTTCCGTTCCAAAAATAACTCTCCCGAAGGTTTCATTCGGTTTGGACTCCGTTTGATATTCCTTTTCTTCGAAACACTGAACTAGACAAAAAAACAGCAATATGGGCTGGGCCTCCGGTTAATAGGTTAGTCCCAAAAAATAATATAAAAGTGTATAGTAAAGCCCAATAAACATCCAAAACAAGTAATATAATAGCATGACTACTTCATGAATTATAGATACGTTGGAGACATATCAACATCATATAGTATTGTCATGTCATCATGTTTAGATACTCATCATATGTTGAATTATGCCATTATATCCTATTAAGTTATCCATCATATATCTGAAATTATGTCATGCTATCCTGTTTAGTTAGGCATCATATATGTGAAATTGTGTCATGCTGTCCTGTTTTGTTAGACAACATATATGTGAATTACCACAGCTGTCTATCATACAATGTTTGTACATTCAATTTCTTTTCTTGATTATCAACCATTTGAATTGGAGGGTTGATGGGAGTATCTAAGGGAGCAAAAACCCATTCTTCACAAAAGACAGTGCTCCCCGTCGATGTAGATAGAACCATGGTTGCACTAGCCCACAAACTAGCCCCACCACACATAATCGAGACTCTTCCAGATTGCACACTTACACCATTGGGCAGAGAACCAGCTACAACCCATCTAACCGCAACCCCAGCGGATAGTAACCCACTTCTAGTTGACAAAGCACCATGTCCACCACAGAGTACCCCCACACGAGCAGTTTGTAAAGCAACTGCAGTGCGCAAAGCACGAAGACCACCACAGCTAACCCAAACTCTACATTTAAAGTAGAAGAGCAACTGTTCTCAGGTCAGATTCCGTAGCTATGGTCCATACTCCTTCGATGTTGCATCACTGTATTTACTGCTACCAACTACTTTCGAATTTGAAGGATCCAATTACAACTCCAATGGTGCAACGGGTATGTTTTAAACCTATTTCTTTAACTAGATTGTTGTTCTAACTTCTTGCCCTATGTTGATTTCAGTTTAAGTTATATAAACAGTTATGTTCGAATGTGATGCACATTACAAGTGTTGACAATGTTGTGTAGTTTCTCACACTTATATTCTGTCTATGCTGTTGCGTCTTAAAAATATATGGGTTGAACTGTGTCTCTATCTTTATTAGGCAACATAAACTAGAATGATATGGACAATACAGTCACCATAGTACATAGATATATGTTTGTTTCATGATGTTATCCTGTCTGCCTTACTATTGAACCGGTTTACCAAAATGAGTTTCGTATACTACATGCTAAACGTGTGATGTGTCTACTTATTTCTCTTGTAGTATGCAAACAAAATATTGGAGTAGAGCACCCCACTATATAATGGTAGAGAAAGTAATGCTGATAAGGTTAAAGATAGTGAGACAACCCTGTTGGTCTCTAAGAAAGGTGATCAAAACGATCTTGTAGGAAGTGAGAAAACCCCACAGTCCTGCGTTGATGTAGTGTTCGAGTTACTGGCCAGTACCGCTAGCACAAGCTCTTCGAACTTGCTGCTTGAATCACTTCGGCTTCTTCAGTCTTAGCTATAAGCTGAAAGGCATCAGTCAGCTGTGTTGTGGCAAGAAGTCGAAGGACTGAGGAAGTCCCTGCATAATTCAGATGCATACTTTCTTGTGCAACAGCAAGCGCTGGAGGATTTAAGCGCCAAACAAGAGAAATTTAATAAACATACTAAGCATCTTGCCAGCAATATGGGTACCCAGGATATTGTTTCTTGAGCTCTTTTGAAGTGGTTTCAGTTCTGGACTTGTTATGTTGTGGCGTTAATATGCTGCTTTGTTCCCTATATTTGCACTGGTGGCGAACTTTGATGCCCATTGGATGTAATATGTGTAATAGCCGTGATAGCCTAGCGTAAGTTGCTTGCTTATTTATTTCCTTGTCGTCTTGTTTATTTGTTTGCTTGTAGTCAGTGCGGTTCTTTTTCCGCGGTTTGCTAGTGGCCGCAATAACCTATTTTTTAAAACTAGGCCACAATAACCATGGGCTACATATGTATTGTAGTGACACTGGGCCTCCTACCGGCCGTAGAAACAATGGGCCTTCTACCGATCGTAGAAACAATGGGCCTTCTATGGGCCATACACACAATGGGCCTTCTACGGGCCGTATCATCAATGGGCCTTATATGGGCCCTATGATCGATTGGCCAAACATGGGCCAATAACAGACCGCATTATGGTCGTAAATGGGCCAGAGTTGGAATCATCCATTCATGGGCCGACCATAACGGGCCATTGTTAATAGGCCGTATTTGATGACGCTATGAAAATGGCCCAACGTATTAACGAGCCACAAATGGGCTGACTGTAACAACGGGCTGAATTTGGCCCACAAGCAGAAAATGACAGTACGGGCTTTAACTAATCAAATGCTGGAAATGAGCCCAAGAATAAATGGGCCCTGAGAAGGCCGAAAGATAACATGGGCTGGAAACAGCCGAATGGAATAATGGGCCGTTAATGGGTATAAAGTGATACATTGTTCACTACGGAACAGTTTCACCACGGGCCATTAATGGGCCAAGAGTTACAAAGGGCCTCATATGTGCCGAAAGACGTCATGGGCCATACATGGGCCGGAAGTTAAAACGGGCTGGAATCATATTGGACAGCCCAGATGACGCTACTGGGCCTAATTCGGATAGGCCGTAACTGGCCCTGGGTTAGCGGGCTGTAAATGGGCTATATGCGAACACGCCGTTAACAGGCTTTTGAGAAAGTCAAACGGGTCAGCCTTTTCACGGGAATGGGCCTCTGTTGGGCCATGCCACGTGTCGACGTATCATAGGCTCCTTCGATCAAATGAGTGGATGACATCTGTCCCAATGGTGAACCGACACGTGTTTCCTCCAACCAATGATGATTTTACATGTGGAAAATCCACATTGGTCGGGGCTGTTAACGGGTTAGCGAATCCAAAACCGGACCCGATAGCTTAATGGCATTCCGTTACGGTGGATGCCACATGTCGGTCACCCTTGACGAAAGCACTTCTGTGACGCGCGATTTATCGTCATGGAAGTGGACACTTCCGTGATGATAATTTTGGTAATGTCATGGAACACTTCTACGACAGCACATGTATGACTATCTTGATTCTATCATAAAATCGTCATGGATGTACATGCATGACACAAAACGTGACCTACTGTGACAAACACGTATCATCACGGAAGTGTATTTTTTTGTAGTGAATGTAGCAATGAGAGATGAAAGGACAGAGTTGCTAACCTTTGGGATCACTTGGATGGATGGGGTGTCTTCAGATGTTGGAAAGTTTTGGAAAAAATGGAGGTGGGAGCTCGATCTAGAGGGGTAGAAAACAAAGAGGAGTGGAAAACAGAGGGCTTTGGCTCGGGTTGGAAGAAGCACTATATATAGTGATATCTGTAGTCCCGGTTGGTTACATGAACCGGGACTAAAGGTGAACTTCTAGTCCCGGTTCATGGCATGAACCAGTACTATAGGTAATGGTGTGTTAGGGAGTCCTGGATAAGGGGGTATCCGGACAGCCGGACTATATGCTTTGGCCGGACTGTTGGACTATGAAGATACAAGATTGAAGACTTCGTCCCGTGTCCGGATGGGACTCTCCTTGGCGTGGAAGGCAAGCTTGGCGATTCGGATGTAGATCTCCTTCTCTGTAACCGACTCTGTGTAACCCTAGGCCCCTCCGGTGTCTATATAAACCGGAGGGTTTCGTCCATAGGACACAACAACAATCATACCATAGGCTGGCTTCTAGGGTTTAGCCTCTCTGATCTTGTGGTAGATCAAATCTTGTAATACTCATATCATCAAGATCAATCAAGAAGGAAGTAGGGTATTACCTCCATCGAGAGGGCCCGAACCTGGGTAAACATCGTGTCCCTAGCCTCTTGTTACCATTAGCCTTAGACGCACAGTTCGGGACCCCCTACCCGAGATCCGCCGGTTTTGACACCGACATTGGTGCTTTCATTGAGAGTTCCTCTATGTCGTTGCTGTAAGGCTCGATGGCTCCTCCAACCTTCAACAATGCCGTCCTGGGTGAGACTTTCCTCTCCGGACAGATCTTCGTGTTCGGCGGCTTCTCACTGCAGGCCAACTCGTTTGGCCATCTGGAGCAGATCGACAGCTACACCCCTGGCCATCAGGTCAGGTTTGGAAACCTAAACTACACTACCAACATCCGCGGAGACTTGATCTTCGACGGTTTCAGGCCCATGTCAGGAGCGCCGAACGATCACGACGTGCATGACCTAGATCTGCAGTCAGACAGTATTCGGAACATCGCACCTGCTACGGCTCCAGACATCATTCTAGAGCAGGTCGTGCCTTCCGAGGACGGGTGATTGGACCCTGCCCCGGAGGCCGCAGACTCATCGGTGTTGGAGCCGAACACAGACTCCGCTCCTAAGGAGATTTTTGTCTCTGGACCCCCGGACTTGTCTCCGGCCGTGTGTTCAGGACAACGCGCATCCATGCCCATCAAATCTAATTGGGCTCCGGTTATGGAGTTCACCGCCGCAGATATCTTTCAACACTCACCCTTCGGAGATGTGCTAGATTTATTAAGGTCTCTCTCTCTGTGAGGAGATTCCTGGCCGAACTATGTTCGACTCGAGTGGGAAGCTGGCGACGAAGAAATTCGTTACCAACCCACCACCCACTTAATAGCCACAGTCGATGACTTGACCAACGTGCTTAACTTCGATTCCGAAGACATCGACGGTATAGAAGACGATGCGGGAGAAGAACAGGAACTACTGCCCACAGGGCGCTGGACTGCCACCTCTTCATGTGATATATATATATGGTGGATACTCCCAAAGAAAACAATGGAGAGGAGGAAACAAGAGATAACCCCTCAGGGAAGAAATCAAATTAAAGCATGGGCGTCACCGGCGCCACTCCAAGCCCCTCCACAGCAACACCGGCACTCGAGAATAAAATCCCGATGGTGCCGAAGACGAATATGATCCTGATCAACCCACCTTCAAGTAAGCCGAACAGGAACACGGGCAGGCCAGCCCAGACGAACAGGCGGTGGACGGATACATGGAGGATGATAACTATATGCCTCCCTCCGAATACGAGGTGAACCTTGGTGACGACGAATTCGGCGTACCAGAGGATCCCATAGAGCAGGAGCACTTCAAGCGCTGGCTTATAGCCACTACAAGAAACCTGAAAAAGAAGCAGCAGCAGCTCGAAGCTGATCAAGATCTGCTCGCAGACAGATGGACTGAAGTCTTGGCGGCCAAGGAATACGGACTTGAGCCCCCCATCAGGGGATACCCAAAGCACAAATCGCTAGAAGAGGAGGCCGAAGAGACTGAACTTCTAGCACAAGATGAGGCTGACCGGCCACCCCGTGGCCGGGATAAAACGGCATATAAGGCCGGATACCAGCCCGCACCCCCACACTGGTTCACAACGGCCCGGGGCGGTATGCAAGACCTGCAAGACATATTGGAAAACAATGCAGGACAACCAAGATCGATCTACGGATCACGGGGGCGCGCCACTGATCGTTATGCCGGATACAATACTGATAAATCCGGCCAGGACGAACACAACCGACCAGACCTAATCTGATTGCGCCGCGACATAGCCCGACATAGAGGCGCCGCACACACCCTCTACTTCACTGATGAAGTAATGGAACATGAATTCCCAGAAGGGTTCAAACCCATCAACATCGAGTCATACGATGGCACAACAGACCCTGCGGTGTGGATCGAAGATTTTCTTCTCCACATTCACATGGCCCGCGGTGATGACCTACACGCCATCAAGTATCTACCACTCAAGCTTAAAGGGCCAGCCAGACATTTCCTGAATAGCCTGCCAACAAACTCCATTGGCAGTCGGGAAAATCTTGAGGATGCATTCCTCGATAACTTCCAGGGCACCTACGTGCGACCACCGGATGTTGTTGACGTAAGTCACATTACCCAACAGCCCGGAGAGTCAGCCAGGAAATTCTGAACTCGGTTCCTAACTAAAAAGAACCAAATTCTCGACTATCCGGATGCCGAGGCCCTGGCGGCCTTTAAGCATAATATCTGCGATGAGTGGCTTGCCCGACACCTCGGCCAAGAAAAACCGAAGTCCATGGCGGCCCTCGCGACACTAATGACCCGCTTTTGCAGGGGTGAGGACAGCTGGCTAACTCGTAGTAACACCGCGCTAGGAAACTCTGGCACTTCAGATATCTGTGACAGTAACGGAAAGCCACGGCGCAACAGACACAAACATCGAAACAATGGCGACAATGCTGAGGATACGGCAGTCAATGCCGGATTCAGCAACTCCAAATCCGGTCAGCAGAAGAAGCCGTTCAAAAGAAACAATCCGGGATCGTCCAGTCTGGACCGCATACTCGACCGCTCAAGCCAGATTCATTCCACCCCCGATAAACCAGCCAATCACACTAACAGAGATTGCTGGGTATTCAAACAGCCCGACAAGATAAATGCCGAGAACAAGGACAAGGGGCTGCACAGCAATGATGACGAGGAGCCCCGGCGTCCGAACACTGGGGGAAAGAAGAAATCCCCCGCCCCATGTGGAAATAGTGAACATGATCTATGCCACTCACATCCCCAAACGGGAGCGAAAACATGCACTTAGGGACGTCTATGCGATGGAGCCCATCGCCCCAAAGTTCAACCCATGGTCATCCTGCCCGATCACCTTTGATCGTAGGGACCATCCAACCAGCATCCATCACGGCGGCTCTGCCGCATTGGTCCTTGACCCAATCATCGATGGATTCCACCTCACGCGAGTCCTCATGGACGGTGGCAGCAGCCTGAACCTGCTCTATCAGGACACAGTGCGCAAAATGGGCATCGATCCATCACGGATCAAACCCACCAAAACCACCTTCAAGGGTGTAATTCCAGGGTAGAGGCCCGTTGTACGGGCTCAATAACACTGGAAGTGGTCTTCGGATCTCCGGATAACTTCCGAAGCGAGGAGTTAATCTTGGATATCGTCCCTTTTCGTAGTGGCTATCATGCACTACTTGGACGAACCGCGTTTGCCTGATTCAATGCAGTACCACACTATGCATACCTCATGCTCAAAATGCCAGGACCTCACGGGGTTATAACAGTCAATGGAATCATAGACCGCTCCCTCCGTACGGAAGAGCACACTGCGGCCCTTGCAGCAAAAGTACAAAGCAGCCTCCTTTGACAAACTGCCAATTCGGCAACGACAACCCCGAACACCGTCAAGCGAGTCCGGAGCACCCCGCAACAGGACCATCAGGCATGCCAGGAGCTCAATTAGCAATCCGGCCTCCACCCCAGCCCCATTCAGGCGGCGTTTGTGCCACGCGTACACACATACGCGCTTAAAATACCATGGGCATAGGTGGAGGCGAGACGACAATGCGGCCTACGGTGCGGTTCAGCCGCCATGAGGCCCGCATAATATTTTTCTTTCTTTCTTTTAGGACCCTACTTTCGGGCAGCCCCTCTAGAGAGATCGGATAACTAGACTCATCGCAGGAGGGAACACCAAGGAGGCAAGAGGCTTTGCACACAAGAGAGTACCCAGGTGGTCTCTGTTAATGATCATTATACCTGTTTCACATACCTGCATGCAGCCTGCCCTTGGATAGGCCATGTCAAATGGTCCTATTTGTTTTTGCTTAATGCATTAATTGTAAGCATACGCCTTGATGTATTATGCAAATAACAACGGGAAACGGTATAACAGCGTCTGGTTTTTACTAATATCTTCATATTTTCCCTTGAATATTTATTTACTATCGCATCCGTACATTTTGGTACGCTCAGTTTGCCAGGGGCTTCTTATCGAGCCCCATAATATGGCAAGACAAGTCCGAACACTTTCGATAGTGCGGCACCCCAAACTTATAGCATTATATGCATCAGCTCTAAATCATGTCTTGGGTCAATAGTTGGGTTAGCCCGGCTCCCTTGTTTTGATACCTTACGTTCCGTTACATCGGCTAAGGTAGCGCAGGGAGAACTACTGCGATTGTGTCCCGGTTCTTCCGGACGAGCACCTCAGTAGAGAAAGCCGAAAACTGAACGTCATGATACGGCGATAGCTGGTCGCTGTTCGTGAGGTACTAAATCCTTAAAGATTTTTTTTCGCTTAAGGCGAGTAATCGGCCTTGCCCGATTTAGGCATGTATGGCGCCCCAGTTTGGCCTTCCGAATACTAGGGGCTTCGCCGAAATTTAAAATTATAGACTTCTATGGCCAAGTGAGAGTTATAAAGCCGAATAGTCCGATTGCCTTGTTCGTTGCGCTAAACACCTCCTTAAAGGACCAAGAATTTGGATAAAGAGTGTTTGGGTTTTCCACGAACACCCCAGTACTAGTTACAAGGGGGCGGAAGCCGACGACTTGCCTACTTTCAGATTTTGATAAACGGCCGCACAGAAGATAATATTTTAAATCAAACAAAGCGTTATACAGCGCACACAAACTCGTTCTCATATTACAAAGACGACATGAGTACATTCACTCAAAAATTATGTTCTTGGGACACTCATTTGCCACAGGACGAGCGCCTTTCATAACGCCATCATAATATTTTTCGGGGTAGCGATGCTCCTTACCCTCCGGGGGTCCGTCCTTCACGAGCTTCTCAACATCCAGTTTGGCCCAATGCATCTTCGCTCGGGCAAAGGCCCGTCAGGCACCCTCAATACAGACTAACTGCTTGATAACTTCTAGCCGTGGACAGGCATTCACCATCCGCTTTATCAGGCCAAAGTAGCTGCCGGGCAGGGGCTCGCCAGGCCACATCCGGACTATGAGGTCTGATACGTGTCCAACGTATCTATAATTTTTGATTGTTCCATGCTATTATATTACCCCTTTTGGATGTTTATGGGCTTTATTCTACACATTTATATCATTTTTGGGACTAACCTACTAACCGGAGGCCCAGTCCATATTGATGTTTTTTTGCCTGTTTTAGTATTTCGAAGAAAAGGAATATCAAACGGAGTCCAAAAGGAATTAAACCTTCGGGATCGTTATTTTTGGAACAAATCTGATCCGGAGATCCTGGAGTGCAAGTCAAGAAATCTCCGAGGGCCCCACGAGATAGGAGGGCGCGCCCCCTATCTCGTGGGCCCCTCGGGCGTCCACCGACGTACTTCCTCCTCCTATATATGTCCACTGACCCCGAAAACATCCAGGAGCACCACGAAACACAATTTCCACTGCCCTAACCTTCTGTATCCACGAGATCCCATCTTGGAGCCTTCGCCACCACTCTGATGGAAGGGGAATCGATCACGGAGGGCTTCTACATCAACACCATAGCCTCTCCGATGAGTTGTGAGTAGTTTACCACAGACCTACGGGTCCATAGTTATTAGCTAGATGGCTTCTTCTCTCTTATTGGATCTCAATACAATGTTCTCCCCCTCTCTTGTGGAGATCTATTCGATGTAATCTCTTTTTGTGGTGTGTTTGTCGAGACCCGATGAATTGTGGCTTTACGATCAGATTTATCTATGGATATTAATTGAATTTTCTCTGAATTCTTTTATGTATGATTGAGTTATCTTTACAAGTCTCTTCGAATTATCAGTTTGGTTTGGCCTACTAGATTGATCTTTCTTGCCATGGGAGAAGTGTTTAGCTTTTGGTTCAATCTTGCGGTGATCTTACCCCGGGACAGAAAGGGTTGCAAGACACGTATTGTATTGTTGCCATCGAGGATAACAAGATGGGGTTTATATCATATTGCATGTGTTTATCCCTCTACATCATATCATCTTGCTTAATGCGTTGCTCTGTTCTTATGAACTTAATACTCTAGATGCATGCTGGATAGCGGTCGATGAGTGGAGTAATAGTAGTAGATGCAGGCAGGAGTCGGTCTACTTGTTATGGATGTGATGCATATATACATGATCATGCCTAGATAACGTCATAATTAATCGCTTTTCTATCAATTGCTTGACAGTAATTTGTTCACCCACTGTAATACTTAAGCTCTCGAGAGAAGCCTCTAGTGAAACCTATGGCCCCCGGGTCTATCTCTTATCATATTTGCTTTCAATATACTTTTATTTGCATCTTTACTTTTCTGCATCTATATCACAAAATACCAAAAATGTATTTATCTTATCTTACTATCTCTATCAGATCTCACATTCGTAAGTGACCGTGAAGGGATTGACAACCCCTTTATTGCTTTGGTTGCGAGTTCTCAGCATGTTTGTGTAGGTGCGTGGGACTTTTGAGGAGCCTCCTACTGGATTGATAACTTGGTTCTCAAAACTGAGGGAAATACTTACGCTACACTTTGATGCATCACCCTCTCCTCTTCGGGGAAAACCAACGCTAGCTCAAGATGTAGCAAGAAGGATTTCTAGCGCCGTTGTCGGGGAGGTCTTCGCTCAAGTCAAGACATACCAAGTACCCATCTCCCTCGCATTTACATTATTTGCCTCTCTTTTTCCTCTCGCCCCACTTCACCCTTGCCGTTTTATTTGCCCTCTCTTTCCCAATCTCCTCCTCTCTTTTCCATTTGCCTTCCCTTTGCCATGGCCGAGTCAAAAAGAACTAAGGGTTTTCTCCTGAGCTCTAGTGCCTTGGACAACCCATCTATCCTCTCTAAGCTCAAGAACAATGACACTATAAGACCCATCGGGGTCTCCAATGAGATATTGAATAATTTTGATGAGGATGACTCTGGAATTTTTCGTTATTTACTTGATGAGTCTTTAAAATATGCTTGGGATAGGTTATTAAGAATTCGGGCTAGCTATGTTCCACAATATCAAATTGAAGATTACTTAAAGAGTTTTTATGTGGGCTTGCCTGCTTCTTTTAAACAAGTTTTATATTCTATTTTGGAAGGAAGTTTTCTTGAAAGGGATGCTATAGATACTTATGAAAAGATAAAAACCATATTTGGGCACCCTTTGAATGATAAGGTTGAATCAACTACTCTCTTGTGCTTTTATCAAAATGAAATTATTAGAGATGAAGTCTAGTTTGGAGGCAAACTTCCGTAACGTGCTTAATCTTACTTCTTCCATCAATGGCCATGTGCTTACTTTGAATAGAAGAATGAATGCCATAGAAAGGAGATCCCCCTCATCAAGTGCCAAAGATGGCACTAGTTAGATCTATCCTTGCTTTTATGCCTAGCTAGGGGCGTTAAACGATAGCGCTAGTTGGGAGGCAACCCAATTTTCTTTATGTTCTTTGCTTTTGTTACTGTTTAGTAATAAATCTTGCATCTACTTTCTGTTTAGATGTGTTTTATATTTTAATTAGTGTTTGTTCCAAGTAGAACCTATAGGATAAGCTACGATGATAGTTGATTTGATTCTGCTGAAAAACAGAAACTTTGCACTCACGAGAAAAAATTCAATAAATCACAGGAACGTGCTTTTGCATTGATTCTTTTTGCTGATGATCAATAGACAAATTGTCCAGTACTTACTATTTTGGGAGGAATTTTAGAGTTCCATAAGTTTGCGTTAGTTACAGATTTCTACAGACTGTTCTGTTTTTGACAGATTCTGTTTTTCCTGTGTTGTTTTCTTATTTCAATCCATCTATGGCTAATAAATTAGTTTATAAACCATAAGGAAGTTGTAATACAGTAGGTTTAACACCAAAATAAATAAAGAATGAGTTCATTGCAGTACCTTATGTGGTGGTTTTGTTTTCTTTCACTAATGGAGCTTATAAGATTTCCTGTTGAGTTTTGTGTTGTGAAGTTTTCAAGTTTTGGGTAAAGCCTTTATGGACTATGGAATAAAGGGTGGCAAGAGCCTAAGCTTGGGGATGCCCATGGCACCCCAAGATATTCAAGAGTAGCCAAAAGCCTAAGCTTGGGGATGCCCCGGGAAGGCATCCCCTCTTTCGTCTTTGTTCATTGGTAACTTTACTTGGAGCTATATTTTAATTCGCCACATGATATGTGTTTTGCTTGGAGCGTCGTGTATTATATTAGTCTTTGCTTGTTAGTTTACCACAATCATCCTTGCTGTAACACACCTTTTGGGACAAGCCTATTTGATTAGAATTTTCTAGAATACTCTATGTGCTTCACTTATATCTTTTGAGCTTGATAGCTTTTGCTCCAGTGCTTCACTTATATCTTTTAGAGCATGACGGTGGTGTCTTAATTTTGAAGAAATTGCTAGTATCCCAGGCTTCACTTATATCATTTTGAGAGTTTTTTAGAACAGCATGGTATTTGCTTTTGTAACAAAGTTGGTCCTAGAATGATGAGCATCCAAGTTGGGTATAATAAAAACTATCATAGGAAGTGAATTGGATCCTATGATCAACTTGATACTTGATAATTGTTTTCGGATATGGAGGTAGTAATATTAAAGTCATGCTAGTTGGGTGATTATGGTTTTAAAGAATGCTTGTGTTGAAGTTTGTGATTCCCGTAGCATGCACGTATGGAGAACCGCTTTGTGATGAAGTTGGAGCACAATTTTATTTATTGATTGTCTTCCTTATGAGTGGCAGTCGGGGATGAGCGATGGTCTTTTCCTACCAATCTACCCCCCCCCTAGGAGCATGCGCATAGTGCTTTGATTTTTGATGACTTCTAAATTTTTGCAACAAGTATATGAGTTCTTTTGATTAATGTTGAGTCCATGGATTATACGCACCCTTTCACCCTTCCACCATTGCTAGCCTCTTTTGTGCCGCGTAATTTTCGCCGGTACCATACACCCACCATACTCCTTCCTCAAAACAGCCACCATACCTACCTATTATGGCATTTCCATAGCCATTCCGAGATATATTTCCATGCAACTTTCCACCATTCCGCTCATATGACACACATTACTTTTGTCATAGTGCTCTTTGCATGATCATGTAGTTGACATCGTATTTGTGGCAAGGCCACCTTCATAATTTTCATACATGTCGCTCTTGAGTCATTGCATATCCCGGTACACCACTGGAGGCATTCATATAGAGTCATATCTTGTTCTAGCTTTGAGTTGTAAATCCATAAAAGTGTGATGATCTTCATTACTAGAGCATTGTCCTCGTGAGGAAAGGATGATGAAGGCTATGATTCCCCCACAAATCGGGATGAGACTTTGGACTTTACAAAAAAAGAAAAAGAGAGAGAGAGAGAAAAAAGGGGGGGGCAAAAAGAAAAAAAAGAAAAAGGCCAAAGAAAAAAAGAGAAAAAATAAAAATAAAATGAGAGAAAAAGAGAGAAGGGGCAATGCTACTATCTCTTTTTCCACACTTGTGCTTTAAAATAGCACCATGATCTTCATGATAGAGAGTCTCATATGTTGTCACTTTCATATACTAGTGTGAATTTTTCATTATAGAACTTGGCTTATATATTCCAATGATGGGCTTCCTCAAAAGTGCCCTAGGTCTTCGTGAGCAAGCAAGTTGGATGCACACCCACTAGTTTTGTTTTGTTGAGCTTTCATATATTTATAGCTCTAGTGCATCCGTTGCATGGCAATCCCTACCCACTCACATTGATATCTATTAATGGGCATCTCCATAGCCCGTTGATACGCCTAGTTGATGTGATACTATCTTCTTCCTTTTTGTCTTCTCCACAACCACCATTATATTCCACATATAGTGCTATGTCCATGGCTCACGCTCATGTATTGCGTGAAAGTTGAAACAATTTGAGATTATTAAAGTATGAAACAATTGCTTGGCTCATCATCGGGGTTGTGCATGATTAAATACTTTTTGTGATGAAAATAGAGCATAGCCAGACTATATGATTTTGTAGGGATAACTTTCTTTAGCCATGTTATTTTGAGAAGACATGATTACCTTGTTTAGTATGCTTGAAGTATTACTATTTCTTATGTCTTTATGAACTTTTATTTTGTATTATTTGGATCTGAACATTCATGCCACACTGAAAGAAAATTACATTATGAATTATGCTAGGTAGCATTCCACATCAAAAATTCTCTTTTTATCATTTACCTACTCGAGGACGAGCAGGAATTAAGCTTGGGGATGCTTGATACGTATCCAACGTATCTATAATTTTTTGATTGTTCCATGCTATTATATTACCCCTTTTCGGTGTTTATGGGATTTATTCTACACATTTATATCATTTTTGGGACTAACCTACTAACCGGAGGCCCAGCCCATATTGTTGTTTTTTGCCTATTTCAGTATTTCGAAGAAAAGGAATATCAAACAGAGTCCAAACGGAATGAAACCTTTGAGAGCGTTATTTTTGGAACAAATCTGATTCGAAGAGCCTGGAGTGCAAGTCAAGAAATCTCCGAAGGCCCCACGAGATAGGAGGGCGCCCCCCTAGGGGCGCGCCCCCCTGTCTCGTGGGCCCCTCGGGCGTCCACCGACGTACTGCTTCCTCCTATATATGTCCATGGACCCCGAAAACATCCAGGAGCACCACGAAACACAATTTCCACCGCCGTAACCTTCTGTATCCACGAGATCCCATCTTGGAGCCTTCGCCGACACTCTGCCGAAGGGGGAATCGATCACGGAGGGCTTCTACATCAACACCATAGCCTCTCCGATGAGTTGTGAGTAGTTTACCACAGACATACGGGTCCATAGTTATTAGCTAGATGGCTTCTTCTCTCTTTTTGGATCTCAATACAATGTTCTCCCCTTCTCTTGTGGAGATCTATTCGATGTAATCTCTTTTTGCGGTGTGTTTGTCGAGATCCGATGAATTGTGGGTTTATGATCAGATTTATCTATGGATATTAATTGAATCTTCTCTAAATTCTTTTATGTATGATTGAGTTATCTTTACAAGTCTCTTCGAATTATCAGTTTGGTTTGGCCTACTAGATTGATCTTTCTTGCCATGGGAGAAGTGTTCTGCTTTGGGTTCAATCTTGCGGTGATCTTACCCCGTGACAGAAAGGGTTGCAAGACACGTATTGTATTGTTGCCATCGAGGATAACAAGATGGGGTTTATATCATATTGCATGTGTTTATCCCTCTATATCATATCATCTTGCTTAATGCGTTGCTCTGTTCTTATGAACTTAATACTCTAGATGCATGCTGGATAGCGGTTGATGAGTGGAGTAATAGTAGTAGATGCAGGCAGGAGTCGGTCTACTTGTTATGGATGTGATGCATATATACATGATCATGCCTAGATAACGTCATAATTAATCGCTTTTCTATCAATTGCTTGATAGTAATTTGTTCACCCACTGTAATACTTAAGCTCTCGAGAGAAGCCTCTAGTGAAACCTATGGCCCCCGGGTCTATCTCTTATCATATTTGCTTTCAATCTACTTTTATTTGCATCTTTACTTTTCTGCATCTATATCACAAAATACCAAAAATATATTTATCTTATCTTACTATCTCTATCAGATCTCACATTCGTAAGTGACCGTGAAGGGATTGACAACCCCTTTATTGCTTTGGTTGCGAGTTCTCAGCATGTTTGTGTAGGTGCGTGGGACTTTTGAGGAGCCTCCTACTGGATTGATAACTTGGTTCTCAAAACTGAGGGAAATACTTACGCTACACTTTGATGCATCACCCTCTCCTCTTCGGGGAAAACCAACGCTAGCTCAAGACGTAGCAAGGTCCTTCATGGCCAGTTCGGCCATATTGTGGAGTTCGACCAATTGCTTCAGTTGGTCACTTAGAGGCATCGGGTGTTCGGTTCCAATGTATTGGGACCAGAACAACTTCTCCATTGAGCTGCCCTCTTCAGCACGATAGAACTCCGCGGCATCCGAAATGCTGCATGGCAGATCTGCGAATGCCCCTGGAGAGCTCCGAAGTTGTGTAAGTAAAAGAAATGACTCATCCACATGCTTGCTTTGCATAAAGAATGCCTTAGCCTCCACTATCTTCTTGGCCACCTGGATCTCCTGGAGGGCCTTTTGGGCTTCGGCCTTGGCGTCTGTCACACTCTGGAGGGCCTTCGCAAGCTCAGACTCTTGCGTCTTGAAGTCATGCTGCAAGGACTCGAACTTCTTGCCGAGCTCCTGGAGCTCTTGCTAACCTATCCCACCCGAGTATCTTGCTTCTCGCGCTCGGCACGCTCCGTAGCCACCTTGGCTTCGGTTGTGGAGAGCGCTTTCTTCAGGGCCGCCACTTCGGTCGCGGTTCCTATCAAAAGCCATGATGCTTTTAGTTAGCATCATCAACTTTTTCTCCTCTATATGACACACGGACGGGGTTTCACTTACCTTTGTTCTACTCGAGCTGCTTCTTTACAAGGTCGAGCTCTTCTTCGGCTTGCCCCAGTTCGCGCTTGAGTCTGGCAACCTCAACCATGCGCGTAGCGGCGGTCAGTAGCAATGCCTATTTGTTCACATAGACAATTACTATTAGCTTCCTGTGGTTTTTTAGTTGACCCTCCGTTTGGCTTTTTGTCCCGAACACCAACCAAAGTATCAGGGGCTACAGTATATCGGGTGATATTTCCTCACACTTTTTCATCACTTACCTCAAAGCCTGTTAGTAGGCTGGTGCAGGCTTCGGTCAATGCGCTCTTGGCGAACCGAACCTTTTCAATCACCGCACTCATAAGAGTACGCTGCTCAGCATCGATGGAAGCGCCTCGAAGCACTTCCAACAAATTATCCGATGCGTTCGGCGGGGCGGGGGTCATTGGCACGGCCGGCTCGCTCTCCTTCACGAGGGGCTGCCTTCTGGAATTCAGAACCTTTGGAGGTTCTGGCGCAGTGCCAGCTGGGAGCCAGACTTGTTGTGGCTCCCGTCAACGTAATCCATGGGGTCTTACCCCCCATGCGCCCGGCGTCCGGGATCTCGCCTTGAGGCGTCTCTGGAGTCGTCGCCTCCTGCTCGGGTTTCCTTCGGGACAACACCTCGGTGTCATCCGCAGGTCGCGGGGAGGTGGCTGTCGGGAGTGAATTCATCTCCGACTCGCCCAGAGACTCCTCCGAAGAAGACACCCCGAGATTGGACCCGGCCGGACTGCATATACGTGTTCGGCGTTATTGAGAGCCACAAGGTCAAAGCCACACGAAAAAATATTACAGAATGCAGATACTTACAACCTCGCCCGGGGCTTGCCCCTGGGCAGCCACTCCTTGTCGCTATAAGCAGCGGTTGAGGAGTGATCTGGAAGGGACTCCTTTCCCTTCTTTGGCGTCCCGGTCTCCCCCGACGGGGCGACCTTCCTTTTCTTCTCCTCCCCAGTACGGGGAGGGGCATTTATTCATGTTTCCCCCTGTCTTCGGGGGGGGGGGGGAATCTTCCGTGTCACCTTCGGATGATGATTCTATCACGGCCTTGCGTCGGAGACCTTTTCTGATCCCCGCGGCCGCCTTCTTGGACCCTTCGGCCCCTTCAGTTGAGGCGGCCTTCCTATTTATCTCCTCCCCTTCGTGGGAGGAGTGCGCCTCGTCATCTTCTGGCGAGGCGTCGGGCGCGGCCTCGCACCGGAGACCCTTCCGGGTCCCCGTGGCCTTCTTTTCGGTCTTTTTCTCCGGCACTTTGTAAGGCGCCGGAACCAGCATCTCCGCTAGGAGTGCGTCTACTGGGTCCTCAGGCAACGGAGCCGAACAGTCGATCCGCTCCGCCGTCTCCACCCAATCCTGTTTGGTGAGCATGGTGACTCAAAAATCCTCCCACGAATGTTCTAGGAAGGGAACATCTTCTGATAGTTAGAGGGCTTACCGGACTGGCGAGGTGCTTTGCGCTGAGCCAGCGGTCCTCGGAAAGGGGAGGAGGAACTTCGCCGGTCTTGAACAACACTGAGGGAGTCCCGGATTAGGGGGTGTCCGGATGACCGGACTATAACCTTTGGCCGGACTCCTGGACTATGAAGATACAAGATTGAAGACTTCGTCCTGTGTCCGGATGGGACTTTCCTTGGCGTGGAAGGCAAGCTTGGCGATACGGATATGTAGATCTCCTCCCATTGTAACCGACTCTGTGTAACCCTAGCCCTCTCCGGTGTCTATATAAACCGGAGGGTTTTAGTCCGTAGGACGAACAACAATCATACCATAGGCTAGCTTCTAGGGTTTAGCCCATCTGATCTCGTGGTAGATCTACTCTTGTACTACCCATATCATCAATATTAATCAAGCAGGAGTAGGGTTTTACCTCCATCGAGAGGGCCCGAACCTAGGTAAAAACATCGTGTCCCTTGTCTCCTGTTACCATCCGCCTAGACGCAGAGTTCGGGACCCCCTACCCGAGATCCGCCGGTTTTGACACTGACATTGGTGCTTTCATTGAGAGTTCCTCTGTGTCGTCATCTTTAGGCCCGATGGCTACTCCGATCGTCAACAACGACGCGGTCCAGGGTGAGACTTTTCTCCCCGGACATATCTTTGTATTCGGCCGCTTTACACTGCGGGTCAATTCGCTTGGCCATCTGGAGTAGATCGAAAGCTACGCCCCTGGCCATCAGGCCAGATTCAGAAGTTTGAACTACACGGCTGACATCCGCGGAGACCTGATCTTCGACGGGTTCGAGCCACAGCCGAGCGCGCCGCACTGTCACGATGGGCATGATCTAGCTCTACCGCCAAACAGTGCCCAGGAGGCCGCCCCAGTGTCCGCTCCGACCCTTAGTTCGGAGCCGACCGCGCCAATCGAGGAAGGGTGGCTGGACATCGCCTCGGGGACTACAATCTCTACGGCGATCAAGCCGAACAACAGCCTTGTCCTTTGCGAAGCTCACGACTCCAGGGTACCGGACCCCTACCGATCGAACCCGATTGGGCGCCGATCATGGATTTCGCCGCTGCAGACATCTTTCAGCACTCGCCCTTTGGCGACATTGTGAATTCACTAAAGTCTCTCTCTTTATCAGAAGAGCCCTGACCGGACAAAGGTCAGCAAGGTTGGGATGCAGACCACGAAGAAATTCAAAGCCCACCCACCACCCACTTCGTAGCCACTGTCGATGATTTAACCGACATGCTCGACTTCGACGCCGAAGACATCGATGGTATGGACGCCGATGCAGGAGACGACCAAGACCCAGCGCCTCTAAGGCACTGGAAGGCCACCTCGTCATACGACATATACATGGTGGACACCCCAAAAGAAGGGAATGGCGATGGAACAACGGAGGATGACCCCTCCAAGAAGCAGCCTAAGCGCCGGCGTCAGCGGCGCCGCTCTAAATCCCGCCAAAGCAAAAACGGTGATTTTGGCATGGGAGATAATAACACCCCGGACAGTGCCAAAGACAACCCCCTCCAGCTGGATTCAGCACAGGAGGATGGAGAAGCCAGCCCTCATGAGAGAGCGGCAGATAGAGAGGTAGAGGACGATAATTACATGCCTCCCTCCGAAGACGAGGCAAGCCTCGAGGACGACGAATTTGTCGTGCCTGAGGATCCCGTCGAACAAGAGCGTTTCAAACGTAGGCTTATGGCCACGGCGAGCAGCTTCAAGAAAAAACAGCAGCAGCTTAGAACTGACCAAGACTTGCTAGCCGACAGATGGACTGAAGTCCTTGCGGCCGAGGAATATGAACTCGAATGCCCCTCCAAGAGCTACCCAAAGTGCAGGCTGCTACCCTGATTAGAGGAGGAAGCACCTAAACCTACATCACCAGCGCATGACGCGGCCGACTGGCCACCTCATGGCCGCGACGGAGAGGCCTCTCAGCCATCCACTCAAGCCGCACCCCGGCGTCGCTCAAAAAATACCAAGGCACGGGGAAATGCACCAGACCTGCGAGACATATTGGAGGACAAGGCAAGGCAAACAAGATCGATCTACGGATCGCGTGGGCGCCCCACGGCACGTGACGATAACTGTCATGCCGGATATGGCAAATACGGCCAGGCCGAACACAGCAGACAAAGCTCATTTGAGCTAAGTCGTGATATAGCCCAGTACAGAGGCGCCAAACACCCACTATGCTTCACAAATGAAGTAATGGATCATCAAATCCCCGAGGGTTTTAAACCCGTAAACATCGAATCATACGATGGCACAACAGATCCTGCGGTATGGATCGAGGACTATCTTATTCATATCCACATGGCCCGCGGTGATGATGTACACGCTATCAAATACCTCCCACTCAAGCTTAAAGGACCAGCTCGGCATTGGCTTAACAGCTTGCCAGCAGAGTCAATTGGTTGCTGGGAGGACCTGGAAGCCGCATTCCTCGACAATTTCCAAGGCACCTATGTGCGACCACCAGACGCCGATGACCTAAGCCACATCATTCAGCAGCCAGATGAATCGGCTAGACAATTCTGGACACGATCCTAACCAAGAAAAATCAAATAGTCGACTGTCCGGACGCAGAGGCCCTCGCAGCCTTCAAACATAACATCCGTGACGAATGGCTTGCCCGGCACCTAGGACAGGAAAAGCCGAAATCCATGGCAGCCCTCACAACACTCATGACCCGCTTTTGCGCGGAAGAAGACAGCTAGCTAGCTCGTAGTAATAACACGACCAAGAGCCCTGGTAATTCGGATACCAAGGGCAACAATGGCAGGTCGCGTCGCAACAAACACAAGCGCCGCATTAACAGCGACAATCCGGAGGATACGATAGTTAATGCCGGATTCCGAGGCTCTAAACCCGGTCAGCGGAAAAAGCCATTCAAAAGAAGTATTTCGGGCCCGTCCAATTTGGACCGAATACTTGATCGCTTGTGCCAGATACACGGCACCCCCGAAAAACCAACCAATCACACCAACAGGGATTGTTGGGTGTTCAAGTAGGCAGGCAAGTTAAGCGCCGAAAACAGAGACAAGGGGCTGCATAGCGATGACGAGGAGGAGCCCGGGCCGCCGAACAATAGGGGACAGAAGGGCTTTCCCCCACAAGTGCGGACGGTCAACATGATATACGCAACCCACATCCCTAAAAGGGAACGGAAGCATGCACTCAGGGACGTATATGCGTTGGAGCCAGTCGCCCCAAAGTTCAACCCATGGTCCTCTTGCCCGATCACTTTCGATCGAAGGGACCACCCCACTAGCATCCACCACGGCGGATTCGCCGCATTGGTTCTAGACCCAATCATTGACGGATTTCACCTCACTAGAGTCCTTATGGACGGAGGCAGTAGCCTGAACCTGCTTTATCAGGATACAGTGCGAAAAATGGGCATAGATCCCTCAAGGATTAAACCCACAAAGATGACCTTTAAAGGCGTCATACCAGGTGTAGAGGCCAACTGTACAGGCTCAGTTACACTGGAAGTGGTCTTCGGATCCCCGGATAATTTCCGAAGCGATGAGTTAATCTTCGACATAGTCCCGTTCCGCAGTGGCTATCACGCCATGCTCAGACGAACCGCATTTGCAAAGTTCAATGCAATGCCGCACTACGCATACCTCAAGCTCAAGATGTCAGGCCCTCGAGGAGTCATTACGGTCAATGGAAACACAGAACGCTCTCTCCAAACAGACGAGCATACGGCAGCCCTTGTGGCGGAAGTACAAAGTAGCCTCTCAAGGCAATTCTCCAGTCCGACTATTAAACGTCCGGACATCGTCAAGCTCGCCCGGAGTAACCTACAACAAGACCGCCTGGCACGTTCCGTGCAAGCGTAGCAGTGCGGCCCCAACCCCAGCCCACGTGAAATTGCGAAACCAGTACTACGCATACATAATTACGCTCTGGAAATACCATGGGCATAAGGGGAGGGGCACAACCACGACACACCCAAAATACGGCTCAACCGCACTAGGGGCTCCCGATTTTTTCATTTCTTTTTTCTTACTTTCAGGACTCCATTCTCCAGAAGGCCTGTCCGGCAGTACAATTGTCGAACACACGATGCAACAGCCAGGGAGGCAGCAAGCTACGTCGAATGTCCAGGTGGTCTCTATAACGAGCTAAATACCTGTCTTACATAAAGTCTCACAGCTTGCCCGTGGAGGGGGACATGTCAAATAATCCCATCTGTTGCTTATCGCACTATTTGTATCATTCTGCTCTCATAGCAGCCTTTTAATAAACAATACATAGCTCTTGTCTATTATTGCATTCACTTTTCATGTAAATATGTTCATTTATGACATTATGCAACCGTGCACTTTGGTACGGCCAATACACCAGGGGCTTAAGTACCCCAGAATATGGTGTGAGGAGCCCAAACACTCTCACGAGTGCGGCACCCCGAACTTATAGCATTATATGCATCGGCTCCGAATCATGTCTTGGGTCAATAGTTGGGTTTACCCGGCTCCCATGTTTTGGTACCTTACGTTCCGTTATATCGGCTAAGGTAGCGCTGGGAGAACTACTGCGGTTGTGCCCCAGTTGAGATGGGTTAAGCACCTCAGTAGAGAAAGCTAAAACTGACCGTCATGAAAGGGCGAGAGTCGGTCGCTGTTTGAGAGGTTTTCGAGTCCCTAAAGACTTATGCCGCTTAGAGCGAGGAGCTGGCTTTGTCCGGCCTAGGCATGGATAGCGCCCCGAACTCGGTCTTCCAAATACTAGGGGCTTTGCCAAAATTTAAAATTATAGAATTCTATGCCTAAGTGAGAGTGATGAAGCATTATAGTTCGATTGCCTTGTTCGTCGTGTTGAGCGCCTCCCGCGAAGGACCCAAGAATGGGAACAAGAGTGCCCAAGTTTATCCCAAACACCCCAGCACTCGTGGCATGGGGGTAGAAGCCGACGACTCGCCATCTCTCAAATTTGATAAACGGCCGCACAGAAGGTAATATTTTAAATTCAAAAAGCATTGCTTAGTGCATATGAACAAGTCTTCAGCGCACAGGATAACACGAGCGAGTTTACTCAAATATTACATCTTTGGAACATTCATTCACCACAAGGCGGGCACCCTTTAGGACGCCCTCATAATACATCTCGGGCCTGCGATGCTCCTTCCCCTCCGGTAGACCATCTGTCACTAGCTTCTCAGCATCCAGCTTGCCCCAGTGTACTTTAGCACGGGCAAGGGCCCTGTGGGCGCCTTCGATGCACACGGAGCGCTTGATGACTTCAAGCCATGGACAGGCATCCACCAGCCGCCTCACCAGCCCAAAGTAGCTCCCGGTCACGACCTCCCCAGGCCATAGCCGGACTAAAGGCCCTTCTTGGCCTGTTCAGCTACCTTATGGAGCTCAACTAGTTGCTTCAGCTGGTCGCTCAAGGGCATCGGGTGTCCGGCCTCAACATACTGGGACCAGAACACCTTCTCCGTCAAGCTCCCTTCCTTGGCTCGGTAGAATGCAGCAGCATCGGACACACTGCAGGGCAGATCTGCGAATGCTCCTGGAGAGCTCCGGACTCGGGTAGTAACAAGTAATTCACTTTCACGTGCTTGCTTTGCATAAAGAATGCCTTACCCGCCGTTATCTTCTTCATCGCCTCAATTTCCTGGAGGGCTTTTTGGGCTTCGGCCTAGGCGGATTTGGCACTCTCAAGGGCCGAGGCAAGCTCGGACTCTCGAGTCTTCGAGTCAAGCTTCAATCTCTCGTGTTTCTTCACAAGAGCATGGCTCTCTTGCCGCACCTCCGCCACCCGCTCCTCCTGCTTTTCTCGCTCGATGCGCTCCACGGCCGCATTGTCTTCGGCCTTGGACAGTGCTTCCTTCAGGGTCACCACCTCGGTTGTGGCCCCTGTAATACTCACGTTGGTCCTGTCATTATTTGCAACTAGATCTTTTTTTATCATTATACAAGGCACTACTTACCTTCCTTGTCCTCGAGCTGCTTCTTGGCAAGGCCGAGCTCGTTCTCGGACTACTCGAGGCTCTGCTTCAATTCATCGACCACCGCAGTCAGTGCGGCAAAGGTCAGCAGCACAGCCTGCATTCCCATATTGACATACTTATGTTAGACTCCTGTGTATATCTTTTTAGATCCTCAGTCCGGCTTTTCTTTCCGAACACCAAACTGAGCATCAGGGGCTACTGTCTATGCGGTAATATTTTTACATATCTTAAATACATACCTCGAAGCCAGTTAGAAGGCTGGCACAGGCTTCTGTCAGCCCGCTTTTGGCGGACTGAACCTTATGGATCACCGCACTCATAATAGTGCGGTGCTCCTTGTCGATGGAGGCGCCGTTTAGCACCTGCAGCAAATTATCCGGTGCCTCCGGTTGGACGGAGGTCACCGGCGTCGTAGGCTTGCCCTTCTTACGAAGGGGCCGTCTGCCGTACTCCGAAACCACTAAAGGTTCCGGTGCGGTGTCCGGCCCGGGGCTGAACTTAGAGCCCTTTGGGGTTTTATCCCCTTTGCGTCTGGAATCCGGAAGGACACCTTATGGTGCCTCCGGGGCTACCTCCTCCTGGCTCGTCCCCTTTTGGGACTCCACCTCGGCATTGTCCGTGGTGCGAGGGGAGGTAGAAGTCGGGAGTGAAAGACTATTCACATCCAACGAATCCAGGGATCCGCTCGATGAAGCGTCGAGCTGGGCCTTGGGCGGACTGCATGATTATGTTCGGCATTAGAAGATACTGTGCAGTAAAGGAACACCATGAGTTATTCTGGTATACAGATACTTACGATTTTGCCAGGGGCTTGGCCCTGGATGTCCACTCCTCTTCGCCGTCGTCGGCGTTGGTGGAGTAGTCTGGGAGAAGGGTCTTTCCCTTCTTGGACCCTCCGGCCCCCCTAGTTGGGGTGGCCTTCCTTTTCTTTCCTCCCCTCGTTGGAGGGGGACAGGTCTCTTCTTCCTCCTCTCCGCCTTTGTGGGAGGAGTGTGCTTCGGAGTCATCGGACGAGGAATCCGATAGTACCAGGCGCCGGGAACTCTTTCGAGTTCCCGTGGCCTTCTTCTTGGCCTTCTTCCCCGGCACCACGTGAGGTGCCGGGACCAGCAGCTTCGCCAAGCGGGCATCTGCTGGGCCTTCGGGCAAAGGAGCCGGGCAGTCGATCTGTCCGGACTTCTTCTGGCAGTCCTGTTAAAGGAATGGGAGCTTAGATCCCGCATAGAGTCAAACTATGAAAAACAAATATCCTGTAATGGGTAAAATAAGCTTACCGCCCTGGCTTGGCGCTTCGCGCAGAATCCGCGATCCTCGGCAATGGGAGGGGGAACCTTGGTGCCCTTGAATAGCGCCTTCCAGGCATCTTCGTGCGTTGTGTCCAAAAGCCTGGACAGAGTTTGGTGCTGGGCCGGGTCGAACTCCCACAAGTTAAAAGCCCGTCGTTGACACGGGAGGATCCGGCAGAAGAGCATGACCTCGACTACGGTGACAAGTTTAACCTTCTTGTCAATCAGGTCTTTGATGCATGTTTGGAGTCCGGTCAGCTCTGCTGGGTTACCCCACGACAGGCCCGTCTCTTTCTAGGAGGTGAGCCGAGTGGGGATGCCAGATCGGAATTCGGGGGCCGCTGCCCATTGAGGGTCACGCGGCTCGGTGATGTAGAACCACCCCAATTGCCACCCTTTGATGGTTTCCACAAAGGACCCCTCGAGCCATGTGACGTTGGGCATCTTGCCCACCATGGCGCCTCCGCACCGCGCCTGCTGGCCGCCCACTACCTTCGGCTTGACATTGAAGATCTTCAGCCATAAGCCAAAGTGGGGCTTGATGCGGAGGAAGACCTCGCACACGATGATAAACGCCGAGATGTTGAGGATGAAGTTTGGGGCCAGACCATGGAAATCCAGGACATAGTAGAACATGAGCCCGGGACAAATGGGTGGAGTGGGAAGCCTAGTCCGCGGAGGAAATGGGGGAGGAACACCACCCTCTCATGGGTCTTGGGGTGGGAATGAGCTGCCCCTTGTCTGGAAGCCGGTGTGCAATGTCGTTGGACAAGTATCCGACCTTCCTCAACTTTTTGATGTGCCCCTCCGTGACGGAGGAGGCCATCCACCTGCCTCCCGCTCCGGACATGGCTGGAGAAGGTTGAGGTGGGAAGTGCGGACTTGGGCGCTGGAGCTCGAGTGCGCGGAGATGGATAAGCAAAGGAGGAAGAAGGCGTAAATGGAAAGGTGGATCCTTATGCCCTTATATGGGTGGACGAAACTATGTACCCCCACCAGCCTAGTAAAACTCGCTTATCTCCCAAGCGCCGTGATTAATGGCGCGGTTGGGTTACCCACGCCCGTATTGATGAGAATCCCGGAATAAGGGGACACGATCTCTGCTTTGACAAGACGTGCCAAGGAAACCGCCTCGCTAAACGCGCTGAGGTGGGACAGTAAAACGATTCGAATGAAGGCTTGGCCGTGGCATGATGTCACGCTACGGAATACGTCAGCAGAATAGATTTGTACAAATATTATTCTCTCTACGGTGGTATGTGGAACTTATTTTGCAGAGCCGGACACTATCCTTGTGTTCAAAATCTTCTATGAAGTATTCGGAGGAGGAACCCGCCTTGCAATGCCGAAGACAATTGCGCGCCGGACTCGTCGTCATTGAAGCCTGGTTCAGGGGCTACTGAGGGAGTCCCGGATTAGGGGGTGTCCGGATGACCGGACTATAACCTTTGGCCAGACTCCTAGATTATGAAGATACAAGATTGAAGACTTCGTCCTGTGTCCGGATGGGACTTTCATTGGCGTGGAAGGCAAGCTTGGCGATACGGATATGTAGATCTCCTCCTATTGTAACCGACTTTGTGTAACCCTAGCCCTCTCCGGTGTCTATATAAACCGGAGGGTTTTAGTCCGTAGGACGAACGACAATCATACAATAGGCTAGCTTCTAGGGTTTAGCATCTCTGATCTTGTGGTAGATCTACTCTTGTACTACCCATATCATCAATATTAATCAAGCAGGAGTAGGGTTTTACCTCCATTGAGAGGGCCCGAACCTGGGTAAAAACATCGTGTCAATTGTCTCCTGTTACCATCCGCCTAGACGCACAGTTCGGGACCCCCTATCCGAGATCCACCGGTTTTGACACCGACAAACACCTTCCAGATTTCTTTGTGCATCGTGTCGAAGAGCTCTAGCAGCATCTGGTGTTCGGTCGGGTCGAAATCCCACATATCAAATGCCCGTCTTTGGCACGGGAGAATCTGGCGAATGAGCATGACCTGGACCACGTTGAAAAGCTTTATCTTCTTGTCGCTCATACTTCGGATGCAGGTCTCAAGTCCGGTCAGCTCCGTGGGTTCGCCCCAGGCCAGGCCCTTTTTTTCTCAGCCGCATGGGGATTCCGGATTTGAATTTGGGGGCCACCACCCAGTTGGCGTCACGCAACTAGATGATGTAGAGCCACCCTGATTGCCACCTTTTTATGGTCTCCATGAAGGAGCCGTCAAGCCATGTATCGTTGGGCATCTTGCCCACCATGGCGCCTCCACACTCCGCTTGTTGGCCGCTCACGAAATTCGGCTTCACGCAGAAGATTTTCAGCCATAGGCCAAAGTGAGGTTTAATGTGGAGGAAGGCCTCGCACAGAACGATGAACGCCGAGAAGTTGAGGACGAAATTCGGGGCTGGGTCGTGAAAATCTAGCCCGTATTAATACATGAGCCCGCGGACAAATGGGTGGAGTGGAAATCCTAGTCCATGGACGAAATGAGGGAGAAATACTACTCTCTCCTAAGACTTTGGGGTGGGGGTAATCTGTCCCTCTGCCGGGAGCCTGTGCGCGATGCCCTCGGCCAGGTATCCGGCCCCCCGAAGCTTGGTAATGTCCTCCTCTATGACAGAGGAGGCCATCCACTTGCCTCCCACTCGGGAGATGCTGTAGTCCTACGGAGAAGGTGAGAACTTGAGCGCTGGACCTCAAGGGTGCGAGAACAGATGAGCAAAGGAGGAAGAAGGCGTGGGT
The DNA here is from genome assembly GCF_018294505.1 of Triticum aestivum. Classification (NCBI taxonomy): domain Eukaryota; kingdom Viridiplantae; phylum Streptophyta; class Magnoliopsida; order Poales; family Poaceae; genus Triticum; species Triticum aestivum. The sequence goes on from NC_057801.1 coordinate 702,234,463, forward strand.
GAAAATAGGGGATCCTTGTCCCTTTATAAAGGCAATGCAGAATGTGCGCCTCCCCATTTGTCTCTCTAAATCATTTATTTTCCAAGCACCACAATTGATGGCGCTGGTTGGGTTACCCATACCCGTATTGATGGAGATCCCGTGATAAGGGGACACGATCACTGCTTTGACAAGACGTGCCAAAGAAACCGCCTCGCGATGTGTGCGGGAGCTGGATGTGAAAAGCGGTTCGAATAATGACCGGAGCACGGTGTGCTGTCACGCTGCGAAGGGCTGTCAGCAGATTAGATTCGTGGATTATTGCTCTCTCTACGGTGGTATGTGAAGAGCCGGACACGGTCCTTCTGTTCGGAATTTATCTTGGAGTATTCAGAGATGGAACCCGGCTCGCAATGCCGAAGACAATCAACGCGCCAGACTCATCATCATCGAAGCCTAGTTCAGGGGCTACTGAGTGAGTCCTGGATAAGGGGGTATCTGGACAGCTGGACTATATGCTTTGGCTGGACTGTTGAACTATGAAGATACAATATTGAAGACTTCGTCCCGTGTCCGGATGGGACTCTCCTTGGCGTGGAAGGCAAGCTTGGCAATTCGGATGTAGATCTCCTTCTTTGTAACCGTCTCTGTGTAACCCTAGGCCCCTCTGGTGTCTATATAAACCGGAGGGTTTAGTCCGTAGGACACAACAACAATCATACCATAGGCTAGCTTCCAGGGTTTAGCCTCTCTGATCTCGTGGTAGATCAACTCTTGTAATACTCATATCATCAAGATCAATCAAGCAGGAAGTAGGGTATTACCTCCATCGAGAGGGCCCGAACCTGGGTAAACATCGTGTCCCCAGCCTCCTGTTACCATTAGCCTTAGACGCACAGTTCAGGACCCCCTACCCGAGATCCGCCGGTTTTGACACCGACAGTGGGGCCACAGCCTGACACAAGCCTGCCACCACCTCTTTAGTACCGGTGCGTGGCACAAACCGGTACTAAATGTTCACCACGAACCGGTACTAATGAGAGCCGCCCACCTAGCTATTGGAACCGACACTAATGGTCTCATTAGTGCCGGTTCTGTTACAAACCGGGACTAAGGAGTTGAACATAAGGCCCTTTTTCTACTAGTGCAAAATCAACATTGTTTTGTAAAAATCATGGGTATTCACATGAAGACCCAAGAATACCCCTAGCGCCGCCCTGCTCCTCTATATATGATATGGATAGGCCTCTATTTCACACACATTGCATGCAAAATTTTGTTTGAGATGTCATCGACACATATTCCCACAACTACATTCACGAAATCACACCCACCCCCAAACAAAAAACACCCACGAACGCACACGCCATCCGTCTAGGTTTGGATCTCTCTCACACACACCCACATAGGTGTGGGATGTGCACGAAGAGAAGAGGTGCACGCACGGCCCACATACTCCCGTCTCTTTCCCAACCACACCCGCGCGGGTACACGGTCGAGCTCATTTCTATACCAAAAGGCAGCCCACGTGGTAATTTGACACGTGTACTGGTTGTGCACTTGATGGAGGATCGTCTACCACGGGTGAACAAACAACTTGTGACTGGACGCGTTATGTTAAAAAAGAGGCAAACCATGTGGGGCCTACCTTAGAGGCAAGGCTCTATACACTGGAGTACTTTTTATGTGTCACGTCAACTCGCAGAACGAGGAGAAGCTTTATTAGTACGCCGTCTCCCACGCCCACGGGCGCGGTGGCTCGCAGGATGAGGTGAAGCTTGCTTACAAGTACTCCTTACGCCTGCTCCCTCACCCACATGCGTGGTGGCTCGTGGGACGAGGAAAAATTCTACTACTCTCTCCGTTTACTCCTCGTCCCCACCTTGGTTAGAGAGATTATTATATTTTTTGGAATATATGTCCTTTAGTAGATTTCAATATGAACTACTAGTACATACTCCAAACACTGATGTATATAGACATATTTTAGAGTGTAGATTCACTCATTTTCCTCCGTATGTAGTCCATATCAAAACAGACATAATAGTACGCACTCTCCCTCACCCCTCGACTCTCGCCCACGTGGTGGACGTGCAGCAATTCATTCGGTCTCATATAGCCAGAACGATATATACTGCAGTACCATTGTTGCTCGACTTCCCGAAGAGGCAAAGAGCCAATCGCAAGGTTAATATTTTGGAGATGCCAAGCGCAAGGTTTATAGGAGAACGAGTAGTACGTGCCGCATCATTTACAAAAGAAGTTTTTTTCTTCAGTGAGACGTACGCAATATAAATGGTTCATATGGAGAGAAAAACAAACCGCTCCACTATATACATAGGCAAGACGAGCCTACACGGTTGCTTGCTGGGGTTGCTCTCTTCATACTCTCTCGCACAAAATGACTATGGCCACATCTCTAACATCCCGGTGGATCACGTCCGTCGAGGGAAGGGGTGGTTGCTTAGTGTAGATGTTGTCGTCGTCATCGACGGCGAAAACCCACTATCGGCACATGCCGATCTGGGGTCCCCGCCGTTCTCTCTCACAAAGCCGGTGAGGTTGCCTTCGTCCTTGCTCACTGCTGCGACATGGGCAGTTGCCGCCTCCCGCCGCCCTCCTCTAGGTTGAGCTACGTCCCAAAATCTCTTAGGTACAACTCCCTTTACAACCGGCTTGCACCACTGCTCTAGATGCCCACATCACTCCATGTGGATATTTCTCTACTTCTTTGCCCCGCACATACCTCTACTGGCTTCTACGTACTGCATTTGTGATAAGTTTATGTCTCATCAACTAGTCCCAGTAATCTTATTCTAATCATGCTTCTTCAATTTCTTTGCCACAGGGATGCTCATCTCGATTTTGGTGAAACTGCACAAAATGATCCGATGGTCAAAGGGCTGCAAACTTCATTTCTTCGGAAGCTCCAACGTTGCCAACAAATTAAATTCTGGTTAGGGTGTACGGTTCAAGGGCTAGGGACTGCATGGATCATTTTTTTCTTTAGCTATCTCTGTTCCAAAATAAGTGTCAACTTTAGTAGTAGCACAACTTTGTACTAAAGTTTGCATAACGTTGAGACACTTATTTTGGAACGGAGGGAGTACATATTGGCTATGATCTGTCAATTATTGAGATGCAATAGCATGCATGTTAGTCTCCTTTGTATTTGATGAAATGTTGCAACGGGTGAGGGAGTCCTGGATAAGGGGGTATCCGGACTGCCGGACTATATACTTTGGCCGGACTGTTGAACTATGAAGATACAAGATTGAAGACTTCGTCTCGTGTCCAGATGGGACTCTCCTTGGTGTGGAAGGCAAGCTTGGTGATCCGGATTATAGATCTCCTTCTCTGTGACCAACTATGTGTAACCCTAGCCCCCTCCGGTGTCTATATAAACCGGAGGGTTTAGTCCTTAGGACACAACAACAATACAACAATCATACCATAGGCTAGCTTCTAGGGTTTAGCCTCTCTGATCTCGTGGTAGATCAACTCTTGTAATACTCATATCATCAAGATCAATCAAGCAGGAAGTAGGGTATTACCTCCATCGAGAGGTCCCGAACCTGGGTAAACATCGTGTCCCCAGCCCCCAGTTACCATTAGCCTTAGACGCATAGTTCAGGACCCCCTACCCGAGATCCGTCGGTTTTGATACCGACATTGGTGCTTTCATTGAGAGTTCCTCTGTGTCGTCGTTGTAAGGCTCGATGGCTTCTTCAACCTTCAACAACGCCGTCCTGGGTGAGACCTTTCTCCCCAGACAGATTTTCATGTTCGGCAGCTTCGCACTACGGGCCAACTCGCTTGGCCACCTGGAGCAGATCGATAGCTATGCCCCTGGCCATCAGGTCAGGTTCGTAAACCTAAACTACACTGCTGACATCCGTGGAAACTCGTTCTTCGACGGATTCGGTCCCGTGTCAGGAGCGCCAAACGATCACGACATGCATGACCTAGATCAGCAGTCGGATAGTATTCGGAACATCACACCTGCTACAGCTCCGGACTTCGTTCCAGAGCAGATCATGCCCTCCAAGGACGGGTGGGTGGACCCCGCTCCGAAGGCCGCACACTCATCGGCGTTGGAGCCGAACACAGACTCCTCTTCTAAGGAAGTCTGTATCTCCGGACCCCCGGACTTGTCTCCGGCCTTATGTTCCGGACCGCGCACGTCCGTGCCCATCGAAGCTAATTGGGCTCCGGTTATGGAGTCTGTGTTGGATTCATTGAGGTCTCTCTCTCTCTGTGTCAGGAGATTCCTGGCCGAACTATGTCCGGCTCGAGTGGGAAGCTGGGGACAAAGAAATTCTTTACCCACCCACCACCCACTTAATAGCCACGGTCGATTATCTGACCGACGTACTTAACTTCAACTGCGAAGACATCGACAGTATAGACGACGATGCGGGAGAAGAACGAGAACCACCGCCCACAGGGCGCTGGACATCCACCTCCTCATATGATATATACATGGTGGATACTCCCAAAGAAAACAATGGTGATGAGGCAATAGGAGATAACCCCTCGGGGAAAAATCAAAGCATGGGCGTCATCGGCACCGCTCCAAGCCCCACCACAGCAATACCGGCACTGAAGAGGAAAATAATCCAGAGGGCGCCGAAGAGGGATACAATCCTGATCAGCCCACCTTCGAGCAAGCCGAACAGGAACACGGGCGGGCTAGCCCAGACAAATAGGCGACGGACGGATACTTGGAGGACGATAACTATATGCCTCCCTCCGAAGACGAGGTGAGCCTCGGTGACGATGAATTCAGCATACCAGAGGATCCCATAAAGCAGGAGCGCTTCAAGCGCTGGCTTATAGCCACTGCAAGAAGCCTAAAAAAGAAACAACAATAGCTTCAAGCTGATAAGAATCTGCTCACAGATAGAAGGACTAAGGCCCGGGCAGCCGAGGAATACGGACTCGAGCGCCAAACAAAATACTACCCAAAGTGCAGGCTACTATCTCAATTTGAGGAGGTGGCACTAAAAATCAAACGCAGGCCTACACCCCGCCGACAGCACACTGCGGCAAGGGGTTGCGTGCAAGACCAGCATTACATACCATACAGCAACATAGCAAGCACCCCGGGCGCATCAGCAGACAAAAACAGAATCCGCAAACCTTGGTGCAACAAATATAAGCGTCCCAAGACAAAGAATGGCGCCCAGGAAACGGCGATCAATACAAGAGCCCGTAGTCCTCAACCCGTTGAGCGGGAGAAGAGACTTCAACATGTTAATTCAGGCCCCTCCAGCCTGAACTGCATACTTGACCGCCCATGTCAAATTCATGGTACCCCAGGAGCGGTAGCCAATCATACCAACAGAGAATGTTGGGTTTTTAAACAGATCGGCAGGCCGACGCCGGAAGGAGCATAAAGAGGTCCCAGGGCAAGAAGCTCAGATCATAAGTCTGGGGATCGACCACTCGAGGATCAGACCCACCAAAAACTCATTTTAGAGTGTCACAACTAGGTGTGAAGGCCACCTAGGCCCCGCCACTTTGGAGATGGTCTTCGGATCGCCAAAAATTGTCATACCAACTTTTGGTCTTACACCTCTAGGCAGTAGCTATACAGCACCGCCAGGATACACTGCGACTCGACGCATTATCACCCAAGACCCACGTGATGTAGTCACAATTGCGGGCAAGACCGAGCTTCGCCTCGGCGCCGAAGAGTATTCGGCTACTTTATTAACAGAAGCAGCGAGTCACGGCTTTTTCAATCGAACTTAGATTCGACAGCCGAACTCCGGGACACCTACAAAGGAGTCTGAACTGCTTCATGATACCCCAGCCTGATCATAGCTCATACAGATCCTTCAGCATAAGCTGGACGGGTCACATCCCACGGCTCCGCCACTGCTCACACACGCCTTTTAAGCATTATTTGCAGGTTCGCCTTCGCGCATAACTGGGCCGGCGACTTGGAATCAGCTCGGACGCATATAGGGGGAACTCCACCCCACCTGAATACAATTCGGATATTCCTTCGGACTCGCGCACAACCCCCCACCGCCCGATCCCAACAGGTTCTATCATCATGCCTCTCTTTTATAACATGCACCGTACTCATACGCATAGACGTATTACTTAAATACAGCATGTAGAGTCATTTGACGCTTATCTGCTATTATTTCTCAATGACACTTTGTCATAACGGTATCCAAACATCATGTTATGTCTTTAAACGCCAGGGGCTTCATTGCACCCATACTATAGCGACTAAAGTCCGAACACCTTCTCGGTCGTTCAGCACCCCGAACTTATAGCATTATATGCATCAGCTCCGAATCATGTCTTGGGTCATTGGTTGGGTTTGCCCGGCTCCCATGTTTTTGTACCCTACGTTCCGCAATATCGGCTAAGGTAGCGCTGGGAGAACTACTATGATTGTGTCCCGGTTCTTCTGGACGAACACCTCAGTAGAGAAAGCCGAAAACCGACTGTCATGATAAGGCGGGAGATGGTCAGCTATTCGAGAGGTTGTAAAATCTTTAAGGATTTATTACGCATAATGCCATAATAAAATGCAGCGTGCGAAGGATCGGTCCACTGATCAGGTGCTATTAGAGCCCCTCGTGCGGTCTTCCGAACACTAGGGGCTACGCCTCCCATACTCGAATTCCTATGGCTAAGTGAGAGTAATAATGCCCTATAGTCGGATTGCCTGGTTCACTGTGTTGAACACCTCCTTCATGGACCCAAGAATGGGATAAAGAGTGTTTAGGTGTATCTCGAACACCCCCGTAGTTCCTACGTGGGGGCAGAAGCCGACGACTGGCCAACTCTCAAGACTAACATATTAAACGGCCGCGCAGGAATAAAATTTACACATAACAGGCACATACATATAAGTGACTCTGTTTCGCCTCACAAAGGATAGCACAACTGCTTTCAGGGAAAATAATATCTTTCACACATTGCTCCGCCACAAGGCGGGCCCCTTTTAGGACGCCATCATAATACCATTCGGGCTTGCGATGCTCCTTCCCCTCCGGCGGCCCCTCGGTCATCAGCTTCTCAGCATCTAGCTTCCCCCAGTGCACTTTCGCACGCGCAAATGCCATTCGTCCACCTTCTATACAAACCGACCGCTTGATGATGTCGAGCCAAGGGCAGGCACTCACAATCCGCTTCACGAGCCCAAAGAAATTGCTTGGAATAGGCTCAGCAGGCCATAGCCGGATAACCAAATCCTTCATGGCTAGTTCGGCCGCCTGGTGCAATTCGACCAGCTGCTTCAGCTGGTCGACAAATAACACCGGATAATTCGGCGCCAAATACTGCAACCAGAAAAGCTTCTCCGCAATCTCCTTCTCCTCAGCTCGGAAGAATTGATCAGCATCAGATATGCTGCGTGGCAGATCCGCAAATGCCCCCGGAGAAAATAGGATTCAATGGATAACCCTGAACCTTTCCTGCTACCGCGTATAAATCGCTTTTTGAATAAGCAAAAGCCTTACCAGCCGCAATCTCTCGCGCCTCCTGAATGTCCTTCAGAGCATCTTGGGCTTCCCCTCAAGTATCATTGGCAGCTTGGAGAGCTTGGACGAGTTCGGATTCTTTCAATGATAGATCCTACTCCAAAGTCTCGTTTTTCTTCATGGCTTCCTGAAGCTCTTGTTCGGCTTCCACGACCCTGGCCTCGTGCTTCTCGCGGAGGGCCTGCTCCGTGGCCGCCTTATTTTTAGCCAGGGTAATAGCCATCTTGAGCGCCCCAATTTCGGCATTTGCCCCTAGGGTGCACGATATAAATGATCTAAGTTAGACACAAACTACTTGCTTGTCCTAAAACTTACTAAGGTTTCAACATACCTTGTTTATCCTCCAGCTGCTTCTTCACTTGGCCGAGTTCCTCTTTGGCCAGCTCCAGACTCCGCTTGAGTCCGGACACCTCCACAGTATGAGAGGAGGTGGTCGCTGCAGACGCCTAATTCATACAGAAATAGATATATGTCATTAGTGAGTCTCATGTGGACAGAAATTTGATCCCCTGTCCGGTTCCTGTCTTCTCCGAACAGCGTATCAGGGGCTACTATCTATACTATGACAGTCTTCTAACAAACTCCTAAAACATACCTCCAAGCCTTTTATAAGGCTGATGCAGGATTCATTCAGTTTGCTCTCGGCGGCCTGAATCTTCTCTATCACCGCGCCCATAAGAGCGCAATGTTCATCAATGATGGAAGCGCTCTCCAGTGCTGTCGATAGGCCACCCGGCACATTTGGATGGACAAAGGTCACAGGTGGAGCAGGATCACCCCCTCCAGTCAAGATGGGCCGCCTGCCTGATCTCGGAGCCTCAAGGGTCTCCGGGACTGTGTCCGGCTATGGGCTGAATTCAGGATCGCCCCCGCCGTCGACGTTCATGGGAATCGCCGCTCCCGTGTGTCCGGCCCCCAACGTACCCTCCCTCTGGCTCAGGTCCCTTTGGGATGACACCTCGGTGTCACTACCAGGCTTTGGGGAAGGGGCCCTTGGAGGTGTCTCGCTCTCCAAGGCATCAGAGCTCAACGAGTCCTCCGATGAGGACTGTTGGGCAGGAGACCTCTCCGGACTGTGAAAAGTATGGTGTAAATTGAAATATTACATTCTAGTAATTCCGGATGCATTGATATGTTCGGATTTTTTGCACTTACGAGTTTACCAGGGGCTGGGCACTGGGATCCCATTCCGGGCTGCTGTCGGTAGCCGTGGTGGACGCCTCGGGGATGAGTTTTCTTCCCCTCTTAGGCAAATCTGCCTCTAAGGATGAGCAGGCTGTCCTTTTCTTCCTCCCCCCCCCCCCGGTAGGGGACTCGGGCTCTTCCTCCTCCTCGTACTCTTCCTCCTCCTCCTCCTCCTCCTCGTCCTCTTCGGAGGAGGGGTGGTCACTAGAGTCTTCGGACTTTGCGGCCGAAGCACAGCAACGACGGAGACCGCTCCTGGTCTCCTTGGCCTTTTTATTGGCCTCTTTCTTCGGTGCCTCATATGGCGCCGAGACCAGCATCTTCGTCAGAAGTGGTCCGGCCGGTTCTTCGGGCAGCGGGGCCGAACAATGGATCCGCTCCGCCTTCTTCGTCCATCCCTGAGGAAATTGTGGAAAGACACGTTAAAAAACGCCTCCCTCGAAGACATACCAACGAAACATATGGATGGCCAAGACATAATGAAGACTTACTGGACTTGCGGGGTGGGACAGTTGGTACCCGCAGTCCGCGGCGGAATTCAGCCACGGTTTGCCGGACCTAAAGAGCACCTTCCAGATGTCCTTGTGTGAGGAGCCGAAAAGCTCCCGCAGGGTTTGATGCTCGGCCGGATCGTACTCCCACAAATTGCAGCTTCTGTGCTGACACGGAAGGATCAGGCGTACCAACATAACCTGGACTACGTCAACAAGCTTGATGGCCTTGTCCTCCATGCCTTTGACACGCGCCTGGATTGCCGACAGTTCGTCGGACGATGACCAGTCCACGCCCTTCTTGGGCCAGGATGTAAGCCGCAAAGGAGCTCCAGATCGAAACTCAGGAGCGGCGGCCCATTTTTTGCCGCGTGGCACAGTGATGTAGAACCACTGCTATTGCCACTCCTTGACGGAGACATTAAAAGTACCCGTCGGCTATGTGGCCTTGGGCATTCTGCTCACCATGGCGCCTGATACATCTCCAATGTATCTACTTTTCCAAACACTTTTGCCCTTGTTTTGGACTCTAACTTGCATGTTTGAATGAAACTAACCCGGACTGGCGCTGTTTTCAGCAGAACTCCCATGATGTTGTTTTATGTGTAGAAAAGAAAAGTTCTCGAAATGTCCTGGAAATCCATGGAGGCACTTTTCAGAATTAATAAGAATTTTTGGCAAAAGAATCAAGGCCAGGGGGCCCACGGGCTGTCCATGAGACAGGGGGCGCCCCCCCCTAGGGGCGCGCCCTCCTATCTCATGGGCCCCCGGACCTCCTCCGACCTCAACTCCAACTCCATATATACTGTCTCGGGGAGAGAAAAATCAAGGAGAAAGTTTCGCGTTTTGCGACACGGAGCCGCCGCCAAGCCCTAATCTCTCTCGGGAGGGCTGATCTGGAGTCCGTTCGGGGCTCCCGAGAGGGGGATTCGTCGCCGTCGTCATCATCAACCATTCTCCATCACCAATTTCATGATGCTCACCGCCGTGCGTGTGTAATTCCATCATAGGCTTGCTGGACGGTGATGGGTTGGATGAGATTTACCATGTAATCAAGTTAGTTTTGTTAGGGTTTGATCCCTAGTATCCAATATGTTCTGAGATTGATGTTGCTATGACTTTGCTATGCTTAATGCTTGTCAGTAGGGCCCGAGTGCCATGATTTCAGATCTGAACCTATTATGTTTTCATGAATATATGTGTGTTCTTGATCATATCTTGCAAGTCTATAGTCACCTATTATGTGTTATGATCCGACAACCCCGAAGTGACAATAATCGGGATACTTCTCAGTGATGACCGTAGTTTGAGGAGTTCATGTATTCACCATGTGTTAATGCTTTGGTCCGGTTCTCTATTAAAAGGAGGCCTTAATATTCCTTAGTTTCCACTAGGACCCTGCTGCCACGGGAGGGTAGGACAAAAGATGTCATGCAAGTTCTTTTCCATAAGCATGTATGACTATTTACGGAATACATGCCTACATTACATTGATGAATTGGAGCTAGTTCTATATCACCCTATGTTATAACTATTGCTTGAGGAATCACATCCGACATAATTATCCATCACGGATCCATTGCCTACGAGCTTTTCATATATTGTTCTTTTCTTATTTACTTTTCCGTTGCTACTGTTACAACTACTACAAAAAACCCAAAAACATTTATCATTACTGTTGCTACTGTTACCATTATTATCATACCACTTTTGCTACTAGACACTTTGCTGCAGATACTAAGTTATCCAGGTGTGGTTGAATTGACAACTCAACTGCTAATACTCAAGAATATTCTTTGGCTCCCCTTGTGTCGAATCAATAAATTTGGGTTGTACTTCACCCTCGAAAGCTGTTGCGATCCCCTACACTTGTGGGTTATCAAGACTAATTTCTGGCGCCGTTGCAGGGGAGCATAGCTCTCTATTCTCTGAGTCACTTGGGATTTATATCTGTTGATCACTATGAAGAACTTGAAAGACGCTAAGACCAAGATTTTACCCTCAACTACGAAGGGAGGTAAGGAAATGCCATCTATCTATGCACTAGATTCTCCTTCCGTTATTAGTAAGCTTGCGACACCTAAACCTGCTACTGCTACGAATTTTGATATGTCACATGTTATTGATGATGCCACTTCTGCTTTGCATGATACTTATGATGAAACTACTTCTGTGTGTGATACTACTTTGCCATTAGGTTAATTTCTTGATGAACAACTTGCTAGAGTTAGGGGGAATGAAAATATTGAAGAACCTATTATTGATGATAGTGATGATGAACGTTCCCCCAATGATTATGTATTACCCGTTGTTCCTAAGGGTTATGTTATGAACAAAGAAGTTGTTGAAGCTATTCTTGCTTGCAGTGATAGAAATGATCTTAAGAAATTATTAGCTAAATGGAAGCAGCAGTCTCTTAATGCTAGAATGAAACCCGATCCTACTTTTGCTACTTCACCTATCTATGTTACTGATAAGGATTATGAATTTTCTGTTGATCCTGATATTATTACTTTAGTTGAATCTGATCCTTTTTATGGCCTTGAATCTGAAACTGTTGTGGCACATCTTACCAAGCTAAATGATATAGCCACCCTATTTACTCATGATGAGAAGTCTCACTATTTATATATCCTTAAGAAATTTCCGTTCGCATTAAAGGGTGATGCTAAGACTTGGTATAATTCTCTTGCTCCTGGTTGTGTACGTATTCCCCAGGATATGATTTATTACTTCTCTGCTAAATATTTCCCTGCTCATAAGAAACAAGCTGCCTAGCGGGAAATATATAATTTTGTGCAAACCAAAGAAGAGAGTCTCCCATAAGCTTGGGAGAGGCTTCTCAGGTTGCTTTATGCTTTGCCTGATCATCATCTTAAGAAAAATGAAATACTTGATATCTTTTATAATGGACTAACCGATGCCTCCAAGGACCACTTGGATAGTTGTGCTGGTTGTGTTTTCAGGGAAAGAACAGTCGACGAAGCTGAAATACTATTGAATAATATGTTGACTAATGAAAATAATTGGACTCTTCCCGAGCCAGTTCCTGAAGTAATTATTGAACCAATTGAGCCAACTCCTGAGCCTATTCCTAAACCCACTCCGAAGAAGAGAGGTGTTTTATTTCTCAGTCCTGAAGATATGCAAGAGGCAAAGAAATCAATGAAAGAAAAAGGTATTAAAGCTTAAGATGTTAAGAATTTACCTCCTATTGAAGAAATACATGGTCTGAATATACCGCCTGAAGAACTACATTGTCTTGATAACCCAACACAGGTAGTAAAGGTAAATTCTCTCTATAGATACGATAAAGTTGAAATACCCTCTACTAAATTTCATAGCCCATGCTTAGATGAATTTGATGACTTTATGGCTATACAAGAAAGTTTTAATGCTTATGTTGGTAGAGAGTTATAGAATAATGCTTTCGAGATAGGACGCGTAGGTGATAATCTGGCTAGAGTTAAAGATGAACTTCACTGTGTTAGCAAATATGCTTCTATGGTTGCTACTCAAGCTGAGCAAGTACTCAAAGTTCAAAATGATTTGCTTGATGAATTGAATAATAAAAATGACTTTGCTATTAGAGTGGCTACTAGAATTGGTAGAATGACTCAGGAACCTTTGTATCCTGAAGGCCACCCTAAAAGGATTGAACAAGGTTCTCAGAATAATAATCTAGATGTTCCTAGTTCTTCTAAGAAGAAGAAAAAGAAGAATGATAGGACTTTGCATACTTCTAGTGAACCTAATGTAGAAATACCTGAGAATCCCAATGATATTTCTATTTCTGATGCTGAAACACAACTAGGTGATGAACATGAACCTAGTAATAATGTTAATGATAATGTTCATGTTGATGCTCAACCTAGCAAAGATAATGATGTAGAGATTGAACCTGCTGTTGATCTTGATAACCCACAATCAAAGAATCAATGTTATGATAAGAGAGATTTTGTTGCTAGGAAGCACGGTAAAGAAAGAGAACCATGGGTTCAGAAACCCATGCCCTTTCCTCCTAAACCATCCAAGTCAAAGGATGATGAGGATTTTGAGAGCTTTGCTGAAATGATTAGACCTATTTTCTTACGTATGCGCTTAACTGACATGCTTAAAGTAAATCCTTATGCGAAGTATATGAAGGATATCATCACAAATAAAAGAAAGATACCGGAAGCTGAAATTTCCACCATGCTTGCTAATTACACTTTTAAGGGTGGAATACCAAAGAAACTTGGAGATCCGGATGTACCAACTATACCATGCTCCATTAAAAGTAATTATGTTAGAACTGCTTTATGTGATCTTGGAGCCGGTGTTAGTGTTATGCCTCTCTCTTTATATTGTAGACTTGAATTGAATAAGTTGACACCAACTGAAATATCTTTGCAAATGGCTGATAAATCAACTGCTATACCTGTCGGTATTTGTGAGGATGTGCCTGTTGTGGTTGCAAATGTCACTATTTTAATGGACTTTGTTATTCTTGATATTCCCGAGGACGATAGTATGTCTATTATCCTTGGTAGACCTTTTCTTAATACTGCAGGGGCTGTTACTGATTGCAACAAAGGCAATGTCACTTTTTATGTTAATGGTAATGAGCATACGGTACACTTTCCGAGGAAACAATCTCAAGTTCATAGCATCAATTCTATTGAAAAAGTTCCAACTATCATTTTTGGAGGTTTTGAATTTCCTATCCCTACTGTCAAGAAAAAGTATGATATTCTTATTGTTGGGGATTTTCATATACCCGTTGAGGTAACTTAGTGTTATTTGAAATTTCTCCGGTTCCGCGTTATTCGGAATGATTTTGTTAACAAGAATTGATCGACCTTGTTAGTGGATTCATTTTGATGATCATGAGATGGATGAAACTAGAAGGCACAACCTTCTGTACCCTCCTTTTACTTTCTGTTATATAGAATAAATAAAGAAAAAATAGTATTATCTGTCTGTTTTCTGATTTATCCGTGCAATAAAAAATAGTCCGAAAATAAAAGTGCTCCAAATGCCCTGCAAATTTAGTATGATTTTTTCTAGAATATTTAAGGATTTTAGGCACTGAAAACACTACAGGAGGGCCAAGCACCAGGCCACGAGAGAGGAGGGCGTGCCCCCCCTGTAGGGCGCGCCCCCCTGTCTCGTGGGCCCCTGGTGACTCCCCTCCACTTATGCCAGCACCCACACACTCCATCTTCTACCCAAAAAAATCCCCATCTAACTCAAGCCCGAGTTCTAGCTCGTTTTGCTGCGATTTTCGATCTCTTAGCTCAAAGCTCCATTAACAAAACTGCTTTGGGAGATTGTTGCTTGGTATGTGACTCCTCCATTGGTCCAATTAGTTTTTGTTCTAGTGCTTTATTCATTGCAAATCCTTGGTGCCTTGGTGACCCTATTCTTAAGCTTGCATGTTAAATTTTTGAGGTCCCAAGTAATTCTAATGCATGATATAGGCTCTAGGCACTTGTAGGAGTAGTTGCTATCAATCTTGTTTAGTTTTATTCACTTTTATTTTGAAGTTGCTAAAATTTCAGAAATTTTCAGAAAAAGAAATATGCTTAGGAGAATGTACCAAGGTGGCACCTCGGCAAAGAAAGGGCCAAGGATTGCTATACGAGAGCAAGACGTTAGATTGCCAAGGGATGCATATGTACGGGCTTGTGAGAGGCCATCCGATGATTTTATGTTCGAAGCAGGCTTCAAGGAGTAATTTGACACGTATGTGCGTAATGCCGAGTTGGAGGACTTCTTACAAGATAAGTGTCCTCAATATTATCATTTGATTGATTCCTTTGTGCGGAGGTTCGAATATATTTCTTCGCATAATTCCCCTAGTGTTATGTTTTATATTTATGATACATCTTATACCATGGATTTAGAGGATTTCACAACTGCTTGCAAACTCCCTCAGTGGGGTAATATCAATGATCCTTGCTGAGGGAGTCCTGGATTAGGGGGTGTCCGGATGGCCGGACTATGACCTTTGGCCGCACTCCCGGACTATGAAGATACAAGATTGAAGACTTCGTCCCGTGTCCGGATGGGACTTTCCTTGGCGTGGAAGGCAAGCTTGGCGATACGGATATGTAGATCTCCTCCCACTGTAACCGACTCTGTGTAACCCTAGCCCTCTCCGGTGTCTATATAAACCGGAGGGTTTTAGTCTGTAGGACGAACAACAATCATACCATAGGCTAGCTTCTAGGGTTTAGCCTCTCTGATCTCGTGGTAGATCTACTCTTGTACTACCCATATCATCAATATTAATCAAGCAGGAGTAGGGTTTTTACCTCCATCGAGAGGGCCCGGACCTGGGTAAAAACATCGTGTCCCTTGTCTCCTATTACCATCCGCCTAGACGCACAGTTCGGGACCCCCTACCCAAGATCCGCCGGTTTTGACACCGACATTGGTGCTTTCATTGAGAGTTCATCTGTGTCGTCACCTTTAGGCCCGATGGCTTCTTTGATCATCAACAACGACACGGTCCAGGGTGAGACTTTTCTCCCCGGACAGATCTTCGTATTCGGCGGCTTTGCACTGCGGGCCAATTCACTTGGCCATCTGGAGCAGATCGAAAGCTACGCCCCTGGCCATCAGGTCAGATTTGGAAGTTTGAACTACATGGTTGACATCCGCGAAGACTTGATCTTCGACGGGCTCGAGCCACAACCGAGCGCGCCGCACTGTCACGATGGGCATGATCTAGCTCTGCCGCCAGACAGTGCCCAGAGGGCCGCTCAGGTGTCCGCTCCGACCCTTAGCTCAGAGCCGACTGCGCCGATCGAGGACGGGTGGCTGGACGCCGCCTCGGGGGCTGCAATCTCTACGGCGATCGAGCCGAACACCAGTCTTGTCCTTCGCGAAGCTTGTGACTCCAAGGTGCCGGACTCCTTTCCGGACTCCAAATCTTCCACACCCCTCCCGATCGAACCCAACTGGGCTCCAATCATGGAGTTCACCGCCGCGGACATCTTTCAGCACTCGCCCTTTGGCGATATCCTGAATTCACTAAAGTCTCTCTCTTTATCAGGAGAGCCCTGTCCGGACTATGGTAAGCAAGGTTGGGATGCGGACGACGAAGAAATTCGAAGCCCACCCACCACCCACTTCGTAGCCACTGTCGATGATTTAACCGACATGCTCGACTTCAACTCCGAAGACATCGACGGTATGGACGCCGATGAAGGAGACGACCAAGAACCAGGGCCTATAGGGCACTGGAAAGCCACCTCGTCATACGACATATACATGGTGGACATCCCAAAAGAAGGGGATGGCGATGGAACAATGGAGGATGACCCCTCCAAGAAACAGCCTAAGCGTTGGCGTCAGCGGCGCCGCTCTAAATCCCGCCAAAGCAAAAAGGGCGATTCCGGCACCGGAGACAATAACACCCCAGACAGTGCCGAAGACAACCCCCTCCAGCAGGATTCAGCACAGGAGGATGGAGAAGCCTGCCCTCATGAGAGAACGGCAGACAGAGAGGTCGAGGACGATAATTACAAGCCTCCCTCCGAAGACGAAGCCAGCCTCGACGATGACGAATTTGTTGTGCCTGAGGACCCCGTCGAACAAGAGCGTTTCAAACGTAGGCTTATGGCCATGGCAAGCAGCCTCAAGAAAAAACAGCAGCGGCTTAGAGCTGACCAAGACTTGCTAGCCGACAGATGGACTGAAGTCCTCGCTGCCGAAGAGTACAAACTCGAATGCCCCTCCAAGTGCTACCTGAAGCGTAGGCTGCTACCCCAATTAGAGGAGGAAGCAACTAAACCTACATCACCAGCGTATGATGCGGCCAACCGGCCACCCCGTGGCCGTGACAGAGAAGCCTTTCGGCCATCGACTAAAGCCGCACCCCAGCGCTGCTCAAAAAGTGCCAAGGCACGGGGAAATGTGCCGGACCTGCGAGACATATTGGAGGACAAGGCAAGGCAAACAAGATCGATCTACGGATCGCGTGGGCGCCCCATGACACGTGACGATAACCGTCACGCCGGATATGGCAAATACGGTCAGGCCGAACATAACAGACAAAGCTCATTCGAGCTATGTCGTGATATAGCCCAGTACAGGGGCGTCGCACACCCACTATGCTTCACAGACGAAGTAATGGATCATCAAATCCGTGAGGGTTTTAAACCCGTAAACATCGAATCATACGATGGCACAACAGATCATGCGGTATGGATCGAGGATTATCTCCTCCATATCCACATGGCCCGCGGTCATGATCTACACGCTATCAAATACCTCCCACTCAAGCTTAAAGGACCAGCTCGGCAATGGCTTACCAGCTTGCCAGCAGAGTCAATTGGTTGCTGGGAGGACCTGGAATCCGCATTCCTTGACAATTTCCAGGGCACCTATGTGCGACCACCAGACGCCGATGACCTAAGCCACATAATTCAGCAGCTAGAGGAATCGGCCAGACAATTCTGGACACGGTTCCTAACCAAGAAAAATCAAATAGTCGACTGTCCGGACGCAGAGGCCCTCGCAACCTTCAAGCATAACATTTGAGACGAATGGCTTGCCCGGCACCTAGGACAGGAAAAGCCGAAATCCATGACAGCCCTCACGACACTCATGACCCGCTTTTGCGCGGGAGAAGACAGCTGGCTAGCTCGTAGCAATAACATGACCAAGAGCCCTGGTAATTCGGATACCAAGGACAACAATGGCAGGTCGCGTCGCAACAAGCACAAGCGCCGCATTAACGGCGACAATACCGAGGATACGGCAGTTAATGCCGGATTCAGAGGCTCTAAACCCGGTCAGCGGAAAAAGCCATTCAAAAGAAATACACCGGGCCTGTCCAGTTTAGACCGGATACTCGATCGCTCGTGCCAGATACACGGCACCCCCGAACAACCAGCCAATCACACCAATAAGGATTGTTGGGTGTTCAAGCAGGCAGGCAAGTTAAGTGCCGAAAACAGAGACAAGGGGCTGCATAGCGATGACGAGGAGGAGCCCCTGCCGCCGAACAACAGAGGACAGAAGGGCTTTCCCCCACAAGTGCGGACGGTGAACATGATATACGCAACCCACATCCCCAAGAGGGAACGGAAGTGTGCGCTCAGGGACGTATATGTGTTGGAGCCAGTCGCCCCAAAGTTCAACCCATGGTCCTCCTACCCGATCACTTTTGATTGAAGGGACTACCCCACTAGCACTCGTCACGGCGGATTCGTCGCATTGGTCCTAGACCCAATCATTGACGGATTTCACCTCACTAGAGTCCTCATGGACGGCGGCAGCAGCCTGAACCTGCTTTATCAGGATACAGTGCAGAAAATGGGCATAGATCCCTCAAGGATTAAACCCACAAAGACGACCTTTAAAGGCGTCATACCAGGTGTAGAGGCCAGCTGTACCGGCTCGGTTACACTCAAAGTGGTCTTCGGATCCCCGGATAATTTCCGAAGTGAGGAGTTAATCTTCGACATAGTCCAGTTCTGCAGTGGCTATCATGCCCTGCTCGGGCGAACCGCATTTGCAAAGTTCAATGTGGTGCCGCATTACGCATATCTCAAGCTCAAGATGCCAGGCCCTCGAGGACTCATTACGGTCAATGGAAACATTGGACGCTCTCTCGAACAGAGCAGCATGCGGCGGCCCTCGCGGCAGAAGTACAAAGTAGCCTCTCAAGGAAATTCTCCAGTCCGGCTATTAAGCAACCGTACACCGTCAAGCGCGCCCGGAGTAACCTACAACAAGACCGTCTGGCACATTGCGAGCAAGCATAGCAGTGTGGCCCCAACCCCAGCCCTCGCGAGATTGCGAATATAGTACCACGCGTACATAACTACGCTCTGGAAATACCATGGGCATAGGGGGAGGGGCACAACCACGGCATGCCCAGAATGCGGCGTAACCACACCAGGGGCTCCCGATTTTGTCATTTCTCTTTTCTTACTTTCAGGACTCCACTTTCATGAAGGCCTGTCCGGCAGCACAATCGCCGAACACACGATGCAACAGCCAGGGAGACAGCATGCCACGTCAAACGTCCAGGTGGTCTCTATAACGAGCTAAATACCTGTCTTACTTAAAGTCTCGCAGCTTGCCCCTGGAGGGGGACATGTCAAATAATCCCATCTCTTGCTCATCGCACTATTTGTATCGTTCTGCTTTCATAGCAGCCCTTTAATAAACAATACATAGCTCTTGTCTATTATTGCATCCATTTTTGGGTCATATTTAATAAACGGTCGCACTATTATTGCATACATATTTAATAAACAATAAATATGTTCAGTTATGACATTATGCAATCATACACTTTGGTACGACCAATACACTAGGGGCTTAAGTACCCCAGAATACGGTGTGAGAAGACCGGACACTCTCACGAGTGCGGCACCCCGAACTTATAGCATTATATGCATCGGCTCTGAATCATGTCCTGGGTCAATAGTTGGGTTTGCCCGGCTCCCATGTTTTGGTACCTTACGTTCCGCTATATCAGCTAAGGTAGCACTGGGAGAACTACTGCAATTGTGTCCCAGTTGAGCTGGGTTAACACCTCAGTAGAGAAAGCTAAAACTGACCGTCATGATAGGGCGAGAGCCGGTCGCTGTTCGAGATGTTTTTCGAGTCCCTAAAGACTTATGCCGCTTAGAGCGAGGAGCTGGCTTTGTCCGGCCTAGGCGTGGATAGCGCCCCGAACTCGGTCTTCTGAATACTAGGGGCTTCACTGAAATTTAAAATTATAGAATTCTATGGCTAAGTGAGAGTGATAAAGCATTATAAGTCCGATTGCCTTGTTTGTTGTGCTGAGCGCCTCCCTCGACGGACCCAAGAATGGGAACAAGAGCGCTCAGGTCTATCCCGAACACCCCAGCACTCGTGGCATGGGGATAGAAGCCGACGACTTGCATCTCTCAGATTTAATAAATGGCCACACATAAGGTAATATTTTAAATTCAAACAGCGTTGCTTAGCGCAGATGAACAAGTTTTATGCGCACAGGATAAACACGAGCAAGTTTACTCAAAAATTAAATCCTTGGAACATTCGTTCGCTACAAGCCGGGCACCCTTCAGGACGCCCTCATAATACATCTCGGGCCTGCGATGCTCCTTCCCCTCCGGTGGCCCTTCTTCACAAGCTTCTCAGCATCCAGCTTGCCCCAGTGCACTTTAGCACGGGCAAGGGCCCTACGGGCGCCTTCGATGCATACGGAGCGCTTGATGACTTCAAGCCATGGATAGGCATCCACCAGCCGCCTCACCAGCCCAAAGTAGCTCTCAGGCAGGACCTCCCCAGGCCACAGCCGAGCCTATAAGGCCCTTCATGGCCTGTTCGGCTACCTTATGGAGCTCGACCAGCTGCTTCAGCTGGTCGCTCAAGGGCACCGGGTGTCCGGCCTCAGCATACTGGGACCAGAACACCTTTCTCCGTCGAGCTCCCTTCTTCGGCTCGGTAGAATGCGGCGGCGTCAGACACACTGTGGGGCAGATCTGCGAATGCTCCTGGAGAGCTCCGGATTCGGGTAAGTAACAAGTAATTCACTTTCACATGCTTGCTTTGCATAAAGAATGCCTTACCCGCCGCTATCTTTTTCATCGCCTCAATTTCCTGGAGGGCTTTTTGGGCTTCGGCCTTGGCAGATTTGGCGCTTTCAAGTGCCGAGGCAAGCTCGGACTCTCGAGTCTTTGAGTCAAGCTCTAAACTCTCGTGTTTTTTCACAAGAGCATTGAGCTCTTGCCGCACCTCCGCCACCCGCGCCTCTTGTTTCTCTCGCTCGGTGCGCTCCATGGCCGCATTGTCTTCGGCCTTGGACAGCACTTCCTTCAGGGTCGCCACCTCGGTTGTGGCCCCTGTAACATTCACGTTGGTCCTGTCACTATTTGCAACCAGGTATTTTTATATACTTACATAAGGTACTACCTACCTTCCTTGTCCTCGAGCTGCTTCTTGGCAAGGCTGAGCTCGTTCTCGGACCGCTCGAGGCTCTGCTTCAATGCATCGACCTCCGCAGTCAGTGCGGCAGAGGTCAGCAGCGTAGCCTGCATTCCAATATTGACATTTTTATGTTAGACTCCTGCGTATATCTTTTAGATCCTCAGTCCGGCTTTTCTTTCCGAACACCAAACTGAGCATCAGGGGCTACTGTCTATGCGGTAACATTTTTACATGTTTTAAATACATACCTCGAAGCCTGTTAGAAGGCTGGCACAGGCTTCCGTCAGCCCACTCTTGGCGGACTGAACCTTCTGGATCACCACACTCATAACAGTGCGGTGCTCCTCGTCGATGGAGGCGCCGTTAAGCACCTCCAGCAAATTGTCCGGTGCCTCCGGTTGGACGGAGGCCGCCGGCGTCGTAGGCTTTCCCTTCTTGCAAGGGGGCTGCCTGCCGGACTCCGGAACCACTGAAGGTTCCAGTGCGGTGTCCGGCCCAGGGCCGGACTTAGATCCCTCCGGGGTTTTATCCCCTTTGGGTCTGGAGTCCGGGAGGTCGCCTTGCTGCGCCTCCATGACCGCCTCCTCCTGGCTTAGCCCCTTTTAGGACTCCACCTCGGCTTCGTGCGTAGGGCGGGGGGAGGTAGCTGTCGGGAGTGAAAGACTATTCATATCCGACGAATCCAGGGAGCTGCTCGCCGAATCGTCGAGCTGAGCCTTGGGCGGACTGCATGATTATATTTGGTGTCAGAAGGTACTGTGCAATAAAGGAATGCCGTGAGTTATTCTAGTATCCGGATACTTACGATTTTGCCAGGGGCTTGGCCTTGGATGGCCACTCCTCTCCGTCGTCTTCGGCGTCGGAGGCGTAGTCCGGGAGAAGGGTCTTCCCCTTCTTGGACCCTCCGGCCTCCCCAGTTGGGGCGGCCTTCCTTTTCTTTCCTCCCCCCGCTGGAGGGGGAGACGCTTCTTCTTCATCCTCCTCGTCTTCGGAGGAGGAGTGCGCTTTGGGGTCATCGGGCGATGAGTCCAACACCACCAGGCGCCGGGAGCTCCTTCGAGTTTCCGTGGCCTTCTTCTTGGCCTTCTTCTCCGGCACCACATGAGGTGCCGGGACCAGCAGCTTCGTCAAGCGTGCGTCTGCTGGGCCTTAGGGCAAAGGAGCCGGACAGTCGATCTGTCCGGCCTTCTTCTGCCAGTCCTGTTAAAGGAATGGGAGTTTAGATCCCGCATAGAGTCAAACTATGAAACACAAGTACCCTGTAATGGGTAAACTAAACTTACCACGCTGGCTTGGCACTTCGCGCATAATCCGTGATCCTCGTTAGTGGGAGGGTGAACCTCAGAGCTCTTGAAAAGCACCTTCCAAGCATCTTTGTGCATTGTGTCAAAGAGCCTAGACAGAGTTTGGTGCTGGGCTGGGTCGAATTCCCACAAATTAACAGCCCGCCGTTGACACGGGAGGATCCGGCGGAAGAGCATGGCCTGGACTACGTTGATGAGTTTAACCTTCTTGTCCATCAGGTTCTGGACGCAGGTTTGGAGTCCGGTCGCCTCTTCCGGATTACCCCACAACAAGCTCGTCCCTTTCCATGAGGTGAGCCGTGTGGGGATGCCAGATCAGAACTCGGGGGCCATTGCCCATTCAGGGTCACGCGGCTCGGTGATGTAGAACCACCCCGATTGCCACCCTTTGATGGTTTCCACAAAGGAGCCCTCGAGCCATGTGACGTTGGCCATCTTTCCCACCATGGCGCCTCCGCACTCTGCTTGCCGGACGCTCACAACCTTTGGCTTGACATTGAAGGTCTTCAGCCATAAGCCGAAGTGGGGCTGGATGCGGAGGAAGACCTCGCACACGATGATAAACACCGAGATGTTGAGGATGAAGTTCGGGGCCAAATCATGGAAATCCAGGCCGTAGTAGAACATGAGCCCCCGGACAAATGGGTGAAGAGGAAAGCCCAGTCCGCGGAGGAAATGGGGGAGAAACACGACCCTCTCATGGGGCCTGGGGGTGGCGATGAGCTGCCCCTCATCTGGGAGCCGGTGCGCGATATGGTTGGACAAGTATCCGGCTTTGCTCAGCTTTTTGATTTGCCCCTCCATGACGGAGGAGGCCATCCACCTGCCTCCCGCTCCGGACATGGTTGGAGAAGGTCGAGGTTTGGAGTGCGGACTTGGGCGCTGGAGCTCGAGTGCGCAGGAATGGATAAGCGAAGGAGGAGGAAGGCGTAGATGGAAAGGGTGGATCCTTATCCCCTTATATGGGCGGCCGAAACTATGTGCCCCCACCAGCCTAGTAAAACTCGCTTATCTCCCAAGCGCCATGATTCAATGGCATGGTTGGGTTACCCACGCCCGTATTGATGAGAATCCCGGAATAAGGGGACATGATCTCTGCTTTGACAAGACGTGCCAAGGAAACCGCCTCGCTAAACGCGCTGAGGTGGGACAGTAAAACGATTCGAATAAAGGCTTGGCTGTGGCATGATGTCACGCTACGGAATACATCAGCAGATTAGATTTGTGCGAATATTATTCTCTCTAGGGTGGTATGTGAAAATTATTTTGCAGAGCCGGACACTATCCTTGTGTTCAGACATCTTCTATGAAGTATTCATAGGAGGAACCCGCCTTGCAATGCTGAAGACAATTTGCGCGCTGGACTCGTCGTCATTGAAGCCTGGTTCAGGGGCTACTGAGGGAGTCCTGGATTAGGGGGTGTCCAGATGGCCGGACTTTGACCTTTGGCCGGACTCTCGGACTATGAAGATACAAGATTGAAGACTTCGTCCCATGTCCGGATGGGACTTTCCTTGGCGTGGAAGGCAAGCTTGGTGATACGGGTATGTAGATCTCCTCCCATTGTAACCGACTCTATGTGACCCTAGCACTCTCCGGTGTCTATATAAACCGGAGGGTTTTAGTCCGTAGGACGAACAACAATCATACCATAGGCTAGCTTCTAGGGTTTAGCCTCTCTGATCTCGTGGTAGATCTACACTTGTACTACCCATATAATCAATATTAATCAAGCAGGAGTAGGGTTTTACCTCCATCGAGAGGGCCCGAACCTAGGTAAAAACATCGTGTCCCTTGTCTCCTGTTACCATCCACCTAGACGCACAGTTCGGGACCCCCTACCCGAGATCCGCCGGTTTTGACACCGACACTCGCAAATCTGAACTTAGAGATTTTCTTGCTAGCATTACTGTGGGGGAATCTAGGGATGTAGCACAAGCTACCATAGGGAGCATTCATTTTCCTGCTATACATTACTTTTCTCTCTTTATTGGTAAATGCATTAACGTTAAGGACGAAGGAAGTCACTTGTGTGCCCCTGATCTTTGTGTCCTCAAGAGTGATGTGTCGGGTTACAGAGCTTATAACTTGGGGGCAATAGTTGCACGTAGGCTGCATAATAATAGTAAAAAGGGAAATTTCTTTGGAGGAATTTATGCAACCCGTGTGGCAAATTTTCTTAATATAGCTCCACGAGAGGGGGATATGATTGTACCTCCTGTTTATTTAGATAAAGAAGCTATGTTTGATCATCAATTTCTTGAGAGGAATGAACAATTCCTCCATTATCGACTAATCTATGATAGACGCAACATCGTCCCTGTTACTCTTCCTGCTCCCTACCTTTTTGATTATCAGGCAAGAGGAGGATATGTTATCACTAGGGAAGAAGCCACTGAATATGAGAGGGGAATGGAGGCAGCTGGCCAACACGCCGCTGCCCAGGAGGCCGTTGCCTCTGTATCTCAGTACAATCCCAGTTTCACTTATGGATATCAGCCAGGCAGTCCTTGGTATTAAACCAACTTAGGCCAAAAGCCTAAGCTTGGGGGAGTACGTATTTCTCACCGACTTTACATTCATGTTCACACACTAATCGTCGGTGCTCATACTCTTTCATTGTATTATCCATGTTAGTTTAAATTTCTTTTTCTAGTTTTCTTCTTGTGTGTTTGATAAACCTTAAGAAAAACCAAAAAAATTAGTTAGTTTAATTTCCTTGCTTGTAGTAGAAATTAAAATGAAAACCCAAAAAGATTTCTCGTTCTTCTTTTACTTGTTGCGACCTTTCCCGTGCAAATAATTTTATTTTCTTTTCTTTCTTCTGGGGGTCGAGAAGACCATATTGAAAATTCTTAGTGGCTCTCATATGCATGATTGATTATCTATATTTAGAGCCCATATTACTTGTCTTCTCTCTTGAGTTGAATGCTTGCAGATTCCAGCTTAGTCCAATGCACGTACACTCTTATTATTATACACTTCGTTCAGTCGTGCAAGTGAAAGGCAATACTGATGATATATGATGGACTTATTGGGATGAGAAAAGATGTATGAACTCGACCTCTCTTGTTTTTGCAAATATGATGATTCATCGTTCCTGAGTCAGCTATTATGAAGTAAACATATTTCCAATGACATTTAGAGATTATAGTTGCTTGTGCCATGCTTGATTAGCTATGAGTCATAATGGTTTACCTTACGTGCCAACATGCTATTAGAATGATTATGATGTGGTATGATGGGATGGTATCCTCCTTTGAATGAATTGAGTGACTCGACTTGGCACATGTTCACGCATGTAGTTGAATCAAATCAACGTAGCCTTCATGATATTTATGTTCATGGTAGATTATATCCTACTCTTGCTTGTATCCAGTGTGAATTAATTTTAATGCATGCTTACGACTGTTGTCGCTCTCTCAGTTGGTCGCTTCCCAGTCTTTTGCTAGCCTTCACCTGTACTAAGCGGGAATACAGCTTGTGCATCCAAACTCCTTAAACCCCAAAGTTGTTCCATGTGAGTCCACTATACCTTCCTATATGCGGTATCTACCTGTCGTTCCAAGTAAATTTGTATGTGCCAAACTCCAAACCTTCAAATGAAATTCGGTTTTGCATGCTCGAGCAGCTCATGTTACAACTAGGGTTGCCTATATCTTCCATGTTGGGTGTGTTATTCTCAGAGGAGTGGACTCCGCTCCTCACTCACGAGAAAGGGCCGGTAACCGGGATGCCCAGTCCCATGATCCAAAAAGATCAAAGCAAATCAAAATAATTAAACAAAACTCCCCCAGGGTTGTTGTATGTTGGAGGCACTCGTTGTTTCAAGCAAGCCATGGATTGATGCTTGTTGGTGGTTGGGGGAGTATTAACCTTTACCATTCTGTTTGGGAACTGCCCATAATGCATTTAGTATGGAAGATACAGCCATCTCATAGGTGTTGCGTTGACAGCGAAAGTATGCCGCTCAAAATGTTATTCAATCTCTATTTTAAAATCGAGCTCTGGCACCTCTACAAATCCCTGCTTCCCTCTGCGAAGGGCCTATCTATTTACTTTTATGTTGAGTCATCATCCTTCTTATTAAAGCACCAGCTGGAGAGCACACTGTCATTTGCATTCATTATTATTGATTTATATTGGGTATGACTTGACTGGATCTCTTTTACCATGAATTACAATGTTTAGTCAGTCCTTGATCTTTAAAGGTGCTCTGCATTTATGTTTTGCGGTCTCAGAAAGGGCTAGCGAGATACCATTTTGTTATATCATGTTATGATTATTTTGTGAAAGTGTTGTCATTCGAGTTTTATTATTATGACTCGCTAGCTGATTATGCTATTGATATGAGTAATTGTGAGACCTATGTGTTATTGTGAGTATGGTTAGTTCATAATGTTTGCTGAAACTTGAATGTTGGCTTTTCATGTTTATAACAACAAGAGCAAACAGAGTTTGTAAAAGTTTTTCTTTATCACTTTCAGTTTGTCAACTGAATTCTTGAGGACAAGCAAAGGTTTAAGCTTGGGGGAGTTGATACGTCTCCAACGTATCTACTTTTCCAAACTCTTTTGCCCTTGTTTTGGACTCTAACTTGCATGATTTGAATGAAACTAACCCGGACTGACGTTGTTTTCAGCAGAACTACCATGATGTTGTTTTATGTGTAGAAAAGAAAAGTTCTTGGAATGTCCTGGAAATCCACGGAGGCACTTTTCAGAATTAATAAGAATTTTTGGCGAAAGAAGCAAGGCCAGGGGGGCCACGGGCTGTCCACGAGACAAGGGGGCGCGCCCTCCTATCTCGTGGGCCCCCCGGACCTCCTCTGAACTCAACTCCAACTCCATATATACCATCTCGGGGGGAGAAAAATCAAGGAGAAAGTTTCATCGCGTTTTACGACACGGAGCCACCGCCAAGCCCTAATCTCTCTCGGGAGGGCTGATCTAGAGTCCGTACGGGGCTTCGGAGAGGGGGTTCGTCGCCGTCGTCATCATCAACCATCCTCCATCACCAATTTCATGATGCTCACCGCCGTGCATGAGTAATTCCATCGTAGGCTTGCTGGACGGTGATGGGTTGGATGAGATTTACCATGTAATCAAGTTAGTTTTGTTAGGGTTTGATCCCTAGTATCCACTATGTTCTGAGATTGATGTTGCTATGACTTTGCTATGCTTAATGCTTGTCACTAGGGCCCGAGTGCCATGATTTCATATCTGAACCTATTATGTTTTCATGAATATATGTGTGTTCTTGATCCTATCTTGCAAGTCTATAGTCACCTATTATGTGTTATGATCCGACAACCCCGAAGTGACAATAATCGGGATACTTCTCGGTGATGACCGTAGTTTGAGGAGTTCATGTATTCACCATGTGTTAATGCTTTGGTCCGATTCTCTATTAAAAGGAGGCCTTAATATCCCTTAGTTTCCACTAGGACCTCGCTGCCACGGGAGGGTAGGACAAAAGATGTCATGCAAGTTCTTTTCCATAAGCACGTATGACTATTTACGGAATACATGCCTACATTACATTGATGAATTGGAGCTAGTTCTATATCACCCTATGTTATAACTATTGCATGAGGAATCGCATCCGGCATAATTATCCATCACTGATCCATTGCCTACGAGCTTTTCATATATTGTTCTTTGCTTATTTACTTTTCCGTTGCTACTGTTACAACTACTACAAAAAAAACCAAAAACATTTATCTTTACTGTTGCTATTGTTACCATTATTATCATACCACTTTTGCTACTAAACACTTTGCTATAGATACTAAGTTATCCAGGTGTGGTTGAATTGACAACTCAACTGTTAATACTCAAGAATATTCTTGGGCTCCCCTTGTGTCGAATCAATAAATTTGGGTTATACTTCACCCTCGAAAGTTGTTGCGATCCTCTACACTTGTGGGTTATCAGCACCTCCGCACTCGGCGTGTTCGCCGTTCACCACCTTGGGCTTCACATTCAAGATCTTCAGCCATAGCCCAAAGAGTGGTGTGATGAGGAGAAAGGCCTCGCACACGACGATAAACGTCAAGATGTTGAGGAAGGAATTGGGGGATAGATCGTGAAAATCGATCATGTAGTAATACATGATGCCGTGAACAAAAGTGTGAAGGGGAAACCCAAGCTCGCGGACGAAATGGGGGAGGAAAACAACCCTCTCATGGGGCTCCGGAGTATGGACAATTTGTCCAGCCGTCGGAAGACGGTGGCCGACTTTCTTGGCCAGATACCCGGCTGCCCGCAGCTTTTTAATATCTT
Source organism: Triticum aestivum (assembly GCF_018294505.1). Lineage (NCBI taxonomy): Eukaryota > Viridiplantae > Streptophyta > Magnoliopsida > Poales > Poaceae > Triticum > Triticum aestivum. Next base: position 702,263,136 of record NC_057801.1, read on the forward strand.
TCTCTTGGACGGAGGAGGCCATCCACTTGCCTCCAGCTCCGGATCCGGACATTTTTGGAGAGCCTTTGTTGGTGGGAGAGAAGAATGCCTGGGCGCTAGGGCTCGGGCAAAAGGAAAGGGACGAGCAGAAGGACAAGAAGGTGTGGGTAGAAAGAGAGAGGCCCTTCCCCTTTTATAGAGGCGATGAAAACTTTATGCCTCCCTGCTTGCCTAATGGAACCTGCTCGTTCCACACTTACCGTGATTGGTGGTACGGTTGGGTTACCCACGTCCGTAGTGAAGAAAATCCCGCGTTAAGGGGACACGATCTCTTCTTTGACAAGACGTGCCATGGAAAACGGTTCAAATAATTACCGGGCCATGGCGTGATGTCACGCTACAAAGAGGTGTCAGTAGATTAGATATGTGGTTTATCCTCTCTACGATGGTACATGAAATTTGCCTTGCAGAGCCGTACACGATCCTTGTGTTCGGAATTTATCTTGGAGTATTCGGAGATGGAACCTGCCTCGCAATGCCGAAGACAATCTACGCGCCGGACTCATCGTCATTGAGGCCTGGTTCAGGGGCTACTAAGGGAGTCCTGGATAAGGGGGTATCTAGACTGCCGGACTATATACTTTGGCCGGACTGTTGGACTATGAAGATACAAGATTGAAGACTTCGTCTCATGTCCGGATGGGACTCTCCTTGGCGTGGAAGGCAAGCTTGGTGATCCGGATTATAGATCTCCTTCTCTATAACCGACTATGTGTAACCCTAGCCCCCTCTGGTGTCTATATAAACCGGAGGGTTTAGTCCATAGGATATAACAACAATACAACAATCATACCATAGGATAGCTTCTAGGGTTTAGCCTCTCTGATCTCGTGGTAGATCAACTCTTGTAATACTCATACCATCAAGATAAATCAAGCAGGAAGTAGGGTATTACCTCCATCGAGAGGGCCTGAACCTGGGTAAACATCGTGTCCCCAGCCTCCTGTTACCATTAGCCTTAGACGCACAGTTCGGGACCCCCTACCCGAGATCCGCCGGTTTTGACACCGACAATGGGCAACCTTGGACGCAAGATACATGAAACAGAAGCTGGAAGCTTCATAGCATTGTACAAATTTATCTCGCTGATAAATTGTAGTACGTACTATACTAGTACTATGTAAAGAGTTAGGTGTCGCACGGTGTCCAGAAAATATGGTGATATTGTGAGGTGGGCCATGTAATCACAGAGCCTGCATGTTTTCACTGCTCTCGCACTCCTCTGCTGTAAGAATGGAGAAAATTGTAATCTAGTAGTACCTCCGTTCGCCAAAAGCGTGGGACATCTAGCAGTCCTACCACCTCGGTAATAATGACCAATGAGCCGTCAAATCACATAGACCCAACAGTAAGTTGGACGGACGAAGCAACCATCACTCTTGAATCCGCTTATGCTCGGGCATGAATGCGACACCGATTCTTTGAATGGTTGTCGGTGTCAAAACCAGCAGATCTCGGGTAGGGGGTCCCGAACTGTGCATCTAAGGATCGAAGGTAACGAGGAGGCAGGGCACACAGTGTTTACCCAGGTTGGCCCTCTTAATGAAGGTAATACCTACTTCCTGCTTGATTGACTATGATGAATATGGGGGTTACAAGAGTTGATCTACCTTGAGATCGTAATGGCTAAACCCTAGATGTCTAGCATGTATGATTGTGATTGTCCCTATAGACTAAACCCTCCGGTTTATATAGGCACCGGAGGGGACTAGGGGTGTACAAAGTCGGTTTACAAAGGAAGGAAACTATTCATCCTGATGCCAAGCTTGTCGTCTACGCAAAGAAGAGTCCTATCCGGATACAGGAGGAGGCATTATGTTCTTGTGTCTTCATGGCTCGTTAGTCTAGCCCATGTCACATAGGCCGGCCTCCCGAGGACCCCATAATATAGGACTCCCTCAGTAGCCCCCGAATTTGCCTTCAATGACGATGTTGTATCCGGCTTTATGTCTTCGGCCTTTGCAAGGTAAGTTCCCCAATATGCTTCATGTAGTTCGGCTTTTGCATTAAATATTGTACTCTCCAGCTTCCGTGCTACCATTGCCTCGGCTTCCACGTGGCAGATGAATACAAAGGGTCTAAGTATTTTTTTTTTACAAATAACCCCTTGACCATGTTGATAAGGCGCTTATAAAAGAGAGATCAAATCCCAGATTACATTTCTCGCCATACGGGAATCCTTAGGGATTGCCACAAGAAACCAGCCAAAAATGGCCAATGCTCCCTGCTCTTCCTCGCGTCCCCAAGGCCCTCAAGAAGGCGACTGGCAAAGCTCCTCGGTGTCCCACGCTTAACTGGCCACGCTGCAGGTGCAGGGATATCTCCCTCCATCGGATTGGTTCTTGTTCGAGCGGGATTAACCTCCTACAACGGCGAAGCCCTGGCGGAGAAATTCCCCAATCCCAATCCAGGGGAGCGGGTGTGCTTTGTTTCCTTCTTGCTGAGGGGCGTGGGATTTCCAATCCACCCTTTCCGCATAGGTCTTCTGGACTACTATGGCCTCCAACTGCACAACCTAACGTCGGGATCCATTCTTCACATCGCAGGCTTTGTTGCCCTTTGCGAGCTGTTCCTAGGCTGCGAAGCCCATTTCAATTTATGGAGGAAATATTTCTGCCTCGTCCCCCTCTCCCAGAAGGGATCTATTTTCAAGGTGGGCGGTGTCGAACTATGGCGCATAGGCAAAACAGGATACCTGCCCGGCACTCCGAAGAAGGCATCCGAAGAGTGGCCCTCAGAGTGGTTCTATATTGACGATGTGGTTCTTTCGGACCCTATCCGACAAGGTCTTCCCGAATTCTCTTCTGCTCCTTTAAAGAAGCGCGCCAGCTGGCGTCCCCGAAATTATGAAGAAGAAGATAGTGCGGAGGTTAAGCAGTTAGCGAGCAAGGTACGAATGCTTGCCCATTCTAGACTATCCTTAGTCGAGGTAATGGCGATTTCAACAATGCGATGTGTCCAGCCGCTTCAATCCGGGGGGTTCCTATGTGGCATTAAAATGGTGAGGATGACGCCACACGTTGCGGGCGCAAGGGTCCGGCAAATTTTGCCGCGCTGGCCGCCACATTGGCTGATCTTTATAAAGGGGAAAAGGAAGACTTCACTCGCATGAAGTGTCGAGAAGGTTTCTCTATGTATACCCCCATTGACTGGGTGAGTCGCCGATGATAGGCCTTAATTGATCTTTTTCCCTTAACTATAGCTGAATTTAATCCGACTGTCTTCAACAGGAATTGAGAAGGTCGTCGAGGGGATCTACAGCCCTGCCCCGCAACCGGAGGACCATAACCGAGACCTTGATCCTAGATACGAAGAAGATTCAGACATATTCATGGATTTCAAGGACGAAGTCTTTTATCAGACGAGCTATGACGGCACGGAGGTGGCCATCATAGCTGATTCCCCGGCCTTCTTCCTTCCTTCCATGTAAGTACCCAGGAGACATTTCCTCAAAAAGAGTTCTCCCATCGTGACTCACCCACAGCACTGTATTGTGCAACCAAGGGGCGACGCTCGCACTAGCGTACGACAGCAAAGGCGTCCTCTAAGAAGACGACACTTGCACAAGGCACCTGTCGAAAAACAAAGGCGAACAATGATACAGTCGGGCCCTCCTTGGTGTCGAAGAGGTATAATCCTTTTGTATGCATTCAATGGATAGACCGGATAATGACATTCCCTGTGGTGTCATATTGCAGGAGGAGTGTGTGCCGGACTGCTCCCGTAGACCTAGCCGGACATGCCCAGTGTCGGTGTCAAAACCGGTGGATCTTGGGTAGGGGGTCCCGAACTGTGCGTCTAGGCGGATGGTAACAGGAGACAAGGGACACGATGTTTTTACCTAGGTTCGGGCCCTCTCGATGGAGGTAAAACCCTACTCCTGCTTGATTAATATTGATGATATGGGTAGTACAAGAGTAGATCTACCATGAGATCAGAGAGGCTAAAACCCTAGAAGCTAGCCTATGGTATGATTGTTGTATATATCTATCGACTAGCCTGGCCTCGGTTTATATAATGCACCAGAGGCCTAGGATAACAAGAGTCCTAGCCGAATACGCCAATGGGGGAGGAGTCCTTGTCTTGATCGCCAAGTCTTGCAGAATCTTCCTTGTATGCGGCAGCTGTCCGGACTAGCCCATGGGTATACGGCCATGGGGGTCCTCGGCCCAATTTAATAGATCGGGAGATGACGTGGTGAGTACCCCCTAGTCCAGGATACCATTAGTAGCCCCCTGAACCGGTCTTCAACTTAGGGACGCTCCTCGATTCTTCCGAACCGTTCTTCATCTTCAGTCGTTGGTCTTGAAAACTGGTTCAATAAATCTTCTCATCTTCGATCTTGAGGATCGCCGAAATGCATTCGACGAGTTTACACGTCGGGTATCCGAGGAGCCCCTTTAAGTTTCTGGCCTTTATCAATGCCTTGTTATTTTTATGCCACACCTCGGGTTTGAAGTTGTTCCCGGGCGGCAGCGTCCTCTTGCGTCCGAGCTCCAATGCCGGACTGCATTCGAGGTATCTTTTGCAGCCGAGCACCAATGCCGGACTGCTTCCCAGCTCTAACGCCGGACTATGTATCCGAGCTCCAACGCCGGACTGTATCCGAGCTCCAACACCGGACTATGTATCCGAGCTCCAACGCTGGACTGTATCTGAGGTGTCGTAAATCACCTTGGTTCAAAGAAGTTTGAAGGAGTTTAGCCGAGCTTAATGCCGTAAATGCCCTCTATGGAGCAAGCCACTAGCGCCTAAGCTTTATGCCGGACTGCTTCCGAGTTGGTGCACCACCCCAAATGTGGGCCGATTTTTGTCAATATTTTTGATTGGTGCAATTTATTCTCTGCCGAGATACATAGCCAGTAGCCCTCAAGGTGGTTATCGATCTAAAACCCGAGATGCACATGAAGGATGACATAAGACCGCTGATCCCCGTAGCTGCTAAGACTCAGGTTGATTTGCAAAATCGGTCTGAGGATCAAGTCCTAGCTCGGCAGAATACTTCGGGACACAAAAAGCGGCGTGCTCAGTCCTCAAGACTCAGGTTGGGTGCGGCCGACCAACCTGAGGATCAAAATCTCCTCGGAGACTGTATTACACTTAAAATTTTCTGCATTGGATAGGCAATGCAGTAGCCCCCGAGACACTTGTCGGGTGGCAACACCGGATCAGGGGATCGATGTGCCCCTTTAATATTTGTAAATAATAAGCCCAAAGCCCAGTAGCCCCCGAGCCTTAATGCGGGCACGGGTGGCCGAATTAAGGATTGATATCCATAGTAAAATCACAAATTATGTGTAATGACTCTATGTATCCAAGTACTTTACGTCATTAATGCTCGGATCCGCATTGTACAAAACTTTGTTGACCGACCATCGGCTTCCACCTCCTCGGCCAATAGCCGAGGAGTGTTTGTCCTACTTTATAAAGCCTTTATGAGGGCAAAGATTTACAACAAACAAGGCAATCTGGCCATACGGTTTTATAAACAAAGGTACGCAGAGAGATATGTTATATTACTGTTTAACAGAAGAAATGTCTTCCAAAGAAAATAGTCCCGCTATCGGTTCCTTTCTTTGGGTTGTCATGCTAAGCATGATCATGAAACCTCAGCTCCAATGTAAGAGCAAAATATCGAGGATTTAGTTTGGGAGGCCAGTTAATAGCCCCCGGTAGTGTTCGGCGACAGTCGAGGTCAAGCCGTAAACACTTCGGCCATTGTTATGAATGGCCCGTCGTTTAACACCGTCATCGGATCGCTGACCAGTTTACGCTTATTGTGACAGTCAGTTTTCGGCTTTCTCCACTGAGGTGCTTAACCATGTGAGCTGGAAGCACAATCGCAGTGGTTCTCCCTTTGCACACCTAGCCGAACAAAGCGGAACGTAGGAGGCAAGCGCAGGAGCCGGGCAACCCAACTATTGACCGAAGACACAATTCGAAACCGATGCATATATAGCAATATCCGAGAATGTTTTTGCCGAATCTCTAAAGGTGTCCGGCGTTGCACTACGAGACTTGTGCTGAAAACACACAAATAGTTTAAAAAGTGCCATAAGCTTGGAAAACCAAAAACATCAGTAAAAACTTGATGTCGGAATGAGATCAAGTGTTCGGTGCCAATCCGAAAATTAGCCTTAGCAAAAGAAGTGCTTCTGTCATGCTTTAACATGATACATCCTATCTCAAGACTTCAAGCGAGTCAGCCTACGACTTCAACCTCCTATCCCGAGGGCGGAGTACTTCTCATTAGGCCAGTTTAGCAAACTAAACTCTAGCGGCTTTGAGAGAGAAATTAGGCTCCCCAGCTAGTGACCACACGCTCGTGTCAAAAAAAGGAGTGATAGATAATAATAATAACAATAAAACTTTTCAACGACTAAGAAGAAGAACACTTATCATAAAATGGCTCATATAAATTTAAGAGCCCCGAGTGACTTGGGTAAAAGAATGATTGCATGTACCGAAGTACTTATATCATGTCTATGTTCAACCGAACTTTAAACGAGTCTTAACCGACCGTCGGCTTCTCCCTCTTCGGTCAAGGACCGAAAAGTGTTATGTACTCCATCTGTCGAGAATATCGATGGTGTTTCCAATAACCAGGCAAATAGGCCATAAGGCTGTAACAGACAAAGCACGCTCAGGGGACTTATGTTATATTACTGCAAACTGTAAGAAGCATCTTCGAAGAAAATAGTACCCCCACCAATACCTTTCTTCGGTGCTCATTGTTATTATGCGACTTGTGCAATAGATTTTTTGCACTCATGAGTTCGTTGTGTGCCGACCATCATTGAAAACTATAAGAGCGCTAGCTTTCGCCTTCACCTAGTCTGAGGTCCGGCTCGGATGACCCGATCGTGACAATCGCAGAGGTGCTCCCTTTACTCCCTAGCCGAACAATTGGGAACATAGGGGTAAACACAGGAGCGAGGCAACCCAGCTTGCAAATCGCTTAAGTCAATATGGTGCATATTGTGGCATAATACACAAACAAGGAACAAAGCCATACAAGTATAATCGTATGCAAGAGGAAAAGCTTCATGAAGGAAGCCCCCAAATGAATTGGGTATTTGAATTTCTGCGTCACAAACAAAGTTTGGACAAGAAATTTTTTTACAAGCAACATTTTTCCAAAAAAGTATAATGCTTGGTCGAACCGAACACAAGTTAGAAATTAAAGCTTTGAGCATGAAAGCGACTTAGCTGGTTAATGTGTTCTGTATTGATGGCACGGTCCGAGCTTGATACGGGACAAGGTTCCATCCCCCAAGCAAGTCCCGAGGTGGCGGAGTGGAGAGCTCAACACGCCGAAGTGGTGACATAGCACGGTCAATGCAGACCGGCAGAGTGACGCTGAAGTCCCCAGATCATTTTCCTGTGCACAAAAAATGGTGCAAACCGGAGATAATAGTAATAATGATAATTAAAAAAATCGTTGCATAATAAATAATTTATGCAAAGTGAGTAATAAAACAAATATGGCCTCGCACCGAAGTCAATGTCGATGCAAGGCGTCGACGTGATGCGGTAAAGGCGTGGCAAAGCCTGAATTCACAGGTCGGTCTGAGCTCCGGATGTGGCATTCGCCGGACTATGTACGGAAACTGACCGAACCACCATGTGACTGTCATTAATGTAGCCACCATTTGATAGACCTGTGTACATATGATGGACAAACCAGAGTAATAATTCCTTGGGAAAAATGAGCCCAAACAAGCAAAAAATACTGGGATTAATAGCACCTGGTTTATTTGTTGTAGCAATCCGAAGGAAGGTGATTCCCAAAATTGGGACTCGATCTGCGCACCCATTGCCTGATGGGCGATAAAACGACGGCATGGCAATGCTGGCAAAGGTTGGCTCGCCGAGGCAAAGCCCTCAGTCCAGCTAATGTGACGAAGCTGGTCGTCTAGCGATGCCGAAGTGTCCGGAGTAGGTTGATGAAGAGATGGCGAAGCCCCCGGTCCAGCCGAGATGTCGAAGTAGGTCGGCGTGATGGACACCAGCTTGAAGAAGCAATAGTGCGGCCCTGCCGATGCAGGTCGTGACGTGGTCGATGCCGGCTTGATGAAGCGACCGTGCGGCGATGCCGGTATGCCCGCTCCGTGTAATCCGTGGGGCGGCGATGTTGGTGATGATTTATCCTTCGCGATGCCGGACTCTTGTTCGGCTTGCCGAGATGATGATCCGAAGAAGTTGAGCTCGGCTCAACAAAGTGACGACGTGTCTAGCGCAGGTCGGCAGCCGTGGAGCAATATTGCCGGACTGGTTTGACACCAGCATGATGTTGAAGATCATGTTCAAAAGATTTTAAAGTTAGTGGGATGTGTTCGGGAACAAAACACAATACCCCATACAAAACTTCCTTCAAAAAGGATGTCCGAAATCCCGTTCGTAAAAAGGACGAACTCGGGTCGGATTTGTTTTCGTGCAGAAAACAGATCCGAAAGGTGATGCACTAATCGGAAGGTTCCCGGAGTTTGAACGGTCGGATCGAGCTGAAATTTTGAGGGGTGGTAGATATTAGGAATTCTGCATTCGATCAACGGTTGGATCTTCCAAAGGAGGTCCGAGCTAGAAGCTGGACACCACGCCCTAAACTCGTCTAGATTCTCGTCCAGATTTGACAGGGCTCCGGTATATCGTAGATTGTCGGAGATTCCTCCATCGGAACTCGACGAAATTTAGCATGGCTGTTGTAGATGTAATTCCACACTATTCCATCGAAGCAATCGTCAATTCGACGCTCGAGGAGGCGGTGATGATGGATACAAGTTCGCTATCCAGAAAAACAGCACGGTCACCCGAGGGCAATGTTAACGTTGAGCCCCCGGGCTCCCTGGATGATTCCTCCATGATCTTGATAGAGATCGGAGCTGATGTTGATGAAGGCCCTCATGCGAACATGACGATCGGAGATAGGGCGCAGTCCTTGGTCGAACCAAGGTGACCAGTCGAGCTGGTGCCGAAGATGCCGAAGTCGCAGTTGATCTGCAGGCGAGCCATCGACCTTTTGCCGAACACACAGAGGAACTCCCAATGAAAGCACCAATGTCGGTGTCAAAACCGACGGATCTCGGGTAGGGGGTCCCGAACTGTGCGTCTAGGCGGATGGTAACAGGAGACAAGGGACACGATGTTTTTACCCAGGTCCGGGCCCTCCCGATGGAGGTAAAACCCTACTCCTGCTTGATTAATATTGATGATATGGGTAGTACAAGAGTAGATCTACCACGAGATCAGAGAAGCTAAAACCCTAGAAGCTAGCCTATGGTATGATTATTGTATATATCTATCGACTAGTCTGGCCTCGGTTTATATAATGCACCAGAGGCCTAGGATAACAAGAGTCCTAGCCGAATACGTCGGTGGGGGAGGAGTCCTTGTCTTGATCGCCAAGTCTTGCAGAATCTTCCTTGTATGTGGTAGCTGTCCGGACTGGCCCATGAGTATACGGCCATGGGGGTCCTTGGCCCAATTTAATAGATCAGGAGATGACGTGGTGAGTACCCCTAGTCCAGGACACTGTCACCCAGACTGATCCAGCCCCGACCCTTGCCACAAGGATTGGAGGGGATGCGGGAGCAATGCCGGATTGTCATCTCCCGGAGGATTCGGATAATGTATCCGTCACAAATTCCGAAGTGGAGCGTGCAATGGGTCACTGGCGGCGGAGAGCGGCTATGCGCGACCCACATTTTTACAGAAAAGGCTTTTAATGCTCTCAGCGCAGCGGATGCTTATATCCGAGCTGCTCGTGATGGAGTTGATGGAGCCACTCACCAGCTTTCAAAGGATATGCGGGTAAGAATTTTTGGGAAGATTCAATAATCATATGCCAGTAGCCCCCGAGTCTTGAAGCAGTTAGCCCAACTGTTTTAAGAGTCGTTACTTTGTTAGGTACTCACACAGAGGAGTAACAAATTATCGAAGGAGCTTGAAGAATGCCGAGCAAAGCTTTCTGCTGCCACCGCCGAACTCGAAGATTTGAAGAAGTCCAAGAAGGCACCCGATGGTAAGTGCAGCAATAGTTTGGAGATAAGGCTCCATGAATACAATGAGGTTTCCTAATTATGCTTGTGTCTCGTTGGTAGGCTTGACAGATTGGCTGGAAATAAAACTAAGGGCAGCTCAAGTAGATAAACAACATGCCGAAGGGCAAGAAGCCGTTGGTCAACGTGTTTTGACACGGACCATTAATGAGAAGAACAAACTTCAGCATGTAAACATCAAGCAGGCCAAAGAACTGAAGGATTTAAGAGCCCAATTATCGGATGCCTTGAAGGATAACAAGAAATTGAAAGGCGGCATATTCAGTATGCTTTGTAACCTATCTGTCAAGAATGGTCTCTTGTTTGAAATTTTTCACAAGTTTGCTTTTGTAGGTGTGTTAACCGGACGTCCCGAAGGAGAAGTGTCCGAATTCCAAGGCGACCTGCTACAAGAGCTATCCAAAGTGCACGAGTGAGATTGTAAAGCAATGAGGAACATGGCTAAGGCTTTATGGCCATCCAATTCCCCTCTGAGAAGTATGGATGTGCTTGTGAATTTATTCAAGGGATCTCATCGCCGCTTGGAGCTATGGAAGATATCAGCATGTCGGGAAGGTGCTCGAGAAGCCTGGGCCATGGTGAAAACACGGTATACCAAGCTTGATCCGAATCATATGGCCCGGGTCGGGCCCCGGGGACCAGATGGTTAAGAAATTCCTGTTAGCTTAGTGTACGACCAAGTGAAAACAGCATCTAAGTTTTCTCAACAGGATTGTAAACTAGACAACCTACTAGAGGGTCTAGAGGAAGAGGAAGTTTTTTTAGCCAAAGTAGCAATGTACTTTATCAACAAACTTTTCTCCAGCCGAATTGTAAAACGATTGTCATGGCAGACTTTCTACTTCGACCTCCATAACCTTAGGATTGGAGTGTTTCCAGATATTTTAAACCATTGGTAAATACCAAAGTATGTTTGGAAACTAGGCAGTCCGGCCATAGTTTCTTGAACAGACAAGTTGTATTCGAGGAGTTATGTTATATTACATTTGATCATAAGGAACACTTCCAGAGAGAATAGTTCTGTTAAGGGTTCCTTTCCCTGGGCCTGCATGCGATTTTGGACATACATAAACTATGATGAGAAACCACAATACATTTTATAATTTGGGGGTGTATATTGCAACATGGGTAGTTCGTCTCTTGTCCACCGACTAATTATTCCCTTAAGAACGCTAGCTTTCGGCTTCACCCGTCTGAGGTACACGTCCGGATGACCCGGCTGTAACATTCACAGAGGTGCTCCCTTTATACCCTAGCCGAACAAACGGGAACATAGGGCATAAGCACAGGAGCCAAGTGATGTCTACTACACAACCTTCTTCTTGTAGAGGTTGTTTGGCCTGCAAGTGCACAGGTTTGTAGGACAGTAGCAAATTTTCCTCAAGTGGATGACCTAAGGTTTATCAATCTGTAGGAGGCGTAGGATGAAGATGGTCTCTCTCAAGCAACCCCACAACCAAATAACAAAGAGTCTCTTGTGTCCCCAACACACCCAATACAATGGTAAATTGTATAGGTGCACTAGTTCGGCGAAGAGATGGTGATACAAGTGCAATATGGATGGTAGATAAAGGTTTTTGTAATCTGAAATTATAAAAACAGCAAGGTAACAAGTGGTAAAAGTGAGCGTAAACGGTATTGCAATGATAGGAAACAAGGCCTAGGGTTCATACTTTCACTAGTGCAAGTTCTCTCAACAATAATAACATAGATAGATCATATAACAATCCCTCGACATGCAACAAAGAGTCACTCCAAAGACACTAATAGCGGAGAACGAATGAAGAGATTATGGTAGGGTACGAAACCACCTCAAAGTTATTCTTTCAGATCGATCTATTAAAGAGTTCGTACTAGAATAACACCTTAAGACACAAATCAACCAAAACCCTAATGTCACCTAGATACTCCATTGTCACCTCAAGTATCCGTGGGCATGATTATACGATATGCATCACACAATCTCAGATTCATCTATTCAACCAACACAAAGTACTTCAAAGAGTGACCCAAAGTTTCTACTGGAGAGTCAAGAACGTGTGCCAACCCCTATGTATAGGTTCATGGGCGGAACCCGCAAGTTGGTCACCAAAACATACATCAAGAGGCACATGATATCCCATTGTCACCATAGATAAGCACGGCAAGACATACATGAAGTGTTCTCATAAAAGACTCAATCTGATAAGATAACTTCAAAGGGGAAACTCAATTCATCACAAGAGAGTAGAGGGGGAGAAACATCATAAGATCCAACTACAATAGCAAAGCTCGGGATACATCAAGATCGTGCCATAGAGGGAACACGAGAGAGAACACGAGAGAGAGAGAGAGAGAGAGAGAGAGATCAAACACATAGCTACTGGTACATACCCTCAGCCTCGAGGGTGAACTACTCCCTCCTCGTCATCGAGAGTGCCAGGATGATGAAGATGGCACCGGTGAAGGATCCCCCCTCCGGCAGGGTGCCGGGAAGGGCTCCCGAGAGGTTTTTGGTGGCTACAGAGGCTTGCGGCGGTGAAACTCCTGATCTATCTTGATATTCGATGGTTTTAGGGTATGAGGGAATATATAGGCGAAGAAGTCGATCGGGAGGTGCTCAAGGGGCCCACGAGACAGGGGCGCGACCCTGTAAGGGGGGCGCGCCCCCCTATCTCCTAGGCCCCTCGAGTATCTTCTGACGTGGACTCCAAGTCTCCAGGATGATAATCTTCCAAAAAATCACGTTGCCGAAGGTTTCATTCCGTTTGGACTCCGTTTGATATTCCTTTTCTTCGAAATACTGAAACAGGCAATAAAACAGCAATATGGGTTGGGCCTCTGGTTAGTAGGTTAGTCCCAAAAGTAATATAAAAGTGTATAATAAAGCCCATAATCATTCAAAACAGGTAATATAATAGCATGGAACAATCAAAAATTATAGATACGTTGGAGACGTATCACCAGGCAACCCAGCTTGGCAAAAACTGAAGTCATAAAGGTGCATATCATGGCGAAGACAAGACGCATATGAGTAGACAACACATATATATTGTGAGCTTGACACTGAAATAATGATCAGAATAAGCTTCTCTAAAAAGAAGCCCCCAAGTCATAAGGAGTGTGTACATTTAATGATGTATACCCCTTGAGTGTATTGTTGATCCGAACACTGGTAGAGGTTTAAAAAATCGAAGAAGAGAAAAGATGGGTGAAAAAGAGAAAAGATGAAAAAGTTACAAGTGTGGATTTAGGTGTAGAATCTGCGGAGCCGAGCTGCGTTCCATGGGTTTGGCTCTAAGCGATTATCCGAAGCATTGCGCAGGCGATAGGATCCTCTAGTGAGAACTTCCTCTATGATGAAGGGACCCTCCCATTTGGGCTTGAGATTGTCCTTTTTCTTCTCTGGTAGGCGCAGAACAAGCTCACCGACATTATAGGTCTTTGCCCGTACTTCCCTGCTTTGATATCGCCGGGGTTGCTGTTGGTAAAATGCGGAACGGGCCTTCATGACATCGCTCTCCTCCTCCAAGCCATCCAGATCGTCCTACTGATCGAGCTCAGCCTCCCTTTCTTTATACATGCGCACTCGAGGTGAGTCATGAATAATGTCACAAGTCAGTACTGCCTCGGTGCCGTACACCATGAAAAAAGGTGTGTATCCAGTCGTACGATTGGGCATGGTGCGCAGCCCCCAGAGTACAGAATCGTGTTCTTCAACCCACTCCTTGTCTGATTCGTGATCATACTAGTCTGGGTTTGATGCCGCTCATAATCAAGCTGTTAGCCCTTTCGACCTGACCATTTGTCTGAGGGTGATATACGGAGGCATAATCGAGCTTAATGCCCAAATTAGCACACCAGGTTTTTACCTCATCGACCGAAAAGTTGGAACCATTGTCAGTAATGATACTATGCGGTACACCATAATGGTGCACCACACCTGATATGAAGTCTATAACTAGTCCGGCCTCGGCTGTTTTGACTGGTTTGGCTTCTATCCACTTAGTGAATTTGTCGACCATGACCAGTAAATATTTCTTCTTATGGCTTCCCCCTTTAAGAGGTCCGACCATGTCAAGCCCCCAGACCGCAAAAGGCCACGTAATGGGGATTGTTTGCAAAGCAGTGGGCGGCATATGGCTTTGATTTGACAAAAGTTGGCATCCAACACATCGCTGTATGAGGTCTTGTGCGTCTGCTCGGGCCGTGGGCCAAAAGAAACCCGTATGGAAGGCCTTACTTACAAGGGCCCAAGCAGCGGCCTGATGGCCACCAAGATCGGCGTGTATTTCGGCCAAGAGTTGTTGTCCTTCTTCTTCGGAGATACACCGTTGTAAGACTCTGGTTGTACTTTTCTTGTACAGTTCCCCCTCATGAACTTTGTAAGCCTTTGAACATCAAACAATGTGACAGGCCTCCGTCTGATCATTAGGGAGCTTGCTCCTATTAAGGTAGGCGAGGAAAGGTTCGGTTCATGGGGCAATTACGGCCATGATTTCATGGGCCGATGGTGTTATCTCGGTGTCCGAACCCCCGACGATATCGGAGTTGTGTTCGGAATCCGGGGGTATGGTTGGCTTTGGAACAATGTTGCCGCTGCCGTCCTGCCACACTACGGATGGCTTAAAAAGCCTCTCAACGAAGGTGTTAGGTGGGACGGGGTCGCATTTAGTGCCCATGCGGGCAAGTATGTCCGCCGCTTGATTACTTTCTTGGGCCACATGATGAAACTCGAGCCCTTCAAATCGAGCCGAAATTTTGAGTACGACATTACGATAAGCCACCATCTTCGAATCTTTTGTCGAAGTCTCCATTTATCTGAGATATTGTGAGGTTTGAATCCCCACGCACTTCAAGGCATTGAATGCCTATGGAGACAGCCATCCGAAGACCATGTAATAAGGCCTCATATTCGGCTGCGTTGTTAGAATCTGTATATATAGTATTTGGAGAACATAACGGATTGTATCTCCTGTGGGGGATGTCAAGACGACACCAGCCCCTAATCGAGCTAACATCTTGGAGCCATCGAAGTGCATCACCCAGTTGGAGTATGTGACGTATTCTTTAGGGATTTTGGCCTCTGTCCATTCGGCGACGAAGTCAGCCAATACCTGAGATTTAATAGCTCAGCGTGGCTTGTAAATTAATTCAAATGGTAGGAGCTCAATGGACCATTTGGCAATCTGGCCGGTGGCGTCCCGTTTGTTTATAATATCATTAAGGGGTACTTCGGAAGCGACCGTGATGGAGCACTCCTGAAAGTAGTGTCGCAGCTTGCAGGATGCCATGAAGACCGCATATGCTATCTTTTGATAATGCGGGTATCGGGATTTACATGGTGTAAGGACCGTTGATACATAATTTGTGTCCCTCCTCATTCGGTTCGACGACGAGCACCGCACTCACTACTTGGTAAGTTGCAGATATGTAGAGCAGCATTGGTTCGCCGATATTTGTTGCGGCCAGGATTAGGTTGCTTGCTAACAAAGCCTTTATTTCCTCCAGTCCGGCTGTGGCAGCGTCCGTCCACACGAAATTTTCAGTGCGGCGTAGCAAACAATATAACGGCAACGCCTTTTCCCCTAATCTGGAGATAAAATGGCTTAAAGCTTCCATGCACCCAGCTAATTTTTGGACCTGCTTGAGGTCTGTTGGTGTTGCCAACTGTGACAAGGCTCAGATTTTAGCGGGGTTCGCTTCAATTCCTCTATTGGAGACGATGAACCCATGCAGTTTTCCGTCTGGAACGCCGAAAACACATTTTTCCGGGTTGAGCCATATGTCATATGTTCCGAGGTTGTTGAATGTAGGCGTAAGTCATCAACAATGAATCGACATGTTTGGTCTTGATGACTACGTCATCTACGTATGCTTCCACAGTTTTGCCTATCTGTTTTTCCAAGCATATTTGAATCATGTGTTGGTAAGTTGCGCCGGCGTTCTTGAGCCCGAAAGGCATAGTATTGAAGCAGAAGGGCCTGTCGTGGGAACGATTCCGACAATAATAAGATATAGGGTAACGGAGCATGATCTATCAAGATGCATATGGGTGACACGGTGGTTTTAGCGAGTTCGGGCCTCTCACGATGGATATAACAACACTATGTCTCATGCTCCAGAGAGGCTTTGTTTTATCTGAGTATATATTCCGAAATTACAATGTGTGTGTGTGAGAGAGGAACCGATCCCCATGCCTGAGCTAAATCCTGAGACTAATGGTGAAAAGAGAGAGGTGGAAGAAAAGAGCCCCTAGTCTAGTGGTGGGGGTGGCTTATATAGAGTGCGCCACCCCCTCACCTCCTATGTTACAAAGTGGAGCATCAATGTCATAATGCATGCCCACTACAAAACCGTCATGCTGACTATTGGTCTTCGCATATCCGAGTGAGTTACACGGCCGAGTGGAATGATTTCGTCGAGTGGAGTACCGTGCTCCGAGTGGTCGTTATCGTCCGAGTGACTTTCAAGCTGCGGTACATCTGGACGGCGATCTGGCCCACGGGCCCAGTACAAAGTGTACGGTGTCCATGGGTAGGGTCTTTAGGTCAGGCCTCTTACCCTACCCCTAATACATGTCCTCGTCATTAGCCCCCGAATCGGTCGAGGTTGAGCGGGTCGAGTCGAGGTGAATTCCCAGATGAGTCGAGTGCTACGGAGGCACTTATGAACTTAGTCTGGTCACCCGGCGGTCTTATCTCCGTGTGTTGCCTTGAAGGATTCCAGACTGCATGGTGTTCGAGTGAAATGACCTCAAACGGGTCCGCGGAGGAGCGTTGAACTCACCTTGTAGTAATTTTTTTGGGAGTGATTTGGAGCTGGTCCTGCATCGAGTAACTGATTACTCGGAATTTCTTCATTCCTGGAACATGTCTTTTTTGTTGTTTGGCCATCAATCGGACTGGGCGGACCGTTCCGAGTGGATACCATTCCATTGGGGGCACACTGAGTGCACCCACTGGGTGTAGTCCCCGAGACTGCCGTCGACTGCGGGCAATCGGCGGGAGTCTTAGAGCCTGTCTTTTTTGTTGTTGTTTGGCCTTCACTCGGACCGGGCGGACCATTTCGAGTGGATACCAACAGTCGGCGGGAGTCTTAGAGCCTATCTTTTTTGTTCTTGTTCATCACTTTGACTGGTCAGGCCGTACCGAGTGGAGATTACTCCAGTGGGGGCACGCTGAGTGCACTGACTGGGTGTAGTCCCCGAGACCGCCGTCGACTACGGGCAGTCGGCGGGGGTCTGAGAGAACTAAAAATATTCTTAGCTGGTACTGATCGAACTTGTTCTTCTCTGACTCGGAGGTCGAGTAATTCTGGCGCTGGTTTTGCTTCGAGAAAAATGTTTCTTTCTGAGTTCTCTTCCGGTGGGGGCGTCTCTCGGATTGGTTTCTGTTTGCTTGATACAACTTTTGAAGAGGAATCAGCAGTCGACCAGTTGGACGATCCTTGAGCAGCATTGATCAGCTCATTAGCAAGGCCCTCAGCAATGTTCTTGTCGTTCATGTCTCAGTTCACTTAGCAAGGCACTCAGCAATGGTCTTGACGTTCCTGTCAGTCGTCTGCTTTGGCGCCAGCCGTTGGATGGGCCTTTGACAGTGCGCACAATCTCGTCCTTCTTCTTGACGGTGCAGACCTGAAGTGGTGGTCCTGGCCGACCCGCACTTTGCTAAGCCCCCCGAGTGGGAGGATTGCTCACTGCTTGATAAGATTTTTCAAACTTAGGCGAGTACTGGACTGCAGCTAAGCCTCCGAGTGGGAGGATCGCTCACCACTCGGTAGGATTTTTAAAACTTAGGCGAGTACTGGACTGCAACTAAGCCTCCAAGTGGGAGGATCGCTCACCACTCGGTAGGATTTTTAAAACTTAGGCGAGTATTGGACTGCAGCTAAGCCCCCGAGTGGGAGGATTGCTCACCACTCGGTAGGATTTTTCAAACTTAGGCGAGTACTGGACTGCAGCTAAGCCTCCGAGTGGGAGGATCGCTCACCACTCGGTAGGATTTTTCAAACTTAGGCGAGTACGACTGCAGCTAAGCCTCCGAGTAGGAGGATCGCTCACTACTCGGTAGGATTTTTCAAACTTAGGCAAGCACTGGATTGCAGCTAAGCCCCCGAGTGGGAGGGCTGCTCACCACTCGGTAGGATTTTTGTCACTTAGGCGAGTACTGGACTGCAGCTAAGCCCCCGAGTGAGAGGCAGACTCACCACTCGGTAGGATTTTTCAAACTTAGGCGAGTACTGGACTGCAGCTAAGCCCCCGAGTGAGAGGCAGACTCACCACTCGGTAGAATTTTTGTCACTTAGGCGAGTATTGGACTGCAACTAAGCCCCCGAGTGAGAGGCAGACTCACCACTCGGTGGGATTTTTCAAACTTAGGCGAGTACTGGACTGCAGCTAAGCCTCCGAGTGAGAGGCAGACTCACCACTCGGTAGGATTTTTGTCACTTAGGCGAGTACTGGACTGCAGCTAAGCCCCCGAGTGAGAGGCAGACTCACCACTCGGTAGGATTTTTGTCACTTAGGCGAGTACTGAACTGCAGCTAAGCCCCGAGTGAGAGGCGGACTCACCACTCGGTAGGATTTTTGTTACTTAGGCAAATACTGGACTGCAGCTAAGTCTCCGAGTGAGAGGCAGACTCACCACTCGGTAGGATTTTTTCTTTGACTTAGGCGAAACGGATTCGCAACTAAGGCACCCACTGGGGGATTTTAGAACATGTAAAAAATGAACAACAATCATTCGGAAGACTGTAAAACATCTTTATCTGGAATTGAATCAATCGGATGGATGCGTAGCAAGGTGGTTGTGTGAACGACGTTCAACGAGTAAGGCTGCCTATACGATTCAGCGATGGCGCTTCATTTTTACCCTTTTGCATGAAAGGGGAATTTATCCAAGTGGACGTGCTTCCCGACTGATCGGGGTATGTTGACTGCAAGGAAAAACTTGGTGGCACTTGTATGTCTCCCAGAGGAGATAAACTAGTGGTCTGACATGGACGTGCCGTGAAACCCGAGTGACGAGGCTAGTGTGTGGACTGACTCTCCAGAGAGAGGCCACTCATTATCCCAAGGAAAAACCAGCACATGCCATCTCTGAGTCCAAGTTTGTGAAACTGAAGCCTTGGAGCCTAGGATAGGGCCAAGTGTATCCGTAGAGGAGCGTTGTTTTCACCCTTTTGTAGTCCTGAAGATGACTTTAGGTAATGATTTGGGCGATCGTCCGAGTGGACAGTACTAACCTTATAGATTTTCAGTGGACCGAGCATGTATGGTCAGAAAGATATTCCTGATGTGATCAATGAGTTGATTGAATGGGCGTAAACCCTGAGGGAGGCATGGCCAACGGCTGTGCGTAGCCCCTGAGTGATGCTCGAAAGAGGTAAGCTTGCTACAGAGTGTGATATGAGGTTTGATCATACGAGTAACTTAGTCATTCCAGTGTTGGGGGTGTAGAGGTAAAGACATGTCAAACTGATGGTGACACGCGAGGCGGCCGAGGGGTGATGATGTGTACAACCGAGTGACGACGCGCGGGGCGGCCAAATGGGGAAGACGTGCACAACCGAGTGGCGACGCACGGAGCGGCCGAGTGGTGAAGACGTGCACAACCGAGTGGTGTGGTGCGGGACGGCCGAGTGAGGATGTGCGAGGTGGCCGAGTGACATATTGCGTGTCTAGCCAAGTGGCTGAAATGGTCTTCGAAGGAGTTAGCCAGATGCTCCCGAAGCTAATGTAACGATAAGGTTGGTGTAGTTTGGTTGCGACACAACAAGAACGGCATGACAACTGAGTCTGAATAGGAATGAAGATGGTGTGCAGAGCGTCTGGGTGATTATAAAACTTGTCAAAGTGGCAGATCGAATGCACTTGTTGAAGTGAAGGATCTGACTGGTGATGAAGTACTTGACTACTCAGGAGAGTTTTATTCCAAATGAGATGCAACCCCCAAGTGCGGCGTAGCCCCCCGAGCGTACTACAGGCTTCGACAACGGACATGTTGGAATACAAGAAATATAGTTTTGAATGGATGGTTTGCAATTCATCGAGTCGGACTCGGGTAATGATGAGGAGAAGCTTCCGAGTGATGCTTGAAAGAGGCAAACTCGCAAACAGAGTGAAGTGTGAAGTTTAATTATAAAAGGGACTTATCTGTCTCATGCCTGACGAGGTCTATATCATTGATATGATGAAGAGGATTCCATAGAGGGGTTGGCCGGATGCGTTTGAGGTCAATAGACCGACAAGGTCGGTGTTGTGGTGCGCTGGGATCGGTATGGCGACCGAGTCCAAGCAGCGATGAAGTTGGCGCATAGGGTCGTCGAGTGATCACGTAACTTGTGTAAAAAATGGCACAAGCCAACAAAATAATTTCTCGAGGAAATTTGATGTGTGCTGAAATGATTTGTGTGAATAACACCCATAGACACCCGCTGGGAGTGCAAGGGGCTTGCTGGTTAACCAGCAAGAGTCTGAAAGAGCGAAGGATCCGTTCAAACTTGTCAAAGTGAAGGATCCGACTGAAATCATTGGAATATTGGCTCAAATAAAATGGAAGTGTAGTGTTTCGACTAAGTTGCAGTCCTGGAGGACCGATGCAAACTCGAAATGAAGAACGACACATGGAGTTCATGAATGATGTATGCGAAAAAATGGAGGTTGGACAGTACTAAGCAAGTATGTGAAAATAAGAAGCTGAGCGTAGAGGTACACTCGGTGTTGTGGCCTCCGAGTGAATGTGATGTGTGAATTATGGGATACTCGGGAAGACGGAAATAAAAGAATGTAAAATGATATAGCTGTCTGAAGGCGCGCGAGTGGTCGAGTGATGACGAGGCGACCAACCGAGTGAAGACGCGCGGGGCGGCCGAGTGGTGATGAGGTGACCAACCGATGGCGACGCGCGGGGCGGCCGAGTGGTGATGAGGTGGCCAACCGGTGTTGATGCGTGGGGCGGCCGAGTGGTGATGAGGTGACCAACCGATAGCGACGCGCGGGGCGGCCAAGTGGTTATGAGGTGACCAACCTATGGCAACGCGCGGGGCGGCCGAGTGGTTATGAGGTGACCAACCTATGGCGACGCGCGGGGCGGCCAAGTGGTTATGAGGTGACCAACCTATGGCAACGCGCGGGGCGGCTGAGTGGTTATGAGGTGACCAACCTATGGCGACGCTCGAGGCGGTCGAGCGGTTATGAGGTGACCAACCAAGTGGCGACGCGCGAGGCGGCCGAGTGAATATGAGGTGACCAACCTATGGCGACGCGCGGGGCGGCCGAGTGGTGATGAGGTGACCAACCAATGGCAACGCGCGGGGCGGCTGAGTGATGATGAGGTGACCGACCGATGGCAACGCACGGGGCGGCCGAGTGGGGATGAGGCGACCAACCGATGGCAACGTGCGGGGCGGCCGAGTGATGATGAGGTGACCAACCGATGCGGGGCATCCGAGTGACGTAGACGCGTCCCGCAGAGTGGCGACGCGCGAAGCGTCCGGAGGACGTAGACGCGTGCCGCGGATTGGCGCCGTGCAGGCATCTGAGTGAAGTAGAAGCGTCCCGCGGAATGATGACGCGCGGGCGGCCGGATGATGTAGATGCATCCCGCGGAGCGACGATGCGCGGGGCGTCCTGGTGAAGTAGAGGCGCGTGGCGCGGAGTGATGATGCGCGGGGCGTCCTGGTGAAGTAGAGGCGTCCCACCGAGTGACGGTGCGCGGGCGTCAGAGCGAGATAGACGCGTCCTACAGAGTGACGATGCGCCGGGCGTCCGGATGATATAGACGTGTCCCGCGGACTGGCGACACGCGGGATGTCCGGGTGATGTAGACACGTCCCGTGGAGTGACGGTGCGCGGGCGTCAGAGCGAGGTAGACGCGTCCCGCAAAGTGACGATGCACGTGGTGTCCGAGTGAAGTAGACGCATCCCGCGGAGTGACGATGCGCGGGGCATCCGGATGATATAGACGCGTCCCGAGTGAACCTCCACGGGATGATGAAGCATGTGGCGGTCGAGTGAACCTCCACGGGAAGCTTGAGCCAGTGAAAGCAGTTGTCGTAGTCGATGGTCGCCCTGACCTGTCGTCGCGTTCACTGAATGGAAACGAGTCCACCAGTGTGTTCGCCACATGGAGTCGAACCACAGGCAAGTTGAATGCGGTGGTCATGGTCGTTGCTGTGGAGGGCCGGCCGAGTGAACCCAGCAACCTCCGCCCGTCCGAGTGAACCGCAGCTGGGCTGGGATCCGGTTGTTGTGGAGCTGTCTAGGCAGGCCAACCTAGAGGGCCAGGCTCGGAGGCGCTGGTGAGGTTCGGCATGGACGTGCTCATGAGCGCCCGAGCGCTGTTCTTTTCGCTCGAGGTGGGCAAGTCTATCCGGCTTGCAGGTGGACCGGATCTAGCGGGCGTCTGACCTGCAGCTCAAGCCCGAGCAGAGAGACGGACTCTTGCTCCAAAACAGATCAAAATTAGCAATAAATGATTAGTAATTAGCAATAAATGAGTAGGTGTGATTGCCTGGCTAACTAACGCATTGAAGAAAGGAATTGCTCCCGTCCAGGATCTTCATGCAAGAAAGCGGTAATTAGCGGTAATTAAGCAAGAGTTAATACCATTCTGCATGTGATGGAAGTTTCCTTCTTCCGTGGATCGTTTTCTGCATGCGATTTATTGCCACGCTTCGGGCTTGTGCAGTCGACTCCAGACGGAGGTGCTCCGTCGTCGAGCTGGCAGCACCAGCGAGGGGAGCCACAGCGCGCACTCGCAGCGTCGGGCGGCTGCCGCTGAAGGAAGGAGTGTACCGCGCCCGCGGCGTCGGCGGGAGCGGTGCCTCCCCTATGAAGATCACTGCCGAGCAGACGACCGGGCCGAGGAGCTCCGCGTTGCCGGCCATGGAGCAGAAAGGGAGGTGCCTCGCGATGCCCGTCGGGCCTACGCCTCCACGGCACGGATGCCGCTGTCGAGCCCGCGATCGGCTGGGGAAGCCCCATGCGGAGGAAGTCGTCGTCGGGCAGGCAACTGGGCGGACGAGCCCTGTGCAGCTGGCTAGGCCAGTGCCTTCGTGGCGTGGAAGCCGTTGTCGGGCAAGGCGACCAGCCGGAGGAGCCCTGTGCATCTGGCTAGGACAGTGCCTCCGAGACGCCGAATAGAGATGTAGATCTTTTCTCCTCCTTTCTGCGATGCTTTAGTACTAGTTGTGGAGATGAACTGTACGAACAGGAAACTAAGTGTAGATAATTAAAAAACCATCTGCATCATGGCTCGATAGACGCCATGCCCAAAGGTGGGCGCCAACTGTCGTGGGAACGATTCCGACAATAATAAGGTATAGGGTAATGAAGCATGATCTATCGAGATGCATATGGGTGACACGGTGGTTTTAGCGAGTTCGGGCCTCTCACGATGGAGATAACAACCGTCTCGTGCTCCGGAGAGGCTTTGTTTTATCTGAGTATATATTCCGAGATTACAATGTGTGTGTGAGAGAGAGGAACGGATCCCCATGCCTGAGATAAGTCCTGAGACTAATGGTGAAAAGAGAGAGGTGGAAGAAAAGAGCCCCTAGTCTAGTGGTGGGGGATGGCTTATATAGAGTGCGCCACCCCCTCACCTCCTATGTTACAAAGTGGAGCATCAATGCCATAATGCTTGCCCACTACAAAACCGTCATGCTGACTATTGGTCTTCGCATATCCGAGTGAGTTACACGGCCGAGTGGAATGAGTTCGTCGAGTGGAGTACTGTGCTCCAAGTGGTCGTTGTCATCCGAGTGACTTTCAAGCTGCAGTACATCTGGACGGCGATCTGGCACAGGGGCCCAGTACAAAGTGTATGGTGTCCATGGGTAGGGCCTTTAGGTCAGGCCTGTTACCCTACCCCTAATACATGTCCTCATCAGGGCCTGTAGGAGTGATGAATGCCGTTGCGGCCTGATCGGATTCTATCACCTTAATTTGATGATATCCGGAATATGCATCGAGGAAGCAC
Source organism: Triticum aestivum (assembly GCF_018294505.1). NCBI lineage: Eukaryota > Viridiplantae > Streptophyta > Magnoliopsida > Poales > Poaceae > Triticum > Triticum aestivum. The sequence goes on from NC_057801.1 coordinate 702,287,197, forward strand.
AAGGAATCGTATCCTACAGTAGCATCGATAATTTGGTCGATTCGAGGTAGTGGGAAGGGGTCCTTGGGGCAAGCCTTATTGAGGACTTTGAAATCGACACACAGGTGCCAGGATTTATCCTTCTTAGGTACCATGACCAGGTTTGCTAGCCAATCCGGATGTTTGATTTCTCTGATGAACCTGGCTTTCAGTAGCTTGGCTAGCTCCTCCCCCATATCTTGTCGTTTGGGTTCGGAGAATCGATGAAGAGTTTTTTTGACTGGTTTGTATCCTTTCAATATATTGAGACTATGCTTGGCCAGTCTTCGTGGGATACCCGGCATATCATAAGGGTGCCAGGCAAAAATGTCCCAGTTCTCACGCAAGAATGCGCGTAATGTGGCATCCACCATCGGATCCAGTTGTGCCCCAATGGAAGTTGTTTTATTGGGGTCCGTCGGGTGGACTTGAAATTTGACTATCTCGTCAGCCGGCTTGAAGGAGTTAGACTTTGGTCTCTTATCAAGGATTACATCGTCCCTGTCTACTGTAGAACGTAGAGTGGTCAATTCCTCGGCCGCGAGGGCCTCGGATAACGCCTCGAGGGCCAGAGATGTGGTTTTGTTTTCGGCTCGGCCGGTGATGTCCGGATCACTGGATGTAGTGATGATTCCATTGGGTCCGGGCATTTTGAGCTTCATATACCCGTAATGGGGTACGGCTTGGAAGCGCGTGAATGCGTCTCGCTCCAGCAAAGCATGATACCTGTTGTTGAATGGTGCCACATGGAAGAGTAGCTCTTCGGACCTATAATTCTCCGGTGTGCCAAATACCACATCGAGTCTGATTTTTCCCGAGCATCTGGCTTCTAGGCTGGGGATAATACCGTGAAAGGTTGTGTTGCTTTCCTCAATGCGACTCCTGTCCATTTGCATTTTATTGAGCGTGTCCTCGTAAATGAGATTCAGCCGTTGCCGCCATCCATGAGCACTTTAGTGAGGCAAAAGCCGTCTACAATTGGGTTTAGGACCAAAGTGGCGGGTGTCCGGACTGAGCGGGCTCTTGGTTCGTCATCAGCGTTAAAAGTGATAGCCGTGTCGTTCCAAGGGCTTACTGCTGCCATGTGATACACTTCGGTGAGGTCGCGGAGCGCCCTCTGGCGTCGATTATTCGACGAAAAGTTCTTGAAGACTGTGAATACTTCGGGATCATTATCCTCTGAAGAATAGTTCTCTCTGGAGTGTTTTTGCTGAGGAGACCCTCGCCGCTTTTGGCCACCTGCCGGAGTATCCAACATGCTCGAAGGCTATGCGTTGGTTCGCTGTCCGGTGTTACGTGAATTTTGCAGGGTTTGTCTAGCCATTCCTCAAGGATAGTTTTATGCCTCTTAATGGGTTTAATTTTCTTGTCCACGGGATGGTTAGTAGGTTCTCCGCGGGGGTGCGTCCTCTTTGCCCGTCTAGGGGATGGCCTAAAGGCCTGCGGTTTCCAGCGGGCTGCCTGGGTCTTCCAGGTGCTTTCCATTACGCAGTACTTCTGTACTATGTGTGCCAAATCAGAAAAGTGCAGTACACGATGGCGGTTGAGGGCGTTCAAGATTCCCTCATCCGTGCAATTGTTGCAAAATACTGAGATCGTCTCGTCGTCGCAGCAGTCCTTGATCTTGTTCTTAACAAGCAGGAATATGGCCAAAAAGTGGTGGACTGTTTCCTGGGGCTGTTGCCGCACATACATTAAGTCGCATATGTCTGGAGGACCGTGCTTGGGGAATATTGTTTGTGGTGGGTGGGTGGCGAATCCGAACCGTGAACCACTGAGGAATCTGGATTCCGAAGAATTTCCAAGGTTAAAATCCTGGGCTCCAGAGCATCCGGTGTGTTTTTAGGCTCCGCGCCTGATTTCATGTTCGGAGGACAAGAATTGTCTTCCAGAAGACGAGAGTTCGGCTCTTCGGGTTTGGAAACCCAAGCATACTTTGTCCTCAACATGGGAGAAGAGCCATCGTCGGTTTGTTCCTCCACGATTGCCACGTGATGGGTGATCGACGGAGATCTGATTTTTCTCTGATCGGGTTTAAGCCCAATCTGATCGTAGTCGGTTGCGACCCCCATGGCGGCGATGCAATCTAGCAGTTCGTTTAAGGCCGAAACATCTGCTGGGTCCAACGTGTCGGAGTATTCAGGGCCGATGTGGAGGCGATTTTTGATGATGAGTTAGGCTGCTTCTGGCTCAACGGTCGGGCGGGCGCCCATAATGAAGCTGCCGAGTCGGAGGGTTTGCCCTGGAACCAGGTCCTCTCCGGAAGTGATGTTGCCTCTGATGACAAGGTGAGCCATTGATCCGTTTGTCGACGGCATAGAGGAACTCTCAATGAAAGCACCAATGTCGGTGAAAAAACCGGCAGATCTCGGGTAGGGGGTCCTAAACTGTGTGTCTAAGGATCAAAGGTAACGAGGAGGCAGGGGACACAATGTTTACCCAGGTTCGGGCCCACTTAATGGAGGTAGTACCCTACTTCCTGCTTGATTGACTATGATGAATATGGGGGTTACAAGAGTTGATCTACCTTGAGATCGTAATGGCTAAACCCTAGATGTCTAACATGTATGATTGTGACTGTCCCTATAGACTAAACCCTCCGTTTTATATAGGCACCAGAGGGGACTAGGGGTGTACAAAGTCGGTTTACAGATGAAGGAAACTATTCATCCGGACGCCAAGCTTGCCGTCCACGCAAAGGAGAGTCCTATCCAGACAGGAGAGGAGGCCTTCTGTTCGTGTATCTTCACGGCCCATTAGTCCAGCCCATGTCACATAGGTCGGCCTCCCGAGGATCCCATAATCTAGGACTCCCTCAGCGGCGCTGACCGTTTCGGGTAGGAAGCGCACGCGGGCGATGGAGGGGCTTTGGGTGGCCAGACTGGCAGGAGCGGACGTGGCAGCTTTCCGCCTGTCCCGACCGGACGCCCGGAAACGAGAGGATGCACCGAATCTCGCGGCTAAATCGTACACTACACACCATCTCTCTGTATGAGTAGGTTGATGTGTCGCTCTCTCTAACACACACATGTTGTTAAACACACACACACACACACACACACACACATGCACACGCACACACAGGTTCATAGAATAGGAATATCGTGCAAGTGTGAAGCCACAGGAAGTGAGATACAAATGGAGTACGTACAAGAAGAGAAGAGGTGACGAATATTCCATCAAACCTGGACTAAGGAGTAGTACTCCCTCCGTCTAGGTGTTAAGTCATCTTACGAAAATCAGATATTCCCAAAATGTTTAGGCATCATCCATTAACTTCGCATCTCAATCCCCTCGTGGCCTCATTGCTAGCGAGCGTTCTTACTTAGGGAGCGTTTGGATCCTTAGCAAGAACAACTTATTGCCTAGACTGGCAAGATTAGGCGTTTGGAACTGTTAAAATATGTTAGATTTTGTGGGCCGGCTAGCTTGGATGGTCTAGAAAAACCTTGCTAGCTTAGGAGAGCCAGATCGGCTCGCTTCCGACGGGAAACTTCGCATACTACCTCCGTCCTGGTTTATTGGTCCCCATTGTATTTCGTGTCAAATTTTGACCATATATTGAACTAACAAAGTGTTCATGCATGTCACAAAAAATCATATCATTGAAAACTATATTCAAATACGAATCCAACGATATAATTTTTGTTGACATGCATTAACATTTGTTAGTTAAATCTTTGGTCAAAATTTGGCACAAACTACAAAGGGGACCTATAAACCAGGACGAAGGTAGTAGTAACATAGACTAGTAACATATGCATGTTACTAGTCCAAGTTACTCACCACTATGACCAGCCTAAGCAATGTAACCAAACGCTCCTTACCCTGCCTTGTTATCTCCCCCGGAAACCCAATGCATGGAGCGCAACTACGCATTGATCAGTCAAGAAATCAAAGTCGGCTTGCATGCGAGTTAATACGTGGCCCTGCATGGTAGCTAAAACGGCATCTCTTAGTTGTTGGGATTAATTGTTGCGTTTAGAGACAGAAATCAGGGCTTTGATTGGAGGAAGGACCGGTCAAGTCTCTCCTTCTCCTCCAATCTGCTTGCACCTTGGTCCAGCTGCACCTTCTAACGTGACTTATTACACCTAGACGGAAGGAGTAGTACGAGATACGGTGGCACACTGACTTAGGTCGAATACAAGTGCCCAAAATTGTGTGCATGTTATAATAAGGATTCACTTAAAATAGTACGTGAGCGAATAGAGGGATCAATTGGACAGTGTTCACGAGCAGTAGCGAGATGTGTGAGGTAATATACACCACTGGCGCTTTTACTTTTTCTTATTAATTTGTTTGTTTCACCCTCTGACTGGTGGGACCCAACATACTACGTGGAGAGAGGTAAGGTGACTAAGGCTGCATTATTTCTGTACTACCAACACTACTTTAAATCCCAAAAGACCTTAGACTAGTCACAATGGATAGTAACTTAGACTAGTAACATGCATATGTTACTAGTCTATGTTACTACCTCTATTGTGGGGAGTAAAATTGTGTGGTATCATGCAACACTTCATTTATTAGATTGTAGACTCATTTTGTCTTGGCATGTCTGATGTTACAGTAACTAGATATGTTACCACATGCCTGTCTTTCCTTATTAATTACTTGCGACATCATCTATTTTGCCTAAAGATGTGTGATGTTACCACCTATGTTACTCCCACTGTGGATAGTCTTACCACCAAAGCCACATGACACGATCATGATTTAAATCCCAATGACTCTCACGCAAAAAACACATGTCATGCTTGTCACACGAATGCAGGAATGTATAAAAGGTTATTTTCCTGTCTTTGAACATAACGGGAGGGTGGTGTAGCTGGTTAGCCTGTTCGCTCATCAAACTTGAGGTCTCGGGTTCGATAACTACACTTGAGCAAAAAGTTTGTTTTCGTTCGACTTCTTTCTTCTACCCAATGACAGGTAGGCCCCGCATGTCAAAGAGAGAAAGTGATCTGGGGCGGTGCTAGGAGGATTCTTTGGTTGGTCAAAATGGATGGATATGGAGCTATACGATCTCGTAGTGGCCATATAATCACCTCATCACGTATACGCTGCAGTCTCGACACTTGTTTTCTTGGGTTTGCACTCTTCACACTCTCTCTTCAGTATATATATACACGCTGGAGCCTCAACACTTGTAGTTGCTCTCTTCACACTCTCTCACCCTCTCCAGATCTAAACAAGACTTCGTTGGCCTCTCTCTCCCCTCACTGTTTGTCAAAGAGCCGGCAGGATCCGTCCACCGGGAAGGGAAGGAGGCTTAACGTTGTCGCCGTCATCGAGGAAGGGAATCCACTACAGGCGCAACTGTTCTCTTTCACCCAGTGGCGGCGCGGGAGGGCCTTTGACCAATTCTTCTTCGCCACCGTACATAGTGTGGGCCGAACAGCCTTCGGTCGCCCACCGAACCACACACCAAGAACCTTAAGGTATAATTTACTTATTCCACATGCATTGCTCTAGCTGCATGTGGGCTTTTTCTGCTTCTGCACTTGAATCTAGGTATTGTATCAAACAGGAAAGTAGTGGGGAAAGTTTTATAGCATGAATCTAGGACGTGGTTAAAAGAGGAAAGGAATGGGGAAAGTAGTGGGGAAAGTTGTATAGCATCAATATAGGACGTGGTTCAAAAAGGAAAGGAAGGGGTGCTACGTCTTGAGCTAGCGTTGGTTTTCCCCGAAGGGGAGAGGGCGATGCAGCAAAGTGTAGCGTAAGTATTTCCCTCAGTTTTGAGAACCAAGGTATCAATCCAGGAGGAGGCTCCTCAAAAGTCTCACGCACCTACACAAACAAACTGAGAACTCGCAACCAACGCAATAAAGGGGTTGTCAATCCCTTCACGGTCACTTACGAAAGTGAGATCTGATAGAGATAGTATGATAAGATAAATATATTTTTGGTATTTTGTGATATAGAAGCAGAAAAATAATGATGCAAATAAAAGTAGATTGAAAGCAAATATGATACTCCCTTTGTTCCTATTTGTAGTGCGCCTTGTGGAGTGGCTCTTATATCAAGACATGTGCTGGCGTTCTTTTTTGGACGAGAATTGCCCCTATATTTGCTAGGTCTGTCAAGCACATGGGTGCCTGCTGCTGGACCCCCGTGACTAGCCAAGGGATACTTTCGTCCAACACAGTCTATACGCACTACAATTCGGAATCTAAGGCAAAAACATATGTGCACTATAATAAGGAATGGAGGGAGTAAGAGATAGACCCGGGGGCCATAGGTTTCACTAGAGGCTTCTCTCGAGAGCATAAGTATTACGGTGGGTCAACAAATTACTATCAAGCAATTGATAGAAAAGCGAATAATTATGACGTTACCTAGGCATGATCATGTATATAGGCATCCCATCCATAACAAGTAGACCGACTCCTGCCTGCATCTACTACTATTACTCCACTCATTGATCGCTATCCAGCATGCATCTAGATTATTCAATTCATAAGAACAGAGCAACGCATTAAGCAAGATGATATGATGTAGAGGGATAAACACATGCAATATGATATAAACCCCATCTTGTTATCCTCGATGGCAATAATACAATACGTGTCTTGCAACCCTTTCTGTCACTGGGTAAGATCACCGCAAGATTGAACCCAAAGCTAAACACTTCTCCCATGGCAAGAAAGATCAATCTAGTAGGCCAAACCAAACTGATAATTCGAAGAGACATGTAAAGATAACTCAATCATACATAAAAGAATTCAGAGAAGATTCAATTAATATCCATAGATAAATCTGATCATAAACCCACAATTCATCGGATCTCGACAAACACACCGCAAAAAGAGATTACATCGAATAGATCTCCACAAGAGAGGGGGAGAACATTGTATTGAGATCCAAAAAGAGAGAAGAAGCCATCTAGCTAATAACTATGGACTCGTCGGTCTGTGGTAAACTACTCACAACTCATCGGAGAGGCTACGGTGTTGATGTAGAAGCCCTCCGTGATCAATTCCCCCTCTGGCAGAGTGCCGGCAAAGGCTCCAAGATGGGATCTCGCGGATACAGAAGGTTACAGCGGTGAAAATTGTGTTTCATGGTGCTCCTGGATGTTTTCGGGGTCCGTGGACATATATAGGAGGAAGAAGTACGTCGATGGATGCCCGAGGGGCCCACGAGACAGGGGGGCCCTCGAAGGTTTCTTGACTTGCACTCCAGGCTCTCCGGATCAGATTTGTTCCAAAAATAACGCTCCCGAAGGTTTCATTCCGTTTGGACTCCGTTTGATATTCCTTTTCTTCGAAATACTGAAATAGGCAAAAAACAGCAATATGGGCTGGGCCTCCGGTTAGTAGGTTAGTCCCAAAAATGATATAAATGTGTAGAATAAAGCCCATAAACATCCAAAAGGGTAATATAATAGCATGGAACAATCAAAAATTATAGATACGTTGGAGATATATCAAGCATCCCCAAGCTTAATTCCTGCTCGTCCTCGAGTAGGTAAATGATAAAAAGAGAACTTTATGTGGAATGCTACCTGGCATAATTCATAATGTAATTTTCTTTCATTGTGGCATGAATGTTCAGATCCAAATAATACAAAATAAAAGTTCATAAAGACATAAGAAATAGTAATACTTCAAGCATACTAAACAAGGTAATCATGTCTTCTCAAAATAACATGGCTAAAGAAAGTTATCCCTACAAAATCATATAGTCTGGCTATGCTCTATTTTCATCACAAAAAGTATTTAATCATGCACAACCCCGATGATGAGCCAGGCAATTGTTTCATACTTTAATAATCTCAAATTGTTTCAACTTTCACGCAATACATGAGCGTGAGCCATGGACATAGCACTATATGTGGAATAGAATGGTGGTTGTGGAGAAGACAAAAAGGAAGAAGATAGTCTCACATCAACTAGGCGTATCAACGGACTATGGAGATGCCCATTAATAGATATCAATGTGAGTGAGTAGGGATTGCCATGCAACGGATGCACTAGATCTATGAATATATGAAAGCTCAACAAAAGAAAACTAGTGGGTGTGCATCCAACTTGCTTGCTCACGAAGACCTAGGGCACTTTTGAGGAAGCCCATCATTGGAATATACAAGACAAGTTCTATAATGAAAAATTCCCACTATTATATGAAAGTGACAACATATGAGACTCTCTATCATGAAGATCATGGTGCTATTTTAAAGCACAAGTGTGGAAAAAGAGATAGTAGCATTGTCCCTTCTCTCTTTTTCTCTCATTTTACTTTATTTTTCTTTTCTCATTTTTTCTTTTTCTCTTTTTTTTTCTTTGGCCTTTTTTTGGCCTCCCTTTTTTTCTCTTTTTTTTCTTTTTTGTAAAGTACGAAGTCTCATCCCGACTTGTGGGGGAATCATAGCCTTCATCATCCTTTCCTCACGAGGAAAATGCTCTAATAATGAAGATCAGCACACTTTTATGGATTTACAACTCAAAGCTAGAACAAGATATGACTCTATATGAATGCCTCCGGCGGTGTACCGGAATATGCAATGACTCAAGAGCGACATGTATGAAAATTATGAAGGTGGCCTTGCCACAAATACGATGTCAACTACATGATCATGCAAAGAGCACTATGACAAAAGTAATGTGTGTCATATGAACGGAACGGTGGAAAGTTGCATGGCAATATATCTCGGAATGGCTATGGAAATGCCATAATAGGTAGGTATTGTGGCTGTTTTGAGGAAGGAATATGGTGGGTGTATGGTACCGGCAAAAATTGCGAGGCACAAAAGAGGCTAGCAATGGTGGAAGGGTGAAAGGGTGCGTATAATCCATGGACTCAAGATTAATCAAAAGAACTCATATACTTGTTGCAAACATTTAGAAGTCATCAAAAATCAAAGCACTACGTGCATGCTCCTAGGGGGATAGATTGGTAGGAAAAGACCATCGCTCGTCCCCGACTGCCACTCATAAGGAAGACAATCAATAAATAAAATTGTGCTCCAACTTCATCACAAAGCGGTTCACCATACGTGCATGCTACGGGAATCACAAACTTCAACACAAGAATTCTTTAAAACCGTAATCACCCAACTAGCATGACCTTAATATTACTACCTCCATATCCCAAAACAATTATCAAGTATCAAGTTGATCATAGCATCCAATTCACTTCCTACGATAGTTTTTATTATACCCAACTTGGATGCTCATCATTCTAGGACCAACTTTGTAACAAAGGCAAATACCATGCTGTTCTAAAAGACTCTCAAAATGATATAAGTGAAGCATGAGAGACTAGCAATTTCTTCAAAATTAAGACACCACCGTCGTGCTCTAAAAGATATAAGTGAAGCACTAGAGCAAAAACTATCAAGCTCAAAAGATATAAGTGAAGCACATAGAGTATTCTAGCAAATTCTAATCAAATAGGCTTCTCCCACAAGGTGTGTTACATCAAGGATGATTGTGGTAAACTAACAAGCAAAGACTAATATAATACACGACGCTCCAAGCAAAACACATATCATGTGGCGAATAAAAATATAGCTCCAAGTAAAGTTACCAATGAACGAAGACGAAAGAGGGGATGCCTTCCTGGGGCATCCCCAAGCTTAGGCTTTTGGCTACTCTTGAATATCTTGGGGTGCCATGGGCATCCCCAAGCTTAGGCTCTTGACACCCTTTATTCCATAGTCCATAAAGGCTTTACCCAAAACTTGAAAACTTCACAACACAAAACTCAACAGGAAATCTTATAAGCTCCGTTAGTGAAAGAAAACAAAACCACCACATAAGGTACTGCAATGAACTCATTATTTATTTATTTTGGTGTTAAACCTACTGTATTCCAATTTCCTTATGGTTTATAAACTAATTTATTAGCCATAGATGCATTGAAATAAGCAAACAACACACGAAAAACAGAATCTGTCAAAAACAGAATAGTCTGTAGCAATCTGTAACTAACGCAAACTTTTGGAACTCTAAAAATCCTACAAAAATAGGAAGTACTGGAAAATTTGTCTATTGATCAGCATCAAAAAGAATCAATGAAAAAGAACTTTTCTGTGATTTATTGAATGTTTTCTCGTGAGCACAAAGTTTCTGTTTTTCAGCAGAATCAAATCAACTATCATCGTAGCTTATCCTATAGGTTCTACTTGGCACAAACACTAATTAAAAGATAAAAACACATCTAAACAGAAAGTAGATGCAAGATTTATTACTAAACAGGAACAAAAGCAAAGAACATAAAGAAAATTGGGTTGCCTCCCAACTAGCGCTATCATTTAACGCCCCTAGCTAGGCATAAAAGCAAGGATAGATCTAACTAGTGCCATCTTTGGCACTTGATTCATAAGTAGCACGCATACCTCGTGTCAAAAAAAAGAAATGGTTAAGGATACAATCAACCAATAAATTCCTTTCTTTCATAAAAAGGAATGAATGGCTCGGCTAGATGGAATAACCGAGCCAGAACAGAAAAAAACTTTTCTTATTCGTCTTTTTCTATCTTCCCACTCATCTCCACTATACCCCTCGTCTTCTAATTCAAAAAACGGATCTGAATTTGACTGGAATGCGGATAGATACACATTAATAGATAATAGAAAAAGTTCGGGTTTTTTATATTGAATTTGTTAAAACAGAAAAATATAATATATAGTCAAAAAAGAAGATCTAGAATATATCTAGATGTGTGTGTATATGGATTCTAACCTTGTGTCAGACCCGCGGGCCAAGGAACAGTCTCAGGTAGACAGTTTCTATGGGTCGTAGGCCTCCCAAAAGGTAACGGAGGCATGCAAAGGTTTCCTCGGGCCAGACGGACATTGGTCCTCGAGTGCAAAGGCAGAAGGGAGCTTGATTTTATTCTTTCTTTTATTTATTTTCTTCTTCCGAGAAAAAACTGTTAGACCAAAACTCTTTTAGGAAATCAAAAAATCCTGTTACAGACCCACAAGGTCGGGTGGTTTTTTGGTCCTCAGCCGGTACTTGTGGATTCAAAAGCTCAAGAAAAGCATCACCCTATGCTGGTCAAAGAACAACAGTAGATGCTATTCGTACAGTAGGTTTGCAACGAGCAGAAGTTATGGTAAAGGGCGCTGGTAGTGGAAGAGATGCGGACCTCCCCAGATGGTAATCTTAAAGTGGCCGATTTACCCTCTTTTGCAATGAGTTTTGCTACAGCACCTGCTGGTAGATTCATAAGGTAATTTGACTTTCTTTCTTGGAAAGTTCTCCATGCCTTTCTCTAAAGAAAATTGGAATCTAATGTTCCCTTCCTTCATATCAATAATCGCACCAATCGTTCTAAGGAAAGGTCTACCAAGAATAATAAACCAAGAAAGATTGCAATCTATATCAAGAACGATAAAATCTACGGGCACCAAATTTCTATTAGCAACAACAAGAACATCATTGATCCTTCCCATAGGCTTTTTAATGGTGGAATCCGCAAGGTGCAAATTTAAAGAGCAATCATCAAGATCATGGAAAACTAGAATATCACGTAAAGTTTTCGGAATCGTGGAAACACTAGCACCCAAATCACACAAAGCAAAACACTCATAATCTTTAATTCTAATCTTTATAGTAGGTTCACACTCATCATTAAGTTTTCTAGGTATAGAAACTTCCAAATTCAGTTTTTCATCATAAGATTACAACAAGGCATCAACGATATGTTTGGTAAAAGCTTTGTTTTGACTATAAGCATGAGGAGAATTAACAACGGATTGCAACAAGGAAATACAACCTTTTAAAGAGCAATTATCATAATCAAATTCCTTGAAATCTGAGATAGTAGGTTCAATATTAGAAGTTGAAGATTCTCCCATCTCTCTTTTACCAAATTTAGCATTAAGATCTAAAGACTCCGAATTTTTGGGACGCCTTCTAGGAAAAGTTGATTCATCATCACTCCCATAATCATCAAAATTCATATTGTAAAACATAGATCTAATCGAAGACACATCAATAACTTTAAGATCCTCATCATTATTTTCATGGAGACTAGAAGAACACGCTTTTATAAAGCTTTCTTTTTTAGGCAATCTAGCGGTTCTTTCCTTGCACTCGTCAATGGAGATTCTCATTACTTTGAGAGACTCATTGATATCATGCTTAGGAGAAGAAGATCCAAGTTTAAGAGGATTAACATCAAGCGAAAGTCTATCAATGTTCCTAGCCAAATCATCAACTTTGAGCAATTTTTCTTCAAGCAAAGCATAAAAATTCTTTTGAGAAATCATAAATTCTTTCACACTATTCTCAAAATCAGAGGGCATCTTATTAAAATTACCATAAGAATTATTGTAGGAATTTCCATAATTATTAGAGGGATTACTAGGGAACGGTCTAGCATTAAAATTTCCTCTATACGCATTGTTTCCAAAATTATTCCTACCAACAAAATTCACATCCATAGATTCATTATTATTCTCAATCAAGGAAGACAAAGGAATATCATTTGGATCAAGAGGAGTATTTTTAGTAGTAAACATATTCATAAGTTCATCCATCTTTCCACTCAAAACATTGATTTCTTCTATAGCATGCACTTTTTTTACTAGATGATCTTTCGGTGTGCCATTGAGAATAATTAGCCATAATATTATCAAGCAATTTTGTAGCATCTCCTAACGTGATTTCCATAAACGTGCCTCCCACGGCCGAATCTAAGAGATTTCCAGAGGCAAAGTTCAAACCGGCATAAAAAATTTGTATGATCATCCATAAATTCAAACCATGAGTGGGGCAATTGCGAAGCATCAATTTCATTCTTTCCCAAGATTGGGCAACATGCCCATGATCAAGTTGTTTAAAATTCATAATATCGTTCCTAAGAGTGATGATCTTAGCGGGAGGAAAATACTTAGAGAGAAAAGCATCTTTACACTTGTACCAAGAATCAATACTATTTTTAGGCAAAGACGAAAACCAAATTTTAGCACGATCTCTAAGTGAAAACGGAAATAACTTCAATTTGACAATATTGTTATCCATATCTTTCTTCTTTTGCATACCACACAAATCAACAAAATTGTTTAGATGAGTAGCGGCATCTTCACTAGGAAGGCCGGCGAATTGATCTTTCATAACAAGATTCAGCAAAGCAACATTGATTTCACAAGACTCAACATCATTAAGAGGAGCAATTGGAGTACTAAGGAAATCATTATTATTGGTATTCGAGAAGTCACACAACTTGGTATTATCTTGTGCCATGGCAACAAGTAATCCAACACACAAGCAAACAAAAAAACGGCAAGCGAAAAGAGAAGAGGAGATTGGGAAAGAGAGGGCGAATAAAACGGCAAAGGTGAAGTGGGGGGAGAGGAAAAAGATAGGCAAATAATGTAAATGCGAGGGAGATGGGTTTGTGATGGGTACTTGGTATGTCTTGACTTGAGCGAAGACCTTCCCGGCGACGGCGCCAGAAATCCTTCTTGCTACGTCTTGAGCTAGCGTTGGTTTTCCCCGAAGAGGAGAGGGTGATGCAGCAAAGTGTAGCGTAAGTATTTCCCTCAGTTTTGAGAACCAAGGTATCAATCCAGTAGGAGGCTCCTCAAAAGTCCCACACACCTACACAAACAAACTGAGAACTCGCAACCAACGCAATAAAGGGGTTGTCAATCCCTTCACGGTCACTTATGAAAGTGAGATCTGATAGAGATAGTATGATAAGATAAATATATTTTTGGTATTTTGTGATATAGATGTAGAAAAGTAAAGATGCAAATAAAAGTAGATTGAAAGCAAATATGATAAGAGATAGACCCAGGGGCCATAGGTTTCACTAGAGGCTTCTCTCGATAGCATAAGTATTACGGTGGGTGAACAAATTACTATCAAGCAATTGATAGAAAAGCGAATAATTATGACGTTATCTAGGCATGATCATGTATATAGGCATCACATCCATAACAAGTAGACCGACTCCTGCCTGCATATACTACTATTACTCCACTCATCGACCGCTATCCATCATGCATCTAGATTATTCAGTTCATAAGAACAGAGAAACGCATTAAGCAAGATGATATGATGTGGAGGGATAAACACATGCAATATGATATAAACCCCATCTTGTTATCCTCGATGGCAACAATACAATACGTGTCTTGCAACCCTTTCTGTCACTGGGTAAGATCATCGCAAGATTGAACCCAAAGCTAAACACTTCTCCCATGGCAAGAAAGATCAATCTAGTAGGCCAAACCAAACTGATAATTCGAAGAGATATGTAAATATAACTCAATCATACATAAAAGAATTCAGAGAAGATTCAATTAATATCCATAGATAAATCTGATCATAAACCCACAATTCATCGGATCTCGACAAACACACCGCAAAAAGAGATTACATCGAATAGATCTCCACAAGAGAGGGGGAGAACATTGTATTGAGATCCAAAAAGAGAGAAGAAGCCATCTAGCTAATAACTATGGACCCGTAGGTCTGTGGTAAACTACTCACAACTCATCGGAGAGGCTATGGTGTTGATGTAGAAGCCCTCCATGATCGATTCCCCCTCACGCAGAGTGCCGGCAAAGGCTCCAAGATGGGATCTCGCGGATACAGAAGGTTACAGCGGTGGAAATTGTGTTTCGTGGTGCTCCTGGATGTTTTCGGGGTCCATGGACATATATAGGAGGAAGAAGTACGTCGGTGGACGCCCGAGGGGCCCACGAGATAGGGGGGCGCCCCTAGGGGGGCGCGCCCTCCTATCTTGTGGGGCCCTCGAATATTTCTTGACTTGCACTCCAGGCTCTCCGGATCAGATTTGTTCCAAAAATAACGCTCCCTAAGGTTTCATTCCGTTTGGTCTCCGTTTGATATTCCTTTTCTTTGAAATACTGAAATAGGCAAAAAAACAGCAATATGGGCTGGGCCTCCGGTTAGTAGGTTAGTCCCAAAAATGATATAAATGTGTAGAATAAAGCCCATAAACATCCAAAAGGGGTAATATAATAGCATGGAACAATCAAAAATTATAGATACGTTGGAGACGTATCAAGGGGGGGAGTAGTGGGGAAAGTTGTATAGCAAGAATCTAAGACGTGGTTCAAAGAGGAAAGGAATTGGGGAAAGTAGTGGGGAAAGTTGTATAACATGAATCTAGGACGTGGTTCAAAGATGAAAGGAAGGGGGGAAAGTACTTGTACAGACTGGCTATCCAGCACCTACATTGGTCGAAAAGGGAAAACAATGACAAACGCAGTATGCACATCTGTAACAAACTGATCTTTTCTTTTGGGGGGCAAGGATGTAGAGTTTGAGCAGGACTAGATTTGCTGCGCTCACATAGGGAAAGGTGTCTAAAGATAACAAAACTGGGACCAACACAAATATGCTCCTTGGTTGTTTGTTCTTTGTTGCAACAGACTGTGCATCACCCCTTCATACTTTGGTAGATGCACATGGTGCTGGTGCATCCACTGTTCCGTGCAACTCTTTAGCTATTGTTAATCTAACGCCATGTTTGGTTAAAAACTCCCTAGTCCCTACCTGCTTGGTTCCTGGGACTAAACATGGACTAGAGGTTATTAATGACATGCTAAAATACCATGTTACCCCTAGTAATGAACTAATAGAGACAAGGTGTGATGCGGGGCAGGGGCAACTGTTGGAAAAAGTCCCAAAAAGACTCTCCCTCGGGGTCTTCTTTCTTTAGTCCCAAATGACCACTTTTAGTCCCTAAAAGTCCCTCCTGTTTGGTTTATATGGGACTGACACGGAGTTTTTTAGTCCCTACACCAAAATGTCCCTGTAAACAAACACCCTTTCAGAATGCCGCTGGAAAATTGATGCAATGCCACAGTTAAAAGCAAAGTACATGTTTAAGGAATTTTATTGTTAATATAATCTCTCTGTTATATTAATCAATGCCACCATTTGAGAAATGCTAATATCTTGCTTTCTTTCCCATTTAGATAAGTTAGATGCTTCTTTTTGTTGGCTTATGTGTCATCCACCGTTATTGACCACTAGTTGTTTCCTTTGCACCTCTGTGTAAACAGGGTTATCTACTTCACCTTGTTGCTATTGTGACCTTTTGTTGCACTGCACAAAACACTTTTGTTTTAAGCTTCTCCTCGCTAAGAAAGGCGAGACGATAGTAAGCTTCTCCTCGCCTAGTCCCCTTCCTTGTAGTGTGTCTAGCATCGTCGAGGGCATGTGGAGGTGTCTCCGATGGATCTCACAGGATCGGTGTTTGTCTTTGGCGTAACTCAATAGATCCGGTACTCTCCCGCCTACGTTCGTCTGTCTATAGGTTGGATCCTTTCGATCTACACTTCAAAACACTATAACAATGTTTTGCCTGGCTCCACCGAGGGAGGGCGATGACGGCGGCGGGCCTTACGCTACTAGGAAAAGGGCTATAGGTAGATGGTTAGTAGTAGCGTGGCATGGACATCACGCGCTACTGTTAAGTAGTAGTAGCGCTAGCGTAGAACCTAACAGTAGCGCGGGGGGGGGGGGGGACAAGCACTGCTGCTAAGTGCACTCCGCAGTGCCCCCATGGGCTGGCCACAGTAGTAGTGTGGGTCACCAGACGTCGCTACTGCTAATCCTGTTGGCAGTAGCACGGTGCTATAACCCCCCGCTGCTACTTTGGCTAGCCCGGGCCCAGCTACCAGGCGCACTTAGCAGCAGCATGGGTTCTGGCACCTCGCTACATCTAATAGGCTTAGCAGCAGTGTGGTCCTATACCCCACGCTACTGCTAAGCTAGCCCTATCTTCTACCTCCGTGGCCCATTCCACTACCTCTCCCCCATTCTCCCCTCACACTCTCTCGCTTGCTCTCTCTGCCGCCGCCATCGCCTGTCATCACCCGAGGTATCTCCCTATCTCTCCTCCTCTCGCTGCCCTCCTCCGTCCTTCCTCATCTCACCGCCCTCCTCCCTCCTCTCACCGCACGCCATCCACGAACTCCTCTCGCCACCCTCCTCCTCGTCACCCGCCGTCCTCCTTCCTCCCTCCCGCCTCCCTTCGTCCCTCCTCCCTCCCTTCATCCCTCCTCCCTCCCTCCCTTTCTCCCTCCCCTATCTATGTATTTTTTAATAAATAGAACATATAGGTTATATGAATATAATGTAGGTATTTTGAATAGAATAAAATAGAAAATATAGGTAGAATGGTGGTTTTTCAATAGAATAGATATGTAGACTGTAGATAGAAAATTTTAGTAAAAATATTGTAATAGAAATGTATTGGAATGCTATATGAAAAAAATTTAGGTATCAAATTTAGTAATAAAAAAATTTAGTAAGAAAATTTAGGTATAGAAATTTGTAGTAATTTCTTAAATATACAAATGTATTGGACAATTTAATTATTTTTATGTCATTATCACTTTGTCATCAAAGAATGCTACATGAAATTTGACGATCAAAAATTTTCACGCAGTGGAATATGCAGGCTTTGTAGTGTCGCGTCTCCCTGGAGTGATCGTCGTCAGAGCTACCTCTACTTTCTCTACACCCGAGTCGGTGAGCTAAAAGCCCACCTTCTCCTTCTCTACTCCTTGGTGTTGAATAGAGTAGAACTAGGGTATTTAGTTATGCTTCTTAAGCAAATGAAATGTTCGGGTTATAAGATATATTGAAATGTTTTTGTCAATATTGAACCATTGAAATGCAATGAGCACCAAGTTTGAATGCTTATGACAATTGATCAGGATAGAATTTCAAGTTTAAACATCTTTGTATGTGTATGAACATCTTTGTATCACGGGGAAAATCCGTGTGGCCTATGTTTTGCTAGAGTGTTGATTCATTTCCGTTCCGGAAAATTTCGGGCGCACGATATGTCCTAGTTTAGCAAAGGTCATACCGCATTTTTGTGTGAATTTTAGGATGGCTTGTGCTAGAATATGTAGGAAATATCGAGTGCCCTGGATTTGCCAGAAAGAGAATTAAACGACATTTCGGGTTGACTTTAAGTCTGTCGGGGCTCCATACATGATAGTTAAAAAATCAGTGAGGGAGAGTCTCCATCATATATGAGAGAAGAAGAATGCTGACTGTTGCCGTGGGGTTCGCTTCTCCTTCTTCTCCTTGTGCTAGACCTTTGTTATAAACTAGGGGAAGAAGGAGTAGCGACCATCACCGACGGTCGAAAAATCAGTGAGGGGGTGTCCACCATATATGTGAGAGGACGAAGAATCCCGACTGTTGTCGTGGGGGTAGCTTCTTCATTCGAAGGTGCTAGAAATTTTGGTGTAATGCACTTTCGAATGAACATAGGAGCTACCATAACTGACGGTCGCAAATGTTAGAGAGGAAGAATCCCAAATTTTGTCGTGGGGGTCATTTCTCCTTTGTTCCCGTGTGCTAGACATTCGGGGACGAAGGGAGGAGCGACTATCAAAGACCGTCGAATATATCAAAGAGGGAGTGCCCACCATATACACCACGTGATATGAGAGTTTTCAATAAGGCTTGACGGACCGAAAGTCAACCCGTGATGAATAATAATGATCTGTTGTTGTGAGTTTCTTGTAATTGTCGTCAATTTATAATCTTTGAATTTTCAACACAGAAAATGTCGGATGATGATAGGATCCTAGAGTGTGACTACTACTGCGATGATCGGGGTCTGTGCGACATGGAGCCTCACCTGCAAAATGGTAAGTTTTTCACCGTGAAGCTAGAAGAGACCTTCGATGTGTGTACGGTACGCAACGACAAGCATTTGATCGTAATTAATCATCACTTGTGCTTCTTTGCTTCAACGCGTAATTTCTTTTTTTTAGTTCTACTAGTAGATCCCGTGCCGTGCAAAACTGTATGTCTTGCAGAAGCTCGTTTTCCAAGGGTTTGAGAATATGGAGACAAGGAGGGCTCACCTAAGGACTAAACATGGTCATGCGTTTTGGGTTAAGATGTACAATGTGGTTAATAACTCCCATTTTGGTTGCTCTAATTGGGAAGCTCTCTGCAAGGCATATGCATTTGAGGAGAATATGCAAATAACATTTGATACTCATCCTGAAGATGATGTTGAAAACAATATCGACATCTGGGTGGATGTGGATATGCCTCCAGTTTTGCCTAAATGTGAGTTTGTCAAATTAATTTCTTATGTTAAGTAATTTATATTGTTTATTTAAACATACTTGGTGTTCATTGCTACTAAACTTATTTATTTATAATTGTCAGCTTATTTATTATCTTCAAGAAATACTCGAAAGGTTGTAGACATGACATACTACAGCTATCGCTCTGAGCTTAATTGTGAGGAGATATGGTATCTTGTCTCATTTATAGATGATGTTGAGGCCTTTAAGACCAATCACTTTATCAGCCCAAATTTTAGTGGATACATACCAATAGTCCATGAGTTGTAGGATGGTAACTTTATTGCCAAAATTTTGGTATGATTTTGTTAATGATGGTAAGTTCATTGCATACATTCTTCTCAAGTAAACTATATTGCAAACTATATATGTTACTATTGTGTTGTTCAACAGAAGCTCCTGAAGAAGGTTGTGCCTGACATGATGCTTACCGAAGGTCATATATATGGTTAGCTTATGACCGTTTTCGCCGACGGCTTACCATAGTGCATACTCTATTTCTTTGAAAGATGCAAGGCTCAATATCAAAGAATGGACCAAACTAATGAATGCGCACGCGCGCAACCGATTGGAGACAACATGCAAGTGCGCAAGGCACAAGTTGGAGACAGGTGGTTCTCCATTCTCAATTTTGGAGATGGACCGGTTTACCTATTTTATACTATTTTACCTAGGAGAGAGGAGTAGAGGTCCTAGGTATTAAGAACAATTAGTTAGTGTTCATTATGACTATGATGATGATGATGGGAAGTTGTTATTATGTGCTACAATGTGTTAGAGTTGATGATGATGATGAGGAGGAGGAGGAGGAGGAGGAGGAGTTGTGATTATGAGTACAATGATGATGATGAGTTGTGATTATGACCAGTGACCAAGGTGGTATATGACTCATGGATGATAATGATGATGAGGAGGAGATGTTATATGACTATGATGTATTATTATGATAAGTTGTTAGTATTATGATGATGATGATGATGATGAATTATTATATCATTGGGTTCTTATCCAACTTGGTCACTTTTGATCCATCCACTTGAATCTAATCCGCGGTTCTTTCACCCAATGATGCAATAACTCATTATGATCATAATGATATAACAATCTCTAAATCTACTGTATGAAAACTTGTATAACAGTGTATAAATATGTTATGAAATAAAGTAGAAGTGAAATATGTACAAATACTAGTTGCGCGGGGTCAAGCGGCGCTACTAGTAACTAGCAGTAGCGTGTTCTATGGAGCGCGCTACTGATAATTGAGTTAGCAGTAGCGTGTGCCCAAATGGCGCTACTGCTAAAAGTTAGTTGTAGCGTCGTGGCCACTGCTAGGTCATTTACCCGCGCTGCTACTAGGGTTTTCTCTAGTAGTGTTTGGATCATTCCAGTGTTTGTAGTCATTGCTAGATGCTCTATAGTCTTGAATGTATTTTTTTTTACTTCTAGTGTTCTTTGTACTGCCATGGTGTTTGATGAATAGATCATAAGTTTTTTTTGAAAAAAGCTCCCTAGCGTAGAAGGAAATACTCCCTGCGTTCCAAAATAGATGACCCAACTTTATACTAACTTTAGTACAAAATTGATTCATCTATTTTGAAACGGAGGAGTAGGTAGGAAAGAGAAAAAACGTGAATTGTTTCTTCCTTATCATAAAAAATAATCTTTTTACATCCATGTCAGTTTTGTTTTATCCGATTATCTTTGTGCGGATACTACTAAATTACCTTACTTTGTGCGGATACTACTTGAGGCTGAGTCGCGCATCTGTGATCTGCAGATACACTGTGAGATCTTAATTGTTGCTTCCCCGTATATGTCGCCAGGTATACAATTGAGTGGAGAGAAATGCCCATGCTCAACAGCTCAACTGCTCAAGAGTTAGAAAAGCTGTATGTGCATCAAAAGACCCTGAAGCGTCTGATCAGACGTTCAGACTGGAGTTTTCTTCACTCTGCTCTCCATGGAACTGTACGTACCACACATGAAATATTAAGATCCATTCGTTGAATCCATTCGATCCTTATATACCAGTCAGAAACACCAGTCCAAGACAGTAGACACCTCGAATGAACACCTCCAAGGAGTGCACCCAACACAGACGCACGTGAGTAAGAAACACAATATGACTAGTACGTGCAAACATTATGAATTTGCTCAGATTTGGACGTGCGTTGTACAGAACTAGCAGGGGGTATCCATTAAAACACCGCTGCAAAACCTGCTCATCACAACCGAAGACCGTCAAAAGGAGCAGGCACACAGAGATCCTCGATCGATCATTTGGATACATCGATCCGGCCGGCCGGTAGCGTTGGAAAAAGGATGAATGAATGACTGAATGATTATCTTTTTCCAAGCGTTGTTGTGCAGATGGACAGGCTGAGAAGACTAGGCGAGGTCGATGACACAACTGAAGTGGGTAGCGCTGGGGCCGACCCCTCACAATTGCGAGTGCATGCTGCAGAGATCAGCCTCTGTCTCATGTCTCAGCCGCTGCGTCGTCTGGCATGCACGTAGGGGGACGTACGTGCGTCCGTTGTTGCTATGCTACCGTGGCAGCGGCAAGTGTGTGTGGTGCTCCATGTGAAGGATGCGAGGCAGCGTTTGCACTGTGCCAGCACCAGCGGCTGCCCCGGCTGGCCAACAGTAGCTATATCGGGCAAAATATCGCCAAGCCATTTCTGGTGTAACTTGGACCCCCACAAAACTAGCTACACCGACCGAGTAGTGGTAGAAATATTTCAGTCATTCCTCCCGGCAAGTGGCTCTGACATGCATATGCCGCAGGCCCCAGGCCGGAGCGCCATCGAATCTTTCTTACCTTTTGCACGAGCATAACTCGGTTGATTAGTGGGAGTTCTGCTCTGGCTGGGCTGTTCAACTTGATTACTCCATATATCCCGGCATGTTCGTGTGTGTGAGACTGAGAGACCAGCACTCAGAAGACAAGCAGCGCTGCTAGGTAAAAGTTACTAGCTTTTGCTGCTGCCTCCCTCAACCTCAAGCGCCTGCCAAAGCTGCAGACCACGACGCAGTTAACCGCCCCAACAAAGGAGGTTCTCTTCTCCGCCGGCCGTACGTGCAAATTTAACTTAGCAAGATGTTGGTGCTAATTTGCAACGAGTACCTGCCGAGTAGGACGTCGATAATTTCATGCATGCATGCATGCATGGTCACATACTCACATGGTCTCCGGCAGCCCGGCATGCATCGTGTTGCACTGTAGTTGTATGATTGCGGGTGGCTGTCGCTCCCTGATCTTGAGACGCCAATGGCCCAATCATGTCCACCGATCAGTGGATGGGCCATTTCTGTCCGACCGGGGCACGTAGGACAATCTAGCGGTCGCACCCGTCGCCCGTGCATGTGGCGCCATGCACAGTAAGCACTCTTGTCATCTTTGTTTGTCAACAATGTACACTAACGTGCGTGCGTACCGATCAAAAGAAAAAACGTGCGTGCGTACGTGCATTCTCTGTGGCGCTATGGACCGCTACTAGACGGACGGGCAAGATGGGACTCACGCACGTATAGTGGCCAGACGGAAGGGTGGTAGTACTAGTATACGCATGGGCGTTCATCCACGGGACCGAGGGTTTTGTCGGGGTGGGGGGCGAACCTCGTATCGGTCCCCGGGAGACAAGTATACACGGTGCGCGTATTTGTGTTGTGCCTAGTAGCTAGCTTGCGCCCCACAAAGCGTCCCGATCCGCGCTTGCTACAGGCCGGGGCCCGGGTGATCTTCCATGCGTGTCCCCCGCGCCGGAAAGCCGGAAGGAGTGGTAACCACGTACCTGGGGCTATATGTAGGAGGAACCTAGCCGGCGTTGCCATACCTGTCCGAGTCTTTTCCGTCGCTTCCGCGAATAGCAGAAAACATGCTGTATGTATACTTTTTATATATCCCTTCGTTTATCAATGTGGGCCCATAAAGCATAGTATTTCTGGGGCGCATCTTCTAGCCGTGTTGGTTCAGGAAATTCATCAATTGGTCGTTTTTAACTATACAGGCTCGCTTGATTGATATATTTACCTTTGTAATAATTGTATAAATCTATGTATTATGTGTAAAAGCAAGTATACATGTGCATTATCCTCCACGCAAAATATCTATTTTACCACCAAAGTCTCTAGAGAGCGCTCGAGTTTCTTCTAGGATTTTGTTAAATGGGGTGCCTGGCAACCCCATCAAGCACGGTAGGGGCCTTCGGCGGGGGACCCCCTATCCCTGCTCCTTTTTGTCATTGCAATTGACACACTCCAACAACTACTGGAGCTGGCAACCGAAAAGGACTACTCCACAAAATTCGTGGGAGAGGGATCATGGTGCGAACTTCACTCTATGCAGACGATGCGGCTGTTTTCATGGCTCCAATCAAAAAAGATATTGACAACCTCTCAGCCATTTTGAGCGGATTCGGGGAGGTCACCGGGCTATGCACCAATTTTCACAAGAGCTCGGTTGTGCCCATTCGATGCAACCACCTAAACCTGCAGCACATTCTGCAAGGATTGCCAGCTATCAGGGCGTCCTTCCTCATAAGATACTTGGGTCTTCCATTGTCCGTCTGGCAGCTTAAGAAGGTGGATTTGCAATTTCTTGAGGACAAAATTGCGGGCAAGTTGGTGACATATGAGGGGCAAAACATCACCACCATTGGACGAACGACCCTTGTTAAGTCTGTCGCCACCTCGCAAGCGGTCTATTTCATCACATCTTTGGTCATACCGCCGGGCATTCTTCACAATATCAATAAACTGGAGCGGGCTTTCCTTTGGTCGGGATCGGATAAGACGACGGGCGCCAAGTGCAAGGTAAACTGGGACATGGTTTGCCGCCCGTGCGAATATGGCGGCCTTGGGGTTCTCAACACCGATAAATTCGTGCGGGCCTTGCGCTTGAGATGGCCATGGTTTGAGTGGACGGCACCACAAAAGTTGTGGGTGGGCTTGGGAAATCCATGTAATGAGGAGGACCTTGACTTCTTCTATGCGTCCACGACCATCACCATGGGGAACGGCGCTAAAACGCCTTTTTGGGATTCTCCCTGGCTCCATGGGTGCAAGCCTAAGGATGTTGCCCCGCTCGTCTTTGCGGCCTCCTCAAGGAAGAATTGGAAAGTGCGGGAGGCCCTACAAAATAATGCATGGATCCTCAAGCTCAACACCTCCACGGTTGTCTCCGTTGAGCACATCCGACAATTCTTCACGCTATGGGCACTTGTGAACGATGTGCATCTGGACGCACTCTCTGAAGATACTATTGTGTGGAAGCATACGACAAGCGGGCACTACACTGCGGCCTCCGCCTACAAGGCCCAATTTCTTGGCTTGGTTCTCTCTCCCATGGACCAAATGGTTTGGAAAGCTTTGGCACCACCAAAGGCTAAATTCTTTGCTTGGTTGGCTATCCAAGACAGAATTTGGACCGCGGATAGACTACAAAAACGTGGATGGCCAAATTGTGGTCTTTGCACCCTCTGCAAGCGAGAGCAAGAAAGTGGACCGCATCTTTTCTTCAAATGCCGCTTCACTATTAGGCTATGGAACTTGGTCACGGCAAAACTTGGGCTTCATCATATGGACACCTCTATGTGGCATGTTGAGAGTTCGGTTAAGGAATGGTGGACAAATAGGACCGGCGCCGGAGTCCCCAACAGGAAGGCCATGGCCTTTCTAACCATGCTCGTGTCATGGACCATTTGGAACGAGCGGAATGCGCGTGTTTTCCGGAACAAGAGTGCTCCACCACCAATCTTGCTAAACAACATCATCTGCGAGGCAAACCTTTGGATCACCGCCGGAGCAAAAAAGTTAGGGAACATTATTTTGCGTGAGTAATCTTCCATGCCGTGTAAAAGTGTGCCCTTGTAACAAACTCTATCCTCTTCTTATTTAATAGATGAGGCAAATCTTTTGCCTCCGTTTCAGAAAAAAACATGCAGTTAGAGTTCGTGCCTCTCGTCGGCGCCGGCGCAGGTCCGCCTCGTCTCCGGTGGCCCTAGGACCATGGAGGCGTGGTGGATCCTGGCAAGGGCCGGCGAGAGGGCTCCGTTTTTAGTTGTTTTTTACAATTTTGTTAGGGTTTGTGTCCCACTCAGGAAGGCGAGACGGCGGCGGCTCCCTGAAGATGGAATAAAGGTCTCCCCGCCTAGCCCCCGTTCTGACGGTGCGTCTAGCATCGTTGGTGGGCGTGTGGAGGTGTGTCTCCGGCAGATCTATCTTTGATGGATTTTCTCGGATCTAGTCGTTGTTCGTCTACGTTCGTGTGCCTTCGGTTTGGATCCTTCCGATCTACGTTATTCTTCATCGGCGGCGGTTGCTATTCTGGGGTGTTGGTCCTATGGGGCCTTAGCACGACGACTTCCCGACTGTCTACTACAACAAGTTGTGCCCGGCTCCGGCGATGGAGGGGCGATGACGGCGGCGCGCCTTCGGCTCGCTTCGGTGCTTGTAGTCGTCGTTCGGTGGTCTACGATTCTGGATGTAATTTTTATTTCTGGTATTCGTTGTACTGCTATGATTGAAGATGAATAGATTGGAAGTTTTTCCGAAAAAAAACATGTAGTCAATTAAGCTATAGCATGTTGAATTATATAATGTAGGCACACAATGTGTTAACCTATAGATTATGGGATTTGGGTGGTCTGGCAATGATTAATTAGAGTAAAATTTGTTTCTCCTTCATTTTTGAGAAAGTTGTTGGTAATCGTGACATGACTAGATTTTGTGATGACTCGTGGACTGAGCATATACATTTGGATGAAAAGTATGTGGTCATTGTAATTTGACTTCAACCTGTAGGATTAACATGACTAGATTATTATAGTCACTAGTAGACTGCCCGTGCGTTGCCACGGGCTCTTGAAATAGTTTGCAAGAGTTACATGTTAACTTTTTAAGGTCTCGCCCCGCCATAGATCTAGAACCCACCACTGATTCTACCCCGCCTAGGCCGCCGCCTGCCGCCGCGCTGCCCCATCGCGTTCGCCTCCGCCCCGACCCTGCCCGCCTCCTCTCTGTTAGAATAAATCCGATGCCATACCGTTGATCATCCGAGGACCAAGCAATCACATGAGCACGACACCGAGATTTGTTAACGAGGTTCACCGATATGGCTACATCCCCGGGGCCTGACTACGGGCGCTCCTCCCCGTGACACCGTCACAATACCGCACACCGCCCACCCGGGCGCCGGCACATGCCGCCGGCTCCCCCTTGCGCGCCAGTGCTATTATGTTGGCATAGGTTACATCGTGTGTCTACCCCCGCTATATAAGAGAGGCCTAGGATACAAGTGTCCTATTAGAACACGAGTCCATATCCTATCTAAACACAATACTACTCAGAGCCAACTGTAACCTACCTTATACACAATATTCGACACAACTCTAACAAACTCCACCTTGGCGAATATTCTCCACCACCTTGAATTCGTCCATGTGTCAAACTTCCATGTACATTGAACTTGAGCTTATCCCGTGAGCACCGCTGCTACTCCAAAGACTCCATGTGACTCCACCTGTGACTTGTAGTCCCTTCTTTTCTTGACCACAGTCAACACTCGAGCAAAATTAAGTTCCTTGTTACTCTAGTTTGTGCTCCCAACTTTCAGAGTATCAGTCCAACGCCATCACACACCGATCACTGACCTGCGTGAAAGTGAACAACTCACATATTGAGTGTCGCACACAAGAGTTACCTGAACTCAACATCACCGCTCCTTTCTTGACCACATGTCTGAAACTTGAAGGAATTTCACCGTTGCTTGTAGTCATCCCGAGTCAAATTCGCAGTTGTCTCACCACATGTATGACCACCAGAGCCCTGGCCCATCTCCATGTCCCGTGCATACCGCACGCCTCGCCGCTATTACCGCGTCGAGCCTCCGCTGTCCTGGTTGAGTCTCAAGGGTCGTGAAACCACACCACTCAACCCCCACTGCAGAGTACCACCGATCATCACCGACCGATGACGAGTTTCACGCTTCCATCAGACCACTGGGCTCCAGTCCAAATTACGTGTCCCTCGCTTTTTTCGCTGAATAGGCTTCGACTCTCTGAGCTCTTACGCCGTAGCCCCTCAATCAGCACCGAGTGAAGTCTTCCAGACTCCAGCTCCACCTTCAACATGACTCCATGATGGTTGTACGTGCCATCCCGCGCCCCGTTGACTCCAAGCTTCACGTGTACACCATCTTGAATCAACCCCGCGCCATAGTCTTGTCGAAGCCACACAAGCCTCGGGCCTGCGCCACGTGTTTCCACGCCCAGAAGTCAGTCACCATCGGCATCACGCTCCTATGTCGTTATCGCCGATCCCACCACCGTCTTCTGTACCAACCGACTTGCGTCGATCCGTCAGACTGCCTAGTCCGACCCAGCCGAACTCGTTCGACTGTACGACACGCTCCAGGCTCCCAAATTGTCTTCCGTGAATTTCCATCCATCACATGATAATTCCATCTTAGCTGACGTGACTTCCCGCAATACCTTCAAGCATCTCTGTTGTGCCAACAAATCCGAGCTATCAACGCCATGCCCAAGTACACGAACAGCCTCCGCATACCAATAGCAATTTCCAACCAAAAAACTTTTGGTCTTCTCACGTAGATCCCTTGACACAAACTTTTAATGCTGGCTACTTGCCTTTGCCTTGCCAACGTCTACACAAGTTCTACTTCTGATGGATACGTATCGCTTGATTAGCTCCTGCCTGAACGCACCACACCACGACAGGTATTCACCAGGTGTTCTTTTTCTTCGAAACAAATCTCGCACGTAGTAACTTCCGAACAGCTGGCACGGGCCTTCTTCGGACACGCACGGCCCCGCCTGGCCTGCCCACCAAGCAAGCACTGCGCTGCTGCTAGACTGTGCTTCACGATCGCTGCGCCAACGCGCACCTAACCAGGTCGCTTCCAGGCGCTGCGTCAATCGATAAGCCTGCTGCTTACGCTATACCACACCGCCGCTGTTGTCCGATTACCACCACAACTCGCTGACATTGTTGTTTGCTTGATTTCTTCCGATCGATCTCAACCATGCCAACACGTATTTGCGGAAACTTCCGTGTACACGATACCGACCTGAACATCAAGCCTTCCTCTCGATCAATCAACACCCTGTAGCCTCCGAACAACCTAGCTCTGATACCACTTGTTAGAATAAATCCGAGGTCATATCGTTGATCATCCGAGGACCAAGCAATCACACGAGCACGACACCGAGATTTGTTAACGAGGTTCACCGATATGGCTACATCCCCGGGGCCTGACTACGGGCGCTCTCCCCGTGACACCGTCACAATACTGCACACCGGTCACCCGGGCGCCGGCACATGCCGCCGGCTCCCCCTTGCGCGCCTGTGCTATTATGTTGGCATAGGTTACATCGTGTGTCTACCCCCGCTATATAAGAGAGGCCTAGGATACAAGTGTCCTATTAGAACACGACTCCATATCCTATCTAAACACAATACTACTCAGAGTCCAACTATAACCTACCTTGTACACAATATTTGACACAACTCTAACACTCTCCGGCCGTCTCCGCCTCCGGTCCATCCTCCGCCCGGCCCTGCTCCGTCCGCCTCCTCTCCGGCCCTGCTCCATCCGCCTCCTCTCCGGTTCGTCCGCCGCACCGCTCCGTCAGCTTCTGCCCCGCGCCGCAAGCTGCTGCCCCGCTCCGTCCGCCTCCGCCCCACGCCGCACATCGCCTCCCCGCTCCCTGCTCGGCTGCCGCCCGCTCCCCGATGGCGCCGAAGAAGACGCCGAAGGGAAAGTCCGGTTTCTTCGGCATGAGGGTGAAGCCCTCCGAGAACTTTGGACTGGAGTTCTCCAATGCCGGGCAGCGTTGGTGGCTCGGCACGTATCCCACCGCCGATGAGGCCTCTCGTGCCTACGACATGGCGGTGTGGCGTGCCGGATGGCCGAAGACGGACCTAAACTTCCTGGAGGTCCAGTCCCAGGCGGTGGCGGAGTGGCTCGTGCTGCAGGGCATCCGGATGGAGGAGATGCCGACTAAGAAGGCGAAGAAGAGACCCGCGGTTGTTGTCGCTCCCGGCGAGAGCGACGAGGTGGCGATAGCTTGGTTTGCGTGATTTGCGTTTTGCTGCAAAGCCATCTCTAATGAAATGCTATTTGCTACATTTTTAAATAGGAAAATTATTCCGATGAGCCAGCCATAACTCAACAGACCAATCTCTAATGAAATGCTATTTGCTACATTTTTAAATAGAAAAATTATTCCGATCAGCCAGCCATAACTCAACAGACCAATCCGAACCCACATTTTCTAAAGTAAAACAAATATTTCCTTTGATAGATCAAGATGCCAAAGTGTCGTTTGCGCGACTGCTATGTTCCTATACACGCAGAGCAAATTATTTTTCAAATCAAGGAATTAAGAAAAGGAAGAATATCATGATGTTCGTGGCACTTGCCAGGTCTGCCATGCTACCATGGCATTGTCTTTTTAGTCTCTACCCACATGCCGAGTTGAGAAATAATCTTCAGATATACCCACTGCTAACACACTCACGTACATAATGGCCCTTGGCTGATTGATTTGGCTGGCTGTTAACACAAGCACACAACACACAAAATCAGTCAATCGCCACACGAGTATGCATTGTTTACTTTATTCCAATTGTGATGCAATCGTGACACCTACAAGCCCCGTCCGCTCGCCCGTCACGGTAATTGCCTACTCGCCGCTGGTGCCAACCTCTCGACCTCACCACCGCCGCTCACCACTCAGTTTCCACCGGCTGCCCATTGCCTCTTGCGCCACCCGCGCGCTCGCTCGGCCCAATGTTGTTGATTGGAATGCGGGACTGAAGGTAATCCATGGACAGGTTTTAGTTCTGCTTGGCATCAATCTTTGGTACTTGTCAATCCATCTAACGCACAAAAAAATCGACTCTCAGACAGAAAAGTGATCTAACTCTATTGATGAGCACAACAGTACATACCATCCCATCATGAAGTTGCCATCTCTCACACTTGATGATTCTTGTTATTTATAACATGTACACCATCGGGCGATTGCTTTATTAGAAATATATTTACACAATATGATCAGAGCAACATCAAGGAGTCGGATGCTGGTGCACAGATTCTCCTCAAATTCCACATGCAACCTTGTAGAGAAGAACAACATATTTTCCTTAGGTGATTTTTGACCGAGCTCCTACAGAAAAATTCAAAGAAATCATGAGGAGCATGGAGCCAAGCAAACTAATCATAGTAAATCATGAGAGGAGAAGCCTCTCAACCTACTACAGGGAATCGAGTCAACATTAATTAGTGTAAGAATTAAACCGTAATGTAGATCAACAACCTAGTAGTTGATAAAATAACCCTGACACAACCCATTAATACAATATATGGTCATAGGAAGTAGATTGAGATTGTGCAGATATCATGATCTACGAACCGTATCTACTCACAAACAGAACCTCCTCACATCACAAAACAAATCATCAACAGAAACTCTAGCGAATGCCAATTGGATTATATAAGTAAGATATAGACATAAAAAAAAAGATAATTCAAAGAGTATATATTCTATTTTCTTACTTGACATCACAGAGAATGCAAGTCAAAGATATTGCGATACATCTTACCCTTCTATAAATTGACTGCAAGGCACAATCCCTAGCAAAATATACAGAATGAATTGCTCCAATGGTCCAAGTATTGCATAAATAGTTATATACAAACTATTCACCAGTGATAAATAAACATGGCATGTACTACCAAAATCCCTTGGATATGGAGCTTAGTCTGCATGTCTATTCATTTTGTTTCCATAGTACAATGTCAATACTTGTTTCCCTAGTACAATGCCCGTGCGTTGTCACGGGCCTTTTAATTTATTTTTTTCTGATTGCATACATAAGCATAATGCATTTCCAATTTCACATGTATAGAAAAAATTACAGTAACAATCAAAAAATGTATTTGATGCAATGTATTTTCATTATTCCACTCCACTTGCATCTCCTAGTAGAACGCCGTGCGTTGCAATGGGCTATATTGACGACTTCTTTTTTTACGTCAAAGCACTCTTCTTTTCTCTCGTTCTTCCTTCCCCCAATTAAAAATGTTTCTCAGAGTGATATGTGAATGGATAAATTTACAACGATACTAAAATATGAAGGACTAAAACCATATTTATGGAAGAACATTTCTACAACACATTCGACATGAAACTTATGGTGTTTGATAGATTGGATAAAACACGATGCTGACTTAGCACCAAATCTCATTGATAGTTCAGAACATGGTTGTCATACCATTGTACCTGAAAGATTTGTCTCCCCCTTCCTCGCTCCCTCTCTAGTAGCTATCTCATGAGTCGGTCGTCATTGTTGCTGTTGATGGCGATGACAATAATGAGGAGGAACACCACAAGAGCTAGATGTTCTTGACCTCTTCCCTATGGTAACTGCCGCCTCTGCATTGGGTGTCGTTCATCAACACCACTGCTGCGCCAGCTGCTACTTGTATAGAAAATAAGAAGATAGAAACTTTGTGTGTTGGGTCGCCAACTGCTCATTTGCTTGTATGATTGTGGAGACTGCGCTAAACAAGCAGGCCGGTAATTGTACTCCAGCTTGAATGGAGATGCACCAAGTTCACTTGATCCACCAATCAACTTTGGACTATGGATCCCAAGTCCGAGAACAAAAACTCGCTGAAAGTCTGCATGTGTATCCAACAATCATGACATGTACTCCATATGTAAAGAAATATAAGAGCGTTTAGATCACTTCTTTAGTGATCTAAACACTCTTATGTTTCTTTTAGGAGGGATTATGGACCAAAAGAAGAAAATAAACATTGCATGCTACAGAAATGGATAATAAAATCTATCTGCATGAGATGCCACATGAATGTCACAAACATAAGCATAGTTTCGATGCACACTATCTCATGTTGCATGTTAAATACAGGTTTGTGCACGTTGACTTTTGCTGGTAGATGGAGATACTAAGATGAAAAAATGGTCACACAAAAATTGCTTTTCAAATGTTAATATTACCAAGACTAATCCATGAATAAAATGTATGCAACTATGCACAGTAAAGATACTTAAAATAGTTACTGGACTAAACTTACTGATATAGAGCTATCAAAACCGGAGCCAAGGCTCAAATCTTGAATAACGATCAAAGCAGACTTCAGCCTTGTGGTTGCCGCATAGGCTCACCACACTGACAACACCAACTCTCTTCCGTCTTCTCAGTTTCTTGACAAAAAATGATACTGCTATTTGCACATTAGGAAGTAAATTATGCTTCAAGCATTACTCAAACCAAATCGACAATATGTAGGCTTAAAATATCAGCAGGCATCCACACAGATTTCTACAGCTGAAATATAGTGTTGTGATTTGTGTACCCACAATGCAGAATAACCTATTGTTCTATTTGGTGGTTAAATAAATAAACATTATTGTTTTTGGCTAGTGCCTGTAGAGCTACTAAATGATAGTCAGCGTCACTGTATATTTCTAAGAAAGAAAATTATAAGACTTCATTGGTTGTAAATAACGCTAATTGTATTGGTTGCCACCAATGTCGACTTGAAAAGAAAATTATGGAGCTTCAGTTCATATGCATCTAGTCATAAAAAAAAATAAGAACACATGCTTCAACTCCTGTTAGTTCAGTCACAAAAAAATCATCACCAAAAATCAGAAGACAAAGTATCATTGTTATATTTGTTGACTTGATTGATTACTATAGGTTAACACACCCAACTGGAATTAACCTGCAATAGGATAAAAGAAATTAAGATTTGAGACGTGTGTTATAGGGTTCATAGAAGAGAGAAGAGGGAGGTACCATATCAAATCATTGGTCGCACAGTTTGACATTCAACTTTCCATTTTCCAATGAGACCTCAAGGATTCATATACATAAACGTTGATTGATATATCAGGTCCAACTCCCTGTAACACATAAAAGTTACTGGGAAGTCAACTAAAAAACAATTCTCAGCAGAAACATACGGCTTACCAATAAGGTGGACCAAAGGCCTTTATACAATCCTCTACTATTCTCTTCTCTACAAATTGTAGACAACGTGTGAAAGATGCCCTTGTAATACCTAGTGGTTTTCTGCAGAATTTTATAGACATGAAAGTTTAGCTTACTAAAACCTGTTCCTTTGGTCTGTAAAGCTACATTGCATGAAAGCGTTAGGTAAATATGCTCTAAGTTCTAACTGGAAGTTATATTGATTGATTGGTTGGCTTAGTGTTATTCACAAATCACGAAAGGAAGAAAAGCATCACCTGTGTTGTCAGGTGATTTCGAAGAACATCCAATGGGTAAGTTACAGATGCAGGTGTCACTCACGCTAGACCACCACCAAGTAAACATATAGACACTAACATAATTTGGGCCGTCCATTCCGTGAAGCTGCAACTATATTTCGAAATTTATAAACCTATAACAAAAAAACATAGTCGTGAGAAATCTTGCAAGTTAACATACTAAAATTCAGTGCTGAACTTTTTGTATCGCTCATATCAATAGAAGCTGATGACGGAATAAGAAAATCGATGTATAATTTTCACAAGATTGCCTTTCGAATATGCCCAAAACACTTCTTGTTGAACAACCCACGAAGCCATGTGCCATATACTACCCTTCCTTAGAGCTGCAACATCTGAATGCATACCTGCCACCTGTCGGATCAGTATGCCACAAGCTCATACAACAAACTTTATCATCAGCATATGGGTTATGTGACAAAAAATTTACTGTATTCAAGAACATTTTCGCGAGATTGCAATTTTGTAGCTATGAACAGCATATGGTACATACAATGAATCCACAACCAAGTTGAAGTTTGGACCATGATTGGACAATACAGCGCAGAGTGTTGTAAATTAACAACAATAATAATAGGCCATGACTGTCAACCAGAGATATATTGTTTGGGGCAATCAATTCAAAGCGAGGGAAGAATATATATCACATTCAGGGAACTTAGTTGATATTATCAGCATCCAATTCCTTTGAAGAATCTATATATGTGCAGTGTGAAAGCAGAAGGAGCACAGCAGCACCATGAAATAGAAGAGAAATATTCCTTCACGCTCACAATCCGTGCACACGAGAACGCCGGAGATAAAAGAGGGGGCGGAAAGCCTATTACCTGCAAGAGGATGGAGAGTGGCGAGGATCGAGATGCAGATCTTGCCGACCACGCCGGTGAGGTGTGCGACGGTGATCCAGCCAAGGAGCCGCTACGCTTGGCAGGGGAAGGCCCCGACGACGCCATGGAAGAGGAGACGGTGGCCGCCGCCAGTCGACGGCAACGGGGACCTGGCGGATATCACCTCCATCATCCCAGACACGCCTTCATGGTGGGCATCCTCACGGCCCCTTGAAACCACAGCAGCTTCTCCTTGCATCCCCATCGCTAGATCATAGCAAACTGCACACACGCCCGAATCAGATCAAGATGCGAAAATAACCAAACCAGAAGAAGTGGAGGAGGGATTCGTACCTAGTCGAGGCCATGGACCAGAGGGTGATCTGCGGCGCCAATGCCAGATCGGTCATCATGGCCGCGGGCGAGGGAGGCGGCGGCGACCTCGTTCCCCGGCGGCGGCGGCGGCGGATCCTATCGGGGCTGGGGGGTCTCCTCTCGGCGGCGGCGGCGGTGATGGGTCCTCTCGGGGCCGGGGCGTCTCCTCTCGGCGGCGGCTCCTCTCGGGGCTGGAGGCTGAGACGAAACAGATCGAGATTGAGATTTGTTTTACGTGCGGGGTGAGATACGAAAGAAAAACCAGACGAGATCGAGATCGCACATTTTGCCGTTTTTTTCGCTGGTTAATTTTCGCCGGTTTGTGCTCCTTGGTTTATTTCCGAGTAGTTAATAACGACGGGAGTTTGGGCATGTGCGGGACTCGATCGCAGGGTTTTTCTTAGTTTTTTGTGGCTGAGGGGGAGGTGGAAGGAAGTACCAAAGAAGTACCAAAAAAAACCGGGTGAGGTGGGATGAAAATAAAACCCGGAACGCGACCTACCAACTGAGACATTAAGAGTAGAGATTCCCTAAAAAATTGCATCTAAGATCTTCTGGCGGCAGATAAGGTGGGCATCGATGACCTCAAGACTGTGAATTGATCGAGATCTACTAGAGTAACTTGTTTGACCAAGCAAGGGCAATTGTTGTAGTCATATTTACCTTTTGTAGTTTCCCTTATTGTTATCTTGATGTTTCAGTCTAATGATGTGGTATGTCTTTTTGTACAATTTTCTCCTTCGGTCCTGTTTGTTTCGGATTCTGGGACCGGATTCAGCTTCGCCAGTGAAGCTGAATCTGGAATCTGAAACAAACATCTATTTGAAATCAGCTTTGCCAGTGAAGCTGAATCTGGATTTAGGCCATTTTTTGTGTAATTTTCTGAAGCACCTCAAAGTGTACTTCGGTGGTGAAGCTGATTCACAGAATCAGCTTTGCCAGTGAAGCGAATCCATATGTGATTAAAATCTAAGTGAAGCTGAAACAAACAGGGCCGAAGCCATAGTGCTTGCAACTCCCTCATGGGTCGTGGCCTAGTAGTGATGCTGGGTCGCATGCCTGCTGGTTCGCCCATGCTCGTGGGTTTTTCTTTCCTTGCTTTTCACTATTGCATTGCTATGTAAAAAAACAAAACCAACTAGATTTTGTTTTAAGTTTGAAAAAATTGGTGGAAACAAAAGATGTTTGTGGTTTTTAAAATATGTTAATTAATTTTTAAAACTGTTCAAATTTAAATATCTATGAATTTTAAAAAGGTCAAGAATTTTAAATATTGTATGAATGTTGTAAAAGTACACGCATTTGTAAAGATGGTTCATGGGTTTGAAAAAATCATGTATTTATAAATGCTGAAAATGTTTAAAAATCACTGATTTAAAATATTGTTTAAAAATCCTATATAATTAAATAGTTGATGTCCACAAACTCAATTATCTTGACATGCAACTATGCCAACTCATCATGTCACCATGCATGCCCCCAGTAAATTTAATTCTCTTAACATGCAACTATGCCAACTCACGATGCCATTTTGCATGAGAAAAGACCCACCTTAACATGCATTTTCCATGTTACTTATATTAAATATGTTTTACAGCTATACAATAACCAAATATATTAAGGTATATGGCTCGAGTTTCAATTCTTAATTTGCTAGTCAGAATACTAAAGTTTCGTACCGCCAAATCTCATAGAAACTATTGCATTCAATTCCTGCTGCAACGCAAGGGTATCATCTCGCCCATTTTTTAAAAAAAACATGATTTAAAAAATATGTACAAATTAAAATAGTATTTTGAAATTATAAAAAATTAGAAACTATTCATAAACTTTAAAAGTATTCACATATTTTTATAAAAATATTTTTTTAAAGGACCATGCACAAATAAGTAAAAAGCAATATGAAAAGCACAGAAGAAAAAACAGAGAAAAAACCGAACAGAAAACTGAAGGAACCTTCACAGAAAAACCAACATGGGCCGGGCCATTTAGGGAACTACCAATTGGCCCCGCTACCCCTAAAAAAACCAATTGGCCCCGCTGGAAAAAAAAGACTACCATTTGGCGGGATTCTCAAAAGGAAAAATACTACCATGTGGCGTCTTCCACAAAAAATACTACCATGTGGCTCAATCAGAAAAAAAAAGACTACCATTTGGCACCCCTGAAAAAAAATTGGCACCCCTGAAAAAAAATGACTGCCATTTGGCGGGATTCTCAAAAAGGAGAAAGACTATGTGGCGTATTAAAAAAAAAAGACTACCGCATAATCTAGAAAAAAGACTACTATCTGGCCGTTTTTTATTAGAAAAAGGCACTAGTGTTTGACACTTCAGGAATTTCCACCATTTTTAGGCTCTGGCTCACATTTTAGTGTTTCATAAACTGTGCTTCTCGAGACGCCCCACATTCCAAGCCTCTGGCTCATTCCCGTGTCGTCTCCCTCTCTCATTTTAGGCTCGGCCTCGTGGTTTCCCGTGGAAATCGACCGGTCGATGAAATTTTGTCAGATGGTTTTACAACAACGAAGTGAGGGTACATCCGATGTTTTGATTTCTTGTGATAGAATCAACCCATCAGGATTCAAGTATAGGTTGTTACATTTTTTTGGATTTATTTCAGACATTTCGGCGATGTACGTTCAGTGACCCGTGCTTGTCAATTACGGAGACGTCTATGGTGACTTTGTTAGTCTCAAGAAATTATATCTGCTCAACAGCTCGACAGTGCTCATATGTGCGTTTATACGGTTGAGTGTATATGTGTGTATGTGAACATGTGTGTTTGTACTATGTGAAAAAAAGATGGTTGAATAACAAGGAACGCGTGCAACTTAATATTGGCTAGGTTGATCTATATAAAATCGGGTACCTAAATGAGAGGAGTTGATTAACATCTTATGGTGCATCTTTGTCATTAATACGCGTACAATATTTTCATAAAAGGAAGTAGATTATATAAGAGAGTACAATTTGGTGCAAACAATAAATGTAGTTTGAACTTCATACACAAACTAATCAGAAGACATCTATTACAAACACAACACAAAAGGGTCTGTCCTAAATAAATCATCAAGCCGCGTCTCAAGAAGCA
The DNA here is from genome assembly GCF_018294505.1 of Triticum aestivum. NCBI lineage: Eukaryota > Viridiplantae > Streptophyta > Magnoliopsida > Poales > Poaceae > Triticum > Triticum aestivum. The sequence goes on from NC_057801.1 coordinate 702,324,924, forward strand.
CAGTCACCCCAAAGAGTAACAACTCTATTTGAAATGTCCTTACAATGCATCAACTACTCTCGGATGCCTAAGCGGAGACGGCGAGTGGACACTCGACCCTGAGAAAGCTATCATCATGAATCACCATAAGTTGCCTACATAGCGCCCATGAAGATTAACTTGATCAGTGGCGAGCACCGGAGAACCACATCACATAACCTCCAAGCCGAGTCTCCACATGTGATGCTTCCACCCGAGCAGCGCCGCCAAGACGCCGCCATCGTCGACCCGACATGAACCTAGGCTTTCGCCCGGAGACACAATCCAAGCAAGAGGGGGAGATGACGACACACCTCAACGACGCCTTCAAAGAGGGGAACGACACCTTTGGCCGCCATCACCGACGGACGACGAACAACATTTTCATCTGTAATGTCACACACCTCCCATACCTACCATCAGCTTGGGGCCACACTTCTATGTTGGGTCACACCACCGCCGCCACAACACCTCGCCATCGAGCTGATAACGTCGAGGAACACCGACATCCCGCACGATCGAGCACACGCTGCCATCTTCGACCTCCTACACATCCAACGAGCTGCAAAATTAGAACCTCTCCAACTTCACGACGGCCAAAAGCCGCCGGCTGGTGAGTGTTATTTTTACGCTCATCAAACCTGAGTTTAAACCAAGTTATTTCAATTAAACAGAAATATCCACGCCGATATTGCTATTAATGACTAATGAATGCAAAGAATTCCAAATATCCTGTATTTATTTCATTTTCACTAGAAACGGGCTATTTAGAGCATCTCCAGCCGTTGGCCCCCCAGGAGGCTTGAAAATTGCCGCCTGGGGGCGAGCCGGCGCAAATATCGGCGCTGGGGATGATGGGTTCCCAGCCACCGCCCCCAGGTCGCCCCCAGGCGCCGATATCGACCCATTTGTTTCGCAAAGCGCCGCTTTTTCGACCCAGTTACGGCGACAAATCGGCCCGATATCGATGCAAATCGGCACATATTCGCTGTGATTCGGCGCAAATTCAACACAAGTAATTTTTTTATCACATAGTTCATTACCGAAAATCAGTAGAAATCAAATAGTTCAACAACAAATAATTCAATAAAAATTATATACTTCAAAAAATTATATAATTGAATAAAAAAGTTATCCACGTCGAGCCAGGCATTGCCCTTGAGCCTTCATAGGTGCTCCACCAGATCGTGTTGCAGTTGTTGATGCACCTGTGGGTCTCAGATCTCCTGACACATATTAAGGAAGCCAGTCTAGGTTGTCGGTAGCTCGTGATCAACTTGTGCAAGAGGACCCTGCTTGTAATATGATTCAATGTTAAACACTAGCTCTTCCTGCTCGCTCTCAATGATCATGTTGTGCAAGATGACACAACAAGTCATGATCTCCCACATATGATCTTTCTATCCGGTCTGAGCAGGGTACCGGACAACAGCAAATCGAGATTGGAGCACACCAAATGCCCGCTCAACATCCTTCCCGCAAGCCTCCTGAACCTTCGCAAAATGGGAGTTCTTGTCTCCTGACACAGGGTTTGAGATAGCCTTCACAAATGTAGACCATCCCGGATAGATGCCATCAGCTAGGTAGTACCCCTTGTTGTAGTGCCGCCCATTGACCTCGAAGTTCACTGGAGGAGAATGACCTTCAACAAGCTTGGCAAAGACAGGGGAGCACTGCAGTGCGTTGATTTCATTGTGAGTTCCTGCCATCCCAAAGAAGTAGTGCCAAATCCAGAGGTCCTGTGTGGCAACTGCCTCAAGTACCAGACTACAACCGCATTTGGCGCCTTTGTACATCCCCTGCCAAGCAAATGGACAGTTCTTCCATTTCCAATGCATGCAATTGATGCTTCCAAGCATCCCAGGAAATCCTCTTGCTGCATTTTGTGCTAGGATCCGAGCAGTATCTTCAACATTTGGTGATCGCAAGTATTGCGGTCCAAACATTGCCACCACTGCCCTGCAAAACTTGTAGAAATACTCAATGGTCATGGACTCGGCCATGCGCCCATAGTCGTCGAGTGAATCACTGGGAGCTCCGTATGCAAGCATCCTCATAGCTGTCGTGCACTTCTGGATTGAGGTGAATCCAAATGTGCTGGTGCAATCCTTCTTGCACTTGAAGTAGCTGTCAAACTCCCAGACGGAATTCACAATCCTAAGGAAAAGCTTTCGGATCATCCGATAACGGCGCCGAAATATTTTTTCTCCATGCAATGGAGCGTCGGTGAAGTAGTCGAAGTAGAGCATGCAATAGCCTTCCAGATGATGTCGGTTCTTTGCTTTCAGCCGAGCCATCTCGCCGCGGCTTTTCATTCGCGAGCAGGCCGGCGAGGACGGCGAGGACCATGAGATGCTCCTCCTCCTAGACGTCGGCATCGGCTTCCTCCTCCAGCAACGCCGCGAGCACCTCCTTGTCGTTCGAGTTCACCGCTGAGCCGGGCAGACAAATTGTAGAACACCTGGGGTGTCATGTGCGCACAACCACCGGTATACTGCCATGCGCGGCCGGAGCACCGAAAAACTCACCCGAAAGGTGGTGAAGAGGTTGCCGCAGCGAAACCTTCTCTCCTTTCCGACGGGGAATGGCCTATCTAGCGGTGCTTGGCGGTAGGTGGTGCCGGGATCGGCAGGGTGGTGGCCAAGCACGCGAGGGTGGGGGGCGAATCTGGATGATTTCCTTGACTTTTTGCCCGAAAGTGTGGCCCAGGCATGTTTTTCCCTTCCGCCGGAACCCCCGAGCGCCCCCAACACGCTGGGTTCTGTTGGGGAACGTAGCAGAAATTCAAAATTTTCTACGCATCACCAAGATCAATCTATGGAGATTCTAGCAACAAGAGAGAGAGAGGGAGTGCATCTTCATACCCTTGAAGATCGCTAAGCGGAAGCGTTACAAGAACGCGGTTGATGGAGTAGTACTCATGGCGATTCCAATCGCGGAAGATTCAATCTAGCGCCGAACGAACGGCGCCTCCGCGTTCAATACACGTACAGCCCGGGGACGTCTCCTCCTTCTTGATCCAGCAAGGGGAGAGGAGAAGTTGAGGGAGAACTCTGACAGCACGACGGCGTGGTGGTGGTGGAGCTCGTGGTTCTCCAGCAGGGCTTCACCAAGCACTATGGAGGAGGAGGTGTAGGAGGAGGGAGGGCTGCGCCAGGGAAGAGGTGCGGCTGCCCCCCACCCCTCCACTATATATAGGGGCAAGGGGAGAGGGGGAGGCGCCCTAGGGTTTCCCCTAGGGGGCGGTGGCCAAGCAGATTGGATCTCCCTAGGGAAAATCCTAGGGAGACTTGCCCCCCAAGCCAAGCAGGTGGAGGATTGCCTCCCAAGCCAGGTGGAGGCACCCCACCTCCCCAAATAACGTGGGAAAGGATGTGGGGGGGTGCAGCACCCCTTAGTGGTCTGGTTTTCCCCTTCCCCTTTGGCCCATGAGGCCCTCCAACACTTGTCGGAGCTCCCGAAACACCTTTCGGTCATGTTGGCCATAACCTGGTACCCCCGGAACATTTCCGGACTCCAACACCCTTCGTCCAATATATCGATCTTCACGGCCGGACCATTCCGGAACTCCTCGTGATGTCCGGGATCACATCCGGGACTCCGAACTACCTTCGGTAACCACATACTATTTCCCATAACAACTCTAGCGTCATCGAACCTTAAGTGTGTAGACCCTACGGGTTTGGGAATCATGCAGACATGACCGAGACATCTCTCCAGCCAATAACCAATAGCGGGATCTGGATACCCATGTTGGCTCCCACATGTTCCACGATGATCTCATCGGACGAACCACGATGTCAGGGATTCAATCAATCCCGTATACGATTCCCTTTGTCAATCGGTATGTTAATTGCCCGAGATTCGATCGGCGGTATCCCTATACCTTGTTCAATCTCGTTACCGGCAAGTCTATTTACTCGTTCCATAATGCATGATCCCATGATTAACTACTTAGTTACATTGAGCTCATTATGATGATGCATTACCGAGTGAGCCCAGAGATAACTCTCCGTCATATGGAGTGACAAATCCCAGTCTCGATTCGTGCCAACCCAACAGACACTTTCGGAGATACCTGTAGTGCACCTTTATAGCCACCCAGTTACGTTGTGACGTTTGGTACACCCAAAGCATTCCTACGGTATCCGGGAGTTGCACAATCTCATGGTCTAAGGAAATGATACTTGACATTAGAAAAGCTTTAGCAAACGAACTACACGATCTTGTGCTATCTTAGGATTGGGTCTTGTCCATCACATGATTCTCCTAATGATGTGACCCCGTTATCAATGACATCCAATGTCCATGGTTAGGAAACCATAACCATCTATTGATCAATGAGCTAGTAAACTAGAGGCTCACTAGGGACATGTTGTGGTCTATGTATTCACACATGTATTACGGTTTCTAGTTAATACAATTATAGCATGAACAATAGACAATTATCATGAACAAGGAAATATAATAATAACCACTTTATTATTGCCTCTAGGGCATATTTCCAACAGTCTCCCACTTGCACTAGAGTCAATAATCTAGTTCACATCACTATGTGATTGTAACGAGTCCAACACCCATTGGGTTTGATCATATCTCGCTTGTGAGAGAGGTTATTAGTCAACGGGTCTGAATCTTTCAGATCCGTATGTGTTTTACAAATCTCTATGTCATCTCCTAGATGCAGCTACCACGCTCTATTTGGAGCTATTGCAAATAACTATTCTACTATACGAATCCGGTTTACTACTCAGAATAATCTGGATTAGTGTCAAAGTTTGCATCGGCGTAACCCTTTACGACGAACTCTTTTACCACCTCCATAATCGAGAAAATTCCTTAGTCCACTAGTTACTAAGGATAACTTTGACCGCTGTCCTATGATCCATTCCTGGATCACTCTTGTACCCCTTGACTGACTCATGGCAAGGCACACTTCAGGTGCGGTACACAGCATAGCATACTGTAGAGCCTACGTCTAAAGCATAGGGGACAACCTTCGTCCTTTCTCTCTCTTCTACCATGGTCAGGTCTTGAGTCTTAACCAATACTCACACCTTATAACACAGCTAAGAACTCCTTCTTTGACGATCTATTTTTGAACTCCTTCAAAATCTTGTCATGGTATGTGTTCATTTAAAAGTACTATTAAGCGTTTTTGATCTATCCTTATAGATCTTGATGCTCAATGTTCAAGTAGCTTAGTCCAGGGATTCCATTGAAAAACACTTTTCAAATAACCCTATATGCTTTTCCAGAAATTCTACATCATTTCCGATCAACAATATGTCAACAACATATACTCATCAGAAATTCTACAGTGCTCGCACTCACTTCTTTGGAAATACAAGTTTCTCATAAACTTTGTATAAACCCAAAATCTTTGATTATATCATCAAAGCGTATATTCCAACTCTGAGATGCTTACTCCAATCCTTAGAAGGATTGCTGGAGCTTTGCATACTTGTTAGCATCTTTTAGGATTGACAAAACCTTCTGGTTGTATCATATACAACCTTTCCTCAAGCAACTCGTCGAGGAAACAATGTTTTGATATCCTATCTGCAAGATTTCATAAATAATGCAGTAACTGCTAATACAATTCCAACAGACTCTTAGCATCACTACGAGTGAGAAAGTCTCATCGTAGTCAACTCCTTGAACTTGTCGAAAATATCTTAGCGACAAGTCGAGCTTTCTTAATGATGACACTTACCATCATTGTCCGTCTTCCTTTTGAAATCCATCTGTACCTAACAGCCTTATGACCATCAAGTAGTTCTTCCAAAGTCTACACTTTGTTGTCATACATGGATCCTCTCTCGGATTTTATGGCCTCAAGCCATTCGTTGGAATCCGGGCCCACCATCGCTTCTCCATAGCTCGTAGGTTCATTGTTGTCTAGCAACATGACCTCCATGATAGGATTTCGTACCACTCTGAAGTAGTACGCATCGTTGTCGACCTACGAGGTTTGGTAGTGACTTGATCCGAAGTTTCATGATCACTATCATCAGCTTCCACTTCAATTGGTGTAGGCGCCACAGGAACAACTTCCTGTGCCCTACTACTTACTGGTTGAAGTGATGGTTCAATAACCTTATCAAGTCTCTACCATCCTCCCACTCAATTTTTTCGAGAGAAACTATTCCTCGAGAAAGGACCCGTTTCTAGAAACAATCACTTTTGCTTCTGGATCTGAATTAGGAGGTATACCCAACTGTTTTTGGGTGTCCTATGAAGATGCATTTATCCGCTTTGGGTTCGAGCTTATCTGGCTGAAACCATTTCACATAAGCGTCGCATCCCCAAACTTTTAAGAAACGACCGCTTAGGTTTCTCTAAACCATAGTTCATACACTGTCATCTCAAGGGAATTACGTGGAGCCCTATTTAAAGTGAATGCGGTTGTCTCTAATGTTTAACCCATAAACGATAGTGGTAATTCGGTAAGAGACGTCATGGCATGCACCATATCCAATAGGGTGCAACTATGACGTTCGGACACACCATCACACTATGGTGTTCCAGGCAGCATTAGTTGTGAAACAATTTCCACAATGTCTTAATTGTGTACCAAACACGCAACTCAGATATTCATCTCTATGATCATATCATAGACATTTTATCCTCTTGTCACGACGATCTTCAACTTCACTCTGAAATTACTTGAACCTTTCAATAATTCAGACTTGTGTTTCATCAAGTAAATATACTGAGCATCTACTCAAATCATCTGTGAAGTAAGAACATAACGATATCCACTGCGTTCCTCGACACTCATTGGATAGCACACATCAAAATGTATTACTTCCAGCAAGTTGCTCTCTTGTTCCATCTTATTGAAAATGAGGCCTTTCAGTCATCTTGCCCATGTGGTATGATTTGCATGTATCAAGTGATTCAAAATCAAGTGAGTCCAAACGATCCATCTGTATGGAGTTTCTTCATGCATGTATACCAATAGAACTCAAATGGCAGTGCCACAAGCAGGTGGTACTATCATTACTATCTTATATCTTTTGGCATGAACATGTGTATCACTACAATCGAGATTCAATAAACCATTCATTTTAGGTGCAAGACCATTGAAGGTATTATTCAAATAAACAGAGTAACCATTATTCTCCTTAAATGAATAACCGTATTGTGATAGACATAATCCAATCATGTCTATGCTCAACGCAAACACCAAATAACAATTATTTAGGTTTAACACCGATCCCGATGGTAGAGGGAGCGTGCGATGTTTAATCACATCAACCTTGGAAATACTTCCAACACATATCATCACCTCGCCTTTAGCTAGCAACCGTTTATTCCGTAGCCTTATATTTTGAGTTACTAACACTTAGCAACCGAACCGGTATCTATTACCATGGTGCTACTAGGAGTGCTAGTAAAGTACACATTAATATAATGTATATCCAATATACTTCTGTCGACCTTGCCAGCCTTCTCATCTACCAAGTATCTAGGGTAGTTCTGCTTCAGCGACCGTTCCCCTCATTACAGAAGCACTTAGTCTCGGGTTTGGGTTCAACCTTGGGTTTCTTCACTAGAGCAGCAACTGATTTATCGTTTCATGAAGTATCCCTTCTTGCCCTTGCCCTTCTTGAAACTAGTGGTTTCACTAACCATCAACAATTGATGCTCCTTCTTGATTTCTACTTTCGCGGTGTCAAACATTGTGAATAGCTCAAGGATCATCATATCTATCCCTGTTATGTTATAGTTCATCATGAAGCTCTAGTAGCTTGGTGGCAGTGACTTTGGAGAACCATCACTATCTCATCTGGAAGATAACTCCCACTTGATTCAAGCGATTGTAGTACTCAGACAATCTGAGCACATGCTCAACGATTGAGCTTTTCTCCCTTAGTTTGCAGGCTTAAGAAGCTTGTCGGAGGTCTCACACCTCTTGACATGGGCACGAGCCTGAAATCCCAATTTCAGCCCTTGGAACATCTCATATGTTCCATGATGTTTCTAAAACATCTTCGGCACCTCAATTCTAAACTGTTTAACATTACTGAACTATCACGTAGTCATCAAAACGTTTATGTCAGATGTTCGCAACATCCGCACATGACGTTCGAGGTTCAGCACACCGAGCGGTGCATTAAGGACATAAGCCTTCTGCACAGCAATGAGGACAATCCTCAGTTTACGGACCTAGTCCGCATAGTTGCTACTATCAACTTTCAACTAAATTTTCTCTAGGAACATATCTTAAACAGTAGAACTAAAGTGTAAGCTACGACATAATTTGCAAAGACCTTTTGACTATGTTCATTATAATTAAGTTCATCTGGTGAACTCCCACTCAGATAGACAACCCTCTAGTCATCTAAGTGATACATGATCCGAGTCAACTAGGACGTGTCCGATCATCACGTGAGACGGACTAGTCATCATCGGTGAACATCTCTATATTGACCGTATATACTATACGACTCATGTTCGACCTTTCGGTCTCTTGTGTTCCGAGGCCATGTATGTACATGCTAGGCTCGTCAAGTCAACCTAAGTGTTTTGCATGTGTAAATCTGGCTTACACCCGTTGTATGTGAACGTTAGAATCTATCACACCCGATCATCATGTGGTGCTTCGAAACAACGAACTTTCGCAACGGTGCACAGTTAGGGGGAACACTTTCTTGAAATTTTAGGAGGGATCATCTTATTTATGCTACCGTCGTTCTAAGCAAATAAGATGTAAACATGACAAACATCACATGCAAATCATAAAGTGACATGATATGGCCAATATCATCTTGCGCCTTTGATCTCCATCTTTGAGGCGCGGCATGATCACCTTTGTCACCGGCATGACACCATGATCTCCATCATCATGATCTCCATCATCGTGTCTTCATGAAGTTGTTTCGCCAACTATTACTTCCACTACTATGGCTAACGGTTAGCAATAAAGTAAAGTAAATACATGGCGTTTTCAATGACACGCATGTCATACAATAAATTAAGACAACTCCCATGGCTCCTGCCGGTTGTCATACTCATCGACCTGCAAGTCGTGATTCCTATTACAAGAACATGATCAATCTCATACATCACATATCATTCATCACATTCTTTTGGCCATATCATATCACATACCATACCCTGCAAAAACAAGTTAGACGTCCTCTAATTGTTTTTTGCATGTTTTACGTGGCTGCTATGGGTTTCAAGCAAGAACGTTTCTTACCTACGTAAAAGCCACAACGGTGATATGCCAATTGCTATTTACCCTTCATAAGGACCCTTTTCATTGAATCCGATCTGACTAAAGTGGGAGAGACTGGCACCCACTAGCCACCTTATGCAACAAGTGCATGTCAGTCGATGGAACCTGTCTCACGTAAGCGTACGTGTAAGGTCGGTCCGGGCCACTTCATCCCACAATGCCGCCGAATCAAGATAAGACTAGTAACGGTAAGCAAATTGAACAAATCATCGCCCACAACTACTTTGTGTTCTACTCGTGCATAGAATTTATGCATAGACCTAGCTCTGATACCACTGTTGGGGAACGTAGCAAAAATTCAAAATTTTCTACGCATCACCAAGATCAATCTATGGAGATTCTAGCAACAAGAGAGAGAGGGAGTGCATCTTTATACCCTTGAAGATCGCTAAGCGGAAGCGTTACAAGAACGTGGTTGATGGAGTCGTACTCACGGCGATTCAAATCGCGAAAGATCCAATCTAGCGCCAAACGGACGGCGCCTCCGCGTTCAACACACGTACAGCCTGGGGATGTCTCCTCCTTCTTGATCCAGCAAGGGGAGAGGAGAAGTTGAGGGAGAACTCTGACAGCACGACGACGTGGTGGTGGTAGAGCTCGTGGTTCTCCAGCAGGGCTTCGCCAAGCACTATGGAGAAGGAGGTGTAGGAGGAGGGAGGGCTGCGCCAGGGAAGAGGTGCGGCTGCCCTCCCACCCCTCCACTATATATAGGGGCAACGGGAGAGGGGGGCGCCCTAGGGTTTCCCCTAGGGGGCGGCGGCCAAGCAGATTGGATCTCCCTAGGGAAAATCCTAGGGAGACTTGCCCCCCAAGCCAAGCAGGTGGAGGATTGCCTCCCAAGCCAGGTGGAGGCGCCCCACCTCCCCAAATAACGTGGGAAAGGATGTGGGGGGCGCACCAACCCTTAGTGGGCTGGTTTTCCCCTTCCCCTTTGGCCCATGAGGCCCTCCAACACTTGACGGGGCTCCGGAAACACCTTTCGGTCATGCTGGCCATAACCTGGTACCCCCGGAACACTTCCGGACTCCAATACCCTTCGTCCAATATATCTATCTTCACCGCCGGACCAATTCGGAACTCCTCGTGACTTCCGAGATCACATCCGGGACTCTGAACTACCTTTGATAACCACATACTGTTTCCCATAACAACTCTAGCATCATCGAACCTTAAGTGTGTAGACCCTACGGGTTCGAGAATCATGCAGACATGACCGAGACATCTCTCCGGCCAATAACCAATAGCGGGATGTGGATACCCATGTTGGCTCCCACATGTTCCACGATGATCTCATCGGAGGAACCAGGATGTCGGGGATTCAATCAATCCCGTATACAATTCCCTTTGTCAATCGGTAGGTTACTTGCCCGAGATTCGATCGGCGGTATCCTATACCTTGTTCAATCTCGTTATCGGCAAGTCTCCTTACTCGTTCCATAATGCATGATCCCGTGACTAACTACTTAGTCACATTGAGTTCATTATGATGATGCATTACCGAGTGGGCCCAGAGATACCTCTCCGTCATACGGAGTGACAAATCCCAGTCTCGATTCGTGCCAACCCAACAGACACTTTCGGAGATACCTGTAGTGCACCTTTATAGCCACCCAGTTACGTTGTGACATTTGGTACACCCAAAGCATTCCTACGGTATCCGGGAGTTGCACAATCTCATGGTCTAAGGAAATGATACTTGACATTAGAAAAGCTTTAGCAAACGAACTACACGATCTTGTGCTATCTTAGGATTGGGTCTTGTCCATCACATCATTCTCCTAATGATGTGATCCCGTTATCAATGACATCCAATGTCCATGGTCAGGAAACCATAACCATCTATTGATCAACGAACTAGTCAACTAGAGGCTCACTAGGGACATGTTGTGGTCTATGTATTCACACATGTATTACGGTTTCCAGTTAATACAATTATAGCATGAACAATAGACAATTATCATGAACAAGGAAATACAATAATAACCATTTTATTATTGCCTCTGAGGCATATTTCCATCAGGTTCGGCCTCGGATCGCCGGGCTCAAACGGGCCGAGCCGGTGGATTTCGGCATCTTTGGGGCGCGATTGGTTTTTTTCCGGTGCCGGCGCCCCAAAAATTGCCCTGGGGCGGCTGTTGGGGGCACGGCTGGAGATGCTCTTATGAACTAAATCAAGCCAAAACATGGAAATGAGTAAAGAGGAGATAAAGGAGATCAAGTGGGAGGCGCACAGAAATGACGACGTTCCATACGACTGCATATGCTCGTATGCGCAGTTGTATGGCCTGCCAGGGGCGCCCTTTGATCCAATGCTACAAATACTATGAAGGGGCCAATGCCTGAAAGACCAAAGAACGTCATCAAAGCCTCCATCTTCGTCATCTACAACAACCCTAGCCGCCGTCATATCCCATCTACATCTCCATTGCAACCACCATCTCCACCACCGTAGTATTCATCCAACTAGCCATACTTTTTAATGGGGCATCACATCCGGCATCTATTGTAAGACATATTATGAATCAATCTATCTTCATGATGTGTTCTTCAATGGTTTCTCCTTGCGATCTGATCTTTATGTGTGAGTTGTTCGGTAAGGGCCATGATTTGAGGCATAGACCTACCACCGATGTATTTGTTGGAGGGGTCGATGGAAGTACTTTGAATTAATGTCTCGTATGTGTGGCTGATACGTCTCCATCGTATCTATAATTTTTGATTGTTTCATGCCAATATTATTCAACTTTTACATACTTTTGGCAACTTTTTATATGATTTATTTGGACTAACTTACTTATCCAGTGCCTAGTGCCAGTTCCTATTTGTTGCCTGTTTTTGTATCGCATAAAATCCATATCAAACGAAGTCCAAACGTGATGCAACTCCACGAAGAATTATTTTGGAATATTTGTGATTTTTGGGAGTTGGAATCACCGCAAACGGAGGCCCACGCGGACCACAATACACCAGGGCGCGCCCTAGGCCCCTGGCGCGTGGTGGTGGGTTGTGCTCACCTCGTACGTCGGTTGGAGCTGTACTTCGGGTGCAAGGAAGCTTATATCAGGAAAAAAATCGTGTAAAAAGATCAGCGCAATCGGAGTTATGGATCTCCGGAATATAATAAACGATTTTCGGCTAGAACAGGGGAGCGCGAAAAAGAAGAGAACAGAGAGGGAGATCCAATCTCGGAGGGGCTCTCGCCCCTCCCATGCCATGGAAGCCAAGGACCAGAGGGTAAACCCTTCTCCCACATAGGGAGGAGTCCAAGGAAGAAGAAGAAGGAGGGGGGCTCTCTCCCCCTCGCTTCCGGTGGCGTCGGAGTGCCGCCGGGGCAACGATCGCGACGACGATCTACATCAACAATCTTGCTACCGTCAACACCAACTTTCTCCCCCTCTATGCAGCGGTGTAACACCTCTTCTCCTTGATGTAATCTCTACTTAAACATGGTGCTCAACTACATATATTATTTCCCAATGATCTATGGTTATCCTATGATGTTTGAGTAGATCCGCTTTGTCCTATGGGTTAATCGTGATCTTGGTTGGTATGATTGTATATTTTATTTATGGTTCTGTCCTATGGTGCCCTCCATTCTCGCGCAAATGTGAGGGGCCCCCGCTGTATGGTGTTGCAATATGTCCATGGTTTGCTTATTGTCAGTGTTGCGGGGGTGACAGCAGCCTAAACGTGGATAAGTGGGTTATGGCGTATGGGAGTAAAGAGGACTTGATACTTCATGCGATGGTTGGGTTTCACGAACTTAATGATCTTTAGTAGTTGCGGATACTTGCTAGAGTTCCAATCATAAGTGCATATGATCCAAGTAGAGAAAGTATGTTAGCTCATGCCTCTCCCTCATATAAAATTACAAGAATGATTACCGGTACTTGTTATCGATTGCCTAGGGACAAATGACTTTCTTGTTGACAAAAGGTATCCACTTTTATTACCTCGCAATTTATTCATGGTTTTATTCTTGCAAAGTACTCGTAGCTTTATTCTCGCAAAATAGTTTCATACTTGTTCTAGGTAAAGCAAATGTCAAGTGTTTGTAGAGTTGTATCGGTGGTCGATAGAACTTGAGGGAATATTTGTTCTGCCTTTAGCTCCTCGTTGGGTTCGACACTCTTATTTATCTAAGAAGGCTACAAACGATCCCCTGTACTTGTGGGTTATCAAGACCTTTTTCTGGCGCTGTTGCCGGGGAGCAATAGTGTGGGTGAATATTCTCGTGTGTGCTTGTTTGCTTTATCACTAAGTAATTTTTTTTCTCTTGTTTTCTATCTTTAGTTATGGGTAGGAAATGCAAAATACCAAAAAAAATAGTTGTACCTGCCAAACCAATGGTTGAAGAACCACCCAAAATCTATCATACTACTGAAACTTTCTACTTGGATCATCTTCGATCCATTTGTGCTCGTGCTGAAAACCCAACTAGCTTAGTTTAGGGAAAAACATTAGATGAGCATGCTTGTTTTGTGCGACATCGTTTATCTGAAAAAGGTAAACTTTTACAGCATCAAATTAATAATATGCAATGCTATGCTTGGATTTTTTTGTGAATTATATGATGTTACTTGTTGTTCTGAAGACCCTAAGAAACACCTTCCCAACCAATGTGAGTTTATTGATAATGGAATCGTATATTCTTATGCCAAAGGTGTTTATAATTACTTTGATATCGAACAAATTGAAGAATTTGTTGCTTTTAAGGGTGCTTATGAAATTGCTTCTTTGATTGAAAAGTATGATGCTACTCTTTACAAATCTGAAAATCTTGCCATACTTAAATATTGTTATGATAATTATGCTTCTAATGCCTATGTTAAACCATATATTGAGGACTCCTCCGCTATCCAAGAAGAGACTAACATTTTGCAGGAGTCTATGGAAGAAGAAATTGATGAAACTGTGAGCTCATTGGATGAAAAAGATGATGAGGTGAGCGAAGAACAAAAGGAGGTAGAGCGGATTAGCTACCCGTGCCCACCATCTAATGAGAGTAACTCATCCACTCATACATTGTTTAATGTCCCTTCGTTCTTACCAAAGGATGAATGTTATGATAATTGATATGATCCTATTGATTCGTTTGAAATATCCCTTTTTGATGATGCTTGCTATGCTTGTGGCCAAGATGTCAATATGAATTATGCTATCGGAGATGAACTTGCTATTGTTCCTTTTGTTAAATATGAAATTGTTGCTATTGCACCCACACATGATAGTCCTATTATCTTTTTGAATCTCCAAACTACATTATATCGGAGAAGTTTTCTCTTATTAAGGATTATATTGATGTGTTGCCTTTTACCATTGCACATGATAATTTTGATGAATGCAATATGCATGTGCTTGCTGCTCCTACTTCCAACTACTATGAGAGAGGAACTACATCTCCACCTCTTTATGTTTCCAACATGATAAAATTGCAAGAAACTACTTATGCTATGTATTGGCCTTTACTTGATGTGCATGAATTGTTCTTGTATGACATGCCGATGCATAGGAAGAGAGTTATATTTCGTCATTGCTTGATATATGTTGCTTTGTGCTCACTACTAAATGCCAAATCATTGTTAATTAAAATTGGCTTTGATATACCTTGGGATCCGGGTGGATTCATTACTTGAGCACTTTATGCCTAGCTTAATGGCTTAAAAGAAAGCGCTGCCAGGGAGACAACCCGGAAGTTTTAGAGAGTCATTTATTTATGTTGAGTGCTTTTATAAAGTTTAAAAACAAAAAAAAATATAGAGGGGAACCCAAAACTTTTCAAAAAGGGAAGTGAAAGTGAGAGAGACAAGCATTGTTGAAGTTGGGGAGCTCCTTGAACTTTGTTCATGCTCATGGAAACTTTGTGAATCTTAATTAAAGAAACTTTTCAACAAAAATAATTATCCTCTTGTACAGTTCCATTGTATTACAAAAATAATGTGCCAAGATTTGCCTTTAGGATGGGTAGACTGCTTGTTGGTTTGTGCGGTGCAAAACAGAAACTTTGGCTGTAGTGCGCGATTTTACATTTTCTTACTGGAGCGTCAAACGAGTATGAAACCTTTTGTATTGTCTTTCTATACAAAGTGTTTATTTTCCTAATTTTCTCAGAATTTTTAGAGTTACATAAATATGGTGGATGTTCAAATCTTTACAGACTATCCTGTTTTCACAGATTGCTGTTATAGCTTCGCTATTTGCGTATGTTTGAATTCTTGCTGAAGCCTCCTTGACTTGGGGCCATACACTTGTGATAGAATACAGTGAGTAATGTTTGTTTATAATTATACAACAATGTTGCAGCAGTACATGATGGGATTTCATTGCCATTTTCATTAACCCCACCACTAAAAGTTCATTTAAGTTTTGTGTGGATGAAGTGTTCGAAGATCGAGGAGGTCTCGGTATGAGGAGAAGGAGGAGAGGAAAGAGCTCAAGCTTGGGGATTTCAAAGGCACCCCAAGTAAGTATTCAAGGAGACTCAAGCATCTAAGCTTGGGGATGCCCCGGAAGGCATCCCATCTCTCTTCAACAAGTATCGGTATGTTTTCGGATTCATTTTGTTCATATGATATGTGCAAATCTTGGAGCGTCTTTTGCATTTAGTTTTCACTTTGCTTTTATGCACCATGCTGGTATGAGATAGTCCATGGTTGATTTATAGAATTCTCATTGCACTTCATTTATATCTGTTGAGTATGGCTTTATAGAATGCTTCGTGTGCTTCACTTATATCATTTGAAGTGTGGATTGCCTGTTTCTCTTCACATAGAATGCTCTTTTGTTTCACTTATATTTGTTAGAGCATGGTCTTTTGTAGAAAGAATTGAACTCTCATGCTTCACTTATATCTATTTAGAGAGTCAACATGAATTGGTCAATTGCATGGTTAGTCATAAAATCCTACATAAAACTTATGGAACACTGAATATGATATGTTTGATTCCTTGTAATAGTTTTGCGATATAGAGATGATAAATATGTAGGAAGTACTAGTAAACGGTTGTGGTTAAGTAAGAATATTGGTGTTAAGGTTTGTGACCCCCGAAGCATGCACGTATACTCTCTCATTATGGTATGGAAGTTGGAGCGCAATTTATCCTTGATTGTTGAGGGAGTCCTGGACTAGGGGGTGTCCGGATAGCCGAACTATCATCATCGGCCGAACTCCAAGACTATGAAGATACAAGATTGAAGACTTCGTCCCGTGTCCGAATGGGACTTTCCTTGGCGTGGAAGGCAAGCTTGGCGACACGAATATGTAGATCTCCTACTATTGTAACCGACTCTATGTAACCCTAGCCCTCTCCGGTGTCTATATAAACCGGATGGCTTTAGTCCGTAGGACGAACAACAATCATACCATAGGCTAGCTTCTAGGGTTTAGCCTCCTTGATCTCGTGGTAGATCTACTCTTGTAATACCCACATCATCAATATCAATCAAGCAGGACATAGGGTTTTACCTCCATCAAGAGGGCCCGAACCTGGGTAAAACATCGTGTCCCTTGTCTCCTGTTACCATCCGCCTAGACGCACAGTTCGGGACCCCCTACCCGAGATCCGCCGGTTTTGACACCGACATTGGTGCTTTCATTGAGAGTTCCTCTGTGCCGTCGCAATCAGGAGGGATGCCTTTTCCCGTCTTTAAAGACGGCGCCGTCGTCAAGGGAGCTTTGGCCCCCGGCCAAACTATCCGGCTAGGCGGTTTTCTTATGACCGCCTGTTCGGCCGCCGCTCCGACAATGACCTCTCGAGTCATCAAAAGCGATCTTCACGTCAACTCGGAATTCGCCGAGCAGCTAGATCCGATGGAGCTCTCCTCCGTAAATGAGCTCTTGGATCGCATCGCCGCCCTGGGAGTCGCCACGGACTACGATCAGATTGGGCTTAAAACCGATCTGAGAGAAATTAACTCTCCCCAGGCTACCCACCACGTTGTCGTGGTAGAGGAACAACGCGGCGACTCTTCCTCTATGTTAAAGACCAGTTATGTCCGGATTCCCGATCCCTTCATGCCGGATTCCCGCGGAGGGACGGATGTCAATCAAGTACTGAACCTAAAGTCAGGCATCGGACCAGATTTGTTGGATAACATCCAGCAATCCAAGCTTCCAAATCCGGAAACTTCTCGGCCTTTGAGCCTCAGATCGGGCGGGGTTCCGAATTTAATTCCGCCCGCCCACCCAAACATAAGCGATCTATCTCAAATACGGCAAGAGCCCGATGAAACAGTACATCACTACTGGGCCAGATTCCTCCTGGTCATGGACAGGATAAAAGACTGCCGTGAGGAAAGCGCAATCTCAATTTTCTGCAACAATTGCACGGACAAGGGAATCATGAACGCCATAAGTCGTCGCGAAGTTACACGCTTCGCCGATCTGGCGACCATAGTACAAAAATACTGTGCGATGGAGAGTGCCTGGAAAACCGAAACCAGGTTTTGGGACAATCCGGCCCTGAATACAACCCTAGTTCGAAATAAAAGGGTGCGTCATACTCAAGCACCTGGGTTAAAAACCAAAAAGCAAAAACCCCCTAAAGGGCACGGAACCGTACTGGAGGGATGGCTCAACGGACCCTGTAAAATCCACAGTACGGAGGGCGCCACTCCAACACATAGCCTTCGAGCATGTTGGATATTACGGCAGGTGGCCAAAAGTGGCGAAGGCTTTCTAGCCCCGGGCAACCAGCCCAACAGTACCAGTACGGTATTAACAGTCTTCGAGACTTTCGCATCAAATAACATGCGGAAACGAACAATCCGCAGCCTCGCCGAAGTCTACCAAGTAGCAACAACAAATCCATGGAGCGACACGGCTATCACCTTCAATGCCAGCGACGAACCTAAATTCCGAACAGCTCGAGCACCAGCCGCATTGGTCCTCAGTCCGATAGTGGACGGCTTTCGTCTTACCAAGGTACTCATGGATGGCGGCAGCGGATTAAACCTCATCTACGAGGAAACCCTCCAAAAAATGGAAATTGACTGGAGCCGCATTGAGCGAAGCAGCACAACCTTCAGAGGAATAATCCCTAGTCGAGAAGTACGCTGCACAGATAAAATCACACTAGACGTAGTGTTCGGCTCGCCGGACAATTACAGGTCCGAAGAGGTCACGTTCCAAGTGGCCCCATTCGGCAGCGGATATCACGCCTTGTTAGGGCGAGAGGCATTCACAATCTTCCAAGCTATACCCCATTACGGGTACATGAAGCTCAAAATGCCCGGGCCCAATGGAATAATCACTCTTGTCAGTGATCCAGATATAGCACTCCGCGCTGAAAATAAGACAGCCGCACTGGCCCTAGAGGCACTATCCGAAGCCCTAGCGGCAGAGGAACTCACTACGCTGCGCTCCACGGTGGATAGGGACGATGTGATACTCGATAAGAGGTCTAAGTCCACCTCTTTTAAACCAGCAGACGAAATAGTCAAATTCCAGGTCCATCCAACGGACCCTACAAAGACGGCCTCCATTGGGGCACAATTACATCCTGATGTAGAAGCCGCACTACGAGAATTCCTTCGGGAAAATTGGGACATTTTTGCCTGGCACCCTTCAGACATGCCAGGAATCCCACGCAGGCTGGCAGAACACAGCCTAAATATCCTAAAAGGATTCAAGCCAGTCAAACAGGCTCTTCGGTGATTTTCCGAACCCAAAAGACAGGCAATGGGAGAGGAGCTAGCCAAACTCTTAGAAGCCGGATTCATCAGAGATATAAAACATCTAGACTGGCTAGCCAACCTGGTAATGGTACCAAAAAAGGACAAATCCTAGCGCCTTTGTGTCGATTTCAAAGACCTTAACAAGGCCTGTCCAAAGGACCCTTTCCCTCTCCCTCGCATCGACCAAATCATCGACACCACCGCAGGGCATGATTCATTGTGCTTCCTCGACGCATACTCCGGATACCATCAAATCAAGATGGCGGAAAAAGACCAGGCCACAACGGCATTCATTACTCCGTACGAACCATTCTGCTTCAACACAATGCCCTTCGGACTCAAAAACGCTGGCGCAACATATCAGCGCATTATTCAGACATGTCTGGCCACCCAGATAGGCAAAACAATGGAGGCGTACGTAGACGATGTGGTCGTTAAGACCGAACACGTCGAAACTCTAATAGACGATTTGAGGCTTACATTCGACAACCTCCGAGCATACGACATTAAGCTCAACCCGGAAAAATGTGTTTTCGGCGTACCAGCCGGAAAGCTCTTGGGCTTCATTGTATCCGGTAGAGGAATTGAAGCAAACCCAGCCAAGATCCGGGCTCTGTCACAATTGGATATCCCAAAAGACCTCAAACAAATACAAAAATTGACGGGATGCGTGGCGCCTCTAAGCCGCTTCATCTGCCGTTTGGGAGAAAAGGCGCTGCCCCTCTATCGCCTCCTCCGGCGCACCGAACACTTTGAATGGACGGATGCTGCCATGGCCGGACTCGAAGAAATTAAGGCCATATTGGCAACAAATCCGGTCCTAGCCGCGCCCAACTTGGGCGAACCTATGTTATTATATATCGCGGCAACACATCAAGTTGTCAGCGCCGTACTCGTCGTCGAACGAGAAACAGAAGGGCAAAAATTCCCTCTTCAAAAACCAGTGTACTACGTATCCACTGTCTTAACTCCATGCAAGTCCCGGTACCCACATTATCAAAAGATAGCGTACGCGGTGTTCATGGTATCCCGGAAGCTGCGACACTACTTTCAAGAGTGTTCCATAACGGTGGCCTCCGAAGTACCTCTCAACGATATTATAAATAATCGCGACGCGACGGGCAGGATTGCAAAATGGGCCATTGAGCTCTTACCATTTGACATAACCTACAAACCACGGCGAGCTATCAAGTCGCAAGTTTTGGCTGACTTCATCGCCGAATGGACCGAAGCCGAACTCCCTAAAGAGTACGGCGCATATTCCAATTGGATCATGCATTTCGACGGCTCCAAAATGTTGGCTGGCTTGGGGGCTGGCGTCGTCTTGACGTCCCCAACCGGAGACACAGTCCAATACGTACTTCAAATAATGTACACGGACTCCAACAATGCAGCCGAATACGAGGCCCTTCTACATGGCCTCCGGATGGCAATCTCCATGGGTATTCAACGCCTAGAGGTGCGCGGGGATTCAAACCTCGCAATATCCCAAGTAAATGGAGACTTTGACGCCAAGGATCCGAAAATGGCAGCCTACCGTAACGCCGTCCTAAAAATGTCAGCCCGGTTCGAAGGACTCGAATTCCACCATGTAGCCCGGGATAATAACCAGGCAGCAGACGTGTTGGCACGCATCGGCGCAAAACGCGACGCCGTCCCTCCAAACATCTTCCTGGAACGGCTCTTTAAGCCATCCGTATTATGGGAAGAGGAGCCCGGAAATAACAACCCGGAACCAACTGCACCACCCAACACAGAACATTCTGACACAATCGGTGGCTCAGCCAATGAAATAACACCTTCAGCCCACGAAATAATGGCAGTAATTGCCCCGTGGACGGAACCATTCCTAGCCTACTTAATCAGGCAGGAACTTCCCGAAGACCAAAATGAGGCCCGCTGCATAGTTCGGCGATCTAAAGCCTACAAGGTCCATGAGGGAGAACTTTATAAGAAAAGCACAACCGGAGTCCTTCAAAGGTGTATCTCCGAAGAGGAAGGGCGAAATCTCCTGGCTGAAATTCACGCCGGACTCGGCGGGCACCACGCTGCAGCCCGGGCCCTTGTAGGCAAGGCCTTCCGTACAGGATTTTATTGGCCGACAGCCCGGGCAGATGCTCAGGACTTAGTCCAACGATGCGTTGGTTGCCAGCTCTTTGCTAATCAAAGCCACATGCCACCCACCGCCCTCAAAACTATACCCATCACTTGGCCGTTCGCGGTCTGGGGGCTTGACATGGTTGGACCCCTTAAAGGGGGAACCCACAAGCACAAATACTTATTGGTCATGGTGGACAAATTCACCAAATGGATAGAGGCCAAGCCGGTTAAAACGGCAGAATCCGGACCTATGATAGACTTCATATCCGGGGTAGTACACCGTTTTGGCGTCCCCCACAGCATCATCACTGATAACGGCACGAATTTCACGGCCGACGAGGTTAAACTCTGGTGCAAAAACATGGGCATCAAGCTCGACTACGCTTCAGTCTACCACCCTCAAACTAACGGTCAAGTGGAACGAGCAAATGGTCTAATCATGAGCGGCATTAAACCCAGATTAGTGCGGTCCCTCACAGAATCTAACACGCACTGGGTAGAGGAGCTCGACTCCGTACTCTGGGGGCTGCGGACCACGCCAAACCGCACTACCGGATTCACACCATTTTTTATGGTATACGGCGCCGAGGCAGTTTTGCCCTGCGATATAATTCATGACTCACCTCGCGTGCGCATGTACGAAGAAAGAGAAGCCGAGTTGGATCGGCAGGACAGTTTGGACGCCTTAGAGGAGGAGCGCGACGTGGCAAAATCCCGTTCCGCATTCTATCAGCAGCAGGCTCGAAGATATCAAAGCAGAGAAGTACGGGCCAAAACTTACAATGTTGGCGAGCTAGTTCTACGCCTGCCGGACAAGAAAAAGGACAAACTTAAGCCCAAGTGGGAAGGTCCCTTCATCATCGACCAAGTCCTTACCGGCGGTGCATACCGTCTATGCAACGCATCTAACAACCGACTCGAGCCAAACCCATGGAACGCAGCCCGTCTCCGAAGATTCTACGCCTAGCGCCGGACTCAGAGTTCGTCTCCTTCCTCCGTCCACCTTTCATATTTTTTCGCTGTCTTTGTTTTCCCTCCTTTTTCCTCCCTCTTTCAGTACAAGCCTCTTGAGGGCTGATCTGCGCTTTGTTCGCACTCACTCGATGTGCTACTCGCACTCGTTATACCTGGGGGCTTCTTTAACAGAAGCTTATCTATATGGGCTTCATGCCCAACACATGTGTCATACTTCCGCATGTACCTTTTACTCACCATTATATGCATCGATATGACTTAAGTTTTGGCCAAGCCGGGTTGCCTGGCTCCTGTGCTTACCCCTACGTTCCCGTTTGTTCGGCTAGGAGGTAAAGGGAGCACCTCTGCGATTGTTACTGCCGGGTCAGCCGGATGTGTACCTCAGACTGGGTGAAGCCGAAGGCTAGCGTTCTTAAGGGAATATTCGGTCGGTGACCTGAAAGATGATTTATTACTTATTTATTTATCTGCCCCCAGATGCTTTTTCTGCTCTTTTCGCAGTCCGGTCATGCACTTTAGGGCATGCCTCCCAGGGAAAGGAACCCCTAACGGAACTATTCTCCCTGGAAGATGTTTCTTACTAACCATGTAATATAACATAGCTAGTTGGGCACTTGTCTGATAAAGCACTTATGACCCCTACGCCTTGTCTCCATGCATGCCCCGGTTTTTTTATAACCGTAAGGGTATTCGGACACACTCCGGACTGTTGGGTCCCGAGGTTGAAGCGAAAAGGTCCGCAAAGACAAACGATCTACAATCCGGCTAGAAGGCATTTTACATGTCATTTTAAATTACATCGTCAAACTGACTGATTGTACTCCTCTTCAATCCCATCTAACAGGCTGTCTAATTTACAGTCCTGTTGGGAATATTTCGCGGCCAACTCTACTTGGCCGTACATCAGGCTCACAGGGATCTCCTTCCCATCGGGCCCCGCAGGTCCGACCTCGGCCATGTGGTTTGGATCAGACTTCGGGTACCGCGTCTTCACCATGGCCCAGGCCTCCCTGGCGCCTTGACGGCAGGCTGATATCTTCCACAGACGGAGACGCCGCCGTACTCCCTGAAGCTTCTCAGCAAGCCCTCCAAGACCCTCGGGTAGGGAGACGGAAGGCCATAAGGCCTGAACGACGCCGCTCATCGCCTGCCGAACACGTTCGTGCAGTTGCAGCAGCTCGGGAAGAGGGTCTCCCGTGGAACCAGGCATCTCCTCCGCCGGACGACCCGTGAGCACACCTACAGACACATTTCTGTCAATCGACTTCCTCGCCGAACTCTTCTTTTCAAAAGAGTTTGCTCAAGCACTTACTATAAATGCCGCGACGAAGCCGCCGATTCTCCTTTACGGAGTTAGACAGCTGGACCCGAACATCTTTTAGTTCTTCGCCCAGCTGGGTGTTGGCATCTTGGAGTTTGTTCCTCTCCTGCTGCACCCTCATAAGCACCTTCTCGCCGGCCTTCAGCTGGCGCAGCAGATGTTGCTTGTCCGGATCTAGTCCGGCACCCTCTGCAATATTATTGTCAGACTATACACACGCCACACTTCATAAACTATTTCTCTTTTCGAAATATGAATTACCAGAGGGGGTCTCTGTGGCTCCCCCGGCAGCGGCTAGTGCGGCCTCAAGTTGGGCCTTGCATTCTTGAAGCTCCTGGGACAGGTGGGTATCCTTCTCTGTTAGCTCCTGCATAACAAATGATCCTTAAATCAGTTAGTTTAACTATTTTAAGTCTCGGGGGCTACTGGCATATATAACTATTAAAATTCCTCACCCGTATGTCTTTTACATACTGCTCCGTGGCTCTGGTTAAACCATCTTGAGCAGCACGGAGGTGCATGTCTCCCGCATTAAAGGCATTCAGTGCCTCTGGGGAGAAACACGCGTCACGAAGAACTGTTCGACGGCGCCTGTGATTCATGGCGCTCTCCACCTCAGACCTGGTGGCGGACAACCTGTCGGCATCCTCCGTTGGAGGAGCATCCGGCTCGCGCCTTGCGCTCGCCTCCCTCTCCGGACCAGGCGTTGGAGCTTGGCTGGCGGAGGCTTGGTTGGCAACCTCTCCGGACTCAGTCCGGCGAGCGCTCTTTCTCCTGGAAGAATCACGAGCATTAATATACCTCCCAGGAGTCTTTCCCTTAAAGGACAATGGTGCGCCATACCTTTGCGGCGACGTTTCGATTCGCGCCGCACTCCTCTTCCGCCTGCTGGGCCGCACTGACCTTGGTTGGTCGGTCGCCGCGGGCTCGGCTTCCCGCCGAAAAGGCACCTCCTGCGAAGCACCGTTGGTACACGATGGTCAGAAATAAGCATTAAAAAGGTAACGGTGTCAGGACTTCGGTCGTACTCACCTGGGAAGCCGGGGATAAACCGGGGTAGTCAGCCATAATGGCGACTAGAGCATTGTCTATGCTGAGCTGGTGGAACACCCCGTCAATCAGTTCCACCGTTATGTCCGGATCCTCTCCGGCGGCCGGATCAAGGGATCTTCCCGGATCCTCGGGTTGTGGAGTCGGGCTTTCTATGCCCTCCACATCCCGGCGCAGTTCCTGCGTCGAAATCATAAAGTAAGACACTTATCTTTGAAAGCACGGATCAGATATATAAACATCCGCTTACCCAGCTCCGAGGGTTATTCATGGAGAATCCATTCAATGGACTCGTGCGGAGGAAGTCCTCCTTCTCCCCCTTGTACAAGCCGGACAGGATCTTCACCAGATCGGCGGCCGATCCCGGCCCCTTGCGGCCATGACGGGTGGCGTCATTCTCCCCGTTGAAATCCCACATGGGGTGGCCCCTATATTGGAGCGGCTGCACCCCTCGCATAATGCATGTGGCCATGACTCCAATCATGGTTAATCCGGAATGGGCCAGTAACCGTATCCGGCCCATCAGATAATGGACGCTCCTATCATCTTCCAGTTGAGGGCTCCGCGGGCGCCAACTCAGGCGTTTCTTCAAAGGAGCGTTGCTAAACTCCGGGAGGCCGATCCGAACTGGATCCGGCAGCGGGGCGTCTTCCATATAGAACCACTCCGAAGGCCAGTCTTCGGACGCCTTCTTCGGGGTTCCGGATAGATATCCGGTCCCGGCGATGCGCCATATTTCGGCTCCACCCACTTGATATGTCGACCCCTCGTGAGAACGGGGTACGAGGCAAAACAGTCTCTTCCACAGTGCAAAATGGGGCTCGATGCCCAAGAACAGCTCGCAAACAGCTACAAAGCCCGCGATGTGCAAAATGGAGGCAGGTGTGAGGTGGTGAAGTTGGAGTCCGTAGAACTCCAGGAGCCCCCGGAGAAACGGATGTATGGGAAATCCGAGTCCCCTTATTAAGTAGGGACGAAGCATACCCGCTCTCCTTTGGAGGGATTGGGGACGCTCTCTGCCTGCTTCCCTCCCTTGTAGGTGGCAAGTCCGGCTCGAACCGGAACCATAAAGGCTGGGGGAAGGTATCCCTCTGCTTGGAGCGTCACTAACTCGCTATGCGGGACTGAGCATCTCCTCCAATCTCCTGGCTGAGGACTGGGAGCGCGAGAAGAGGAGCCGCGTCGACTATCCATGTTGGAATGGATTCTTGTCAGATGCGCTTCAATGAATACTTGCGGAAGGAGGATGGTGTGATTCGGATCTGGATCCACGCCTCTCTTATAGGCGGCTTACTCGCGCAGCTAGGGGGGTAAAACGTAAAAATACCCTGGCTTTTCGCATTCATGCAACACGTGGAAGAGGGCCATTATTGGACGTGGAAGCCAAGGAGCGCAACATTTATGAAGAAACCGGACACTATTCGGCTAACACATGGAACATGGAGGAGAACCCGCCTTGCAAACGCCGAAGACAACATACGCGCCGGACTCGTCGTCATTGAAGCCTGGTTCGGGGGCTACTGAGGGAGTCCTGGACTAGGGGGTGTCCGGATAGCCGAACTATCATCATCGGCCGGACTCCAAGACTATGAAGATACAAGATTGAAGACTTCGTCCCGTGTCCGGATGGGACTTTCCTTGGCGTGGAAGGCAAGCTTGGCGATACGAATATGTAGATCTCCTACTATTGTAACTGACTCTATGTAACCCTAGCCCTCTCCGGTGTCTATATAAACTGGATGGCTTTAGTCCGTAGGACGAACAACAATCATACCATAGGCTATCTTCTAGGGTTTAGCCTCCTTGATCTCGTGGTAGATCTACTCTTGTAATACCCACATCATCAATATCAAGCAAGCAGGACGTAGGGTTTTACCTCCATCAAGAGGGCCCGAACCTGGGTAAAACATCGTGTCCCTTGTCTCCTGTTACCATCCGCCTAGACGCACAATTCGGGACCCCCTACCCGAGATCCGCCGGTTTTGACACCGCAATTGTCTTCCTTATGACTGGCGGTCGGGGACGAGCTATGGTCTTTTCCTACTAATCTATCCCCCTAGGGGCATGCGTAGTAGTACTTTGCTTCGAGGGCTAATAAACTTTTGCAATAAGTATATGAGTTCTTTATGACTAATGTGAGTCCATGGATTATACACACTCTTACCTTTCCGCAATTTGCTAGCCTCTACAGTACCGTGCATTACCCTGTCTCACCTCTAGATGTGGTGCAAACTTCACAGGTGCATCCAAACCCCGTGATATGATACGCTCTATCACACATAAGCCTTATTATATCTTCCTCAAATCAGCCACCATACCTACCTATTATGGCTTTTCCATGGCCATTCCGAGATATATTGCCATGCAACTTCCACCGCTTCCGTTTGACGACTTGAGCATTCATTGTCATATTGCTTTGCATGATCATATAGCTGACATAGTAGTTGTGGCTCAGCAACCGTGCATCATTTTTCATACATGTTACGCTAGATCATCTGTCAGAAGCATTCATATAGAGTCATATTTTGTCATAGGTATCTGCTACCTCTTGAGCATGCGTTGGTTTTTTCCTTGAAGAGGAAAGGGTGAAACAACAAAGTAGTGTAAGTATTTCCCTCAGTTTTTGAGAACCAAGGTATCAGTCCAGTAGGAGGCTCCTCACAAGTCCCTCGCACCTACACAAACAAAGAAGAACCTCGCAACCAACGCGATAAAGGGGTTGTCAATCCCTTCACGACCACTTGCGAAAGTGAGATCTGATAGAGATAATATGATAAGATAAATATTTTTGGTATTTTTATGATATAGATTGAAAAGTAAAGATTGCAAAATAAAGTAGATTGAAAACTTATATGATAGAGAATAGACCCGGGGGCCATAGGTTTCACTAGTGGCTTCTCTCAAGATAGCGTAATTATTACGGTGAGTGAACAAATAACTGTCGAGCAATTGATAGAAAAGTGCATAGTTATGAGAATATCTAGGCATGATCATGTATATAGGCATCACGTCCGCAACAAGTAGACCGACTCCTGCCTGCATCTACTACTATTACTCCACACATTGACTACTATCCAGCATGCATCTAGAGTATTAAGTTCATAAGAATAGAGTAACGCATTAAGCAAGATGACATGATGTAGAGGGATAAACTCAAGCAATACGATATAAACCCCATATTTTTATCCTTGATGGCAACAATACAATACATGCCTTGATGCCCCTGTTGTCACTGGGAAAGGACACCGCAAGATAGAACCCAAAGCTAAGCACTTCTCCCATTGCAAGAAAGAGCAATCTAATATGCCAAACCAAACTGATAATTCGAAGAGACTTGCAAAGATAACCAATCATACATAAAAGAATTCAGAGAAGATTCAAATATTTCTCATAGATAAACTTGATCATAAACCCACAATTCATCGGATCTCGACAAACACACCGCAAAAAGAGTTACATCAAATAGATCTCCAAGAAGATCGAGGAGAACTTTGTATTGAGATTCAAAGAGAGAGAAGAAGTCATCTAGCTAATAACTATGGACCCGAAGGTCTATGGTAAACTACTCACAACTCATAGGAGTGGCCTTGGTGATGATGTAGAGGCCCTCCGTGATTGATTCCCCCTCCGGCGGAGCACCGGAAAAGGCTCCAAGATGGGATCTCAGGGGTACAGAAGGTTGCAGTGGTGGAAATAGTTTTTCGTGGTGCTCCTGGATGGTTTCGGGGTACGTAGATATATATAGGCGAAGGAGGTAGGTCAGGGGAGCCATGAGGGGCCCACGAGGCAGCCCCCCCCACCCTAGGGCGTGCCCTACACCCTCGTGGCCGCCTCGGTTGCTTCTTGACATCTCCAAGTCTCCTGGATTGCGTTTGTTCCAAAAAGATTGCTCCCAAAGGTTTCATTCCATTTGGACTCCGTTTGATATTCCTTTTATGCGAAACACTAAAATAGACAAAAAAACAACAATTCGGGTTGGGCCTCCGGTTAGTAGGTTAGTCCCAAAAATGATATAAAAGTGTATAGTAATGCCCATAAACATCCAAATCGGGTAATATAATAGCATGGAACAGACTAAAATTATAGATACGTTGGAGACGTATCAAGCATCCCCAAGCTTAATTCCTGCTCATCCTCGAGTAGGTAAATGATAAAAACAGAATTTTTGATGTGGAATGCTACCTAGCATATTTTTCAATGTATTTTTCTTTATTGTGGCATGAATGTTCAGCTCCAAATGATTCAAAATAAAAGTTCATATTGACAAAAGAATAATAATACTTCAAGCATACTAACTAAGCAATCATGTCTTCTCAAAATAACATGGCAAAGGAAAGTTCATCCCTACAAAATCATATAGTTTGGTCATGCTCCATTTTTGTTACACAAGAATGCTCTCATCATGCACAACCCCAATGACAAGCCAAGCAATTGTTTCATACTTAAGTAATCTCGAGCGTGAGCGATGGATATAGCACTATGTGTGGAATAGAGTATAATGATAGGGGTTATGTGGAGAAGAAGAAAAAGGAGAAAGTCTCGCATCGACGCAGCTAACCAATGGGCTAGGGAGATGCCCATCAATTGATGTCAATGCAAGGAGTAGGGATTGCCATGCAACGGATGCACTAGAGCTATAAATGTATGAAAGCTCAACAAAAGAAACTCAGTGGGTGTGCATCCAACTTGCTTGCTCATGAAGACCTAGGGAATTTTGAGGAAGCCCATCGTTGGAATATACAAGCCAAGTTCTATAATGAAAGATTCCCACTTAGTAAATGAAAGTGACAACATAGGAGACTCTCTATCATGAAGACCATGGTGCTAATTTGAAGCACAAGTGTGGAAAAAGATAGTAACATTGTCCCCCCCTTTTTTGGGCCTTTTTTGGCCTTTCTTTTTCTTTTTTTATTTGGCCTTTCCTTTTTTTGGCCTTTTTTATAAGGGACAATGCTCTAAAAATGATGATCATCACACTTCTATTTACTTATAACTCATGAATTACAACTCGATACTAGAACAAAATATGACTCTATATGAATGCCTCCGGCGGTGTACCGGGATATGCATTGACTCAAGAGCGACATGTATGAAAAATTATGCATGGTGGCTTTGCCACAAATACGACAACTATATGATCATGCAAAAGCAATATGACAATGGTGAAGCGTGTCATAATAAGCGGAACGGTGCAAAGTTGCATGGCAATATATCTCGGAATGGCTATGGAAATGCCATAATAGGTAGGTATGGTGGCTGTTTTGAGGAAGATATAATGAGGTTTATGTGTGATAGAGCGTATCGTATCATAGGGTTTGGATGCACCGGCAAAGTTTGCACCAACTCTCAAGGTGAGAAAGGGCAATGCATGGTACCAAAGAGGCTAGCAATGATGGTAAGGTAAGAGTGCGTATAATCCATGGACTCAACATTAGTCATAAAGAACTCACATACTTATTGCAAAAATCTACAAGTCATAAAAAACCAAGCACTACGTGCATGCTCCTAGGGGGATAGATTGGTAGGAAAAGACCATCGCTCGTCCCCGACCGCCACTCATAAGGATGACAATCAAAGAACACATCATGCTTCAAATTTGTCACACAACGGTTACCATACGTGCATGATACGGGACTTGCAAACCTCAACACAAGTATTTCTCAAATTCACAATTACTCAACTAGCATGACTCTAATATTAGCACCTTCATATCTCAAAACAATTATCAAGCATCAAGTTGATCATAGTATTCAACTCACTTCCTATGATGGTTTTTATTATACCCAACTTGGATCCCACCATTCTAGGACCAATTTTATAACCATAGCAAATACCATGCTGTTCTAAAAGACTCTCAAAATAATATAAGTGAAGCATGAGAGATTAATAATTTCTACAAAATAAAACCACCGCCGTGCTCTAAAAAGATATAAGTGAAGTACTAGAGCAAAATTTTATAGCTCAAAAGGAAGCACATAGAGTATTCTAATAAATTCCGAATCATGCGTGTCTCTCCCAAAAGGTGTGTACAGCAAGCATGATTGTGGTAAACTAAAAAAGCAAAGACTCATATCATACAAGATGCTCCAAGCAAAACACATATCTGTTAGGGATCGTTGCAGAAATTAAAAAATTTCTACGCATCACCAAGATAAATCTATGGAGAGACTAGCAACGAGAGAGAGGGGAGTGCATCTTCATACCCTTGAAGACCGTGAAACGGAAGCATTGCAAGAACATGGATGAAGGAGTCGTACTCGTAGCGATTCAGATCGAGGTGGATTCCGATCTAAGCGCCGAACAACGGCACCTCCGTGTTCAACACACGTGCAGCCCGGTGATGTCTCATGCGCCTTGATCCAGCAAGGAGGAGGGAGAGGTTGAGGAAGAGAGCTCCAGCAGCAGCACGACGGTGTGGTAGTGGTGGAGCAGCAGTTCTTCGGTAGGGCTTCGCCAAGCTCACATGGAGGAGGAGAGGTGTTGGGGAGGGGGAGGGCTGCGCCTTGGATGTGTTGCGGCTGCCCTTCCTCTACCCCTCTATTTATACGGTGAAGGGGGAAGGGGGCCAGCCCCTCTAGATGAGATCTAGAGGGGGGGCGGCAGCCAAGGGGAGGGGGCTTGCCCCCCAAGCCAAGGGGGTCGCCCCCCTTAGGGTTCCCCCCAACCCTAGGCGCATGGGACCTAGGGGGGATGGCACCCAACCCACTTAGGGACTGGCTCCCTTCCATATACAGCCCACAAGGCCCTCCGGGGCAGGTGGACCCTCCCGGTGGTCCCAGTATAGTACCGGTAAACCCCCGAATACTTCCGGTGGCCATATGATGACTTCCCATACATAAATGTTCACCTCCGGACCATTCCGGAACTCCTCATGACGTCCGGGATCTCATCCGGGACTCCGAACAACATTCGGTAATCACATACAAATCTTCCATATAACCCTAGCGTAATCGAACCTTAACTGTGTAGACCCTACGGGTTTGGGAATCATGCAGACATGACCGAGACAACTCTCCGACCAATAACCAACAGCCAGATCTGGATACGCATGTTGGCTCCCACATGTTCCACGATGATCTCATCGGATGAACCACGATGTCGAGGATTCAAGCAATCCCGTATACAATTCCCTTTGTCAAGCGGTATGTTACTTGCCTGAGATTCGATCGTCGGTATCCCAATACCTCGTTCAATCTCATTACCGGCAAGTCACTTTACTCTTGCGTAATGCATGATCCCGTGACTAACCACTTAGTCACATTGAGCTCATTATGATGATGCATTACCGAGTGGGCCCAGAGATACCTCTCCGTCATACGGAGTGACAAATCCCACTCTCGATTCGTGCCAACCCAAAAAACACTTTCAGAGATACCTGTAGTGCACCTTTATAGTCACCCAGTTACTTGTGACGTTTGGTACACCCAAAGCACTCCTACTATATCTGGGAGTTACACAATCTCATGGTCTAAGGAAATGATACTTGACATTAGAAAAGCTTTAGCAGACGAACTACATGATCTTGTGCTATGCTTAGGATTGGGTCTTGTCCATCACATCATTCTCCTAATGACGTGATCTCGTTATCAATGACATCCAATGTCCATAGTCAGGAAACCATGACCATCTATTGATCAACGAGCTAGTCAACTAGATGCTCACTAGGCACATGTTGTGGTCTATGTATTCACACATGTATTACAGTTTCCGGTTAATATAATTATAGCATGAACAATAGACAATTACCATGAACAAGGAAATATAATAATAATCATTTTATTATTGCCTCTAGGGCATATTTCCAACAGTCTCCCACTTGCACTAGAGTCAATAATCTAGTTACATTGTGATGAATCGTACACCCATAGAGTTCTCGCGTTGATCATGTTTTGCTCGCGGAAGAGGTTTAGTCAACGGATCTGCGACATTCAGATCCGTATGCACTTTGCAAATATCTATGTCTCCATCTTGAACATTTTCATGAATGGAGTTGAAGCGACGCTTGATGTGCCTGGTCTTCTTGTGAAACCTGGGCTTCTTGGCAAGGGCAATAGCTGCAGTGTTGTCACAGAAGAGAGTCATCGGGCCCGATGCATTGGGAATAACTCCTAGGTCGATAATGAACTCCTTCATCCAAATTGCTTCATGTGCTACCTCCGAGGCTGCCATGTACTCCGCTTCACATGTAGATCCCGCCATGACGCTTTGCTTGCTACTGCACCAGCTTACTGCCCCACCATTCAAAATATACACGTATCCGGTTTGTGACTTGGAGTCATCCAGATCTGTGTTGAAGCTAGCATCGACATAACCCTTTACGACGAGCTCTTTGTCACCTCCATAAACGAGAAACATATCCTAAGTCCTTTTCAGGTACTTCAGGATATTCTTGACCGTTGTCCAGTGTTCCATCCCGGGATTACTTTGGTACCTTTCTACCGAACTTACGACAAGGTTTACATCAGGTCTTGTACACAGCATGGCATACATAATAGACCCTATGGATGAGGCATAGGGGATGACACTCATCTTTTCTCTATCCTCTGCCGTGGTAGGGCTTTGAGTCGAGCTCAATTTCACACCTTGCAATACAGGCAAGAACCCCTTCTTGGGCTGATCCATATTGAACTTCTTTAATATCTTATCAAGGTATGTGCTTTGTGAAAGACCTATGAGGCGTCTCGATCTATCTCTATAGATCTTGATGCCTAATATGTAAGCAGCTTCTCCAAGGTCCTTCATTAAAAAACACTTATTCAAGTAGGCCTTTATGCTGTCCAAAAGTTCTATATCATTTCCCATCAATAGTATGTCATCCACATATAATATGAGAAATGCTACAGAGCTCCCACTCACTTTCTTGTAAACGCAGGCTTCTCCATAAGTCTACATAAACCCGAACGCTTTGATCATTTCATCAAAGCAAATGTTCCAACTCCTAGATGTTTGCACCAGCCCATAGATGGAGCACTGGAGCTTGCATACCTTGTTAGCATTCTTAGGATCGACAAAACCTTACGGCTGCATCATATACAGTTCTTCCTTAAGAAAGCCATTAAGGAATGCCGTTTTGACGTCCATTTGCCATATCTCATAATCATAGAATGCGGCAATTGCTAACATGATTCGGACGGACTTCAGCTTCGCTACGGGTGAGAAGGTCTCATCGTAGTCAATCCCTTGAACTTGTCGGTAACCCTTAGCGACAAGTCGAGCTTTATAGATGGTAACATTACCATCCGCGTCCGTGTTCTTCTTAAAGATTCATTTATTTTCTATCATTCGCCGATCATCGGGCAAGTCTGTCAAAGTCCATACTTTGTTTCATACATGGATCCTATCTCAGATTGCATGGCTTCAAGCCATTTGTTGGAATCTGGGCCCGCCATCGCTTCTGCATAGTTTGAAGGTTCACCGTTGTCTAACAACATGATTTCCAGGATAGGGTTGCCATACCATTCTGGTGTGGAACGTGTCCTTGTGGACCTACGAAGTTCAGTAGCAACTTGATCTGAAGTACCTTGATCATCATCATTAACTTCCTCTCTAGTTGGTGCAGGCACCACAGAAACATCTTCCTAAGTTGCGCTACTTTCCGGTTCAAGAGGTAGTACTTCATCAAGTTCTACTTTCCTCCCACTTACTTCTTTCGAGAGAAACTCTTTCTCCAGAAAGGACCCGTTCTTGGCAACAAAGATCTTGCCTTCAGATCTAAGGTAGAAGGTATACTTCTACGTCTTGAGCTAGCGTTGGTTTTCCCCGAAGAGGAGAGGGTGATGCAGCAAGTGTAGCGTAAGTATTTCCCTCAGTTTTGAGAACCAAGGTATCAATCCAGTAGGAGGCTCCTCAAAAGTCCCACGCACCTACACAAACAAACTAAGAACTCGCAACCAACGCAATAAAGGGGTTGTCAATCCCTTCACG
The DNA here is from genome assembly GCF_018294505.1 of Triticum aestivum. Taxonomy (NCBI): domain Eukaryota; kingdom Viridiplantae; phylum Streptophyta; class Magnoliopsida; order Poales; family Poaceae; genus Triticum; species Triticum aestivum. Next base: position 702,359,237 of record NC_057801.1, read on the forward strand.
ACCACTTGCGAAAGTGAGATCTAATAGAGATAGTATGATAAGATAAATATATTTTTGGTATTTTATAATATAGATGCAAAAAGTAAAGATGCAAATAAAGTAGATTGAAAGCAAATATGATAAGAGATAGACCCGGGGGCCATAGGTTTCACTAGAGACTTCTCTCAAGATAGCATAAGTATTACGGTGGGTGAACAAATTACTGTCGAGCAATTGATAGAAAAGCGCATAGTTATGAGATTATCTAGGCATGATCATGTATATAGGCATCACGTACATAACAAGTAGACCGACTCCTGCCTGCATCTACTACTATTACTCCACACATCGACTGACTCCTGCCTGCATCTAGGGTATTAAGTTCATAAGAATAGTGTAACGCATTAAGCAAGATGACATGATGTAGAGGGATAAACTCAGGCAATATGTTGTAAACCCCATCTTGTTATCCTCGATGGCAACAATACAATACGTGTCTTGCAACCCTTTCTGCCACTGGGTAAGAAAACCGCAAGATTGAACCCAAAGCTAAACGCTCCTCCCATGGCAAGAAAGACCAATCTAGTAGGCCAAACCAAACTGATAATTCGAAGAGACTTGCAAAGATAACTCAATCATACATAAAAGAATTCAGAAAAGATTCAAATATTATTCATAGATAAACTTGATCATAAACCTACAATTCATCGGACCTCGACAAATACACCGCAAAAAGAGATTACATCGAATAGATCTCCACAAGAGAGGTGGATGCCCAAGGGGCCCACGAGACAGGGGGCGCGCCCTACAGGGGGGGCGGCCCCCTATCTCGTGGGGTACTCGGGAGCTTCTTGACTTGCACTCCAAGCTCTCCGGATCACGTTCATTCCAAAAATCACGCTGCCGAAGGTTTCATTCCGTTTGGACTCCGTTTGATATTCCTTTTCTTCGAAATACTGAAATAGGCAAAAAACAGCAATACGGGCTGGGCCTCCGGTTAGTAGGTTAGTCCCAAAAATGATATAAATGTGTAGAATAAAGCCATAAACAACCAAAAGGGGTAATATAATAGCATGGAACAATAAAAAATTATAGATACGTTGGAGACATATCAAGCATCCCCAAGCTTAATTCCTGCTCGTCCTCGAGTAGGTAAATGATAAAAAAGAAATTTTTGATGTGGAATGCTACCTAGCATAATTCATAATGTAATTTTTTTTATTGTGGCATGAATGTTCAGATCCAAATGATTCAAAATAAAAGCTTATAAAACATAAAAATAATAATGCTTCAAAGCATACTAACAAATAATCATGTCCTATCAAAATAGCATAGCCAAAGAAAGCTTATCCCTACAAAATCATATAGTTAGGCCATGCTTCATTTTCATTACACAAAATACTCCCATCATGCACAACCCCGTTGACGAGCCGAGCAATTGGTTCATACTTTTTAACGCGCTTCATCTTTTTCAACTCTTACGCAATACATGAGCACAAGCCATGGACATAACACTATGGTGGTATACGGTGGTTGTGAGGACAAATAGGGAGAAGATAGTCTCACATCAACTAGGCGTACTAACGGGCTATATGGAGATGCCCATTAATAGATATCAATGAGAGTGAGTAGGGATTGCCATGCAACGGATGCACTAGAGCTATAAATATATGAAAGCTCAACGAAAGAAACTAAGTGGGTGTGCATCCAACTTTCTTGCTCACGAAGACCTAGGGCATTTTGAGGAAGCCCATCATTGGAATATACAAGCCAAGTTCTATAATGAAAAATTCCCACTAGTATATGAAAGTGACAACATATGAGACTCTCTATCATGAAGATCATGGTGCTATTTGAAGCACAACTGTGGAAAAAGAGATAGTAGCATTGTCCCTTCTCTCTTTTTCTCTCATTTTTTTTCTTTTTTTCTTTTTTTCTTTTTTTTTCTTTTCTTTGGCCTCTTTTTTTTGTCCTTTCTCAAAAAAAAAAATATTTTCTCATTTTTTTCTTTCTTTTTGTAAAGTCCGAAGTCTCATCCCGACTTGTGGGGGAATCATAGCCTTCATCATCCTTTCCTCACTAGGACAATGCTCTAATAATGAAGATCATCACACTTTTATGGATTTACAACTCAAGAATTACAACAAAGCTAGAACAAGACATGACTCTATATGAATGCCTCCGGCGGTGTACCAGGATATGCAATGAATCAAGAGCGACATGTATGAAGATTATGAAGGTGGCTTTGCCACAAATACGATGTCAACTACATGATCATGCAAAGAGAAATATGACAATGATGAAACGTGTCATAATAAACGAAACTGTGGAAAGTTGCATGGCAATATATCTCAGAATGGCTATGGAAATGCCATAATAGGTAGGTATGGTGGCTGTTTTGAGGAAGGTAAATAAAGGGTTAAATACCGGCGAGAGTTGTGCGGTAATAATAAAGGCTAGCAAAGTAAAAGGATAAGTGTGCATATGTCCATGGACTCACATTAGTCAAAAAAGAACTCATATACCTATTGCAAAAGTCTTCTTCACCCTCGAAGCAAAGTACTACTACGCATGCCCCAAGAGGGATAGATTGGTAGGAAAAAATTCCATCGCTCATCCCCGACTGCCACTCATAAGGAAGACACTCAAAAGAGCACCTCATGCAACAAATTTGTCACACAACTTTTACCATACGTGCATGCTACGGGACTTTCCAACTTCAACAAAAGTATTTCTCAATTTCATAATTACCCACTAGCATGACCCTAAGATTACTACCTTTATACCTCAAAACAATTATCTAGCATCAAGTTGATCATAGCATCCAATTCTTTTTCTATGATAGTTTTTATTATACCTAACTTGGATGCTCATCATTCTAAGACCAACTTTGTAACCATAGCAAATACCATGCTGTTCTAAAAGACACTCAAAATAATATAAGTGAAGCATGAGAGGCTAGCAATTTCTTCAAAATTATTCCACCGCCTTGCTCTAAAAGATATAAGTGAAGTACTAGAGCAAAAACTATCAAGCTCAAAAGATATAAGTGAAGCACATAGAGTATTCTAGAAAATTCTAATCAAATAGGCTTCTCCCAAAAGGTGTGTACAGCAAGGATGATTGTGGTAAACTAAAAAGCAAAGACTAATATAATACACGACGCTCCAAGCAAAACACATATCATGTGGCGAATAAAAATATAGCTCCAAGTAAAGTTACCAATGAACGAAGCCGAAAGAGGGGATGCCTTCCCGGGGCATCCCCAAGCTTAGGCTTTTGGTTATTCTTGAATATCTTTGGGTGCCTTGGGCATCCCCAAGCTTAGGCTCTTGCCACCCTTTATTCCATAGTCTATAAAAGCTTTACCCAAAACTTGAAAACTTCACAACACAAAACTCAACAGGAAATCTTATAAGCTCCATTAGTGAAAGAAAACAAAACCACCACATAAGGTACTGCCATGAACTCATTCTTTATTTATTTTGGTGTTTAACCTACTGTATTCCAACTTACTTATGGTTTATAAACTAATTTACTAGCCATAGATGCATTGAAATAAGCAAACAACACACGAAAAACAGAATCTGTCAAAAACAGAACAGTCTGTAGCAATCTGTAACTAACGCAAACTTCTGGAACTCTAAAACTCCTACCAAAATAGGACGTACTGGACAATTTGTTTATTGATCAGCAGCAAAAAAACAATGCAAAAGCACGTTTCTGTGATTTATTGATTTTTTCTCGTGAGCGCAAAGTTTCTATTTTTCAGCAGAATCAAATCAACTATCATCGTAGGTTATCCTATAGGTTCTACTTGGCACAAACACTGACTAAAAGATAAAAACACATCTAAACAGAGAGTAGATGCAAGATTTATTCCTAAACCGGAGCAAAAACAAAAAACATAAAAAAATTGGGTTGCCTCCCAACTAGCGCTATCGTTTAACACCCCTAGCTAGGCATAAAAGCGAAGATAGATTCAAGTGGTGCCATCTTTGGCACTTGATGAAGGGGATCTCCTTTCTATGGCATTCATTCTTCTATTTAAGGTAAGCACATGGCCATTAATGGAAGTAGTAAGATTAAGCACGTTACGGAAATTTGCTTCCAAACTAGACTAAATCTCTTTAATAATTTCATTTTGATAAAAGCACAAGAGAGTAGTTGATTCAACCTTATCATTCATAGGGTGCCGAAATATGGTTTTCATTTTTTCATAAGTATCTATAGCATCCCTTTCAAGAAAACTTCCTTCAAAAATAGAATCTAAAACTTGTTTAAAAGAAGCGGGCAAGCCAACATAAAAACTTTTTAAGTAATCTTCAATTTGATATTGTGGCCCATAGCTAGCCCGAATCCTTAATAACTTATCCCAATCATCTTTTAAAGACTCATCAAGTAAATAACGAAAAATTCCAGAGTCATCCTCATCAAAATTATTCAAGCTCTCATTGGAGACCCCGGTGGGTCTTTCTATAGTGTCATTATTCATGAGCTTAGAGAGGATAGAGGGGTTGTCCAAGGCACTAGAGCATAGGAGAAAACCCTTAGTTCTTTTTGACTCGGCCATGGCAAAGGGAAGGCAAACGGAAAAGAGAGAAGGAGATTGGGAAAGAGGTGGCGAATAAAACGGCAAGGGTGATGTGGGGGAGAGGAAAACGAGAGGCAAATAATGTAAATGCGAGGGAGATGGGTTTGTGATGGGTACTTGGTATGTCTTGACTTGAGCGAAGACCTCCCCGGCAACGGCGCCAGAAATCCTTCTTGCTACGTCTTGAGCTAGCGTTGGTTCTCCCCGAAGAGGAGAGGGTGATGCAGCAAGTGTAGCGTAAGTATTTCCCTCAGTTTTGAGAACCAAGGTATCAATCCAGTAGGAGGCTCCTCAAAAGTCCCACGCACCTACACAAACAAACTAAGAACTCGCAACCAACGCAATAAAGGGGTTGTCAATCCCTTCAGGGCCACTTGCAAAAGTGAGATCTGATAGAGATAGTATGATAAGATAAATATATTTTTGGTATTTTACAATATAGATGCAAAAAGTAAAGATGCAAATAAAGTAGATTGAAAGCAAATATGATAAGAGATAGACCCGGGGGCCATAGGTTTCACTAGAGGCTTCTCTCGAGATAGCATAAGTATTACGGTGGGTGAACAAATTACTGTTGAGCAATTGATAGAAAAATGCATAGTTATGAGATTATCTAGGCATGATCATGTATATAGGCATCACGTCCATAACAAGTAGACTGACTCTTGCCTGCATCTACTACTATTACTCCACACATCGACCGACTCCTGCCTGCATCTAGAGTATTAAGTTCATAAGAACAGAGTAACGCATTAAGCAAGATGACATGATGTAGAGGGATAAACTCATGCAATATGATGTAAAACCCATCTTGTTATCCTCGATGGCAACAATACAATACGTGTCTTGCAACCCTTTGTGTCACTGGGTAAGAACACCGCAAGATTGAACCCAAAGCTAAGCACTTCTCCCATGGCAAGAAAGACCAATCTAGTAGGCCAAACCACACCAATAATTCGAAGAGACTTGCAAAGATAACTCAATCATACATAAAAGAATTAAGAGAAGATTCAAATATTATTCATAGATAAACTTGATCATAAACCTACAATTATTCAGACCTCGACAAACACACCGCAAAAAGATATTACATTGAATAGATCTCCACAAGAGAGGGGGAGAACATTGTATTGAGATCCAAAAAGAGAGAAGAAGCCATCTAGCTAATAACTATGGACCCGTAGGTCTTTGGTAAACTACTCACAACTCATCGGAGGGGCAAGGATGTTGATGTAGAAGCCCTCCGTGGTCGATTCCCCCTCCGGCAGAGTGCCGACGAAGGCTCCAAGATGGGATCTCGCGGATACAGAAGGTTACGGCGGTGGAAATTGTGTTTCGTGGTGCTCCTGGATGTTTTCGGGGTCCGTAGGTATATATATGAGGAAGAAGTACGTCGGTGGACGCCCGGGGGCCCACGAGACAGGGGGCGCGTCCTACAGGGGGGGCGCGGCCCCCTATCTCGTGGGGTCCTTGGGAGCTTCTTGACTTGAACTCCAAGCTCTCCGGATCATGTTCGTTCCAAAAATCACGCTCCCAAAGGTTTCATTCCGTTTGGACTCCGTTTGATATTCCTTTTCTTCGAAATACTGAAATAGGCAAAAAAAATAGCAATACGGGCTGGGCCTCCGGTTAGTAGGTTAGTCCCAAAAATGATATAAATGTGTAGAATAAATCCCATAAACATCCAAAAGGGGTAATATAATAGCATGGAACAATCAACAATTATGGATACGTTGGAGACATATCATATACCCAATGGTTTCCTTAGGGTATCCTACGAAGACGCATTTTTCCGACTTGGGTTCAAGCTTTTCAGGTTGAAGTTTCTTGACATAAGCATCGCATCCCCAAACTTTTAGACACGAGAGCTCAGGTTTCTTCCCAAACCATAATTCATACGGATTTGTCTCAACGGATTTAGACGGTGCCCTATTTAACGTGAATGTAGTTGTCTCTAAAGCGTATCCCCAAAATGATAGCGGTAAATCGGTAAGAGACATCATAGATCGCACCATATCCAATAGAGTGCGATTATGATGTTCGGACACACTATTACGCTGAGGTGTTCCAGGCGGCATGAGTTGTGAAACAATTCCACATTTCCTTAAGTGCATACCAAACTCGTGACTCAAATATTCTCCCCCACGATCTGATCATAACAACTTTATTTTTCTGTCACGTTGATTCTCTACCTCACTCTGAAATTCCTTGAACATTTCAAAGGTCTCAGACTTGTGTTTCATTAAGTAGACATATCCATATCTACTTAAGTCATCAGTGAGGGTGAGAACATAATGATAGCCACCGCGAGCCTCAACGCTCATTGGACCGCACACATCAGTATGTATGATTTCCAATAAGTTGGATGCTCGCTCCATTGTTCCAGAGAATGGAGTCTTGGTCATTTTGCCCATGAGGCATGGTTCGCAAGTGTCAAATGATTCGTAATCAAGAGACTCCAAAAGTCCATCTGCATGGAGCTTCTTCATGCGTTTGACACTAATGTGACCAAGGCGGAAGTGCCACCAGTATGTGGGACTATCATTATCAACCTTACATCTTTTGGTATTCACACTATGAATATGTGTAACATCACGTTCGTGATTCATCAAGAATAAACCATTGACCAGCGGGGCATGACCATAAAACATATCTCTCATATAAATAGAACAACCATTATTCTCGGATTTAAATGAGTAGCCATCTTGCGTTAAACGAGATCCAGATACAATGTTCATGCTCAAAGCTGACACTAAATAACAATTATTGAGGTTTAAAGCTAATCCCGTAGGTAAATGTAGAGGTAGCGTGCCGACGGCGATCATATCGACCTTGGAACCATTCCCGACGTGCATCGTCACCTCGTCCTTCGCCAGTCTCCGCTTATTCTGCAGCTCCTGTTTTGAGTTACAATACGAGCAACCGCATCAGTATCAAATACCCAGGAGGTACTACAAGTACTGGTAAGGTACACATCAATAACATCTATATAACATATACCTTTGGTGTTGTCGGCCTTCTTGTCCACTAAGTACTTGGGGCAATTCCGCTGCCAGTGATTGTTTCCCTTGCAATAAAATCACTCAGTCTTAGGTTTGGGTCCATGCTTTGGCTTCTTCCCGACAACTGGCTTACCGGGCGCGGCAACTCCCTTGCCTTCCTTCTTGAAGTTCTTCTTACCCTTGCCTTTCTTTAAACTAGTGGTTTTATTGACCATCAACACTTGATGTTCCTTTTTTATCTCCACCTCCGCTGATTTCAGCATTGAAAATACCTCAGGAATGGTTTTCACCATCCCCTGCATATTGTAATTCATCACAAAGCTCTTGTAGCTAGGTGGGAGCGACTGAAGGATTCTGTCAATGACCGCGTCATCTAGGAGATTAACTTCTAGCTAAGACAAGCAGTTGTGCAACCTAGACATTTTGAGTATGTGCTCGCTGACAGAACTATTCTCCTCCATCTTACAACTGTAGACTTGTCGGAGACTTCATATCTCTCGACTCGGGCATGAGCTTGGAAAACCATTTTCGGCTGTTGGAACATCTCTTATGCTCCGTGCTGCTCAAAATGCTTTTGGAGCCCCGGTTCTAAGTTGTAAAGCATGCCGCACTAAACCAGGGAGTAATCATCACTAGAGACTGCCAGGCGTTCATAACGTCTTGAGTTGCTGGGAAAACGGGTGCTTTACCTAGCGGTGCATCTAGGACATATGCTCTATTGGAAGCTATGAGGATGATCCTCAAGCTCCGGACCCAGTCCGTATAGTTGCTACCATCGTCTTTCAACTTGGATTTCTCTAGGAACGTGTTGAAGTTGAGGGCAACATTAGCATGGGCCATTTGATCTACAAGACATTTTGCAAAGATTTTAGACTAAGTTCATGATAATTAAGTTCATCTGATCAAATTATCTAATGAACTCCCACTCAGATAGACATCCCTCTAGTCATCTAAGTGATACATGATCCGAGTCAACTAGGCCGTGTCCGATCATCACGTGAAACAGACTAGTCATCATTAGTGAACATCTTCATGTTGATCGTATCTTCTATATGACTCATGTTCGACCTTTCGGTCTCCTATGTTCCGAGGCCATGTCTGTACATGCTAGGCTCGTCAAGTCAACCTAAGTGTTTTGCATGTGTAAATCTGGCTTACATCCGTTGTATGCGAACATTAGAATCTATCACACCCAATCATCACGTGGTGCTTCGAAACAACGAACTTTCGCAATGGTGCACAGTTAGGGGGAACACTTTCTTGAAATTTTATGAGGGATCATCTTATTTATGCTACCGTTGTTCTAAGCAAATAAGGTGCAAAAACATGATAAACATCACACGCAATCAAATAGTGACATGATATGGCCAATATCATTTTGCTCCAGTTGATCTCCATCTTCGGGGCGCCATGATCATCATCGTCACCGGCATGACACCATGATCTCCATGAAGTTGTCTCGCCAACTATTACTTCTACTACTATGGCTAATGGTTTAGCAATGAAGTAAAGTAATTACATGGCGTTATTCAATGACACGCAGGTCATACAATAAATTAAGACAACTCCTATGGCTCCTGCCAGTTGTCATACTCATCGACATGCAAGTTGTGATTCCTATTACAAGAACATGATCAATCTCATACATCACATATATTTCATTCATCACATCCTTTTTGGCCATATCACATCACACGTCATATGCTGCAGAAACAAGTTAGACGTCCTCTAATTGTTGTTGCAAGTTTTTACGTGGCTGCTATAGGTTTCTAGCAAGAACGTTTCTTACCTATGCCGAAACCACAACGTGATATGCCAATTGCTATTTACCCTTCATAAGGACCCTTTTCATCGAATCCGATCCGACTAAAGTGGGAGAGACAGACACCCGCTAGCCACCTTATGCAACTAGTGCATGTCAGTCGGTGGAACCTGTCTCACGTAAGCGTACGTGAAAGGTCGGTCCGGGCCGCTTCATCCCACGGTGCCGCTGAATCAAGATAAGACTAGTAGTGGCAAGACAATTGACAAAATCGACGCCCACAACAACTTGTGTTCTACTCGTGCATAGAAACTACGCATAAACCTAGCTCATGATGCCACTGTTGGGGATTGTTGCAGAAATTAAAAAAATTCTACGCATCACCAAGATCAATGTATGGAGAGACTAGCAACGAGAGAGAGGGGAGTGCATCTTCATACCCTTGAAGATCGAGAAACGAAAGCGTTGCAAGAACACGGATGAAGGAGTCGTACTCGTAGCGATTCAGATCATGGTGGATTCCGATCTAAGCGCCGAACAACGGCACCTCCGCGTTCAACACACGTGCAGCCCGATGACGTCTCCTGCGCCTTGATCCAGCAAGGAGGAGGGAGAGGTTGAGGAAGAGAGCTCCAGTAGCAGCACGACGGCATGGTGGGGGTGGAGCGGCAGTTCTCCGGCAGGGCTTCGCCAAGATCACACGGAGGAGGAGAGGTGTTGGGAAGGGGGAGGGTTGTGCCTTGGATGTGGTGTGGCTGCCCTCCCTCTACCCCTCTATTTATAGGGTGAAGGGGGAAGGGGGCCGGCCCCTCTAGATGAGATCTAGAGGGGGGGAGGCGGCCAAGGGGAGGGGGCTTGCCCCCCAAGCCAAGGGGGGCGCCCCCCTTAGGGTTCCCCCCCCCCCAACCCTAGGCGCATGGGCCCTGGGGGGGATGGTGCCCTGTAAGTGCATCTAGTGCCCCTTAGTGATTTTGGTGTATTGAAGACTTATAGATTAAGGGACTAATGCGTTTGTGAGTGTACACAGGTCTATAAGTCTATGAGGAGTTTGATATTTACAGAGAAAGTCGACCCCTAAAAATGAAGTTCTTCAACTAAAGACTTTGATATTCTGAAGACTTTCTGAAGACTTTGAAAGTGAAGAAATTGGTGTGACCTTGAAGACTTGGTATTCATTTGTGGAACATGAAGCGTGAAGACTTTTGTTTTCGTAGTTTCATTTTCTCTTTCTTGAGTCATAGGAAACATCGTACTGTTAAAGGGGGTCGAGGAAATACTAAGGAAAAATTTCCATGTGATGCTCAACTCAAAATCCTACACCTACCAATCCATTCGAGTGAAGCCTTTGGAAATCTCATACAGTTCAGTCACTTTCTTCAGTGACAGAGACGAAGTTCTTCTGGTCGCTGATGAATTTGTTCTGACTGAGGAGTTAGGAATTCGTCAGTGCGAATTACCTACACAGTCAGGAACATGATAGCCCTGAGGAATTTGAGAGTCAAATTTCCGACCGTTGTTGTGCTGCGCGCCAGCTGTCCCAAAATATCTTATCCACCTAACGGTCATATCATTGAGGGGCATTTATGTCTTATCATGTCGGGCTGCTCCCTAGGCTATAAATAGCCGCCCCCTACAACCACTAGCTGGTTGGCTGCTCCGAGAGAACTTGACACTTGTCATTTGAGAGCAACCCATCCTCCGAGGACTTTGAGCGAAAATCATCGAGTGAGGAAAACCCAAAACCAAACCCCTACAAACCCAAAGTGATTGAGCATCACTGAAGAAATTGATCCTGCGTGGATCCGACGCCTGTTACCTTTGAAGACTGTGCTTCTTCCAGATGGTTAGGCGTCAAGGTCTAGAGCATCCAAGAGGAATTGTGGATCGCCGAGTGACCGAGTCTGTGAAGGTTTGGAAGTCGCCTGAAGACTTACCACGAGTGATTGGACAAGATTTGTGTGATCTTAGTTCAAGGAGAATACGGTGAGGACTGGGTGTCCTGAGCTGCGTGCTCAGCGACTGGGTGTCCGGGACTGTGTGTCCTCGAGTTTAAATACTCAGCCGCTGTCGTGGTTCTAAGCCTGACAGAAGAGTAGGGGGTAGGTATGGAGAGGCAAGGTCCTAGCTATGGAGAGGTTGTAAATGCCAGAGATGTACGAGTTCAGGCCCTTCTCAGAGGAAGTAAAAGCCCTACGTCTCGGAGCCCGGAGGCGGTCGAGTGGATTATATGTATAAGAGTTACAGGGTGCCGAACCCCTCTACCTGTGGAGGGGGGTGGCTTATATAGAGTGCGCCAGGACCCCAGCCATCCCACGTAGGAGAGGGTTTAATGTGAGTTAAGTTCGGGGTGTTACTCGTAACGCCCCACATAAAGTGTCTTTACTATCATAAAGTCTACTTAATTACAGGCCGTTGCAGTGCAGAGTGCCTCTTGACCTTCTGGTGGTCGAGTGAGTCTTCGTGGTCGAGTCCTTCAAGGCAGCCGAGTGTGTCTCTCGTCAGTCGACTGGAAGGTGACCTCTTCTAAGGGTGTCCTTGGGCAGGGTACTTAGATTAGGTCTATGGCCCTACCCTAGGTACATGACCCCATCAGCCGCTCCAACCAGACGTACAACTGAGACAGCAGTTGGAACTGGTCTACCAAATCATTGTCTTCACCAACCTAACTGGTTCTATTTCCTCAACCCTTTCATTTCCTCATTACTGTGTTGAGTGTTTGTTCATATCTGTGTTTGAAGACTTTGACTGAAGACTTTCTCAATTTCCTCAGTTCAATTTCTTCAGTATGTTTGTCTTCATCTTGTGTTATCCTGTGATTACGCTTTCTGTACTCTGTGCTAGTCTTCATTTCATCATGATGACCATGCTTGTATTCTGTTATGCTTACTTCTGAGTACTTATTCCGCTGCTAATAGTTCTTCGCTAAGGAATTTCCTCACCGGCAAATTCCTCAGTGAAGAATTCACAAAAATCGCCTATTCACCCCCCCCCCCTCTAGTCGACATAATGCACTTTCATGTCCAGCCCACTTAGGGGCTGATTCCCTTCCACATACAGCCCACAAGGCCCTCCGAGGCAGGTGGACCCTCTCGGTGGACCCCCGGAACCCCTCCAATGGTCTCAGTAAAATACCGGTAAACCCCCGAATACTTCCGGTGACCGTATGATGACTTCCCATACATAAATCTACACCTCCGGACCATTCCGGAACTCCTCGTGACGTCCGGGATCTCATCCGTGACTCCGAACAACATTCGGTAATCACATGCAGACATGACCGAGACAGCTCTCCGGCCAATAACCAACAGCGGGATCTGGATACCCATGTTGGCTCCCACATGTTCCACAATGATCTCATCAGATGAACCACGATATCGAGGATTCAAGCAATCCCTTATACAATTCCCTTTGTCAATCGGTACGTTACTTGCCTAAGATTCGATCGTCGGTCTCCCAATAGCTTGTTCAATCTCGTTACCGACAAGTCACTTTACTCGTTGCGTAATGCATGATCCCGTGACTAACTACTTAGTCATATTGAGCTCATTATGATGATGCATTACCGAGTGGGCCCAGACATACCTCTCCGTCATACGGAGTGACAAATCCCAGTCTCGATTCGTGCCAACCCAACAAGCACTTTCGAAGATATCTGTAGTGCACCTTTATAGTCACCCAGTTACGTTGTGACTTTTGGTACACCCAAAGCACTCCTACGGTATCCGGGAGTTACACAATCTCATGGTCTAAGGAAATGATACATGACATTAGAAAAGCTTTAGCAAACGAACTACACAATCTTGTGATATGCTTAGGATTGGGTCTTGTCCATCACATCATTCTACTAATAATGTGATCTCGTTATCAATGACATCCAATGTCCATAGTCAGGAAACCATGACCATCTGTTGATCAACGAGCTAGTCAACTAGAGGATCACTAGGGACATGTTGTGGTCTATGTATTCACACATGTATTACGGTTTCCGGTTAATACAATTATAGCATGAACAATAGACAATTATCATGAACAAGGAAATATAATAATAATCATTTTATTATTGCCTCTAGGGCATATTTCCAACAATATCATGTGGTAAATAAAAATATAGCTCCAAGTAAAGTTACCGATAGACGAAGACGAAAGAGGGGATGCCTTCCAGGGCATCCCCAAGATTAGGCTTTTGGTTGTACTTGAATTATCTTGGGGTTCCATGGGCATCCCCAAGCTTAGGCTCTTGCCACTCCTTATTCCATAGTCCATCAAATCTTACCCAAAACATGAAAACTTCACAACACAAAACTCAACAGGAAATCTCATGAGCTCCGTTAGTGCAAGAAAGAAAAACCACCACTTAAGGTACTGTAATGAACTCATTATTTATTTATATTGGTGTTAAATCTACTGTATTCTAACTTCTCTATGGTTCATACCCCCCCCCCCCGATACTAGCCATAGATTCATCAAAATAAGCAAACAACACACGAAAAACAGAATCTGTCAAAAACAAAACAGTGTGAAGCAATCTGTAACTTTAGAATACTTATGAACTCTAAAACTCCTACGAAAATAGGAAGTCCTGGGTAATTAGTCTAGTGATCTACTTCAAAAATAATCAACTCAAAAGTACGTTTCTGTGATTTATTAGATTTTTTCTCGTGAGCGCAAAAGTTTCTGTTTTTCAGCAAGATCAAATTAACTTTCACCCAAGATGATCCTATAGGTTCTACTTGGCACAAACACTAACTAAAACATAAAACCATGTCTAAACAGAGGCTAGATGAATTATTATTGAATAACATCAAGGAAAAATATTGGGTTGTCTCCCAACAAGAACTTTTCTTTAAAGCCTTTTTAGATAGGCATTGAGATTTCAATGATGCTCACATGAAAGACAAGAATTGAAGCATAAAGAGAGCATCATAAAACATTTGACAAACATACTTAAGTCTAACATACTTCCTATGCATAAGTTTTTTTATAATCAAACAAATTATCAAGGCAAGAAAAAACTAGCATATGCAAGGAAGAAGACGATAGCAATCTCAACATGAAGAGTGGTAATTTATTAACATGAAAATTTATACTACCATATTTTCCTCTCTCATAATAATTACATGTAGGATCATAATAAAATTCAACAAAATAGCTATCACATAACATATTCTCAACACGATCCATATGCATGCAAAGTTGACACTCTTCCAAGATAGTGGGATTAACATTAACTAAAGTAATGACCTCTCCAAACCCACTTCTATCAAAAGTATCATAAGATTGAACATACTCCAAATATGTGGGATCTAAAGTTGACACTCTTCCAAACCCACTTTAAATATTATTGCAAACACTATTATCAATCTCATATTCATCATGGGGCTTAAATAAATTTTCAAGATTATAAGAAGAATCACCCCAATCATGATCATTGCAACAAGTAGTAGACATAGCAAAACTAGCATCCCCAAGCTTAGGGTTTTGCATATTTTTAGCACAATTGACATCAAGAGAATTTATAGTATTGAAATCATGCTCTTTATTCAAGGAGTTATCATGAATCTCTTCATAAATTTCTTCATCATAATTTTCAGATTCACGAATTTCGAGCAAAGCTTCATAAAGATAATCTAGTGTACAAAACTCACTAGCAATTGGTTCATTATAATTGGATCTCTTAAAAAGATTAGCAAGCGAATGAGGATCCATAGATCTTAGGTTCTTCGTTTGGCAATAAATAAACAACTATTCCAACCAAACGAGCAAACAAGCCAAGTAAGACATCAAAGCAAACAAAAAGAGAAACAAAACAAGGTCGAATAAAACGGCAAGGGTGAAATGGGGGAGAGGAAAACGAGAGGCAAATGGCAAATAATGTAATGCGAGGAAGATGAGTTTGTGATGGGTACTTGGTATGTCTTGACTTGAGCGAAAACCTCCCCGACAACAGCGCCAGAAATACTTCTTGCTACCTCTTGAGCATGCGTTGGTTTTTCCCTTGAAGAGGAAAGGGTGATGCAGCAAAGTAGCGTAAGTATTTCCATCAGTTTTTGAGAACCAAGGTATCAATCCAGTAGGAGGCTCCTCACAAGTCCCTCACACCTACACAAACAAACAAGAACCTCGCAAGCAACGCGATAAAGGGGTTGTCAATCCCTTCACGGCCACTTACGAAAGTGAGATTCGATAGAGATAATATGATAAGATAAATATTTCTGGTATTTTTATGATATAGGTTGAAAAGTAAAGATTGCAAAATAAAGTAGATTGAAAACTTATATGATAGAGAATAGACCCAGGGGCATAGGTTTCACTAGTGGCTTCTCTCAAGATAGCATAATTATTACAATTAGTGAACAAATTACTATCGAGCAATTGATAAAAAAGTGCATAGTTATGAGAATATCTTGGCATGATCATGTATATAGGCATCACGTTCGCAACAAGTAGACCGACTCCTGCCTGCATCTACTACTATTACTCCACACATCGACTGCTATCCAGCATGCATCTAGAGTATTAAGTTCATAAGAACAGAGTAACACATTAAGCAAGATGACATGATGTAGAGGGATAAACTCAAGCAATATGATATAAACCCCATATTTTTATCCTTGATGGCAACAATAAAATACATGCCTTGATGCCCCTGCTGTCACTGGGAAAGGACACCGCAAGATTGAACCCAAAGCTAAGCACTTCTCCCATTGCAAGAAAGATCAATCTAATAGGCCAAACCAAACTGGTAATTCGAAGAGACTTGGAAAGATAACCAATCATACATAAAATAATTCAGAGGAGATTCAAATATTTCTCATAGATAAACTTGATCATAAACCCACAATTCATCGGATCTCGACAAACACACCACAAAAAGAGTTACATCGAATAGATCTCCAAGAAGATCGAGGAGAACTTTGTATTGAGATTCAGAGAGAGAGAGAAGAATCCATCTAGCTAATAACTATGGACACGAAGGTGTGTGGTAAACTACTCAGAACTCATCGGAGAGGCCTTGGTGATGATGTAGAGGCCCTCCATGATCGATTCCCCCTCCGGCGGAGCACCAGAAAAGGCTCCAAGATGGGATCTCACGGGTACAGAAGGTTGCGGCGGTGGAAATAGTTTTTCGTGGTGCTCCTGGATGGTTTCAGGGTACGTAGATATATATAGGCGAAGGAGGTAGGTCAGGGGAGCCACGAGGGGACCACGAGGCAGGGGGCGCCCCCCCCCCCCAGGGCGCGCCCTACACCCTCGTGGCCGCCTCGGCTGCTTCTTGATGTCCACTCCAAGTCTCCTGGATTGCGTTTGTTCCAAAAGGATCGCTCCGAAAGGTTTCATTCCGTTTGGACTCCATTTGATATTCCTTTTCTACGAAACACTGAAATAGACAAAAAAACAGCAGTTCGGGCTGGGCCTTCGGTTAGTAGGTTAGTCCCAAAAATGATATAAAAGTGTATAGTAAATCCCATAAACATCTAAAACGGGTAATATAATAGCATGGAACAATAAAAAATTATAGATACATTGGAGATGTATCAGTATCGAGTTGTAATTTTTATCCCTTTTGAGTTATAAGTAAATAGAAGTGTGATGATCATCATTTTTAGAGCAGTGCACTGATGTCTACTACACAACCTTCTTCTTGTAGACGTTGTTGGGCCTCCAAGTGCAGAGGTTTGTAGGACAGTAGCAAAGTTCCCTCAAGTGGATGACCTAAGGTTTATCAATCCATGGGAGGTGTAGGATGAAGGTGGTCTCTCTCAAACAACCCTGCAACCAAATAACAAAGAGTCTCTTGTGTCCCCAACACACCCAATACAATGGTAAATTGTATAGGTGCACTAGTTCGGCGAAGAGATGGTGATACAAGTGCAATATGGATAGTAGATAAAGGTATTTGTAATCTGAAATTATAAAAATAGCAAGATAACAAGTGATAAAAGTGAGCGTAAACAGTATTGCAATGGTAGGAAACAAGGCCTAAGGTTCATACTTTCACTAGTGTAAGTTCTCTCAACAATAATAACATAATTGGATCACATAACAATCCCTCAACATGCAACAAAGAGTCACTCCAAAGCCACTAATTGCGGAGAACAAATGAGGAGATTATGGTAGGGTACGAAACCACCTCAAAGTAATCCGTTTTGATCTATCTATGCAAGAGTCCGTAGTAAAATAACATAGAGCTATTCTTTCTGTTGAATCTATCATAGAGTTCATACTAGAATAACACCTTAAGACACAAATCAACCAAAACTGTAATCTTACCTAGATACTCCATTGTCACCTCAAGTATCCATGGGCATGATTATACGATATGCATCACACAATCTCAGATTCATCTATTCAACCAACACAAAGTACTTCAAAGAGTGCACCAAAGTTTCTACCGGAGAGTCAAGACGAAAATGTGTGCCAACCCCTATGCATAGATTCCCAAGGTCATGGAACCCGCAAGTTGATCACCAAAACATACATCAATTGAATCAAGTGAATCACGTGAATATCCCATTGTCACCACAGATAAGCACGGCAAGACATACATCTAGTGTTCTCAAATCCTTAAAGACTCAATCCGATAAGATAACTTCAAAGGGAAAACTCAACCCATTACAAGAGAGTAGAGGGGGAGAAACATCATAAGATCCAACTATAATAGCAAAGCTCGCGATACATCAAGATCGTGCCAAATCAAGAACACGAGAGAGAGATAGAGAGAGAGAGAGAGAGAGAGAGAGAGAGAGAGAGATCAAACACATAGCTACTGGTACATACCCTCAGCCCCGAGGGTGAACTACTCCCTCCTCGTCATGGAGAGCGTCGAGATGATGAAGATGGCCACCGGTGAGGGATCCCCCCTCCAGCAGGGTGCCGGAATAGGGCCCCGATTGTCTTTTGATGGCTACAGAGGCTTGCGGCGGCGGAACTCCCGATCTATCTTCTTCTTTGATGTTTTTTAGGGTATATGGGATTATATAGGTGAAAGAAGTCGGTCGGGGGGGGGGGAGTGCTCGAGGGGCCAAGGAGACAGGGGCGCGCCCAGTAGGGGGGGCGCCCTCCTATCTCCTGGCCTCCTCGAAGCTTCCCTGGCTTGTACTCCAAGTCTACCGGATCATGTTCGTTCCAAAAATCACGCTCCCGAAGGTTTCATTCCGTTTGGACTCCGTTTGATATTCCTTTTCTTCGAAACACTGAAATAGGCAAGAAAACAACAATATGGGTTGGGCCTTCGGTTAATAGGTTAGTCCCAAAAAATGATATAAAAGTGTAAAGTAAAGCCCATAAACATCCAAAACAAGTAATATAATAGCATGGAACAATTTATAGATACGTTGGAGACGTATCAAGCATCCCCAAGCTTAATTCCTGCTCGTCCTCGAGTAGGTAAATGATAAAAACAGAATTTTTGATGTGGAATGCTACCTAGCATATTTCTCAATGTAATTTCTCTTTATTGTGGCATGAACATTCAGATCCAAATGATTCAAAATAAAAGTTCATATTGACATAAGAAATAGTAATACTTCAAGCATACTAATCAAAGCAATCATGTCTTCTCAAAATATCATGCCTAAATAAAGTTCATCCCTACAAAATCATATAGTTAGGCTATGCTTCATTTTCATCACATAAAATACTCCCATCAAGCACAACTCCAGTTTCAGCCAAGCAATTGTTTCATACTTTAGCAATCTCAAACTTTTTTCAACTTTCGCGCAATACATGAGCGTGAGCCATGTATATAGCACTATGGGTGGAATAGAATATAATGATGGGGATTGTGTGGAGAAGACAAAAAAGGAGAAAGTCTCACATTGACGAGGATAATCAACGGGCTATGGAGATGCCCATCAATTGATGTCAACATGAGGAGTAGGGATTGCCATGCAACGGATGCACTAGAGCTATAAATGTATGAAAGCTCAACAAAAGAAACTAGTGGGTGTGTGTCGGGGAAACTGATCCACGAACACCTATGGGGCCGGCGGACCGAGCCCCTTTCGGTTCGGCGGGGGGCGGAGGTCGCACGAAGAGCAGATCGAGGCGAAGCACACGAGCAGTTTACCCAGCTTCGGAGCTCTCCGGAGAGATAATACTCCTACTGCTGCTTGTCTGATTGTATTATGTTCTTGCTCGAGAGTGAGCTAAGTGTTTCTCTGGCTTCCGAATGATCCGACCCTCCCCTACGTTGCGCATGGGCCTCCTTTTATATGCTCAAGGGGTCACCGACAGGTGGCAACGCAGAGAAGGGTAAAAGTGTAAAAAGAGAGGTGGTTGGTACAGTTACTTGTACAGTGCACCCTACCTAACCCTGACGGCAGGGGACAAGGGCAATAAATGCCCGTCTGTGTAGCCCAAACAGTGCAGAAAAGGACCGTCAGGGGCGCCACCGCTCGCCACGATGGCGATCTTGTCAGCTTCGGATGCCCCCGCACACCGCTGGCTGCACAGCCTCCCGCCACGCACGCCTAGAAAGGCCCCCAGAGCGACACGTTGGTGGATGCGCTGGAGCGTGGGCACAGAGTGGCCGCCTGCCGCGGCAAGCGCCTTGACGCGGCCGTTGTCTTGTCGGGTCCGGAAGCTTGTCGCTCACCGGGCCCTGATATGCCTTGGTTGGTCTTCCCGGCAAGCTCCTCTTGCCGGGGCCTTGTCGCCTTGCCGGGACGCGTGGCGTGTCGCGGCAAGTTCCTTGGGATGCCTTAGATGGCCTTCCCGGCAAGCTCCTCTTGCTGGGGCCTTGTCTTGAATACTTTGTTCTTGAATGGCTCCAAAGGAACCATGGAGGACCTTGGCGGTCGCCCGGCAAGCCTTGCCGCGGGGCGCTGCAACTGCCCGTGCACAAGTTCGGGATACTAGGGTACCCCTATTCTAGTACACCGACAGGAGCCCCCGGGCCTGGGCCATACACGGTGCCGAGCGCTGTTGGGCCAGGCCCAAAACAGGGCACGGGCACACGCGGCCAGGGTTACACCGTATCTGACTCCGTATCCACCGCGCCCTCCCTAACGGCACGCGTCGAATGCGGCGTCGTGGGAGAGATTGTGGGTGGTTTCTTTATTCGGAAGGGCGAAACGTCCGCCCCCTCCCTCTTTATAAGCAGGGAAAACAGGGGCAGTTCGCCCATCTCGCTGTTTGTTGCTCCAACTCCATCTTCGCAAACCTCCACCGCTCCCCCCTTCTTCTCCAAGCCGAGAGAGAGCAGCGCTCCGCCCCCCATTGCCACCAGCATCACCAACTCCGTCGACCTCCCCCACCACCTCCGCCATGGCTTCGAAAGCCGACAAGGGGAAGGGCGTGAAGTCGGCCGAGGCGCAGCGGCTCGCGGCGCTGCGGAAGGAGCGGGCGATCTTCTCCCCTCAGCTCGGTGCGCAGGAGCTGAGGGAGTACTACTACCTCTTCGAGTCGACGGAGACGCGAGCGCATCCGCGCACGAGGGTACTCCCGGCCGCCACTTAGGAACTGGCTCCAAACGGGTACCCATTCTTCGCGCTGTTCTTCTATTGCAGGCTCTGCCCGCCCTTCTCGGAGTTCTTCTGCGACATAATGAACACCTACGGGCTCCGCCTCCTTGATTTCACCCCCAACGCCGTTCTGACCATGGCAGTTTTCGCACATTTGTGCGAAAACTTTGTCGGAGTCCACCCCAATGTAGCCCTTTTCCGCCACTTCTTCATGCCTCGGGTCGAGAGAGGAGAGCCGCTTGCCGGAGGGATCTCCTGGATCTCAAGAGTCGGCAAGAAGGAAGCATATCTGGAGGGTGAGCTTCGCAGCAAATGGGAGGAGTGGAGAGCGGAGTGGTGCTGGATCGTCGAGGAGAACCCGCAACCGTTCACTCCTCTGCGCCAAGCCCCAATAGTGCGCGGCAATGATTGGAGCAATGTGGCCCCGGAGGACGACAGGCTGAAGATTGCCGTCACCCGATTCCTTCGCCTTAGGCTTGCCGGGCTCACTGTAGGCGCCGTCGGCGCAGATTTCCTTCGCTGCCGCATCGCCCCCCTGCAGGAGAGGGGGAGACCCGCCTGGGAGTTCAAGAACTCGGCAGACATCATGAGGCTGCACCCGGGCCTCAACTTCAACTTCACCATCCTGGAGTTGGATGCAATGCTTCTGGAGCTGTTCAAATGCGACGCCCAGCACCCATTCGTTTTGCCGAGGAGCGTCATTCCATTGTGCAATAATTCATCGCTTGACCGGATCCGCGCCATGATGCCGTTGTGCGATTCCCATGGAATCGTTCCAACTTGGCAAGAGCCTGCGGATGACGTCGTGCGGGCGTTCTTCGACAACTTGGAAGAAGTGCCGGTCCGTGCCGACAAGCAGAAGAGCCTCACCCGCGACACCACCGACGCGGAGCTGCAGTGCATCACCACCAGGACGGAGGAGGCTGCGGCAGCAGCTGCGCGGGCGCGTTCGGGTTCACCGTAGAGGCGGCAGAGGCGGCAAGCCTTGCCGAGCGCGAGGAGTTTGCCGGTGAGGAAGATCTTGCCGGCCCTGAAGCTGAGCCGAGCGAGGCCGGCGAGGAAGAGCCCGAGCCTTCAGACAGCTTGCTGCAGGCGGAGCCCCCGGCCCCGCCAAGAAGGCGTCTCTGCAGGGCCGGGGACGTAGCGGGGTGGCAAACGAGCCAACAGCCGTCAAGCCGTGCGACACGCTCTACCGCGGCAAGCAATGTTGCCGCGGGAGCGCCTCACGCTGCTGTGGCAACTGGAGCGGGATCTTCCCGGTCCACCGCCACCGCCCCTGCCAAGCGGGCAAGGGATCCTACTCCTCCGCCTCGCCGCACCGGAGGGGAGCCGGACTTCGATCTCTCCGCACTCAGCTCCGACGAGGAGGAAGAAGAGTAAGTTTCTTTGGTGCTCTTGTAGTTCTTCAATTCTTGCTGTTTTTGTCTTGTATCTGACTTGCTTCGATCTGAATCCATTCCTTTTCAGGACGCTGGCCCAGAGAGCAGCGAAGAGAGCCAAGGCCCCGGTGATTGTCATCGAAGATGATCCCACCGTGTCAGCAGGTGGTGTGTCTGAGACCACCTTGACGGACCCTGCAGCCACTCCCCAAAGCAGCCCCCAGCGTAAGTTTGTAGTTTACTTCCTGCTGTCGGGCGCGCATGGGTGCTCTTTTCTCTACTGATATCTTGCTTGTTGATTTGTGTAGGAGCAGAACAGCCTCACCAGGAGGGCCCGGAAGCTGCCCCCGAAGTGCCATCCGCTTCAACTACGCCGCAAAGGGAGGAGTCCCCGGCAAGGGAGCGCTCTCCGGCAAGGGAGAACTCCCCGGCAAGGGACAGTTCTCCGGCAAGGGATGGCACCAGTGATCCTCCGGCGGTTGAGACCGCGACCGCAGATCCTAGTATAGGTAATCTTCTTGCCTGAAATCTTCCCTTGGGTTCTTCTTCTTCTGAATTCCCTTTCTTGGATTTTTGCTTAATTTTTCTCCCTTCTTCGTTCTTCAGATCCATCTGCTGCGGAGCCAATCGAGACTGAGGACGCCGGCGAGGAAGGCGCGCGTGGCAGCAACGACGACGCCGCCGCCAACGAAGAAGGGGCCGGTGCTGATGGGCCCGCCGGCGAAGAGGCCGCCAAGGCTGCCGCCGCAGAAGCTGGCGAGGGGTCGGGCGATCGCACTGACGGCCCTGAGGCCGCAGGAGCGCCAGGCGCTGCGCCGACCGCCGATCCCTCCGCCGCTGCCGCGAAGCCAGGCTCCGAAGAGCCCCAGCCCGACGCCTACTTGAAGGCCGGCGACGGTATCTTCATCAAGCTTCGCTGGGCGTCGAGCTCCAGGGCGCCGGTCGAAGGAGAAGCTTTCGATGAGGAGCTGCTCGCCTCCGCCGGGCTGTCGTTGGTCGAAGCGCCAAGCAGCAGCAGTGGCGAGCCTGAGGAGGAGCAGCTGCTGCGGAAGCTGCTGTCACTCTACCGCGCACGACAAGCCAAGCTGGCTTCCCGGGAAGCACTTGTCGCGAGGGCGGGAGTCGATATGGAGAAACGTGCGGAGGAGCTCTGGGGCCTCAATCAAGAAGCCCTCCGGTCCCTGGCACAGGAGCGGGAGCGACTCGCCGAGGAGCGTACAGCCTTCCTTCTCGAGAAGGCCGAAGCTGAGGAGGAACAAAGGCTTGCTGCCGAGAAGCAGTCCGCGCGAGAAGGCGAATTGGTGCAGCGGAAGGCCAACCTTGACAGCTATGAGGAGGAGCTTGTCGCGCGCGAGGAAACACTTGACGGGGCTCTCAAGGAAGCAAGGGATGCTGCCGCAACTGCAGAGGCCTCCAAGAAGGAGCTAGAGACGAGGGTGACGCAGTTGGAGGCCAACCTCAAGACGAGTGGCGAGGAGCTTGCTGTGCTCAAGCGCGAGCGCGAGAAGGATGCTGCTGCTCATGGTGAGCTGCAGGGTCTTCTCGCTGAAAGGAGCAAGGAGCTCAGCGCCGGCAAGGACTCCAACGCGGATCTCTAGTTGAAGTTGGCTACGCTGACTCAGACGCTGGACGCCGCCAAGGAGCGAGAGGTGACCTTGTCGGAGAAGATCAAGGCCGACAAGGCGCTGCTGGCGAGCATCGCTATTACCCAGAACTCATTTAGGGAGACGGTGGAGCATTGGACCGAGGGTCTGGTGAATATCGCCGCAGTCATCGACGAG
Organism: Triticum aestivum; assembly: GCF_018294505.1. Taxonomy (NCBI): domain Eukaryota; kingdom Viridiplantae; phylum Streptophyta; class Magnoliopsida; order Poales; family Poaceae; genus Triticum; species Triticum aestivum. Next base: position 702,383,199 of record NC_057801.1, read on the forward strand.
GAGCTGGCGCAGTTGGGGATGGAGGAATTTGGGTAATCCTTCCAACGAGCATCTCCAACCCAGTGCCAAGCTCAGCATGTTCTTCAAGGGCGTGGCGACGGCACTCCAGCGGCTCCGGGAGAGGATCCCAAAGCAGCTGGCCGACGAGTCGCGCAGGATTTGCGCGGGGGCTCTCCAGAAGGTGCTAATGAAGGTGGCCTTCCGCAACCCAGGCCTCAACCTCACCAACGTCCTCAAGTCCTTGCCGCCTGACGCCGATCTGGATGCGCTCAAGGCCCTTGTTGCACCCATTGTGGACAAGGTGAGCGAGATCAAGAGGGTTGAGGGCGATCGCGTAGACTAGGCCGCCCGTTTTCTCTTTCTCCTTGTCGCTGCTAGCCATATTATAAGATCAATCTGTTAGAGCTGCGACAAGTTATTTTGTAATGCAACCCTATTTCTGTTATCAATTGCTACGTTATTTCCTTTACTAGATCCCTTCCTTTGTATGTTTTTACCCTACGCTTTTAGGGGACTTGTCAGCGCGGGCACCCGAGCCGCGAGCGCTGAGTGCGGGACGTCAGCAGCCTGCTGGCGGTGCCGCTTCCGACAAGAAACCTTGTCGCGACTAGTTGCAGCACACTTAAGTTGTTGAGCGGACTCGAAACAAAGTAAGGGCGCAACTAGCTACGAGTTGGTTCCTCCGCGCACAGGTTTTCCATACAAAGCACGGTCGTTCAAGGAAGATAACTTTAAAAATTTAAAACTGATTGCTCAAACTTTGGCAATTTAGCTTTTCTGTCGTTTGCTTCCCGGCAAGGTTTCCGTCAAGGCGAAACTTTCTTGAACGACGCCTGTTCCACATCATTATCTTCTCCTCCCCCCCAGCAAACTTGTGTGCGAGGGAATCTTCCTTCCTTTGAGAAAAAGAAAGAAGAGAAAATAACGATATGGAGCCTTACGGCTCGTTATTGCTTACCGGGGGTAGGTGCTGCACAAAGTGTCAGATAGGGCATGCAAGAAAGAATATAATGCATGAAATTGACAAGATGTGCGGAGCACATGAGCTTTACTTATGCACGGGATTTGCACCCGGCTTTGTACAAAGGATTACATGCAACATCGGCAAGACTTGTACAAAAGGTGGTTGCCGGAACAGGTTCCGGCAACCGCGCCCTATGGGTAAAAACTTACGAAGATGCTCAATGTTCCAGGAGTTGCTCACTTGAATGCCATCTTCGGTCTCAAGGCGGACAGTGCCGGGCCTAGTGACTCGTTTCACCCAATAAGGGCCTTCCCACTTCGGCGTCAACTTGTTGGAATTCTTGGCGGACTGAACGCGCCGAAGAACAAGGTCGCCTTCCTCGAAGCTTCTGGCTCTAACTTTGCGGCTATGGTAGCGGTGCAAAGCTTGCTGGTATCGAGCAGCTCGTACAGCAGCCTGAAGACCATCTTCCTCAAGGAGCAGCGCGTCATCTTGTCGCAGCTGCTCTTGCTCAAGCTCATCATAAGCGAGCACTCGAGGTGACCCGTATATGAGTTCCGTGGGGAGAACTGCCTCTGCTCCATAGACTAGAGCGAAAGGCGTCTGGCCAGTGGCTCAATTTGGCGTCGTCCTGATCGACCAAAGAACCACCGGCAGCTCCTCGATCCAGTTCCTTCCGCACTTGCGCAGCCTGTCGAAAGTCCTGATCTTGAGCCCGCGCAGCACTTCAGCATTTGCCCTCTCCGCTTGACCGTTGCTTCTTGGATGAGCAACATAAGCGAAGCAGATCTTGGCGCCAAGATTTTGGACGTACTACATGAAGGTGCGGCTCGTGAATTGCGTGCCGTTGTCGGTGATGATCCTGTTAGGGATCCCGAAACGGCAAACAATCGACCTGAAGAACTTGACTGCTGACTGTGATGTCACCTTCCTCACTGGTTCCACTTCCGGCCACTTTGTGAACTTGTCGATTGCAACGTACAAGTACTCAAAGCCCCCGACAGCTCGGGGGAAGGGGCCGAGGATGTCGAGCCCCCAGACTGAAAATGGCCAGGATAAAGGGATCGTCTGGAGAGCTTGAGCTGGCTGGTGTATCTGCTTGGAATGGAACTGGCACGCTTCACACTTGGTTACTTGTGCAGTTGCATCCTGGAGGGCTGTCGGCCAAAAGAAACCTTGCCGGAAAGCTTTGCCGGCAAGTGCTCTTGCGCCAGTGTGGTGACCACATATGCCTCCATGTATCTCTGCCAACAGCTTCTGTCCGTCTTCCCGGCAAATACACTTCAATTTCACACCGTTGAGTCTTCTTATGTACAGTGTGTCGTCGATAAACTGGTACATACTTGACTGTCGGGCTACTCTCTCCGCTTCTTCTTGCTCTTCGGGAAGTTCTCCTGTCTGAAGGAAATGGACAATCTACTGTGCCCATGCTGGAGCTTGTGGCTCGACAACAAAGACTAAAGGCACTTCTGCTACTGCAGGAACATCAGCTTCTACGGCAAGAACCTGTGGCTCGGCCGGAGCTTGATGTTCCCCGACAAGCTTGCCGGGGCAAAACTTGTCGGGAGCGTCTGCTTCAACGGAACAAACACTAAGGTTTGCCGGAGCAGACTGCTCCTCAGCACTCTTGGTGTTGATCTTGGGGACTTTATTGGCGGCGGCTTCGGGGAGCTCTGCCGGAAAATAGTCGCCAGAAATCAACTTCCTCTTCTTGCTCTGTCCAGTTGATGGTGTTACAGACGGTTGAGTCAGCTTGAGCACAAAGATCCCTGGTTCCACAGGTAACTTTAGTGCGGCGCACTTCGACAGGCCATCAGCAATGTCATTCTGAGCTCTTGGAATATGCTCCATCTGTAGGCCGTCGAAGTGCTCTTCTAGCTTTCTCACTTCATCAACATATGCTTCCATCAATGGACTCTGATAATTCTTGTTCACTTGGCGGACGACAAGCTGCGAGTCACCCCTGACAATGAGCTTCTTGATCCCAAGGTCCGCTGCGATCCTGAGACCGGCAAGCAATCCTTCATACTCTGTAGTATTGTTGGTTGCTTGCTCCTTGGGAAAGTGCATCTAGACTACGTACTTGAGGTGCTCTCCGGTGGGTGCGACAAGCAGCACGCCCGCACCGGCACCTTGCAGCGAGAAGGCACCATCAAAGTACATCAGCCACTCTTTGCTCGCTTCCTTGATGGGGATGCTCGTCTCTGGAATTTCTTCATCTTGTGTCGGCGTCCACTCTGCTATGAATTCTGCCAATGCTCTACTTTGGATAGTTGAAGTACTTTCAAACTTGAGGCCAAAGCTTGACAGTTCTAATGCCCACTCGACAATCCTGCCTGTTGCTTCTGGATTTTGCAGTATCCTCTTCAACAGAAAGCGAGTGACAACTGTGATCTCATGTGCTTGGAAGTAATGGCGCAACTTTCTCGAGGCCATGAGGAGGCCGAAAAGCAATTTCTGCACACCAGAGTACCTTGACCTAGCCCCCTGCAAAAGGGAACTGACAAAGTACACTGGGCGCTGCACCATTCTCTTCTGCACCTTGTCATGCTCATGCGCAGATCCATCCTTGTCGGGACCAGAGATTGTCGGCGAAGCCCCCTACTTGTCGCTGGATGCGTCTGCCGTGGTTGCTGGCTCATCATCCGCCTCCCTCTCCGCCACTAACGCAGCACTAACCACTTGATTGATTGCCGCTATATATAGCAGCAACTTCTCTTGTGGCCTAGGTGCGACAAGTGTTGGAGTGGAGGACAGGTATCTCTTCAAGTCCTGCAGCGCAGCCTCCGCCTCCGGAGTCCATTTCATTGGACCTGCCTTTTTCAATATTTTGTAAAATGGCAGGGCGCGCTCAACAGATCTAGAGATAAACCTGCTGAGAGCAGCCACACAACCGGCAAGCCTTCGTACATCCTTGACGCGCTTCGGTGCTTCGATCTGCTCAATGGCCTTGATCTTGTCGGGATTGGCTTCAATTCCCCGCTGAGACACAAAGAACCCGAGAAGCTTGCCGGAAGGGACTCCAAATACGCACTTCTCGGGGTTAAGCTTGAGGTTGATCTTGCGCAGATTTGCAAATGTTTCGTCTAAATCTTGAATCAGGGTCGCCCTGTCCTTGCTCTTGACCACTATGCCATCCATGTAGGCTTCCACATTTCTGTGCATCTGTGGCTCAAAAGCGTGGTGGACTACCCTTGCAAATGTTGAACCAGCATTCTTCAAACCGAAAGGCATCCGTACGAAACAGTACGTGCCACAAGGGGTAATGAATGCGGTCTTCTCCTCATCCTCTTCTGCCATGAACATCTGATGGTATCCTGAGTATGCATCAAGAAATGAAAGCAAATCACATCCGGCCGTGGAGTCAACAATCTGATTGATGCGCGGCAAGGGAAATGGGTCTTTGGGACAAGCTTTATTGACATCAGTGAAGTCGATACAAAGCCTCCATTTTCCGTTAGCCTTGTGCACAACTACAGGATTGGCCAACCACGTAGGATGGAGCACTCCTCTGACAAGGCCTGCTGCTTCCAACTTCTTTATTTCTTCTGCGATGAATTCTTGGCGCTCCACTGCCTGTTTCCTGACTTTTTGCTTGACGGGCCGCGCATGAGGACAGACAGCAAGGTGGTGCTCAATTACTTTCCTGGGAACACCGGGGATGTCAGACGGTTGCCATGCAAACACGTCGACATTCGCCCGCAGGAAAGCAACGAGCGCGCTTTCCTATTTGGGGTCAAGAGTGGCACTGATGGTGAAGGTACCACCAGTGCCGTCCTCCTTGGCGGACACTTTCTTGGTCTCAGGTGGAGCTGCCATTGCCTTCTTACACTTGCCGGTGGAGCTCGATGGTGCGTCCTCGACGATAGTGCAGCACTCCGAAGAGGTGCGCTTGCCGGAGTGGGCATCAGAACTCTTGCCGGACTTGGTCTTCTTCTTCGCCCCGGGAGCTTCAGCAGCAAGTGATTGGCGATCTGCTACGGCTGCTGCTTCCCGGTAGATCTTGTCGGTGCAAATAAGGGCATCCTTCTTGTCGCCGGGGACAGAGATGACACTTATCGGGCTTGGCATCTTCAGTACGTTGTAGGCATAGTGAGAGGCTGCCATGAATTTGGCGAGTGCTGGACGGCTGAGTATCCCATTGTAAGGCAATGGGAAGTCAGCAACGTCAAAAGTGACCCTCTCAGTCCTGAAGTTCAATTCGCTGCCAAATGTTACCGGCAACGTGATCTTTCCCTTTGGCTTGCTCCTTCCCGGATTGATTCCTTGGAACGTACCGGTTTCTTCGAGCTCGCTGTCAGGGATCTGGAGTTTCTGGAGCACCGCGGAGGAGATCAGGTTCAAGCCGGCCCCGCCGTGAACTAACATCTTAGTGACCTTGAGGTTGCGGATAGTTGGTGAAACCAGCATCGGCAAGCACCCGACCGCAGTTATGCGATCAGGGTGGTCCTCAATATCAAAGATGATAGGCGTGCTGGACCATTTCAGAGGCTTGCGTGACTCGACGGGTGGTTCTGCTGCATTAACTTCCCGCACCCACTACTTGATATGGCGGTGCGAAGTATGCAGAGAAGCACCGCCGTCAACGCACGGGACCTCTGTGGCTTTCTGGAACTCCTGCTCGTCAGTCTCCTCATCATCCATGTCTTCGTCGTCGTCGTCATCTTCATCCTTGTCGCGGCCGCGAGGAGGTCTGTCTCCTTGCCGCTGCTTGGCCTTGCCGCGGCGTCCTCCTCGGCCGGGACGTTTCTTGCTGGATCCTCCAGCACCTTCCTGGGCTTTCTCCTTGTCGCGCCGCTCGTATTCAGCTCTCTGTTGCTCAACAAGCTGCTCGACTTTCTTGCAGCTCTGGAGATCGTGGCCCTTGGTGAAGTGAATCTTGCAATACTGCTTGCTGGTACCGTCCTGCTTGTCGGCAACTGCCACCTCCGCGGCAACCTCCTTGCTGGAGCTACCAGCTTTGGGTGTCTTGCCGGACCGCTCAACGACCAGCACCTCTTTTCCTTTCTTCTTCCTGTTGTTCCGCCACCGGTTTTTCTTTGCCGGGGCAGCATCCTCACTGTCAGACCCTCCTGCTCCTATATTCTCTCCGGGGAGTCTCCTCCCTTCCTCAGCATGTGCGCACTTGTCGGCCAGGGCATATAGCTCACTGACGTCTCTGATCTTGCACATCACCATTTCCTCCCGCATCCTGCAGTTTCACACGTTCTGGTGGAACGCGCTGATCACCGCGGCAGGGTGGACATCTGGGATGTTGTGTTGTACACTGTTGAATCTCTGAATGTACTTGCGCAGGGGCTCTCCTTCCTTCTGGGCGAGCAGATGAAGGTCACTCTCTTGGCCATGAGGCTTGTGGCCGCCTGTGAAGGCGCCGACAAACTGATGCCATAGATCGGCCCAAGAGGATATGGAGTTGTCCGGCAAGTGCATGAGCCAGGATCTGACGTTGGGTTTGAGCACCAGCGGGAAGTAGTTGGCAAGGATCTTGTCGTCCCGTCCCCCGGCAGCCTGCACCGCAATGGTGTAGATGCTGAGGAACTCCGACGGATGCGTCTTGCCATCGTACTTCTCCGGTACGTCTGGCTTGAAGTTCTTCATGCTGGGCCACTGGACTTGCCGCAGCTCACGAGTGAACGTAGGGCAACCTACCGCGTACGGCAAGTCGCCTGGTTCCCCTGGCGCGTGCATGTCAACAGAGGGCCCAGCGCGCTTGTCGGATTGACGTCGCGCTTCTCTTCGGCGCTCGATGCGAGTACGAGCGTCTTCTTGCTGTCGATCGCGAAGAACTTGGCGCTGATCGCGACGAGCTCATGGATCCGACGATGCGGTGGAGTCACTGTCGAGGTGGATCCGACGACTCGGCGATCTTGGCCTTCGGGGTGGTGATTGCGTGGTGGTTGCACCCCCTCCAATTTCGTCGCCACCGGCTTGCGCCTGGCAACCCTGCCGCGGCTGCGACGCGCTCGGCTGCCGCGGAGTGTCGCCGTTGGCGTAGCCGATGAGACTCTGAATGGTGGCCCTCCATTCGTCGATCTTGTCCGACGTCGGAGGGTAATCCAGGAGCAGTTGAGCTTGCGCCAAAGCTTCTGCCGGAGTGGTGGGTGGCAGTGGCGGACGGCGCGAGGAGCGGGATATGCTCGAACTTCTAACTATGTTAGAAGGAGCATTTTCCCGTCCGAGCGACCGTGTCCCGCTTGTGCTGGCACGTTGGCGTGCATGCTGGTCTTGAGCGCCCCGGGATCCACCAGCTTGATCTTGGCCCAACAAACATATGGTACTGCGAGTACCATGACGTTGTCGGTCCTGCGCCTCCTGAGATGGGCGCGGAACAAGCGCGGACGTCGAAGTCTGCGCCGCCTTGCGCTTGGACCTGGCAGCGTCGTGAGCTTCCTCGTCGACATCCGTCCTTCCGCCGACGTCTACCCCACCACCCGTTTGCTCTGGTGGCGGTGGGATCGACGTGGACAGAACAGCTGCCTCCGAAGCCTTCTTCTTCGGTGGCATGTTGATGAAGGAAAATGAAGATCTAGCTCGTGTGAACGCCGGATCAGTTTCACGCAACCTCGACGCCCCCTACCTGGTGCGCCATAGATGTCGGGGAAACTGATCCACGAACACCTATGGGGCCGGCGGACCGAGCCCCTTTTGGTTCGGCGGGGGGCAGAGGTCGCACGAAGAGCAGATCGAGGCGAAGCACACGAGCAGTTTACCCAGCTTCAGAGCTCTCCGGAGAGATAATACTCCTACTGCTACTTGTCTGATTGTATTATGTTCTTGCTCGAGAGTGAGCTAAGTGTTTCTCTGGCTTCCTAATGATCCGACCCTCCCCTACGTTGCGCATGGGCCTCCTTTTATATGCTCAAGGGGTCACCGACAGGTGGCAACGCAGAGAAGGGTAAAAGTGTAAAAAGAGAGGTGGTTGGTATAGTTACTTGTACAGTGCACCCTACCTAACCCTGACGGCAGGGGACAAGGGCATTAAATGCCCGTCTGTGTAGCCCAAACAATGCAGAAAAGGACCGTCAGGGGCGCCACCGCTCGCCACGATGGCGATCTTGTCAGCTTCGCATGCCACCGTGCACCGCTGGCTGCACAGCCTCCCGCCACGCGCGCCTGGAAAGGCCCCCAGAGCGACACATTGGTGGATGCGCTGGAGCGTGGGCACAGAGTGGCCGCCTGCCGTGGCAAGCGCCTTGCCGCGGCCGTTGTCTTGTCGAGTCCGGAAGCTTGTCGCTCACCGGGCCCTGATATGCCTTGGTTGGTCTTCCCGGCAAGCTCCTCTTGCCGGGGCCTTGTCGCCTTGCCGGGACGCGTGGCGCGTCGCGGCTAGTTCCTTGGGATGCCTTGGATGGCCTTCCCGGCAAGCTCCTCTTGCCGGGGCCTTGTCTTGAATACTTTGTTCTTGAATGGCTCCAAAGGAACCATGGAGGACCTTGGCGGTCGCCCGGCAAGCCTTGCCGCGGGGCGCTGCAACTGCCCATGCACAAGTTCGGGATACTAGGGTACCCCTATTCTAGTACACCGACAGTGTGCATCCAACTTGCTTGCTCATGAAGACCTAGGGCATTTGAGGAAGCCCATCGTAGGAATATACAAGCCAAGTTCTATAATGAAAAATCCCCACTAGTATATGAAATTGAAAACATATGAGACTCACTATATGAAGAACATGGTGCTACTTTGAAGCACAAGTGTGGAAAAAGATAGTAACATTGCCCTTTTTTCTTTTTCTTTTTTTCTTTTCTTCTTATTTTTTCTTTGGCCTTTTTTTTCTTTGGCCTTTCTTTTTTTCTTTTTGGTCTTTCCTTTTTTTCTTTAGGGACAATGCTCTAATAATGATGATCATCACACTTATATATTTACAACTCCAGAATTGCAACTCGAAACTAGAACAAGATATGACTCTATATGAATGCCTTCGGCGGTGTACCGGGATGGGCAATGAATCAAGAGTGACATGTATAAAAATTTATGCATGGTGGCTTTGCCACAAATATGATGTCAACTACATGATCATGCAAGGCAATATGACAATAGTAATGTATGTCATGATGATAAACGGAACGGTGGACAGTTGCATGGCAATATATCTTGGAATGGCTATGGAAATGCCATAATAGGTAGGTATGGTGGTTGTTTTGAGGAAGATATAAAGAGGTTTATGTGTGATAGAGTGTATCGTATCACGGGGTTTGGACGCACCGGCGAAGTTTGCACCAACTCTCAAGGTGAGAAAGGGCAATGCACGTACCGAAGAGGCTAGCAATGATGGAAGGTGAGAGTGCTTATAATCCATGGACTCGACATTAGTCATAAAGAACTCATATACTTATTGCAAAAATCTACAAGTCATCAAAAACCAAGAACTACGCGCATGCTCCTAGGGGGGAGGTTGGTAGGAGTTAACCATCGCGCGCCCCTGACCTCCACACAAGGGAAGGCAATCAAAAGAGCACCTCATGCAATAAATTTGTTACACAACTTTTACTATATGTGCATGCTACGGGACTTGCTAACTACAACACAAGCATTCTTTAAATTCATAATCACCCAACTAGCATGACTCTAATATCATTACCTCCATATATCAAAACAATTATCAAGTATCAAATTGATCATAGCATCCAATTCACTTCTATGATAGTTTTTATTATACCTAACTTGGATGCTCATCATTCTAGGACCAAATTTATAACCATAGCAAATACCATGCTGTTGTAAAAGACTCTCAAAATAATATAAGTGAAGCATGATAGATCAACAATTTCTTCAAAATTAAGCCACCGCCGTGCTCTAAAAAATATAAGTGAAGCACATAGAGCAAAATTATCTAGCTCAAAAGATATAAGTGAAGCACATAGAGTATTCTAATAAATTCCAATCAAGTGGGCTTCTCCCATTTAAGAATTTCAGATCTTGGTATTTTATTTAAACAGCAACCAAAGCAAAACAAAATGACATTGCAAGGATAGCACAACTCATGTGGAGAAGCAAAAACTTAGGTTCAACCGATACTAACCGCTAATTGTTGAAGAAGAAAGGTGGGATGCCTACCGGGCATCCCCAAGCTTAGATGCTTCAGACTTCTTGGAATATTATCTTGGGGTGCCTTGGGCATCCCCAAGCTTGAGCTTTTGTGTCTCCTTAATTCCTTTCATATCAAAGTTTTCCTAAATCTCAAGAACTTCATCCACACAAAACTCAACAAGAACTCGTGAGATAAGTTAGTATAAAACAATGCACAAACCTTATCATTTTCTACTGTAACATACTACTAACATTATTATTCAAAATTGCATACTAAATGTCTCTGCATATTTAATACTCCTATCCTTAAATAGAATCATTAAACAAGCAAGCATGTGCAAACAATGCAAACATAACAGCAATCTGCCAAAACAGTATAGTCTGTAAATAATGCAAGATTCATCATACTTCCCTAACTCCAAAAATTATAAGAAAAATACTACGCTGTAGAAGATTTATCAGATCTCAATATGCAAAAATATTCAACACTATATCACTCTCTGACTTTTCTAGGGAATTTTTGCAACAGCGGTAAACTTTCTGTTTTGAAACAGCAACATGTATACTTGCAAAATAAGCATGGTAAAGGCTATCCTTGACATTTTTATTGAAAATAAAGATGCAAAACATTATTCTAAATAACAGAAAGCAAATACTAACAAAAGAAATTGATGCTCCAAGCAAAACACATATCATGTGGTAAATAAAAATATAGCTCCAAGTAAAGTTACCGATGAACGAAGACGAAAGAGGGGATGCCTTCCGGGGCATCCCCAAGCTTAGGCTCTTGGTTGTCCTTGAATATTACCTTGGGGTGCCTTGGGCATCCCCAAGTTTAGGCTCTTACCACTCCTTATTCCATAGTCCATCAAATCTTTACCCAAAACTTGAAAACTTCACAACACGAAACTCAAAACAATACTCGTAAGCTCCGTTAGTATAAGAAAACAAACCACCACTTTAAGGTACTGTAATGAACTCATTATTCATTCATATTGGTGTAATATCTACTGTATTAAAACTTCTCTATGGTTCATACCCTTCGATACTACTCATAGATTCATCAAAATAAGCAAACATCACATAGAAAACAGAATCTGTCAAAAACAGAACAATCTGTAGTAATCTGTATCAAACATATACTTATGGCACTCCAAAAATTCTGAAATAAATTGCTGGACCTGAGGAATTTGTCTATTAATCATCTGCAAAAATAATCGACCTAAAAGCACTCTCCAGTAAAAAAATGGCAGCTAAAATCTTGAGCGCTAAAGTTTCTGTTTTTTACAGCAAGATCACATAGACTTCACCCAAGTCTTCCCAAAGGTTCTACTAGGCACTTTATTGAAACAAAAGCTATAAAACATGATTACTACAGTATCATAATCATGTGTATACACAAAAAAGAGTAAGGGTAAATATTGGGTTGTCTCCCAACAAGCGCTTTTCTTTAATACCTTTCTAGCTAGGCATGATGATTTCAATGATGCTCACATAAAAGATAAGAATTGAAACATAAAGAGAGCATCATGAAGAATATGACTAGCACATTTAAGTCTAACTAACTTACTATGCATAGGTATTTTTTGAGCAAACAACTTATGGGAACAATAATCAACTAGCATAGGAAGGCAAAACAAGCATAACTTCAAGATTTTCAACACATAGAGAGGAAACTTGATATTATTGGAATTCCTACAAGCATATATTCCTCCCTCATAATCATTTTCAGTAGCATCATGAATGTATTCAACAATATAACCAGCACCTAAAGCATTCTTTTCATGATCTACAAGCATAGAAAATTTATTACTCTCCACATAAGAAAAATTCTTCTCATTTGGAATGGTAGTGGGAGCAAACTCAACAAAATAATTATCATGTGAGGCATAGTCCAATTGAAAACTAAAATCATGATGACAAGTTTCATGGTTATAATTATTCTTAATAGCATACAAGTCATCACAATAATCATCATAGATAGCAACTTTATTCTCATAATCAATTGGAACCTCTTCCGAAATAGTGGATTCATCACTAAATAAAGCCATGACCTCTCCAAATCCACTTTCATAATTATCACAATAATATTCAACATCCTCCAAAATAGTGGGATCATTACATCCTAAAGTTGACACTCTTCCAAACCCACTTTCATCAATATAATCATCATAAATAGGAGGCATGCTTTCATCATAATAAATATTCTCATCAAAGCTTGGGGGAAAAAACATATCATCTTCATAAAATATAGCTTCCCCAAGCTTGTGGCTTTGCATATCATTAGCATCATGGGTATTCAAAGAATTTATACTAATAACATTGCAATCATGTTCATCATTCAAAGATTTAGTGAAAAACATTTTATAGATTTCTTCTTCTAGCACTTGAGCATAATTTTCCTTTCCATCATTCTCACGAAAGATATTAAAAAGATGAAGCATATGAGACAAACTCAATTCCATTTTTTTGTAGTTTATTTTTTATAGACTAAACTAGTGATAAAACAAGAAACAAAGAGATTCGATTGCAAGATCTAAAGATATACCTTCAAGAACTCACCTCCCCGGCAACGGCGCCAGAAAAGAGCTTCATGTCTACTACACAACCTTCTTCTTGTAGACATTGTTGGGCCTCCAAGTGCAGAGGTTTGTAGGACAGTAGCAAATTTCCCTCAAGTGGATGACCTAAGGTTTATCAATCCATGGGAGGCGTAGGATGAAGGTGGTCTCTCTCAAACAACCCTGCAACCAAATAGCAAAGAGTCTCTTGTGTCCCCAACACACCCAATACAATGGTAAATTGTATAGGTGCACTAGTTCGGCGAAGAGATGGTGATACAAGTGCAATATGGATAGTAGATAAAGGTATTTGTAATCTGAAATTTTAAAAATAGCAAGGTAACAAGTGATAAAAGTGAGCGTAAACGGTATTGCGATGGTAGGAAACAAGGCCTAAGGTTCATACTTTCACTAGTGTAAGTTCTCTCAACAATAATAACATAATTGGATCACATAACAATCCCTCAACATGCAACAAAGAGTCACTCCAAAGCCACTAATAGCGGAGAACAAACGATAATCTCAGATTCATCTATTCAACCAACACAAAGTACTTCAAAGAGTGCCCCAAAGTTTCTACCAGAGAGTCAAGACGAAAACTTGTGCCAACCCCTATGCATAGATTCCCAAGGTCACGGAACCCGCAAGTTGATCACCAAAACATACATCAAGTGAATCACGTGAATATCCCATTGTCACCATAGATAAGCACGGCAAGACATACATCAAGTGTTCTCAAATCCTTAAAGACTCAATCCGATAAGATAACTTCAAAGGGAAAATTCAATCCATTACAAGAGAGTAGAGGGGGAGAAACATCATAAGATCCTACTATAATAGCAAAGCTCGCGATACATCAAGATCGTTCCAAATCAAGAACACGAGAGAGAGAGAGAGAGAGATCAAACACATAGCTACTGGTACATACCCTCAGCCCCGAGGGTGAACTACTCCCTCCTTGTCATGGAGAGCGCCGGGATGATGAAGATGGCCACCGGTGAGGGATCCCCCCTCCGGCAGGGTGCCGAAACAGGGTCCCGATTGACTTTTGGTGGCTATAGAGGCTTGCGGCGGCGGAACTCCTAATCTATCTTCTTCTTCGATGTTTTTAGGGTATATGGGATTATATAGGTGAAAGAAGTCGGTCGGGGTGTGCTCGAGGGGCCCAGGAGACAGGGGGCGAGCCCAGTAGGGGGGGCACCCTCCTATCTCCTGGCCTCCTCGAAGCTTCCCTGGCTTGTACTCCAAGTCTACCGGATCATGTTCGTTCCAAAAATCACGCTCCCGAAGGTTTGGTTCTATTTGGACTACATTTGATATTCCTTTTATTCGAAACACTGAAATAGGCAAGAAAACAACAATATGGGCTGGGCCTCCGGTTAATAGGTTAGTCCCAAAAATGATATAAAAGTGTAAAGTAAAGCCCATAAACATCCAAAACAAGTAATATAATAGCATGGAACAATCAAAAATTATAGATACATTGGAGACGTATCATGCCACAGTGAGGAAAGGATGATGGAGACTATGATTCCCCCACAAGTCGAGACCCCGGACAATGAGAGAAAAAAAGAAAAAAAGAAAAAAAGAAAAAAAATAAACAAATAGAGAAGGGGCATTATTAGTATCCTTTACTACACTTGTGCTTCAAAGTAGCACTATGTTTTTCATATGGAGAGTCTCATATGTTGTCACTTTCATATACTAGTGGGAATTTTTCATTGTAGGATTAGTTGCATACCCACTTAGTTTTCATATGGAGCTTTCATACACTTATAGCTTTTAGTGCATTCATTGCATGTCAATCCCTACTCCTAATGTTGACATCAATTTATGGGTATCTCCATAGCCCGTTGGTTATCCGCGTTGATGTGAGACTTTCTTACTTTTTTGCCTTCTTTATATTTACCCCTATCATCATACTCTATTCCACCCGTAGTGCTATATACATGGCTTGCTCTCATGTATTGCGTGAGGGTTGAAAAAGCTGAAGCGCATTAAAAAATATGAACCAATTGCTCGGCTTGTCATCGGGGTTGTACATGATTTATACTTGTCTTAAGAAGACAGAGCATGACAAGACTATATGATTTGTAGGGATAGCTTTCTTTAGCGTTGATATTCTGAAAGACATGATTATTTGTTGGGACGCCTGAGTATTGATGTCTTTATTTCAAATTATAGACTATTGCTTTGAATCACATATGTCTTAATATTCATGCCATGACTAGACATTTGATCAAGTTAATGTTAGGTAGCATTCCACATCAAAAATTATCTTTTTTATCATTTACCTACTCGAGGACGAGCATGAATTAAGCTTGGGGATGCTGATACATCTCCATCGTATCTATAATTTTTGATTGTTTCATGCCAATATTATTCAACTTTTACATACTTTTGGCACCTTTTTATATGATTTATTTGGACTAACTTACTTATCCAGTGCCCAGTGACAGTTCCTGTTTGTTGCCTGTTTTTGTATCGTAGAGAATCCATATCAAACAAAGTCCAAACGTGATGCACCTCCACGGAAAATTATTTTGGAATATTTGTGATTTTTGGGGGTTCGAATCACCGCAAACAGAGGCCCACATGTACCACGATACACCAGGGCGCGCCCCAGGCCCCTGGCGTGTGGTGGTGGGTTGTGCTCACCTCGTACATCGGTTGGAGCTGTATTTTTGGCGCAAGGAAGCTTATATCAGGAAAAAAATAGTGTAAAAAGATCAGCGCAATCGGAGTTACGGATCTCCGGGAATATAAAAAATATTTTTCGGCCAGATCAAGGGAGCACGAAACAGAAGAGAACAGAGAGGGAGATCCAATCTCGGAGGGGCTTTCGCCCCTCCCATGCCATGGAAGCCAAGGACTAGAGGGGAAATCCTACTCCCACCTAGGAAGGAGGCCAACGAAGAAGAAGAAGGAGAGGGGCTCTCTCCCCCTCGCTTCCGGTGGTGCCGGAGTGCCGCGACAGCAACGATCGGGACGGCGATCTACATCAACAATCTTGCTACCGTCAACACCAACTTTCTCCCCTCTATGTAGCGGTGTAACACCTCTTCTCCCTGATGTAATCTGTACTTAAACATGGTGCTCAACTCCATATATTATTTCCCAGTGATCTGTGGTTATACTATGATTTTTTGAGTAGATCCGCTTTGTCCTATGGGTTAATCGTGATCTTGGTTGGTATGATTGTATATTTTATTTATGGTGCTATCCTACGGTGCCCTCCGTTCCCGCGCAAACGTGAGGGGAGCCCTCTATAGGGTGTTGCAATATGTCCATGGTTTGCTTATTGTCAGTGTTGCGGGGGTGATAGCAGCCTAAACGCGGATAAGTGGGTATGGCGTATGGGAGTAAAGAGGACTTGATACTTAATGCTATAGTTTGGTTTCACGACCTTAATGATCTTTAGTAGTTGCGGATGCTTTCTAGAGTTCCAATCATAAGTGCATATGATCCAAGTAGAGAAAGTATGTTAGCTCATGCCTCTCCCTCATATAAAATTACAAGAATGATTACCGGTACTTGTCATCGATTGCCTAGGGACAAATGACTTTCTTGTTGACAAAAGATATCCAATTTTATTACCTTGCAATTTATTCATGGTTTTATTCTTGCAAAGTATGCGTAGCTTTATTCTCACAAAATAGTTTCATACTTGTTCTAGGTAAAGCAAACGTCAACTGTGCGTAGAGTTGTATCAGTGGTTTATAAAAATTGAGGGAATATTTGTTCTGCCTTTAGCTCCTCGTTGGGTTCGACACTCTTATTTATCGAAGAAGGCTACAAACAATCCCCTATACTTGTGGGTTATCAGTGGCATAAAATTGCTTCGTAATTTTCTCTTCTCTTGTTCACATTCTTCGTCCCTGCAGGCTATGTTGGAAAAGGCATTGCCTAGGAGGTGCTTAGGCACACTTAGGCGCTAGGTGATGGTCCAACGCCTCGCCTAGGGCATGAGCGAAAGTCTAGGTAGGGCAAGCAAAAAAATCTACCAAAGTGAGAAATCATGCCATAATATAGTGATATGCCAAATGTGTCATATTCCAATGGCAGTAGCTCGTAGAAACTTATTAATATGCCCTGAATTGATATAATACACATATAATAACTGCATATACACCCTGATAGTAAAAACTATATTATCGCCTAGGGCCATGCCTAGGGCGCATAAGCACCGCCTAGGCACTAGGCGGAGGCCAACCGCCTCGCTTATGCCTACCGCTTTTTCCAACCTTGCCTGCAGGTACCCAGAATCATGGAGAGCGAGCCACAGAGAGGCTATGGGCAGGAAGACCATGAAGTGTTATTCTGAACAATAGTAACAAAAAGGTTTAGTATGGTAACACGAATCCTATCCTTGAAGAAGATGTCAATGATGTCAATTCCATTGCTCGTAATAGCTACAATCCAAAGTGGAAAAATAATGGGTATGCTCCTAGATTGATTTATCCTAATAATAACGTAGCATCTAGCAATTTTAATGGAGTGAACAATGGTAATAGGAATACTTTGGAGGAAACTCTTTAAATTTTTTATTGATAGTCAAAGTGGACAAAATGACAAATTTAAAAATATTTTGAATCATGATAACTTACTTGGAAATTGACCGGTAAGATTGCTGGACTCACAAACGATGCGCAACCTCTAGATGGAAGAACTAACAAGTTGGGGTAGGCTAGAGGTGAAACCCATAAGATCTCGCGACCAACTCATGGTTCCGGCACATGGATATCAAGCTTCCACTCATGGTAAGCTAGCTGCTATACAAGAAGATATATTTGAGCCTACTATTAAGATTGAGATGTTTTTTGGAAAAGGAGGTTGAAACCCCCGGCCATGAAGATTGAAATTGGTTTGAATAAGTTCAATGTTTTATGTGATTTAGGTGCTAGTGTTGCCACTATCCTAAGTCTGTTTCTATTAGTTTCAATCTTGTTTCTTTTGTTACGACGCTGCCATCTTTAGTTTATCAACTGAATTGCTTGAGGACAAGCAAAGGTTTAAGCTTGGGGGAGTGATATGTCTCCAACGTATCTACTTTTCCAAACACTTTTGCCCTTGTTTTGGACTCTAACTTGCATGATTTGAATGAAACTAACCCGGACTGACGTTGTTTTCAGCAGAACTGCCATGATGTTGTTTTATGTGTAGAAAAGAAAAGTTCTCGAAATGACCTGCAAATCCACGGAGGCACTTTTTGGAATTAATAAGAATTTCTGGGCGAAAGAAATACACGATGGGGCCCACGGCCTGTCCACGAGACAGCCCCCCCCTGTAGGGCGCGCCCCCTATCTCGTGGGCCCCCTGGACCTCCACCGACCTCAACTCCAACTCCATATCTTCTGTATCAGGGAGAAAAAAATCAGAGAGAAAGTTTCATCGGGTTTTACGATACGGAGCCGCCGCCAAGCCCTAATCTCTCTCGGGAGGGCTGATATGGAGTTCTTTCGGGGCTCCGAAGAGGGGGATTCGTCGCCGTCGTCATCATCAACCATCCTCCATCACCAATTTCATGATGCTCACCGCCGTGCGTGAGTAATTCCATCGTAGGCTTGCTGGACGGTGATGGGTTGGATGAGATTTATCATGTAATCAAGTTAGTTTTGTTAGGGTTTGATCCCTCGTATCCACTATGTTCTGAGATTGATGTTGCTATGACTTTGCTATGCTTAATGCTTGTCACTAGGGCCCGAGTGCCATGATTTCAGATCTAAACCTATTATGTTTTCATCAATATATGTGTGTTCTTGATCCTATCTTGCAAGTCTATAGTCACCTATTATGTGTTATGATCCGACAACCCCGAAGTGACAATAATCGGGATACTTCTCGGTGATCACCGTAGTTTGAGGAGTTCATGTATTCACTATGTGTTAATGCTTTGGTCCGGTTCTCTATTAAAAGGAGGCCTTAATATCCCTTAGTTTCCACTAGGACCCCGCTCCCACGGGAGGGTAGGACAAAAGATGTCATGCAAGTTCTTTTCCATAAGCACGTATGACTATTTACGGAATACATGCCTACATCACATTGATGAATTGGAGCTAGTTCTATGTCACCCTATGTTATAGCTATTACATGAGGAATCACATCCGGCATAATTATCCATCACCGATCCATTTTCTATGAGCTTTTCATATACTGTGCTTCGCTTATTTACTTTTTCGTTGCTGCTGTTATAACTACTACAAAACACCAAAAATATTGCTATTACTATCTTTACCTTTTACCATCGTTACCATTACTATCATACTATTTGCTACTAAATACCTTGCTGCAGATACTAAGTTATCCATGTGTGGTTGAATTGACAACTCAACTGCTAATACTCAAAAATATTCTTTGGCTCCCCTTGTGTCGAATCAATAAATTTGGGTTGAATAATGTACCCTCGAAAGATGTTGCGATCCCCTACACTTGTGGGTCATCAAGACTAATTTCTAGCACCGTTGCCGGGGAGCATAGCTCTATTCTCTGAGTCACTTGGGATTTAAATCTGTTAATCACTATGAAGAATTTGAAAGACTCTAAAACCAAGATCTATCCCTCAGCTACGAGGGGAGGTAAGGAACTGCCATCTAGCTCTGCACTAGATTCTCCTTCCGTTATTAGTAGGCTTGCGACACCTAAACCTGTTACTGCTATGAATTCTGATATGCCGCATGTTATTGATGATGCTACTTCTGCTATGCATGATGAAACTACTTCTGTGCGTGATACTACTGTGCCATTAGGTGAATTTCTTGATGAACAACTTGCTAGGGCTAGAGAGAATGAAATTATTGAAGATGCTATTATTGATGATAGTGATGATGAACGTTCTCCGAATGATTATGAATTGCCTATTGTTCCTGAGGGTTATGTTATGAATAAAGAAGCTGTTGAAGCTATTTTTGCTTGCAAAGATAGATATGATCTTAAGAAACTATTAGCTAAATGGAAGCAGCAATCTCTTAATGCTAGAATGAAACCTGACCCTGCTTTTGCTACTTCACCTATATGTGTTACTGATAAGGATTATGAATTCTCTGTTGATCCTGAAATTATTACTTTGGTAGAATCCGATCCTTTTTATGGCCTTGAATCTGAAACTGTTGTGGCACATCTTACCAAGTTGAATGATATAGCTACCCTGTTTACTCATGATGATAGATCTCGCTACTTTTATATCCTTAAGATATTCCCGTTCTCATTAAAGGGTGATGCTAAGACTTGGTATAATTCTCTTGCTCCTGGTTGTGTGCGTAGTCCCCAGGATATGATTTAGTACTTCTCTGCTAAATATTTCCCTGCTCATAAGAAACAAGCTGCCTTGCGAGAAATATATAATTTTGTGCAAATCAAAGAAGAGAGTCTCCCACAAGCTTGGGGGAGGCTTCTCCGGTTACTTAATGCTTTGCCTGATCATCCACTTAAGAAAAATGAAATACTTGATATCTTCTATAATGGACTAACTGATGCTTCCAAGGACTACTTGGATAGTTGTGCTGGTTGTGTTTTCAGGGAAAGAACAGTCGACGAAGCTGAAATACTATTGAATAATATGTTGACTAATGAAAATAATTGGACTCTCCCTGAGCCAATTCCTGAGGAAATTCCTGAACCAATTCAGCCAACTCCTGAGCCTATTCCTAAACCCACTCCGAAGAAGAGAGGTGTTCTATTTCTCAGTCCTGAAGATATGCAAGAGGCAAAGAAATCAATGAAAGAAAAAGGTATTAAAGCTGAAGATGTTAAGGATTTACCACCTATTGAAGAAATACATGGTCTTAATATGCCGCCTGTTGAAGAAACACATTGTCTTGATAACCCGACACAGGTAGGTAAGGTAAATTCTCTCTATAGATATGATAAAGATGAAATCCCATCTACTAAATTTCATAGCCCCTGCTTAGATGAATTTGATGATTTCATGAATAGACAAGCAAATTTCAATGATTATGTTAGTAGACAATTGAAGAATAATTCTTATACGATAGTACGCTTGAATGATTATGTAGCAAGAATTAAAGGTGAACTTAAACTCACTAGTAAACATGCTTCCATGGTTGCTACTCAAGCTGAACAAGTACTTAAGGCTCAGAATGAATTGCTTGCTGAATTAAATAATAAGAATGACTTTGCTGTTAGAGTGGCTACTAGAACTAGTAGAATGACTCAGGGACCTTTGTATCCTGAAGGCCACCCTAAAAGAATTGAACAAGATTCTCAGAATAATAATCTAGATGCTCCTAGTTCTTCTAAGAAGAAGAAAAAGAAGAATGATAGGACTTTGCAAACTTCTAGTGAACCAAATGTAGAAATACCTGAGAATCCTAATAATACTTCTATCTCTGAAGCTGAAACACAATCCGGAGATGAACATGAACCTGATGATAATGCTAATAATGATGTTCATGTAGATGCTCAACCTAGTAATAACAATGAAATAGAAATTGAACTTGCGGTTGGTCTTGATAACCCACAATCAAGGAACCAACATTATGATAAGAGAGATTTTGTTGCTAGGAAGCATGGTAGAGAAAGAGAACCATGGGTTGAGAAACCCATGCCCTTTCCTCCTGAACCATCCAAAACAAAGGATGATGTGGACTTTGAGCGTTTTGCCGAAATGATTATACCTATTTTATTACGCATGCGCTTAACTGATATGCTTAAATTAAACCCTTATGCCAAATATATGAAAGATATCATCACTAATAAGAGGAAAATACCTGAAGCTGAGATTTCCACCATGCTTGCCAACTATACCTTTAAAGGTGGAATACCTAAGAAACCTGGTGATCCCGGAGTACCCACTATACCTTGCTCTATTAAAAGAAATTATGTTAAAACTGCTTTATGTGATTTAGGAACCGGTGTTAGTGTTATGCCTCTTTCCTTGTACCGTAGACTTGAATTAAGTAAGTTGACACCTACTGAGATATCTTTGCAAATGGCTGACAAATCAACTGCTATACCTGCCGGCATTTGTGAGGACGTGCCTGTTGTTGCTGCGAATGTTACTATCTTAACAAACTTCGTTATTCTTGATATTCCCGGGGATGATAGTACGTCTATTATTCTTGGTAGACCCTTTTTAAATACTGCAGGAGCTGTTATTGATTGCAACAAGGTCCATGTCACCTTTCATGTTAACGAAAATGAGCATACGGTACATTTTCCGAGTAAGCAAATCCAAGTTCATAACATAAATACTATTGAGAAAATTCCATCAATTATTATTGGAGGTTTTGAATTTCCTCTCCCTACTATCAAGAAAAAGTATGATATTCTTATTGTTGGGGATTTTCATATCCCCGTTGAGGTAACTTAGTGTCACTTCGAAATTTCTCCCGTTCCGTGTTATTCGGAATGAGTTTACTAACGAGACTTGATCAACCTTGTTAATGGATTCATTTTGATGATCATGAGATGGATGAAACTAGAAGGCACAACCTTCTGTAGTTTCTTTTTACTTTCTGTTATTTAAAATAAATAAAATAAAAATAGTATTATCCGTCTGTTTTCTGAATTATCCGTCAAATAAAGAAATAGACCGAAAATAAAAGTGCTCCAAATGCCCTGCAAATTTAGTTTGATTTTTTATGGAATATCTGAGGATTTTAGGCACTGAAATTACCGCGGGAGGGGAAAGCACCAGGCCATGAGAGAGGAGGGCGCCCCCCCCCCCTATAGGGCGCGCCCCCCTGTCTCGTGGGCCCCTGGTAGCCCCCCTCCAGTTAGGCCAGCACCCACACACTCCATCTTCTACCCAAAAAAATCCCCATCCAGCTCAAGCACGAGTTCTAGCTCGTTTTGCTGCGATTTTCGATCTCCTTGCTCAAAGCTCCATTCACAAAACTGCGGGAGATTGTTGCTTGGTATGTGACTCCTCCATTGGTCCAATTAGTTTTTGTTCTAGTGCTTTATTCATTGCAAATCCTTGCTGTCTTGGTGACCCTGTTCTTGAGCTTTCATGTTAAATTTATGAGGTTCCAAGTAATTCTAATGCATGATATAGGCTCTAGGCACTTGTAGGAGTAGTTGCTACCATTCTTGTTAAGTTTTATTCACTTTTATTTTGAAGTTACTAAAATTTCAGAATTATTTCAAAAAAAGAAATATGCTTAGGAGAATGTACCAAGGTGGTTCCTTGGTAAAGAAAGGGCCCATGATTGCTATACGTGAGCAAGATGTTAAATTGCCGAGGAACGCGGATGTACGAGCTTGTGAGTGGCCATCCGATGATTTTATGGTCAAAGCAGGCTTCAAGGAGGAATTTGATGCGTATGTACGTAATGCTGAGCTAGAGGACTTCCTACAAGATAAGTGTCCCCAGTACTATCAATTGACTGATTCCTCTGTGCGGAGGTTTAAATATTTGTACGTGTAATTCTCCTAGTGTCATTTTTGATATTTATGATACATCTTATACCATGGATTTAGAGGATTTTACAATTGCCTGCAAACTCCCGCAGTGGGGTAATATTAATGATCCTCACAAATCTGAATTTAGAGATTTCCTTGCTAGTATTACTGTGGGAGAATCTAGGGACATAGCACAAGCTACCATAGGGAGCATTCATTTTCCTGCTATACATTATTTTGCTCTCTTCATCGGTAGATGTATTAATGGTAAGGATGAAGCATGTCACATGTGTGTCCCTAATCTGAGTATCCTCAAGAGTGTTGTGTTAGGTTTTAAAGGTTATAACTTGGGGGCAATAGTTGCACGTAGGTTGCAGAATAATAGTAGAAAGGGAAATTTATTTGGAGGAATTTATGCAACCCGTGTGGCTAATTTTCTTGGTATAGCCCCACGAGAGGGAGATATGATAATACCTCCTGTTTATTTGGATTTTGAAGCTATGGTCAGTCATCAATTTCTTGGGAGGAATGATCAATTCCTCCAATATCGACTAACCTATGACAGACGCAACATCGTCCATGTTACTCTTCCTTCTCCCTACCTTTTTGATTATCAGGAAAAAGGAAGACATGTTGTTACCAGGGAGGAAGCAGCTGATCACGAGAGGAGAGCGGAGGCAGCTCGCCAACACGCTGCAGCTCAGGAGGCGGTTGCCGCTGCATCTCAGTACGACCCCGATTTCACTTATGGATATCAGCCAGGCGGTCCCTGGTATTAGACCAACTTAGGCCAAAATCCTAAGCTTGGGGGAGTACGTATTTCTCACCGATTTTACATTCATGTTCACACACTAGTTGTCGGTGCTCATACTCTTTCATTGTATTATCCATGTTAGTTTAAATTTCTTTTTCTAGTTTTCTTCTTGTGTGTTTGATAAACCTTGAGAAAAACCAAAAAATTAGTTAGCTTAATTTCCATGCTAGTAGTAGAAATTAAAATGAAAACCCAAAAAGATTTCTCGTTCTTCTTCTTTCTTGTTGGGAGTTTTCCTGTGTAAATAGTTTTATTTTCTTTTCTTTCCTTTAGGGGTCGAGAAGACCATATTGAAAATGTTTAGTGGCTCTCATATGCATGATTGTTTATTTAACTTAGAGCCCATATTATTTGTCTTCTCTCTTGAGTTGAATACTTGCAGATTCCAGCTTAGTCCAATGCACGCACACTCTTATTATTATACACATCGTTCGGTCATGCGAGTGAAAGGCAATAATGATGATATATGATGGACTTATTGAGATGAGAAAAGCTGGTATGAACTCGACCTCTCTTGTTTTTGTAAATATGATGAGTTCATCGTTCCTGAGTCAGCTTATTATGAAGTAAACATATTTGCAATAACATTTAGAGATTATAGTTGCTTGTGCCATGCTTGATTAGCTTTGACTTATAATGGTTTACCTTGCGTGCCAACATGCTATTAGAATGATTATGATGTGGTATGATGGGATGGTATCCTTCTTTGAATGAATTGAGTGACTCGACTTGGCACATGTTCACGCATGTAGTTGAAACAAAATCAACATAGCCTTCACGATATTTATGTTCATGGTGGATTATATCCTACTCATGTTTGTACTCGGTGTGAATTAGTTTTAATGCATGTTTATGACTGTTGTCGCTCTCTCAGTTGGTCGCTTCCCAGTCTTTTGCTAGCCTTCACCTGTACTAAGCGGGAATACTGCTTGTGCATCCAAACTCCTTAAACCCCAAAGTTGTTCCATATGAGTCCACCATACCTTCCTATATGCGGTATTTACCTGCCGTTCCAAGTAAATTTGTATGTGCCAAACTCTAAACCTTCAAATGAAATTCTGCTTTGTATGCTCTAGCCGCTCATGTTTCCACTAGGGCTGCCTATATCTTCCATGCTAGGTTGGTTATTCTCAGAGGAGTGGCCTCCGCTCCTCATTCACGAGAAAGGGCCGGTAACCGGGATGCCCAGTCCCATGATCCAAAAAGATCCAAGCAAATCAAAATAATTAAACAAAACTCCCCCAGGGCTGTTGTTAGTTGGAGGCACTCATTGTTTCGAGCAAGCCATGGATTGATGCTTGTTGGTGGTTGGGGAGTATAAACTTTTACCATTCTGCGTGGGAACTGCCTATAATGCATGTAGTATGGAAGATACAGCCATCTCATAGTTGTTGCGTTGACAGCGAAAGTTTGCCGCTCAAAATGTTATTCAATCTCTGTTTTAAAATCGAGCTCTGGCACCTCTACAAATCTCTGCTTCCCTCTGCGAAGGGCCTATCTATTTATTTTTTATGTTGAGTCATCACCTTCTTATTAAAAAGCACCCGCTGGAGAGCACATTGTCATTTGCGTTCATTATTATTGGTTTATATTGGGGATGACTTGACTGGATCTCTTTTACCATGAATTACAATGTTTAGTCAGTCCTTGATCTTTAAAGGTGCTCTGCATTTATGTTTTGCGGTCTCAGAAAGGGCTAGCGAGATACCATTTTGTTATATCATGTTATGATTGTTTTGAGAAAGTGTTGTCATCCGAGTTTTATTATTATGGCTCGCTAGCTGATTATGTTATTGATATGAGTAATTGTGAGACCTAAGTGTTATTGTGAGTATGGTTAGTCTATAATATTGTTGAAACCTGAATGATGGCTTTGCATGTTTACAACAACAAGAGCAAATAGAGTTTGTAAAAGTTTTTCTTTATCACTTTCAGTTTATCAACTGAATTGCTTGAGGACAAGCAAAGGTTTAAGCTTGGGGGAGTTGATACGTCTCCAACGTATCTACTTTTCCAAACACTTTTGCTCTTGTTTTGGACTCTAACTTGCATGATTTGAATGAAACTAACCCGGACTGACGCTGTTTTCAGCAGAACTGCCATGATGTTGTTTTATGTGTAGAAAAGAAAAGTTCTCGGAATGACATGCAAATCCACGGAGGCACCTTTTGGAATTAATAAGAATTTCTGGGTGAAAGAAACACACGAGGGGGCCCATGTCCTGTCCACGAGACAGGGGGCGCGCCCTACACTGCAAATCCACGGAGGCACCTTTTGGAATTAATAAGAATTTCTGGGCGAAAGAAATACACGAGGGGGCCCACGTCCTGTCCACGAGACAGGGGGCGCCCCCCCTGTAGGACGCGCCCCCCTATCTCGTGGGCCCCCTGGACCTCCACCGACCTCAACTCCAACTCCATATCTTCCGTCTCGGGGAGAAAAAAATTAAAGAGAAAGTTTCATCGCGTTTTACGATACGGAGCTGCCGCCAAGCCCTGATCTCTCTCAGGAGGGCTGATCTGGAGTCTGTTCGGGGCTCCGGGGAGGGGGATTCGTCGCTGTCGTCATCATCAACCATCCTCCGTCACCAATTTCATGAAGCTCACCGCCGTGCGTGAGTAATTCCATCGTAGGCTTGCTGGACGGTGATGGGTTGGATGAGATTTATCATGTAATCAAGTTAGTTTTGTTAGGGTTTGATCCCTAGTATCCACTATGTTCTGAGATTGATGTTGCTATGACTTTGCTATTCTTAATGCTTGTCACTAGGGCCCGAGTGCCATGATTTCAGCTCTGAACCTATTATGTTTTCATCAATATATGTGTGTTCTTGATCCTATCTTGCAAGTCTATAGTCACCTATTATGTGTTATGATCCGACAACCCCGAAGTGATAATAATCGGGATACTTCTCGGTGATGACCGTAGTTTGAGGAGTTCATGTATTCACTATGTGTTAATGCTTTGGTCCGGTTCTCTATTAAAAGGAGGCCTTAATATCCCTTAGTTTCCACTAGGACCCCGCTGCCATGGAAGGGTAGGACAAAAGATGTCATGCAAGTTCTTTTCCATAAGCACGTATGACTATTTACGGAATACATGCCTACATTACATTGATGAATTGGAGCTAGTTCTATGTCACCCTATGTTATAGCTATTACATGAGGAATCGCATCCGGCATAATTATCCATCACTGATCCATTGCCTACGAGTTTTTCATATACTGTGCTTCACTTATTTACTTTTCCGTTGCTGCTGTTACAACTACTACAAAACACCAAAAATATTTCTATTACTATCTTTACCTTTTACCATCGTTACCATTACTATCATACTACTTTGCTACTAAATACCTTGCTGCTGATACTAAGTTATCCAGGTGTGGTTGAATTGACAACTCAACTGCTAATACTCAAGAATATTCTTTGGCTGCCCTTGTGTCGAATCAATAAATTTGGGTTGAATATTGTACCCTCGAAAGCTGTTGTGATCCCCTACACTTGTGGGTCATTAATGGCACACCGCACAGCCCAACCTCCATAGTGGCTTCCGGCCGCCGGTTGCGTAGACTCTCCTTGTCAAGATCCGTTGGCCACCGCCACCATGGCCCAGCCGTGCCGCTACCATCGCCCCCACGCTGGAACTTCTTATGTGAGCTTGAGACTGTGCTCCGCCTCACCACGGGCACTCTGTAGCGCCCGAAAGACCCACCGAGTCGCACGCTTGACATCGCTCCCACGCGTGAGGGAGGCCTGTCCTGGCGCATCGACCTCGCCAGCCGGGCGCCGCCACCACCACCACCACCGGCACCGGCGGCAGTGACGGCAGCCAGGGAATTAGAGGGAGGAGGGGCTTGCAGGGCTAGGGTTTGCTCCTCTGTAGCCGCCCGTGCGAGCGGCCTGGGAGGAAGCGGAAAGTTTTTTCAAGTATACTAGTCCACAACCCTGTAACACTAAGGGAGTGTTTGGTTACCCGCATCGAGCCCAACCAGGCCCATGTGGGAAGGAAGAGGCCTGTTTGGTTACCTGGTTTGACTGTTGGGCCTACACTACACGCTTCTCAAAGCAGCCCACGGCCTGGCTCATTGGAAACACTTGGATTGGCCGTTTCTCGCGAGCCAGGCTGAGTGCGGCGCGAGGTCACATGGGTGCATGCGAGGCGAGGGCGAGGGGGTGGTGGGAGATGGAAATCCGGTGCGCCGTCCACGGCGCCAAATCTAGCCTCACCCCCCTTTCACTCGCTCACCCACCATAGCCACTATCCCCCTTTCTTCCCTACTGCCTCACCACCGGTGGCGGCCACGATTTTGGATCTGCACTAGAGGGGGCGGCGGCAGAAGAGACGGCGGTGTTTGCGGTGGATCTGGTGCTCCCCTTGCTGTTGGCCACCGTCTGGTCGACCTTGTCTGTGCCATGGCTCCCCTAAGCCTTCCTCGTCTCCGATGCTAGTAAGTAGCACTCCTCCCCCTTTGTTAGGTCGGTGGTTAGACCGTTAGGCTAGGTGTAGGATCAATTACCCACTGAATGAATCGTCGATGTCTAGTAGGTTATGGACGCACGGATGAGGATGATAATTCAGGCAGCAACACTGATTAGTGTGATTCAGGCATGGGTCATGTTCATGCACCAGAGAGTTCTTCGTCGTGCTGGGAGACCTTTGATCCGCTATGGTCCATTGTTTATCCGGGAACAGGAGAAGATCCAAAATCTGAACTACATCTACAACTGCAATGACGTCGAGGCTCTATGGATGCTTCGAATGAAAAGAGCACCATTTGCCAGGCTTGTCGAGACCTTCAGGAGCAGGGGGCTGCTACAAGATAACATCAACACCAGTGTGGAAGAGCAAGTGGCCATGTTTCTCCATGTTGTTGGCCATAACCAGAGGTTCATGGTCATTCACAACACGTTCAGGAGATCAATGGAGACCATCTCTGGGTACTTCAAGTAGGTGCTTTTTGCTATTGGGGAGCTTAAAGGAGAGATGATCAGGAGACCATCTGGCCAGACTCCACCCAAGATTTGTGGAAGCCCAAAATGGTATCCATACTTCAAGGTGAGCATTGACAATATACACTTTTCATGGCTTGATATGCTTGTATTGTTCAAGTTGAGCACTAACACAGGCTTGTGATGCCATTTTTAGGATCGCATTGGGGCAATAGATGGTACTCATGTCACTGCCAGAGTTCATAGGTCACAGTCTACAGCATACAGGGGGAGGAAGCGCTACACAAGCCAGAATGTGCTTGCTGTTGTTGACTTTGATCTAAAGTTCACATATGTGTTGGCTGACTGGGAGGGGTCAACGCATGATGCTAACATTCTCAGTGACAGCATGAGTCGACCTGATGGGATCAACATCCCCGACGGCAAGTTCTACCTTGGAGATGCTGGCTATGCATGTCGGCCGGGTATTCTTCCACCCTTCAGGGAAACCAGGTACCATCTCAATGAGTTCTCTGGTAGGAACTATCCTAGGACTGCACAGGAGATGTATAATCTCAGACACTCCAGCCTTAGAGTAACTATTGAGAGGGCATTTGGAGATCTGAAGAATAGGTTTAAGATCCTGGGTCAGAAGCCATTCCACCCATACCCCACTCAGGTTAAGCTTGTTCTTGCTTGTTGCATTCTTCATAACTGGATCCTCCAGTGGGGCTTTGATGAACATGTGCCTGAGGAGGAAGAGGTTGAGCCTGACAAAGTTGTTAGCTTCGGTCATGGTGTGGAGGCATTTGACAATGACGCTTGGAAGAACAAAAGGTTGGAGTAGGCAGAGGCAATGTGGCTTAACAGAGGTCAGTGCAAGATTTGAAGAAAAGGAAGCAGAAGAAGAAGCAACTGCAGTAGAAGCAGAAGCAGATGAGGAAGAGGAAGAGGAAGAGGAAGAGGAAGATCTGGTAGCAGCAACACCAATGAACTATCCCCTATTTAACCAATGGCTCTTAATAATTTGAACTGTCATTTGATAGTAGTTAGGATGAACTGTCATTTGTTTAACTAGCTGGCACTATGTTTAGATTGTGTGTGGTAAGAGCAGCTCCAATGGGCCGACCCAAACGGACGGCGATTTTGTCCGCCTTTTGTCCGTTTGGGTCAATCAGGCGGACACAAACCATCTGCTTCCGTGTTTGGGTCGGTGCGTGCGCCCAACGCTGGCGCGACCCATTTCGACGGCGCAAAAAAATTGAATGCATGCATATTTAACATAAAAACATCATTAATTAAACATAAAGCCGTCCATGAAGGCCGATGGGAGTCCACACGTCCACCTTAGCATTTAATAAAAATGAAAATAAACTAAAAACTAAGCATCGGTGCGCTTCCCTAGGCATATTCGTCGTCCTCCTCGGGGTCGGTGAGGTCGATGAGCGTCGGCGCCGGACCGGCCTAGGTGAACGCCGTGTTCTAGAGTGCGGCCATGTCGGGCGCGAGCAGTGCCGGTGCGGGCAGAGTTGCCGCCTGGGCCGCCGCGGCCTGGCTTGCCTCCTCCTCAGCGTCGAGCTGCTCAGCCTCGGCGCCGCGCTCGAGCATCTCGAGGTACTCGCTGTCGTGGCGCTCCTCTACCACCCGGATCTGGCGCCAGTGCTCGAGGTACGCCGCCTCTTGCTCCGGCGTCGCCCCCAGCCATACCGGCGGCGCCCTGGCCCACTCGCGCACTACTCCCGTTCAGGAGTAGCGCTCTGTGGGCTCTGGCTCTGACTGTAGCTCGGCCTTGGCGAGGCGGCGGGGAGGGGACAGCGGGGCTACCGGCGGCAGCACGCAGTCACCGGCCGCGGAGAGGGCCATGGCCTACGTGTTGGAGATATGCCCTAGAGGCAATCATGTATGATGATATTTCCTATGTGTTTATGAATAAAGATAGTCCTTGGACATTATCAATGATGTGTATCAGCAAGTACGTGACTTGTTTGTGAGACTATCCATTGTATGATGATTGTCCTAAAAGGTCCCTAGTCGAAAGGGCTATGTGGACGCACAGCCGACTAGACTAGCATATGACACGGTCGATGGCTTGGTATCACTAGACATGGAGCATTGGATGCTAACCGGATAATATGGACTCGGAAGGATTTGGTCGGATTTGACGTAGTCGAATCCGAGTCGAGATAAGGTCCGAGTCGGACAGACCCAACTATGAGACACAACGACATGTCATATGTGAGTCTCTAGTTCAACATATGTTCTATGTCCTAAGACCCGAGCTGACGCATGTACTCGGGATGGTGACAGACTTTCTTTGGGCCGACCAAACGCTACTCCGTGACTAGGTAGTTACAAAGGTAGGTTTCAGGTTTGTCCAGTCCCATGCTGCGAGACATGGTCGAGCAAGATGGGATTTGCCCCACCGATCAGGAGAGATATACTCTGGGCCCCTCGTGTGATCCGACCAGGATAAGCATGGCCATGCGACAAGGATTATGAGATAATCCAGTTTATGGTCGGTATCACTAGAACGAGAAAGAGGACAGGCTAACACAAGGATGACAGTCGCCCCTTGAGCCCGACAACATATATCATGAGGCAAAGGGAACAGAGGTGTGACATGTTGTACAGGTTTGCCTAACCAGCTTCATAGTCTGCTTGGTGGTCGACACGCCTTGCTAGAGGCCGCTACCAACCGTGCAGGTCGAAGGTGATCCGAACTGTGACCAAGCCGACTTGAACCTAAGGGGTCGCGCGCTTAAGGGAAGGAACCTACGAGGTCGGTTCAGAGGGCACTGGTTGGATGTGATCCGAGCTGGACTTGGAATGCGACCGAGTAGACTTTGGGCTTTAGGATCCGTGCAAGGCCCAAGTGTTGAGCCCGCGATAGATGCCTATAAATAGTGGAGGTGCAGCACACTTATCGAGTTGATCGCTTCGGCGTTGTCACTAGGGTTTGCATGTGTTGCGAATAGACACCTCCACTTGCTGCCGGTTGTGTGATCGGACCTAGCAGTCTGCCGCACGATGTTCCTCCTGCACGCGCAGATACAGTTAGAGGCGATGCACTTGCGCCGCTCCGGCGAACCTGTACGATGGATCCGACGACCAACTGTTCGAGGGAGATTGGACGAGGAGGAGACGAACCACACGGAAGCACTGCCCCCAACTCTTCTTCCGCTGCACGACACTGCGCGTCTAGTGGTAATGATCTGTAATCCATCTCCCGTAGCATGTTCTTGGTTGTTCTGCGTGTAGGAAATTTTAATTTGCAGTCGACGCACCCTACCGTAGAACCCTACACTGCGCCACGGCCGCCTCGTAGTGAGCCTCTTCTTCCTATGCCGCCTCCTCCATGCGCCGCTCGTCGTCCTCGCTCTCCCGGTAGACGGCCGCAAGGGCCGCCTGGTCTTCCTGGCGGACGATGAGCGGGGGCGGCGGCACGCTGTGGTCGACCTCGCACACGCCGCGTCGCCTTGCCTCCTCGTGCTCGAAGGAGAACCAGCGCGCCCAGTTGGGTGAGTCGAACGCGTAGGCCTGGTCGCAGCGCTGCTCCGACATCAGGAGCGCCCGCCAGTGACACACCTCCTCCACGTGCGCCCTAGACGACCGCGGCACCGCCGGCACTGGGATCCTCTCTGGATCCAGATGCCAGTAGTGCGACAGGGTCACGTCGGGGTACGACAGAGGCACGTGGTGCCGCCAGTGCCACTCCACCTGGCGCATGGGCACGTTCACGCGCTGCCTCTGCCGGCGAGCCAGTGTAGGCGGAGGCGGGACGAACTCCACGGGGAAGGGGACAGAGGGGGGCTTGCCCTTCGACTTTGTGCTGCTGCCGGCGCCGGAGAAGAGCCCCATTTGGCACGACTGGGGTGGCTAGGGCGGCTAGGGCTGGCTAGGGTTTGCTTGCCAGCAATGGGGGAGCGAGTGTGTCCAGATGGGGACGGGAACTAGATGAGTACGACCCCGCCGCACGGTCGGCTTAAAAAAGGACGACCGCCATCGCTCACGCGTGGGCCCCGGGTCATAAATTAAGCTAACTGGCGAGGTGGCGGGCAGTTGGACGACCGCCAGGTAGGGCCACGGTGGACACCGAGAAGGCACGCGTGGCGTCTGTTCCGCGTCCGCGCCAACGCATTTGGGGCACAAATTTGGGCCGCAAATGCGTCGGTGCGGACGCGTTTAGGGTTTGGTTCGGCGCGTTGGGCCTCCACTTTTGTCTGTGCCGACCCAAACGGACGGCCTCGGACGAAATGGGTCACCCCGTTGGAGTTGCTCTAAGGTCACCACTAGTTAGAAGTGGTGACAACACCTTATGCAGGTTGCAACCAAGCACCATGTCATATGTGCGCCTAATGCAATGCGGGCAACCAAATGCCGGGTCAAAAATGGTTGTCTCATGCAACTAGGTACATGCAGGCAACATAGGCGGCGCAAGGGGTATTCACGTGTATTCATATGAATACCCAAGATTTGGCCCAAAAAAATTAATACATGTCTTATTTAGCGGCCCACAGCCCACACAGGATACCAGCTACACTCGCCCCGTTCGCTCGATCCAGCCACCACTCGGTCGTTCCCCAAGTCCCCAACCATCGTCCCCAACCTAACCTAGCGCATGTAGCCAGCGGCGGCGGCGGCGAGTAGCGGCCATCTCCCAGCGGCGGCAGCGAATAGCGGTTAGCGGCGGCGGCCAGTACTGACTGCAGGCAGCGGCAAGCGGAGCCATTGAACGGGCGACCAGCGGCAGGCCGACAGTGGAGCAGGTCCTATTCTCCTCTTATCCTAGTTCTAACTTCCTAATTCCTATGGGCCATCTCATGCGACAGCGCCTGGTCAAATTGTAGCAGGCAGCGATAGGGTTGTTCTCAAGAATGCTCCATGGAACTGCAGGGTGACTCATCATGATATACAGCAAGAGGTGATAAAATATTGTGCACAAGAGACTACTAAACTAGTCATTGAAGAAATGGTGGTCATTTTGCAATACTTGCAGATGAGTCTAGTGATGTGTATCAGAATGAAGAGTTGGATGTTTGCTTGTGTTATGTTGATAAGAAAGGAAGGGCGGTTGTAAGATTTCTTGGTCTTGCTCATGTTGAAGATACTACCTCTTTGACACTAAAAGCTGCAATTCACAAAATGCTTATGGACTACAATTTGACCTTTGCAATGGTTCGTGGGCAAGGATATGATGGAGCTAGTAACATGAGAGGTAATGCTAATGGCCTGAAAAAATTGATTATGGATGAGTCCCCTTCTGCCTACTATGTTCATTGTTTTGCCCATCAACTACAGTTAACTCTTGTTGTTGTTGCTAAGGAGAGTGGTGATTGTACTTGGTTCTTTCAGCAGCTTGCACACTTGTTAAATGCTCTTGCATGTCTTGTAAAAAGATGAGAATGCTTCAGATAGCTCAGGCTGAAGAACTCATTGATGTATTGGAATTGGAAGAAGTAGAAACAGGGATTGGGCTGAATCAGAAAATGGGTTTGGGAAGGCCATGTGATACACATTGGAGCTCTCACTTCAAAACCGTGAACCATGTCATCTCTATGTATGGTACACTACGACGAGTCCTTCGCAAGATTGGAGACGAGTACCATGGTGCGGAGGCACAAGCGGCTCTATCCATAAAGAAAATATTTCGATCATTTGAGTTTGTTTTCATGGCACATTTGATGCAAGAAATATTTAGATACACATATGAGTTGTGTAGAGCTTTGCAAAAGCAAGACGAAGATATTGTTCATGCTATTGAGCTTGTTGGTGACACAAAGTATTACTTGGAGGCTTTGAGGACCGATGCTGGATGGGATGATTTTCTCACAAATATCACATCTTTTTGTACAAAGCATAAGATCAAAGTTGTTGATATGGAGGGTCCTTACTTTCCCGTTGGCCGGCCTAGAAGGGGTTTATGTAATGGTGCGATCAATTACCACCGCTTCAAGGTTGATATGTTTGTGGGTGTCATTGATAGGAAAATCAGTGAGTTGAATGACAGATTTGATGAGGTAAACACGGAGCTACTTTCTTGCATGACAACATTATGTCCACTTCATCTATTTGTTGCTTATGACCAAGATAATTTGGTTAGGCTTGCTACAAAGTTTTATGCTTCTGATTTTACAAGTGATGAACTGGCAAGACTTCCATGGCAACTAAACATGTATGTTACTAATGTGCGTAGAGATGAAAGGTTTCAAAACCTGAAAAATCTGTGTCAGCTTTCAGTTATGCTTGTTGAGACAAACAAGCATGAACAATATCATATTGTTTACAAACTTCTTAAGTTGGTATTGATTCTGCCAGTAGCTATTGCTAGTGTTGAAAGGGTATTCTCTTGAATGAGCTATGTGAAAAATAAGCTAAGGAACAAAATGGGTTATGAATATTTGAACAATTGTTTGGTTATACTTGTTGAGAGAGAATTTTTCAATCAAGTGAAGGATGAAGATGTCATCAATCTCTTCCAAAAAGGCGACCACAAAGTTATATTATAAGAAGGATATCATTACTTTATCAATCAATAGGTACTTATGTATTCATGTTGTTATGGTCTGATGCATTGAAATATTATTGCTATTGCTGTTATACTAGTGTTGTTTTGTTCATATATTGCTAGTGTTGTGTTGTTTGGTTCACATACTATATTTAGAGTCAAAAAAATTTGGATGAATACCCAGCCTCCATTTCCTAGCACCGTCACTGATAGGCAACCAAACTATATGCATCTGGGATTTTTTTTTGCCTGCATCCCTTCAAACCGGCTCACTAGAGTCAGGCTCGCCGGGTCAGACTCGATCGACAATGTAACGAAACATTGCCCTAATTGTGCAATGCTGCGGCCAGCCGATGATCTTGTCTGCCTGTGAGCTCCTGGCTCCGAGCACCGTGGGAGAGGAGAGCAAACTCCGATCGTCCTGAAGGCCGTGAATGCAGTGCGCAACAGTGATCGCAGAGGATCTTGCGCCCCGGTTGGAAGTGCAGGAGAGACGAGAGAACAAGCGGTGGGCGGGCGGGCCGGCGCCGAAGAGGAGTAGCCGCCGCTGGTATAGACTAGCTAGCGTGGAGCCCGGCTCTTCAAGCAGGAGGAGGAAGAGACGAAGCTGTGCTGTCTTGTCGAGGTGTATATTCTTTGTATTTTATATCCACAGTAAAACAGTGTACGTACCCCTTATCTCCGCAGTAGAGCAGCAGCCTGAGCCCTGACTGACACGTCTGTATTGTCACCCCTGGCCTCCCTTTCAGCTAGAGCTAGCCCGGCCAGC
Organism: Triticum aestivum; assembly: GCF_018294505.1. NCBI lineage: Eukaryota > Viridiplantae > Streptophyta > Magnoliopsida > Poales > Poaceae > Triticum > Triticum aestivum. The sequence continues at coordinate 702,419,130 of NC_057801.1, forward strand.
TTTTCTGCGCCACATGTAAAACGCTCTGAACTCTGATCGATCAGTCCATCTACTATCTCGGCTTCGATCGATCATGCATGCATGCATGCACCGCGATGATCACGATGACACTGTTGCGCCTAGCGTCGTCCAGCTAATCTAGTCACGCATAAACTAGCTGCGATCGATCACGATAGAATTTTGCCAGTGTGATGTGTTGGACGGAGGAGACATGTACGGGTTAGTCACGCTCTTGCTCCGTCCCGTGGTTGGCACGTGGCCGTGGGCTCGTGCATGCGCCTCTCACGGTGTCGCTCGCTGAAGTACGTAGTCTGTGCAACGCTCTCGCGCTGACACGCTCTCCTGTGCATGTGTCTTCGTGGGAATTCTTCGCGTTGCTTCGTGCATGCACGTTGTTTCGACTCGTGTAGCCATGCAGGTAGGAGAGCCAGAAGCATGTCGCGTGGACTTTTCAACCCAAAGGAAAGGAACTTCTGCCGGTTGATCAGCCGGTGAGCCAGCAGCTATCAACAGATTCCTTGACAGTGGAAGGCCAGTGATAAAGGAGAGAGGAGAAAGAGATAGCCTGGATCTGGGTCGGTTGGGCTCAGCCCAATGCGACAGTGCAAAGGCCAGAGTTGTCGCCAGGTTCCGACTCATTCCGGCCTGCGATTAAAGCAGTAGTCGGGTGCACAAATTTCATTTCAGTCCATCACTGTGCATCGCTCCTACTGTTCCGGCATAGGCAGACGCATCTGGTAGGCCGGCCGTTAGGCTTTCCTACTATTTCGTCCATTACCTGGAAAAGAAAATCACAGTATGTGCTCTGCTCTACATACTAGTGGTAGCGCCGTGGATGGTATCGACCCTATGCTGGTATACTGTACGTGTCGACGCTCACTGTGTAGAGTACGTACGGTTTACTACAGCTGGTAGGTATACAGTACGTCTACGTACGTTCACTGCAGTACGTTGCAACAGCTTCGGCATCAGCCTGCAGCGACAGGATTCAGGTCCGGAAGCTCTACAATAGTGTGAGGAATTGATTAGACGGAAGCCGGAGCCGGGCACCAATAGTTTCACTCCGATGGCGATCCCGATCGGTATGGCTCCTCCGACCCATCCATCAGGCTCCATACCACAGTTTTGCCCGGAGCAGGAGGCACTAACCCATCAGACTACCCACAGTGAAAATAAACATAGATGGCAATATCACACTTATTTAGGCAAAATAGATGATATGACACGTAATTAATGAAGAAAAAGAGTCATGTAACATAGCTAGTTACTATAACATCACACATATCAAAAAAATATGAGTCTACAACTTAATAAATTAAGTGATGCATGACACAACACATATGTTACTACCCACTGTGGAGGTAGTAACATAGACTAGTAACATATGCATGTTACTACTCTAAGTTACTCCCCGCTGTGACTAGTCTCATGCGCCGGGGCGCAACGGCTCCATTTCCCAAGCTACGATAGTGCAATGGCCATAAAGAAGTCATTTTACCAAATATAACTTCGCAAAAAGAAATAGGATTGGTAACTCTAGGTGTTTTTTTTTATCAAAATGAAACGGTTAAACACCTCTTTTTTGAATGTCCTCTAGCAAAATTATTGTGGCGATCAATTCATATAGCTTTTAACGTTCAACACCCAAGGAGCATAAACATGTTATTTGGGACGTGACTTAATGGAGTGGACGTACACTTAGCTAAACATGTTCGGATAGGAGTATGTGCATACTCTGGACTATATGGAACACTAGAAATGACATGATTTTTAATGGGACACAATTCACCAATGTTTTGCAGGTTATCTACAGAGCTACAGCTTGGATCCATATGTGGTTCTTACTCACTCATGTGGACTTTAGGAAGCTTATGGTTATTGGTTGACAGCCTCGATTCGTATCCTAGCTCGTCTGAGAGCGAGCTTCGCTTCAACCAAATCTTTCGTACACTCAGCTTTACTCAAGTTAGCTTCGGCTATTTCAAGTGCCTTTTGAGCTTCTTCCAGATCAATATCACTACCCAGTTCCCCATCATTTCCTAAAGGCTATATATAGTTAGTCTATTTTGGCTTGTACTGTCTACTTTTCTCAGGGAGATGGTTAAGGACCTCAGAAGATAGAGGAGAGCGCCAGGCCCAGATTTCTGGAATACTTCTACGGGGAATGCCCATTGAATGAGCATTCTCCATATTATGCCTTGAAGAGGACTCGAACGTCCACGCTCTTCATCATGAGATTTTGAGTCTCGCGTGTCTACCATTTCACCATCGGGGCATCTTGAAAGTGAATCGTATTCCATGAATATGATATCTATCTAATATGATATATGGAATATATGACAAAGGTGGAGTCTTGGAGTATTTCGATCGATCGGTCATATAGGCCTGAGTCAGACATCAAATAGCTTCGATTTGCATTATCCGTATGCAACTATTGGAAGAAGGTAGCACTGGCTATATTCAGCCGATTTGGATGACGAGTTAATGATAGGCTAGGTGTGGAGGCATGGTAGCTTGTTGTTTTATCGCCGGATGTGACATTTTTCAGTTCTTTAACGTCGGTTGTAGTTTTTTCAGATTTTATTCCAACTACTGCTCATTTTATGAGCTTTTTTGAACCTCATGACTTTGTTATGTTTTGATTTAATAATATTATTGTATGCATTGATTTATGCAGAGGCCAGAGATGATCCTCCTTTAAAAAAAAGTAAAAACGATAGTGCAATGGCCATGGCTAGTACATGCCGCCCGCGCGCGTGGGCAACTGCAACTCTCTCTACACTGCTGAAAGATCGTGTGTGCGGAATGGCAACACTAGCTCTCTCCAAGGTCCAAGCAGAGCTCCCTCCCCACGGCCTCTCCATTCACTGGCGTCGCCTGGCCGTCGCCGCGGCAAGAGGGGCGCGACACTTGGCGGACGTACGCCCGTACGTGCCCACGCACGGCTGCGCGCCGGCTCGCGGACGTGCCGGCGAGCCGGAGACGCGAACGCCGCGAAGCGATCGAAGGAAAAGCCACCCCTGTCGATTGTCGTGCCGCTTTGCATTTATGTGCACGATGACAAGCGGCGCCAGCAGCTTAGCTCTGTTCACGTACGTAGCTGACGTTCTTTGCCGAGCTACGCGCCATGGCTACAATTCTAGCCAAAGCACTTTAGAGGCAGGCACCTCTTTGGCTTACCTCTACTCTACCCAGCTAACTGCAGTCGTACTAGATGAAGCTAGTACCGACGACGAGCCATGCACTCGCACGTCGTGACGAGACCCAAGCAAACAGCTTCGGAGTGAACGGGCTCGAAAGGTTGCAATCGACCGAGAGTTCGACACGGTGCATTTGGTGTACTACTCAATCTTATCATTACAAGTTACAACCGCTCAAAATTTCATCGGTATATGAGATGTTTGCTCAAATGCTATTAGGGCATCACCAATGACTACCCGTAAATTTTTTTCTACATTCGTCCGTGCACAGGAGGAACCAGTCTGTAGGCGTAGATGCCGAAGCCGGCCATGCAACGCTGCTCGCATATATTTCAAACACCTTTTCAATAAGCTGAATGAAATTCATGCAAATACAACGATTTTCATATAAACCGAATAAAAATATTTACATTTTAGACATGCTTAACTAAAAAAGGTAAAACTATGTGCATGTCTGGCCGCGCGGAGCTCATTCCTACGACACGGATGCACTACCTAGTCTATGGTATGCTGCGCCGGATTCCTTTGTCTTCCCCGTGTCCAGCAGCCCGCTCACCAAACTGTCGGGAGCCCCGAAGGTATATTTCTTTCATCGTATCTTCCCTATGTCCGACCGCGTCGTTCATCGGAGTGGCAAAGAGGGTGCTTTGCCCGGTGGGGCAGGGGGCTCCTCCGCATCCGTGCAGCCCAAGTTGGGGCCAACGATGATCTGAGTTAAAAAACCGGACAAGTCACCAGTTGTGCAAGCCGGCAACGCGCCGGTGATGGCCTTCCTGGAACCCAAGTGGCTGACGTCTCCCGTGTTCTACTTCCTCTCGATGTTGGTGGTGGATGCGGAGGCACTGGCCACCGACTCGTCGATCTTCGTGCAGCCCGCTTCTTTCTGTACCGGCAAGGCCGGTTATGCGTGCGAGGATGACGGATGGTGCAGTCGCAGGAATGGGAGACGCGGTACGACAGGGCGTCGTCCATGGTAGCCATGATGTCCGCGCCACCCCCCCCCCCTCCCCCGCAACTCGCCACTCCTCCGCGATCTGGCTTGCAACGGTGAGTTGTTGAACTACTCGCCGACTTGGAGCAGCAACTTGCTCTGTCGGGCTAGGCGAGGGAGGTGGAGCAGCGAGCTGCCTCGCTTGTATCCAACGGGCCACCCAACCCGCTTTTATGCCGGAGAACTGCTCTTCCTACTCATCGAATGCCGTCAAAAGGGTGGAGAAAATGGTGATAGGAGAAGATGGGGAATAGCGAAGTGGTGCGATTCTTGCCCGCCATTTGACCTCCTTTAAATAGCCGGCGAACGAGAGGAGCTTGCCCGGCGTTGTGTTCCGACCCGCTCGTGAACGGACGTCTAGCCGGAGTAGGTTACACGACTTGCAGGCGGGTTTAATGGAGGCGTTTGAATGCGGCAAGGAGGTGTGTTCTACCGGGCGGGCGGCGGGCGGCGCCCTCAGCCGGCGAGCTGCTTCAATGGCGGACGCAATGAGAGGTCGCATCCGCTCTGAGCCGTCTTGAATGTGGAGTGGGCGCTCTATAGCGGCATGAACGCGGACAGCTGGAACCAGACGGAAACGTGCGGGTGCGACGGGGGAGGGTATTTGGGTGCAAGAGCGGTCAGATGCGGGCTTGGGTGTTTTCCGGACGCCAGCAAGGCCCCCACGTTTGTCACCGGTTAGCGGGAGAAAGTACGTCTGGACCGTCTTGCGAACCGATACACTCCCGCGTTGGATAGCACAACGTGTCCAGGCTACATGGTCCGGGCGTAGACGTGCGGTCTGAGGGTCAGCGTTGGAGATGCCCTTAGACACCTAAAAAAATGTCATTGTTCGGTTAGATGCTTTCTCAATAATGCCATTAGACACCTTACTGTAAGATCAAACCGTTGACCATGTTATACCACAAAAATATCCGTAGATCATATAACATCTATGTATCACACAATGATAAAAGTGAGTGTCCCACTTGTCAGGAGTAAGCAAGCGAATAATCTAGAGCAAAAAGAACGTTATTGGGGATCGAGTGAGACCAACACTTTATCGTAATGAGATAGAGTGAGAGCTGACATGTTGGTCCATGGTATATTGATCATATAACATGGTAAACGGGCTTTGAGCTTAAAATAATGGTGTCTAATTGTATTTTTTTAGCATGTGCCAAACAAAGCGATGGCATTTTTTAGTTGACGATAAAGCTAAGTAGTGAAACTTATGGCATAAATAATAAAAACCCTTCTTGTCCCATGCAAGTGTTAACGCATGATAACACTTGACGGCGCAGTAGTGTTGCCACCACGTGAGAAGTTCAGATAACAAAATCCCCGTTGTCAAAGTGAGCTGAATCAAGACAATATATAGAACCAGAAAAAGGAAAGATGATGCCCTAGGTGAATCTAACAGCTAAATTTGGTGAATAAAACCTAAAGCTAAAATGGTTTTATCCACATTTATACAACTTGGATTCTTTATGTCTAGATAGATGGTGTTAATCAATTGTCTAATTTTGATAGTCTACCTTTACACGGATTGCAACATGGAGAAAGTGGAACGACTAATGAATGGTGAGCTATATAAAAAATAGTTAAAAATGTGAAAAGACTAAAGCATTGTACATAGATGGAAAAAAAGCTTGAACTACTTAGGTTCAGCATGACCCCATTGAGTGCTAGTTCCCTAAGGATATCTCCAACGCCGATCCACAAATCTCCCGCATGCGTTCAAACCGCGTTGTCCGGTCAGCGGAAGCCATCCAATGTGGGTCTGTCTCGGTCCGCGGCGCGGTCCGTACATGATTTCTCACGCAAACCGGAGACAAATGTTGAGGATTTTGTGGGAGTCTGGACATATCCTACGTCCGCCTTTGAACGCCCTGACCCACCAAAAATCCTTCACCCTCGCCCGCGTGCATTCATTCCACTGTAGAGCCCGCCGCTCAACATTTAGGACGTCCCAGGATGGACGCAACCTCTCACTGCCTCTGCCATTGAAGCAGCACGCTGGCCGAGGGCGCCGCCCACGACACGTCTCCTGTGTTCGCGCCTATTCAGTGCCGGAGACGCGTGACTGGATGAGACAGAATGGATATCTACCACGCCTGTTCAATGCCGTTGTCCGTCCGTATGCCCCCAATAAGTAGGCTCGCTGACCGAGAAACCCACTCCAGCGCCGCGCATTGACGCACCCGGACACCTCACCTCACCGGAATCCGCTATATAAAGGCGGCCACACCCGGCTAACTCCACACCACAACACAAGCCCCTCCCCATTCTCCTCCCTTGCACCCCATCCGCCATGACTGCAGGCGGCGAACCTTTGTTGGAGAGCCTTTCCACATAGATGAAGCACGTCGTGGCCGCCCTGGCCGCCGCTTGGCAGAGCCGCCGTGCGAGGCGGTTCGAGGCCGGCTTGCAGGCCAGCTCGCTCGAGGTCTGCCACGATGAGGACGAGACCATGATCGAGACGGGCTTCAACGACACCGCCCCGGCTCCTGCGCCTCCTGTGCACATCGGTATCACCATGGAGCAGGCGCAGGCGCACTACAACGCCGCCATGGCGGAGGTGCGGCCTGCGCCGACGTCTTTGTCGGCGTTCCAGCAGGTGCATGAGGAACATCGGTACAACATGTTCCTCCTACAGCAGCACCAGATGGCGGAGGGCCAGATCTACAGCGAGCGGCGCGAGCGAGGAGGCCGTGGCAACCATGGGTGTGGCGAACCCCTAGTTCGTCGTAGAGCAGTGTACCATCTACGATGCTGTCCACGCTCAAGCCGCCGCTCACTAGGAAGCGTTCGCCGCGGAGGTGTAGTTGCAGGCGATCACGGAGGAGAATAACGTCAGCTACGCCTCCTACATGCCACCGACGAAGCATTAGGCGGCCCGACGGACGACGACGGCACCAACGCCACCATGTCCATCATGGACCTCACGTCCACCGGCGACAGACAGGTTGCAGATTCCTTTGAGGATGAGTAGGCCACGGGAGGCGGCAGGGCCTTGTGTCCCATGTGGGCCGGCCCATCTCCCGTGTTCTACTCTTCCTGGCCGGAGACCGCACCTTCACTTCATCGGTCTTATCGTCGGAGGTCATGAAGATGGCGGATGGAGGATGACACGGGCTTGGACGCTGGGCGCCGCCGCCGTAGGATAGCTTTAGGGGCGGGCTGCTTTTCTGTTCGAAATGTTTGAAATGTAATGAAAATCCGTCGTGTTTGTACGAAATCCATCATGTTTATATGAAATCTGGCCATGTTTGCATGGTTTCATCATGTTTATATGAAATGTATGCAACTATGGTTAGATGGCGGCCTCGCGCATTCATGTCCGCGGACTGTCCCCCTCTCTTCGCAGAGGATGCCGGAGGAAATTTGTGGGTTGTTGTTGAACAAGCCCTAAATGGGCCAACCCATTTAGGTTTTTTACACAGGTTTTAGAAACTTTCTAGAACTTTCCAACCATTTTTTCTAGCTGTTATTTGTCTATTTATCCTTATGTTTTTAATAATAATATTTTTTAGTTAATTAACAAAGTACAACATTTGTAAAAAAAATCAAAAAAATCATGACATTATAAAATCAATTACAAAAACATTTTCTGAAATCTAGAACCTTTTCAAATTTAATGGATTTTTTTGAAATTCATTTTTTAAAATTCATGTTTTTAATAAAAATAATTGAATTCATGAACGTTTTTAATCTAGGAAAATCATATATTAGTTTTTCCCCTGAACTAATAGTTTTTTAAACACCGTTGCTGGCGAGCGAGCACGGCCAAACAAAAGCAATTGGGCTTTGGTCTACCCACTACAAAACTTGAAGCGAGGGTCAATCCAATTTGGGCGTTCAGCGAGCCGAATTTCTTACTGGCAGAACTTTACGGCACTGCTTATTTTTTATTTCCTTTTTTCGAGTTTTATTACATTTTTATTCCATTTTTTTACTTTTGTTTACACTTTCAAATATTATAACCATATATATAACAAAAAAACACTTTACATAATGTTTTAAGAAATGTTAGTCATGCATTTTAAAAATGTTGAATGTATATACAAAAAATGTTGATCATGTATTAGAAAAATATTGAAATATTTTGACCATCTCAATAAAAATATTAGCATTTGAAAAAATGCAGAACAAGTATTTAAAAAATGATAACCAAGCATTGGGAAATGTTAAATGTGTATAGAGAAATGTTGACCATCCATCAAAAAATAATGAATTTTTTATCATCAAAATGTTAATTAAGCATTCGAAAAAAAATGTTGAACATGATTTCAAAAATATTAATCAAGCATTTGAAAAATGTCAAATGTGTATAGAAAATTGTTAACCATCCATTCAAAAAAATGTAAATCTTGCATTTGAACAAATGTTGATAAAGTATTTAGAAAATATTAAATGTGCATAGAAAAAATGTTGACAATATATTAGAAAAATATTACTACTTGTATTTGAGAAATGTTAATGAAGCATTTGAAAAACAAATTAAAGTATGTATAAGAAAAATGTTAATTATGCATTAAAAAATAATAATATTGTATTCCGAAAATGTTAATCAACTAAAAAATGTATACAAAAATTGTTGAATATGTATTAAAATATGTTAAATTTGTATGGAAAACATGGTCAACATCTTTTAAACAAATGTTGTTGAAAAATACAAACAATGTCAAAAGAAAAACCAAAAGAAACAAAATAAACCAAAAAAGATTGAAAAAAATAAAAACCAAAGAATAAAAGAAGGAAAATGAGGAAGAGAAAAACAATAAACTATGAAAAAAATATAGAGAAATCAAAATAGAAACAAAATAAAGAATCAATTATATTTACGAAAAACGGAAAACCGGATAAAAATAAGAAAACAAAACAAAGAACAAAGGAAATGAAAAAAGGAAACAAAAACTCCGATCTTTTACCTCAAGTGTCGTGTGCCTCCTATGTTGACATGAAGTTGACAGTAGCGCAGTGGCGAGCTGCTCTATGTACTATCGAAATGACCGATGTTCCAATCCCCTCATGCCCTCATTTTCTTCCTACTTTTTCTATTTCACTATGCGCTAGTGGGCAGACCTGATTAGTCGAGACGCTTCCGCGAGAGAATTTTCGGTCTCGCTGAATGCGAGATATAGCGCCTGCGATTCAATTTAGCGTTGGAGCTATATGCTCCCCTCGCAGAAACCTTTTCTTAACTTGTATCTACTGGGCCGATCCATTTTTGTTTTATTTCCTTTGCTGGCTTCGATCGAGACGTCGCTCAAGCGGTGGATTTTTAGGGCACAGGGTTTGGCTCAGTTATCATTACCTTTTTCTGCGGGGGTTTTCTCTTTTCGTTTTCGTTGTTTCTTCACTAGTTTTCTTTCAGTTTTTCTGGTTTTTTCAATGGTTTCCTTCGTTTCTTTATCGGTTTTGTTGAATTTTTTAAATACTTGATTAACATTATGATAAATATTTTTTGATGTCTACTCTTTTGTATACATCGGAAACATTTTTTATGTACGCTTTTCAAAAAATATAAAGCAAGATTACCATTTTCAAAACATATATATTTGTATGTACACACTTTTGCATAAGAATGTAGATTTTGTTATACATCAGGAATATTTTTATATACACGTTCAAATTTTATAAATATATAATATGCTTTTAAAACATATAATTTTGTATGTCTACTTTTGTGCATAAACAATTTTAATTTTTCTTGATACATCAACGAATGTTTTTTAAACAAGTTAAAAAAATACATGATTAGCATTTTTTTCAATATATGCTTTGATATCTACGTTTTTTGTATACATAAGGAACATGTTTCGGTAAATTTTCAACATTTTCTCAATACATGATTAACAATTGTTCATACATATGCTTTGATAACTACTTAGTTCATACACATTCTACAATTTTCATATACATTAAAAACGTTTCTCTATACACGTTTAAATTTTTCCAAATGTGCGATTAACATTTTTGATATATGTATGTAAATTGATTTTGATAATATATAATTGGGTTTCTGTTGTCCGTCATATAAATTGCCCCTAAAGTTGTCCCTATTTACCCACCATGCCACCGGTAAGTAAAGAAAATGATTCGTTTTTTAAAAAAAATCACCGTCAAATTTGGTTCTAATAAGACAGCCAATACAAATATATAACACTTGTAGGAAGGCAGCGCAGTGGCTAAGGCCAAAACTGTCCGCATGGGACACCAGGGTAGTACCCTTTTTTCTCCCCTTTTCTGCAATATATAGACGGTAATGGGCCGGCCCGTACTGACGCCCCTGTTTTTCTTTTGTTTTTTCCTTTCTTATTTTTTTCTGTTTTTCTTTCTTTAAATTACTCTAGGATTGCCAAAAAAACAAATTTCAAGAAAGTTACGAGTACTGAAAAAAAATATATAGATACATCATAAAATGTTTGTGAATTCAGAAAACATTTGAAAAACCATAAAAAGTTCGTGATTTAAAAACAAAAATGTTCGCATATTTAAAAAATTCACAATTTAAAAAATATTAAAATAAAAATTCTTGATTTTTAAAATATGATCTTGTACTCAAAACATATTTGGGAATTTGAAAACAATGTCCATGAAATTTTAGAAAATGTACACAAAAATTTAAACTGATTCTTAAGTAACGAACAAAATAAACCATCGCTTAGGCAGAGGTTTTATTAGGGGATCTGTAGAGGTTTTATTAAGGGATCATAAAATGTTCATGATTAAAAAAAATTGTTCGCACATTATAGAAAAACATGATTTAAAAAACAATGAAATAGAAAATGTTCATGATTTTTAAAAATATGATCGTGTATTCAAAACATATTTGGGAATTTGAAAACAATGTCCATAAAATTTTAGAAAATGTACACAAAATTAAAATGATTCTTAAGTAATGAACAAAATAAACCATCGCTTAGGCAGAGGTTTTATTAGGGGATCCGTAGAGGTTTTATTAGGGGATCATAAAATGTTCATGATTAAAAAAATTGTTCGTATATTATAGAAAACACAATTTAAAAAACAATGAAATAAAAAATGTTCATCATTTTCAAAAATATAATCGTATATTCAACACATATTCAGGAATTTGAAAACAATGTCCATGAAATTTTAGAAAATGTTCAGAAAAACTAAAACCGGTTCTTAAGTAACGAACAAAACAAACAATCGCTTAGGTAGAGGTTTTATTAGGGGATCTGTAGAGGTCGTTTTATAATTTTATTTAGTCCCTCGCACATCGCGTAAAAAAAGATTTTCGTGTTCTCTACAGCGCCGAGCCCAAAAAAATTGACACATCCTGCTATGGTTAGTTTTTGTAAACTATATGGAAATGACTAAATGTCTCTTTTGCCTCCGTACACAACTATTCTCGTACCAAAGTCCTACTGGTTTTGGAAAACATCGCTGCGCTAGGTCAATGTGAGACACATCATGTATCAGTCTAGCTCAGGCAGCGGTCCAACAATGTAATTTGCTCAACCAAAAAAATATTTTTCGTTGTGGCACCTTAGGAAATTAAGTCATGATGAGATCATCACATTTTCTGTTTTTGAAATTACTTTTTAAAAGTCCCTTCTCATCATAACATCATTCAGACATAGTTTGTGAAATGACATATTGAAAATCCTTATCTCATCCTTGCATTTGATTCAGACTTTTTTTACCTCTATCATATCTATATAATCTGATTGTTTTTCTCCCGTTGCAACGCACGGGCATATTTGTTAGTATATATATATAGAATTTCAAAATATAAGCAAAGGTAAGAGAAATAAAGCAAAGAACAAAGCAAAAAATGTGAGTATTTGCATATCTATGTTGTAGATCAATGGCCCGTGCTACCGTTCCCCTGAATTTTAATGCGTTCCGAGGGAAAGCTAAGTTGAAATATGATGGTAGCAACTACACAGACTGGGTCCGTAACTTGAGGATTATCCTCATTGTTGCATGAAAGAATTATGTCATTGATGCACCGCTAGGTGATGCACTTACTGTAGGAGCTGAAGCAGACGTTATGAACGTCTGGCAAGCTCGATCTGATGACTACTCGATAATTCAATGTGCCATGCTTTACGGCCTAGAACCGGAAGCTCAAAGATGTTTTTAACATCATGGAGCATATGAGATGTTCCAGGAATTGAAGTTAATATTTCAAGCAAATGCACGGGTTGAGAGATATGAAGTCTCCAACAAGTTTTATAGCTGCAAGATGTCTGGTTAATATTTCAAGCAAATGCACGGGTTGAGGAGAATAGTTCTGTCAGTAAATACATACTCAAAATGTCTGGGTATTATGATCACTTGACTCAGCTGGGAGTTAATCTTCCAGTTGATTGTGTCATTGACAGAGTTCTTAAATCACTGCCACCGAGCTATAAAGGCTTCATGATGAACTATAATATGCAAGGGATGAACAAAACAATTGCCGAGCTCTTCGCAATGCTTAAGGCCGCGGAGGTAGAAATCAAGAAGGAGCATCAAGTGTTGATGGTTAACAAAACTACTAGTTTCAAGAAAAAGGGCAAGGGAAAGAAAGGAAACTTCAATAAGAATGGCAAACAAGTTGCCACTCACGGGAAGAAACCAAAGCTGGACCCAAGCCTGAAACTGAGTGCGCCTACTGCAAAAGAACTGGTCACTGGAAACGGAACTGCCCCAAGTATTTGGCGGATAAGAAGGATGGCAAAGTGAATAAAGGTATATTTGATATACATGTTATTGATGTGCACCTTACTAATGCTCGTAGTAGCGCCTGGGTATTTGATACTGGTTTGGTTGCTCATATTTGTAACTCAAAACAGGAGCTACGGATTAAACGAAGATTGGCTAAGGACGAGGTGACGATGCGCGTCGAGAATGGTTCCAAGGTCGATGTGATCGCCGTCGGCACGCTACCTCTACATCTACCTTCAGGATTAGTTTTATACCTAAATAATTGTTATTTGGTGCCAGCGTTGTGCATGAACATTATATCTGGACCTTGTTTAATGTGAGACAGTTATTCATTTAAATCAGAGAATAATGGTTGTTCTATTTATATGAATAATATCGTTTATGGTCATGCACCCTTGAAGAGTGGTCTGTTTTTATTGAATCTCGATTGTAGGTGATACACATATACATAATATTGAAGCCAAAAGATGCAAAGTTGATAATGATAGTGCAACATATTTGTGGCACTGCTGTTTAGGTCATATTGGTGTAAAGCGCATAAAGAAACTCCATGCTGACAGGCCTTTGGAATCACTTGATTATGAATCATTTGATATTTGCAAACCATGCCTCATGGGCAAGATGACTAAAGCTCTGTTCTCCGGAACAATCGAGTGAGCCAATGACTTGTTGGAAATAATACATACCGATGTATGCGATCCAATGAGTGTTGAGGCACGCGGCGGGTATCGTTATTTTCTGACCTTCACAGATGATTTGAGTAGATATGGGTATATCTACTTAATAAAACACAAGTTTGAAACTTTTGAAAAGTTTAAAGAATTTCAAAACAAAGTGGAGAATCATCGTAACAAGAAAATAAAGTTTATATGATCTGATCGCGGAGGCGAATATTTGAGTTATGAGTTTGGCCTTCATTTAAATAAATGTGGAATAGTTTCACAACTCACGCCAACTGGAACACCACAGCGTAATGGTGTGTCCGAACGTCGTAACCGTACTTTATTAGATATAGTGCGATCTATGATGTCTCTTACCAATTTACCACTATCATTTTGGGGTTATTCATTAGAGATAGCCGCATTCACATTAAATAGGGCACCGTCTAAATCCGTTGAGACGATACCATATGAACTATGGTTTGACAATAACCTAAGTTGTCGTTTCTTAAAGTTTGGGGATGCGATGCTTATGTCAAAAGGCTTCAGCCTGATAAGCTCGAAGCCAAGTCGGAGAAGTGCATATTCATAGGATACACAAAAGAAACAATAGGGTATACCTTCTACCACAGATCCGAAGGCAAAAATCTTTGTTGCTAAGAATGGGTCCTTTCTAGAGAAGGAGTTTCTCTCAAAAGAAGTGAGTGGGAGGAAAGTAGAACTTGATGAGGTAATTGTACCTCCTCTCGAAATTGACAATAGTACATCTCAGAAAACCATTTCCGAGGTGCCTATATTAACTAGAGAGGAAGCAAATGATAATGATCATGAAACTTCAGATCAAGTTACTACTGAACTTTGTAGGTCAAGCAGAGCACGATCCGCACCAGAGTGGTACGGAAATCCTGTTCTGGGAGTTATGTTATTAGACCATAAAAAACCTTTGAACTATGAAGAAGCTATGATGAGCCTAGATTCCAATAAATGGCTCGAGGCCATGAAATCTGAGATAGGATCCATGTATGAGAACAAAGTGTGGACTTTGGTGGACTTACCCAATGATCGGCAAGCCATAGAGAATAAATGGGTCTTCAAGAAGAAGACTGACGCTGACGGTAATGTTACTGTCTACAAAGGTTGACTTGTCGTGAAATGTTTTTGACAAGTTCAAGGGATTGACTATGATAGGACCTTCTCACTCGTAGCGATGCTTAAGTCTGTCTGAATCATGTTAGCAATTGCCGCATTTTATGATTATGAAATCTGGCAAATGGACGTCAAAACAACATTCCTCAATGGATTTCTTAAAGAAGAGTTGTATATGATACAACCGGAAGGTTTTTTCGATCCTAAAGGTGCTAACAAAGTGTGCAGGCTCCAGCGATCCATCTATGGACTGGTGCAAGCATCTCAGAGTTGGAATATATGCTTTGATGAGGTGATCAAAGCATATGGTTTTTTATAGACTTTTGGTGAAGCATGTATTTACAAGAAAGTGAGTGGGAGCTCTTTAGCATTTCTGATATAATATGTAGATGACATATTGTTGATTGGAAATGATATAGAATTTCTGGATAGCGTAAAAGGATACTTGAATAAGAGTTTTTCAATGAAAGACCTCGGTTAAGTTGCTTATATATTGGGCATCAAGATCTATAGAGATAGATCAAGACGTTTAATAGGACTTCCACAAAGCACATACCTTGACAAAGTTTTGAAGAAGTTCAAAATGGATCAGTCAAAGAAAAGGTTCTTGCATGTGTTACAAGGTGTGAAGTTGAGTCAGACTCAAAGCCCGACCACTGCAGAAGATAGAGAGAAAATGAAAGTCATTCTCTATGCATCAGCCATAGGTTCTATCATGTATGCTATGCTTTGTACCAGACCTGATGTGGTGCTGCCATAAGTCTGGCAGGGAGGTACCAAAGTAATCCAGGAGTGGATCACTAGACAACGGTCAAGAACATCCTAAAGTACCTGAAAAGGACTAAGGATATGTTTCACGTTTATGGAGGTGACAAAGAGCTCATCGTAAATGGTTACATCGATGCTAGCTTTGACACTGATCTGGATGACTCTAAGTCACAAACCGGATACATGTTTATATTGAATGGTGGAGCTGTCAGTTGGTGTGGTTCCAAGCAAAGCGTCTGGCGGGATCTACGTGTGAAGCAGAATACATAGCTGCTTCGGAAGCAGCAAATGAAGAAGTTTAGATGAAGGAGTTCATATCCGGTCTGGGTGTAATACCTAGTGCATCGGGTCCAATAAAAATCTTTTGTGACAACACTGGAGCAATTGCCTTGGCGAAGGAATCCAGGTTTCACAAAAGAACCAAACACATCAAAAGACGCTTCAACTCTATTCGTGAACAAGTCAAGGATGGGGACATAGAAATTTGCAAGGTACATACAGATCTGAATGTGGCAGACACGTTGACTAAGCCTCTTCCACGAGCAAAACATGATCAACACCAAGACTCCATGGGTGTTAGATTCATTACAATGTAGACTAGATTATTGACTCCAGTGCAAGTGGGAGACTGAAGGAAATATGCCCTAGACGCAATAATAAAGTTGTTACTTTATATTTCCTTATTTCATTTTAAATGTTTATTATTCATGCTAGAATTGTATTAACTGGAAACTTGATACATGTGGATACATAGAAAAAATATCGTGTCCCTAGTAAGCCTCTACTAGACTAGCTCGTTAATCAAAGATGTTTAAGTTTCCTAACCATAGACATGTGTTGTCATTTGATGAATGGGATCACACCATTAGGAGAATGATGTGATGGACAAGACCCATCCGTTAGCTTAGCATTATGATTGTTCAGTTTTATTGCTATTGCTTTCTTCATGTCAAATACATATTCCTTCGATTATGAGATTATGCAACTGCCGGATACCGAAGCAATGCCTTGTGTGCTATCAAATGTCACAACATAATTAGGTGATTATAAAGATGCTCTACAGGTATCTCCGAAGGTGTTTCTTGGGTTGGCATAGATCGAGATTAGGATTTGTCACTCCAAGTATCAGAGAGGTATCTCTGGGCCCTCTCGGTAATACACATCATAAGAAGCCTTGCAAGCAAAGTGAATAATGAGTTAGTTGCAAGATGATGTATTACAGAACGAGTAAAGAGACTTGCCGGTAATGAGATTGAACTAGGTATAAAGATACCGATGATCGAATCTCGGGCAAGTAACATACTAATGGACAAAGGGAATAATGTATGTTGTCATAACGGTTCGACCGATAAAGATCTTCATAGAATATGTGGGAGCCAATATGAGCATCCAGGTCCGCTATTGGTTATTGACCAGAGAGGTGTCTCGGTCATGTCTACATAGTTCTCGAACCCGTAGGGTCCGCATGCTTAACGTTCGATGATGATATAGTATTAATTACTTATGTGATTTGGTGAGCTAATGTTATTCGGAGTCCCAGATGAGATCACGGACATGACAAGGAGTCTCGAAATGGTCGAGAGGTAAAGATTGATATATAGGATGACGGTATTCAGACATCGAAAGTGTTCTGGTGGGTACCGGGTCCATATCGGATCATCGGAAGGGGTTCCGGACACCCCCGACAAAAGATATAGGCCTTATGGGCCAAGAGGGGAAACACACCAGCCACAAGGGGCAGGTGCGCCCCCATATGGGCTGGCCTAAGTGTAGAAGGAAACGGGAAGAAGGAAAGGAAAGAAAGGGAATATGATTCCCCCTTCCCCCTCTTTCCTTCCCCCTCTAATAAATATGGTAGGGGGGGGGGCAAATTGGGGAGAGACCCCAAGTAGGATTCGACCTACTTGGGGCACCCCTTGGCTGCCTTCCCTCTCCCTCCCACCTATATATATATATATCTGTGTGTGTGTGTGTGTGTGTGGGAGGGCGCCCTAGCACACACCGTACAATTGCCTAGCCGTGTGCGGTGCCCCCCTCCATAGTTCACTCCCCCGGTCATATTTCCGTAGTGCTTAGGTGAAGCCCTGCGGAGATCACTGCACCATCACCGTCACCATGCCGTCATGCTTATGGAACTCATGTACTACCTCGACGTCTTGCTGGATCAAGAAGACAAGGGGCGTCGCCGAGCTAAACGTGTGCAGAACTCGGAGGTGCCGTACATTCGGTACTCGATCGGTGGATCGTGAAGAAAGTTCGACTACATAAACCACGTTGTCAAACGCTTCTGCTTATGGTCTACGAGGGTACGTAGACACACTCTCCCCTCGTTGCTATACATCTCCTAGATAGATCTTGCGTGAGAATAGGATTTTTTTTGAAATTGCATGCTACGTTCCCCAACATATATAACACGGTTGATGACATCTCCTCCTCCTTGATCCAACGAGAGAAGGCGGAGAAGTAGATGGGATCACAACCAGCACGACGGCATGGTGGTGGAGCTAGCAGGGCTTTGCCAAGCGCTACTAGAACGAGGACGGAGGAACTACGGAGTAATGGGAGAGAGAGAGGGGCGCCGAGGGCTTGGTGTGTCCTCTTGGGACGCCCCCTCTCATCTATATATAGGTTGCGGCAGTAGCGGCGGCAGGAAAAAGTGAAGCCCCAGGCAGCCTTTGGGGCATGCTCCAGTACCCAAAGGAAATTGGACTCGCGCCCCAGGTAGCGGCCCGGGCTGCCTTGGGTCTGTCTCCGCCACTGGGTGGCGGGGCGTGGGGAACATCCCTTCCAAGCCCTAGGGCGCAGCCAAGGGGAGAGTGACGATGCCCTGGACTAGGGGGTACTCACCACGTCGTCTCCCGACCAGCTGGATCGGGCCGAGGACCCCCATGGCGATTCACTAATGGGCCACTTTAGGCAGCCCATGTCGCATACAAGAAAGACTCCACAAGACTTGGCGCTCAAGCCAAGGACTCTCCTAAAAACCCTAGGCCTTCGTTGTGTTATATAAACCGAGGCTAGGCTAGTCAATAGATCAACTTATATTCATTAGAACCATCTCGTGGTAGATACATGTACTCTGTATTATCTCCCATATGAATACAATCAAAAGCTGATGAAGGGTATTATCTCTTCGAGAGAGCCCTAACCTGGGTAAAACCCTGTGTCCATCTTACCATCGCACCAAGACACCTAGATCAGGACCCCTACTACGAGATACGCCGGATATAGAACCGACATTGGTGTTTTCATTGAGAGTCTGCTAGGTGATCGCCATGGCTCGATGGCAGTCTAGATCAACGATCAGGTGATATTTTTTTAGTTAGATCTATTTTATGTAAATTATCTTTTTTGCAAAATCTTCGTTGGTGCGTCGTGCTTTTTTTGTTTGCAGTCAGATCGGGCACCAAGAATAATTTTAGCAGCGGCGGCCGTGTCCTCCGCTGCCTGGCAGTGCGTCAGATGCATGTAGCTGCCGCACAGGTCACACGTGAAAAGAAAAAAAATGCAACCTGTGGGCGATCCAGCCAAGGAAACCGATCATGGCCACTGTTAATTGGAGCAATGCCCATGTGCCGACAAGGATTCAGCTCGGCAGCACAGGAGATTCGTTTTCCTCTCTTTTTCTATTCGGCGCATGATTACTGCTCATCCTTTTTTTGAACATAGAAAGTCGCATAAAGCGCCAACCAATATATTCAGCTCAGTAACATCTTACAGCGTGAATTACATAGCCCTGGAAATTGAAATTAGACAGGAGAAAAACAACAGGGCATATCATGTTTGTATGAGCTGAAGCTCATCCTATTATACCTTTTTCCCAAAGCATGCGTAGACCAAGGATACTGCTAATGTAATGGCATTAGTTTTGAGCACGGCCTCCCAAATCTAGTTGGCAAATACTAGTAGTAATTTAACTATAGTACTATTAGTACACCATGTTGGTGTCCTCGAATAAAGATTGAAGAGATCTGATTCTCTGTATTGTATTACAGTCCAGTACGAATCAGTTCGTCTGCTGTGGTCATCATCGTCGAACAAGTTCTATTTTTCCTGACTATTCGTTTAGTGCATGAAATTATTACACACAAAATATTTTTTGTTGTTTTGCACTGCATTATTTTTGCAGAGATATTTTATCAACACTTGTACAGGGCGTCGGTCTGGCTAGACTCTTGCCGTCATCTAAGTCGGCCGACCTGTCTGCACATTGCCGCACCACAACGCCGTCACGCCATTGAGTCGACCTCGGCGCTCATGCCATATTCACCATATTATTCACTTCGTAAAAATTAATGATGCATTTTTTCAATTATTATTATTACTTGCTTGCACTACTCCATATGTGCAGGTAATCAACTTTGACTGCATCACACAGTCAACTATGTGGGCTGACGTCGTCGTCTTTCCTGCATCAATCAAGTTGCGACGTCGCCTCAGCGCGCGTCCTTGTGTCAGCATGTCCGCGGCCATTCTATCGGAACGACCTCGGCATTCAGGCAATTGACTTACACCGCGCATTGCCTGGCGCAACGACGCCCATTGAGGCCGAAGAGAGTTCGGCTCAACGCAGCCACAGGGAGATTTGACCCAGCCGAGGAGAGCGTGCAGCCCGTACTTCCCACGCAGTGCAGCGCAGGCGGGCCGGCTGAGAGGAGCTCAGATCAGTAGCAACAGGGATGCTCTCTTCCTCCACTTTTGTTTTTTAATCTACTAGTATTTATGCTGCCGCCGTGGCTTGCTGCCTCTGATTGAACTTGCATAAGACAAGCGCTCATGGTGTGTCAAAGCACGACGGAAGCACATTTTTTTAAGTCCAATTTTCAGATTGGCATCAAAAATCTTGATTTAGTCCGAACGCCAAGCTTTTATATAAGTTTTTGGCTTTTCGAGCTTATGACACTTTTTAGCTATTTGTATGTTTTTCTTTCAGGAAGTAGGACATCCTCATGACCGAGGTATCCTGCATAATAATTTAGCTCGGGAGATCTTTTTTGACCCACAACTCGGCATCTTTCCCGCCAAACTACACCTCGGCATTGACAAAACACATGCCGCATTGGGACTAGTTCCCGAGTAGTGCAATGCCAGGCGCCTTTAAAACATGGGCAATATTGACGAGGGGCTGAGACTACAGCCGAACCCACCAAGACCAAGGTACCCCATAGAGTCCTTGGCAAAACATTCTCGGATATTGCTTTGTATGCATCAATTTCGAATTGTATCTTCGGTCAATAGTTGGGTTGCCCGGCTCTTGTGCTTGCCTCCTACGTCCCGATTTGTTCAACTAGGTGTGCAAAGGGAGAGCCACTGCGATTGTGCTTCCAGCTCGAATGGTTAAGCACCTCAATGGATAAAGCCGAAAATTGACCATCACAATGGGCATAAACTGGTCAGCGATCCGATGACCGTGTCAGACTATAGATCGATAGAGGTTACCCTGTGTTAAATGATGTGCCTTTCATAAAATTGGCCGAAGTGTTACTAGCTTGTCCTCGGTTGACGCCGAACACTAACTGGGGGCTAGTAACTGTTCTCCCAACTTTAAGCTCCTATGACTAAGTGAAAGTTATAAAGCCCCATATCTGATTGCCTTGTTTCTGCTAACACACCCGCCTCCGGGCACCGAGACGTCGGATAAGGGTTGTTATGTTATTGCAGAAACACCTTGCGTAGCATCTACAAAGGGGTGGAAGCCGATAATGGGCCACTTTCAAATGATAAATGGTCGCAACAGAGTCAAAATAAACATATATGATCAGTGTTTGTAGTCATTATACAAGCGTTGTCTTCCGTAATTATCGTTATAAAGCCATAAACATGCATCAATTTGACTTAAGATTTTGGCCAAGCTGGGTTGCCTGGCTCCTATGCTTATCCCTACGTTCCCGATTGTTCGGCTAGGCGGTAAAGGGAGCACCTCTGTGATTGTTACTACCGGGTCATCCGAGTTAGTACCTCAGACTGAATGAAGTCGAAAGCTAGCCATCTTAAAGGATATAATCGGTCGTCAACGACGGATGTGAAAATTTTGGTTCATTAGACCATAGAGTTCGGGAACTTTCCCCAAACTAAATCCTCAATATTTTTCTCCCACATTGACCGGAGGTGCGGTTTCATGATCATGGTCAGCATGACAACCCAAAGAAAAGAACCAATGTCGGGACCATTTTCTTTGGAAGAGGTTTCTTACGGTAATAGTAATATAACATATCTCTCCGTGTACCTTTGTTTATAAAACCATATGGCCGGATTGCCTTGTTTGCCATAAATCTTTGCCCTTATTAAGGCTTTATAAAGTAGGACAAACACTCCTCGGCTACTGGCCGAGAAGGTTGAAGCCGATGGTCGGTTAACAAAGTTTTGTACAATACGGGTCCGAGCATTAATGATGTAGAGGACTTGGATACATAGAATCATTACACATAATTTGTGATTTTACTCTAGATATCGATCCTTAATTTGGCCACCCGTGCCCGCATTAAGGCTCGGGGCTACTGGGCTTCAGACTTATCAATTACTAATATTAAAGGGGCACATCAATTGTTGGAAATATGCCCTAGAGGCAATAATAAAATGGTTATTATTGTATTTCCTTGTTCATGATAATTGTCTATTATTCATGCTATAATTGTATTAACTGGAAACCATAATACATGTGTGAATACATAGACCACAACATGCCCCTAGTGAGCGTCTAGTTGACTAGCTCGTTGATCAACAGATGGTCATGGTTTCCTAACCATGTACATTGGATGTCATTGATAATGGGATCACATCATTAGGAGAATGATGTGATGGACAAGACCCAATCCTAAGCATAGCACAAGATCGTGTAGTTCGTTTGCTAAAATCTTTTCTAATGTCAAGTATCATTTCCTTAGACCATGAGATTGTGCAACTCCCGGATACCGTAGGAATGCTTTGGGTGTGCCAAACGTCACAACGTAACTGGGTGGCTATAAAGGTGCATTACGGGTATCTCCGAAAGTGTCTGTTGAGTTGGCACGAATCAGGACTGGGATTTGTCACTCCGATGACGGAGAGGTATCTCTGGGCCCACTCGGTAATGCATCATCATAATGATCTCAATGTGACTAAGTAGTTAGTCACGGGATCATGCATCACGGAACGAGTAAAGTGACTTGCCGGTAACGAGATTGAACGAGGTATTGGGATACCGGCGATCGAATCTCGGGCAAGTAACGTACCGATTGACAAAGGGAATTGTATACGGGATTGCTTGAATCCTTGACATCGTGGTTCATCCGATGAGATCATCGTGGAACATGTGGGAGCCAACATGGGTATCCAGATCCCGCTGTTGGTTATTGGCCAGAGAGCTGTCTTGGTCATGTCTGCATGATTCCCGAACCCATAGGGTCTACACACTTAAGGTTCGGTGACGCTAGAGTTGTTATGGGAATTAGTGTGCAGTTACCGAATGTTGTTCGGAGTCTCGGATGAGATCCCAGATGTCACGAGGAGTTCCGGAATGGTCCGGAGGTAAAGATTTATATATGGGAAGTCCTATTTTGGCCACCGGAAAATATACAGGATTTTTTGGTATTGTATCGGGAAGGTTCTAGAAGGTTCCGAAGTGGGTCCCACCTGCATGGGGGGACCCACATGAACGTGGGTAGTGGGGCCAAGGCCCCACACCCCCGGTCAAGGCACACCAAGATCCCCCCTTAGAAGGAATAAGATCATATCCCAAAGGGATAAGATCAAGATCCCTAAAAAGGGGGGATAACAATCGGTGGGGAAGGAAATGATGGGATTTCTTTCCTCCCACCATTGCCAACACCCCAATGGACGTGGAGGGCAAGAAACCATCCCCCTCCACCCCTATATATAGTAGGGAGGCGCATGGGAGCTTCACCTCTGCCCCTGGCGCAGCCCTCCCCCTCTCCAACTCCACCTCCTCCTCGGTAGTGCTTGGCGAAGCCCTGCCGGAGAGCTGCAAGCTCCACCACCACGCCATCGTGCTACCGGAGCTCTCCCTCAACTTCTACTCTCCCCTTGCTGGATCAAGAAGGAGGAGACGTCCCCGGGCTGTACGTGTGTTTAACGCGGAGGCGCCGTCCGTTCGCGTTAGATCGGATCTTCCGCGATTTGAATCGCCACGAGTACGACTCCCTCATCCGTGTTCTTGTAACGCTTCCACATCACGATCTTCAAGGGTATGAAGATGCACTCATCCTCTCCCTCTCTTGTTGCTAGAATCACCATAGATTGATCATGGTGATGCATAGAAAATTTTGAATTTCTGCTACGTTCCCCAACAGTGGCATCGTGAGCTAGGTCTATTGCGTAGATTCTATGCACGAGTAGAACACAAGTTGTTGTGGGCGTTGATTTTGTTCAATATGCTTACCGTTACTAGTCCTATCTTGTTTTGAAGGTATTGTGGGATGAAGCGGCCCGGACCGACCTTACACGTACACTTACGTGAGACAGGTTCCACCAACTGACATGCACTTGTTGCATAAGGTGGCTAGTGGGTGCCAGTCTCTCCCACTTTAGTCGGATCGGATTCGATGAAAAGGGTCCTTATGAAGGGTAAATAGCAATTGGCATATCACGTTGTGGTTTTGGCGTAGGTAAGAAACGTTCTTGCTAGAAACCTATAGCAGCCACGTAAAAACTTGCAACAACAATTAGAGGACGTCTAACTTGTTTTTGCAGCATATCCCGTGTGATGTGATATGGCCAAGAAGGATGTGATGAATGAAATATATGTGATGTATGAGATTGATCATATTCTTGTAATAGGAATCACGACTTGCATGTCGATGAGTATGACAACCGGCAGGAGCCATAGGAGTTGTCTTTATTTATTGTATGACCTGCGTGTCATTGAATAACGCCATGTAATTACTTTACTTCACTGCTAAACGTTAGCCATAGTAGTAGAAGTAATAGTTGGCGAGACAACTTCATGGAGACACGATGATGGAGATCATGGTGTCATGCCGGTGACGATGATGATCATGGAGCCCCGAAGATGGAGATCAAAAGGAGCAAAATGATATTGGCCATATCATGTCACTATTTGATTGCATGTGATGTTTATCATGTTTGTGCATCTTATTTGCTTAGAGCAACGGTAGTAAATAAGATGATCCCTCATAATAATTTCAAGAAAGTGTTCCCCCTAACTGTGCACCATTGCGAAAGATCGTTGCTTCGAAGCACCACGTGATGATCGGGTGTGATAGATTCTAACGTTCACATACAACGGGTGTAAGCCAGATTTACACACGCGAAACACTTAGGTTGACTTGACGAGCCTAGCATGTACAAACATGGCCTCGGAACACAAGAGACCGAAAGGTCGAACATGAGTCGTATAGTAGATACGATCAACATGAAGATGTTCACCGATGATGACTAGTCCGTCTCATGTGATGATTGGACACGACCTAGTTGACTCGAATCATGTATCACTTAGATGACTAGAGGGATGTCTGTCTGAGTGGTAGTTCATTAGATGAACTTAATTATCTTGAACATAGTCAAAAGGTCTTTGCAATTTATGTCATAGCTCGCGCTTTAGTTCTACTATTTTAGATATGTTCCTAGAGAAAATTTAGTTGAAAGTTAATCGTAACAATTATGCGGACTGGGTCCATAAACTGAGGATTGTCCTCATTGTTGCACAGAAGGCTTATGTCCTTAATGCACCGCTCGGTGTGCTGAACCTCGAGCGTTGTTTGTGGATGTTGCGAACATCTGACATACACGTTTTGATGACTACGTGATAGTTCAGTGGGTAATGTTAAATGGTTTGGAATTGAGGCACCGAAGACATTTTTGAAATGTCGCAGAACATATGAGATGTTCCAAGAGCTGAAATTGGGATTTCAGGCTCGTGCCCACGTCAAGAGCTATGAGACCTCCGACGAGTTTCTTAGCCTACAAACTAAGGGAGAAAAGCTCAATCGTTGAGCTTGTACTTAGATTGTCTGGGTACAACAATCACTTGAATAGAGTGGGAGTTAATCTTCCAGATGAGATAGTGATGATTCTCCAAAGTCATTACCACCAAGCTACAAGAGCTTCGTGATGAATTATAACATATCAGGGATAGATATGATGATCCTTGAAATATTCACGATGTTTGACACCGCGAAAGTGGAAATCAAGAAGGAGCATCAATTGTTGATGGTTAGTGAAACCACTAGTTTCAAGAAGGGCAAGGGCAAGAAGGGATACTTCATGAAACGACAAATCAGCTGCTCCTCTAGTGAAGAAACCCAAGGTTGAACCCAAACCCGAGACCAAGTGCTTTTGTAATAAGGGGAACGGTCACTGGAGCATATTACCCTAGATACTTGGTAGATAAGAAGGCAGGCAAGGTCGACAGAAGTATATTGGATATACATTATATTAATGTGTACTCTACTAGTACTCCTAGTAGCACCATGGTAATAGATACCGGTTCGGTTACTAAGTGTTAGTAACTCGAAATAAAAGGCTACGGAATAAATGGAGACTAGCTAAAGGCGAGGTGACGATATGTGTTGGAAGTATTTCCAAGGTTGATGTGATCAAACATCGCACGCTCCCTCTACCATCGGGATCGGTGTTAAACCTAAATAATTGTTATTTGGTGTTTGCGTTGAGCATAGACATGATTGGATTATGTTTATTGCAATACGGTTATTCATTTAAGGAGAATAATGGTTACTCTATTTATTTGAATAATACCTTCAATGGTCTTGCACCTAAAATGAATGGTTTATTGAATCTCGATCGTAGTGATACACATGTTCATGCCAAAAGATATAAGATAGTAATGATAGTACCACCTACTTGTGGCACTGCCATGTAAGTCATATTGGTATAAAACGCATGAAGAAGCTCCATGTTGATGGATCTTTGGACTCACTCGTTTTTTGAAAAGTTTGAGACATGCGAACCATGTCTATTGGTATGTATGCATGAAGAACCTCCATGCAGATGGATCGTTTGGACTCACTTGATTTTGAATCACTTGAGACATGCAAATCATACCACATGGGCAAGATGACTGAAAAGCCTCGTTTTCAGTAAGATGGAACATGAAAGCAACTTGTTGGAAGTAGTACATTTTGATGATGTGCAGTCCAATGAGTGCTGAGGCACGCAGTAGATATCATTATGTTCTTACTTCACAGATGATTTGAGTAGATTCTAAGTATATTTACTTGATGAAACACAAGTCTGAATTATTGAAAGGTTCAAGTAATTTTAGAGTGAAGTTGAAGATCGTCGTGA
This sequence comes from Triticum aestivum, assembly GCF_018294505.1. NCBI lineage: Eukaryota > Viridiplantae > Streptophyta > Magnoliopsida > Poales > Poaceae > Triticum > Triticum aestivum. The sequence continues at coordinate 702,445,823 of NC_057801.1, forward strand.
CAAGAGGATAAAATTTCTATGATATGATCATAGAGATGAATATCTGAGTTACGTGTTTGGTACACAATTAAGACATTGTGGAAATTGTTTCACAACTAATACCGCCTGGAACACCATAATGTGATGGTGTGTCCAAACATCATAGATGCACCCTATTGGATATGGGGCATACCATGATGTCTCTTATCGAATTACCACTATCGTTCATGGGTTAGGCATTAGAGACAACCACATTCACTTTAATAGGGCACCACGTAATTCCGTTGAGATGACACCGTATGAACTATGGTTTAGAGAAACCTAAGCTGTCGTTTCTTGAAAGTTTGGGGCTGCGACGCTTATGTGAAAAAGTTTCATCCTGATAAGCTCGAACCCAAAGCGGATAAATACATCTTCATAGGACACCCAAAACAGTTGGGTATACCTCCAATTTCAGATCCGTAAGCAAAAGTGATTGTTTCTAGACACGGGTCCTTTATCGAGGAAAGGTTTCTCTTGAAAGAATTGAGTGGGAGGATGGTGGAGACTTGATGAGGTTGTTGAACCATCACTTCAACTAGTGTGTAGCAGGGCACAGGAAGTTGTTCCCGTGGCACCTACACCAATTGAAGTAGAAGCTTATGATAGTGATCATAAAACTTCGGATCAAGTCACTACCAAACCTCGTAGGTCGACAAGGATGCGTACTGCTTTAGAGTGGTACGTAATCCTATCTTGGAGGTCATGTTTCTAGACAACAATGAACCTATGAGCTATGGAGAAGCGATGGTGGGCCCGGATTCCTATGAATGGCTTGAGGCCATAAAATCCGAGAGAGGATCCATGTATGAAAAACAAAGTGTAGACTTTGGCAGAACTACTCGATGGTCGTAAGGCTGTTGAGTACAGATGGATTTTAAAAGGAAGACGGACAATGATGGTAAGTGTCACCATTAAGAAAGCTCGACTTGTCTTTAAGATGTTTTCCGACAAGTTCAAGGAGTTGACTGCGATGAGACTTTCTCATTCATAGCGATGCTAAGAGTTTGTTGGAATTATATTAGCAGTTACTGCATTATTTATGAAATCTTGCAGATAGGATGTCAAAATATTGTTTCCTTGATGATTTTTTTTTGAGGAAAGGTTGTATGTGTTACAGCCAGAAGGTTTTGACAATCCTGAAAGATGCTAACAAGTATGCAAAGCTCCAGCAATCCTTCTAAGGACTGGAGTAAGCATCTCGGAGTTGGAATATACACTTTGATGAGATGATCAAAGATTTTGGGTTTATACAAAGTTTATGAGAAACTTGTATTTCCAAAGAAGTGAGTCGGAGCACTATAGAATTTCTGATGAGTATATGTTGTTGACATATTGTTGATCAGAAATGATGTAGAGTTTCTGGAAAGCATATAGGGTTATTTGAAAAGTGTTTTTCAATGGAAAACCTGGATTAAGCTACTTGAACATTGAGCATCAAGATCTATAAGGATAGATCAAAATCGCTTAATAGTACTTTCAAACGAACACATACCGTGACAAGATTTTGAAGGAGTTCAAAATAGATCAGCAAGGAAGGAGTTCTTGGTTGTGTTAGTATTGAGTAAGACTCAAGAACTGACCACGGCAGAAGAGAGAGAAAGGACGAAGGTCGTCCCCTATGCTTTAGACGTAGGCTCTAAAGTATGCTATGTTGTGTACCGCACCTGAAGTGTGCCTTGCCATGAGTCAGTCAAGGGGTACAAGAATGATCCAGGAATGGATCACAAGACAGCGGTCAAACATTTCCTTAGTAACTAGTGGTCTAAGAAATTTTCTCGATTATGGAGGTGGTAAAAGAGTTCGTCGTAAAGGGTTACGCCGATGCAAACTTTGACACTAATCCGGATGACTCTAAGTAGTATACCGGATTCGTATAGTAGAACAGGTATTTGGAATAGTTCCAAATAGTGCGTGGTAGCTGCATCTAGGAGATGACATAGAGATTTGTAAAGCACACACGGATGTGAAAGGTTCAGACCCGTTGACTAATAACCTCTCTCGCAAGCGAGATATGATCAAACCCCATGGGTGTTGGATTCATTACAATCACATAGTGATGTGAACTAGATTATTGACTCTAGTGCAAGTGGGAGACTGTTGGAAATATGCCCTAGAGGCAATAATAAAATGGTTATTATTGTATTTCCTTGTTCATGATAATTGTCTATTGTTCATGATATAATTGTATTAACTGGAAACCGTAATACATGTGTGAATACATAGACCACAACATGTCCCTAGTGAGCGTCTAGTTGACTAGCTCGTTGATCAACAAATGGTCATGGTTTCCTGACCATGGACATTGGATGTCATTGATAACGGGATCACATCATTAGGAGAATGATGTGATGGACAAGACCCAATCCTAAGCATAGCACAAGATCGTGTAGTTCGTTTGCTAAAAGCTTTTCTAATGTCAAGTATCATTTCCTTAGACCATGAGATTGTGCAACTCCCGGATACTGTAGGAATGCTTTGGGTGTGCCAAACATCACAACGTAACTGGGTGGCTATAAAGGTGCACTACGGGTATCTCCGAAAGTGTCTGTTGGGTTGGCACGAATCGAGACTAGGATTTGTCACTCCGATGACGGAGAGGTATCTCTGGGCCCACTCGGTAATGCATCATCATAATGAGCTCAGTGTGACTAAGTAGTTAGTCACGGGATCATGCATTACGAAACGAGTAAAGTGACTTGCCGGTAACGAGATTGAACGAGGTATTAGGATACCGGCGATCGAATCTCGGGCAAGTAACATACCGATTGACAAAGGGAATTGTATACGAGATTGCTTGAATCCTTGACATCGTGGTTCATCTGATGAGATCATCGTGTAACATGTGGGAGCCAACATGGGTATCCAGATCCCGCTGTTGGATATTGGCCAGAGAGCTGTCTCGGTCATGTCTGCAAGATTCTCGAACCCGTAGGGTCTACACACTTAAGGTTCGGTGACGCTAGAGTTGTTATGGGAATTAGTGTGCAGTTACCGGATGTTGTTCGGAGTCCCGGGTGAGATCCCGGACGTCACGAGGAGTTCCGAAATGGTCCGGAGGTAAAGATTTATATATGGGTAGTCCTATTTTGGCCACCGGAAAATGTTCGGAATTTTTCGGTATTGTATCGGGAAGGTTCTAGAAGGTTCCGAAGTGGGGCCCACCTGCATGGGGGGACCCACATGAACGTGGGTAGTGGGGGAAAGGCCCCACACCCCTGGTCAAGGTGCACCAAGATCCCCCCTTAGAAGGAATAAGATCATATCCCGAAGGGATAAGATCAAGATCCCTAAAAAAGGGGGATAACAATCGGTGGGGAAGGAAATGATGGGATTTCTTTCCTCCCACCTTTGCCAACGCCCCAATGGACTTGGAGGGCAAGAAACCAGCCCCCTCCACCCCTATATATAGTGGGGAGGCGCATGGGAGCTTCACCTCTGCCCCTGGCGCAGCCCTCCCCCTCTCCAATTCCACCTCCTCCTCGGTAGTGCTTGGCGAAGCCTTGCCGGAGAACTGCAAGCTCCACCACCACGCCGTCGTGCTGCCGGAGCTCTCCCTCAACTTCTCCTCTCCCCTTGCTGGATCAAGAAGGAGGAGACGTCCCCAGGCTGTACGTGTGTTGAACACGGAGGCGCCGTCCGTTCGGCGTTAGATCGGATCTTCCGCGATTTGAATCGCCACGAGTACGACTCCCTCATCCCCGTTCTTGTAACGCTTCCGCATCGCGATCTTCAAGGGTATGAAGATGCACTCATCCTCTCCCTCTCTTGTATCTAGAATCTCCATAGATTGATCTTGCTGATGCGTAGAAAATTTTAAATTTCTGCTATGTTCCCCAACATCAATTCCCTGATCTGGTGTTGCCACCCGACTAGTGTCTCAGGGGCTACTGCATTGCCTATTCAATGTAGAAAGTTCAAAGTGCTTAGTGTTCGGCTTGACCGAACTATGGGCAAAGGCGTCTTCAGATAATAATGGGTACCAACTGGGACTTATCTGGCATCAAGCTAATATATTACGGCGACTTCAAAACCCTCTCTCAAGGGCCTATCCGCCGATCACTATCTCCTCTAATGTGCATCTCGGATTTTAGGCCTACACACACCTTGAGGGCTACTGGCTATGTATCTCGTTAGTAAATAAATTGCATCAATTGGAAATAAAATCCGTAAACAATCAACCCGAGCCCGAGGTGGTGCATCACCTCGGAAGCAGTCCGGTATAAAGCTCGGCTGCAAGCGGCTGGCTCCATAGAGAACTTTTCAGCATTATGCTCGGATAACCTCCTTCAAAATTTTCAAGCCAAGGTGTTCTATGACACCTCGGAAATAGTCCGGCGTTGGAGCTCGAATATTGTCCGGCGTTGGTGCTCGGCTGCAAAAGATACCTCGAATGCAGTCCGGCTTTCGAGCTCGGATGCAAGAAGACACCACCGCACGGGAACAACTTCAACCCTGAGGTGTGGCGTAAAAAATAACAAGGCATTGATAAAGGCTAAGAACTTAAAGGGGCTCCTCATATACCCGACATGTAAACTCTTCGGATTCACTTCGGCAATTCTCAAGATCGAAGATGAGAAGATTTGTTGAACAAGTTTTCAAGACCGACGACCGAAGATGAAGAACAGTTCGGAAGAATCGAGGAGCGTCCCCAACTTGAAGACCGGTTCAGGGGGCTACTGACGATGTCCTGGACTAGGGGGTACTCACCACGTCATCTCCCGACCAGCTGGATCGGGCCGAGGACCCCCATGGTGATTCACTAATGGGCCACTTTAGGCAGCCATGCTGCATACAAGGAAGACTCCACAAGACTTGCCGCTCAAGCCAATGACTCTCCTAAAAACCCTAGGCCTTTGATGTGTTATATAAACCGAGCCCAGGCTAGTCAATAGATCAACTTATATTCATTAGAACAATCTCGTGGTAGATACATGTACTCTGTATTATCCCTCATATGAATACAATCAAAAGCATGATGTAGGGTATTATCTCTTTGAGAGAGCCCGAACCTGGGTAAAACCCTGTGTCCATGTTACCATCGCACAAAGACTCCTAGCTTAGAACCCCTACTATGAGATACGCCAGATATAGAACCGACAGAGAGGACTTGGACTCCAAGTCCAGTCCTGTTCCAACTAGGCCTCCTCCTTTTTTCCCTTCCCTGGCCACATGTGATTTTGAGGAGTTGGTGCGCTTAGCCCAATATGGCCAGGGTTCCTCCCCTCAACCCATGCCAGCCCTTGGGTCATATTGGACCCACTTGTGGACTTTCGGACCCCTCCAAAATCCTCCAGAACCTTGTAGAAGCATCACAGTACAATATCGAAAAAACTGCACCTTTTTCTGAAACCCAAAATATGATTTACCATATAAATCTTTACCTCTTGACCGATCCAAGACTCCCCGTGACGTCCGGGATCTCATCTGGGAGTCCAAACAACATTCATTTACCAATCATCAAATATCCCAATACTACTCTAGCATCAACAAACGTTAAGCGTGCAACCCTGTGGGTTCGGGAATCATGCAGTCATGATCGAGATACCTCTCCGGTCAATAACCAATAGCCGGACCTGGATGCCCATATTTATTCCTACATACTCCACGAAGACCTTTTATCGATTCACCCACGATGTCAAGGATTCGGTTAATCTCGTATGCAATTCCCTTTGTCTGGTGATATGCATCGACGTAACCCTTTACGATGAACTCTTTATCAACTCCATAACCAAGAAACATTTCCTTAGTCCTCTAAGGATTATTTTGACCGCTATCCAGTGATCCACTCCTCGATCACTCTTGTACCCCCTTGCCAGACTCATGGCAAGGCACACATCCGGTATGGTACATAGCATGCCATACATTATAGAGCCTATGGCTGAGGCATAGGGAATGACCTTCATCCTTTCTCTTTCTTCTAACATGGTCGAGCTTTGAGTCCTACCCAACTTCACACCTTACAGTACAGGTAAGAACTCCTTCTTTGACTAGTCTATTTTGAACTCTTTCAAATCTTGTCAAGGTATGTGCTCTGTGAAAGTCTTATCACGCATCTCGATCTATCTCTATAGATCTTGATGCCCAATATGTAAGTAGCTTTACCCAGGTCTTCCTTTGAAAAACTCCTTTCAAACAACCCTTTATGCTTTAGAAATTCAATATCATTTCCAATAAACAATATGTCATCCACATATACTATCAGAAATGCTATAGAGCTCCCACTCACTTTCTTGTAAATACAAGTTTCTTCATAAACTTTGCATAAACCCAAAAGCTTTGGTCACCTCATAAAAGAGTATATTCCAACTCTGTGATGCTTGCACCAGTCCATAGATGGATGACCGGAGCTTGCATACATTTTTAGCATCCTTAGGATCCACAAAACCTTCAGGTTGCATCATATCCAACTCTTCCTTAAGGAAAGCGTTTTTCACATCCATGTGCCAGATTTCATAATTGAAAAATGCTGCAATTGCTAACATAATTCTAACCACTATTCAAGATATCTTCTGATATTCCAATAAATTAGCCGATTTATCGATTACCGATGTCTAACCGATAAGATAAACTGGCCGATAAATCAGCCGATATGGTGATAAATCGATCGATATGCCGATAAACTGGCCGATTTACCCCTTCTCATGGGCCGGCCAATAAGTTCCCGATAAGCGATATCCCCAACATCGATTCTAACAAACTTAAGCATCGCTACGGGTGAGAAAGTCTCATCGTAGTCAACCCCTTGAACTTGTCAGAAACCTTTTGCGACAAGTTGAGCTTTATAGACAACGGCATTACAATCAACGTATGTCTTCTTCTTAAACATCCATTTATTCTCAATGGCTTGCCGATCATCAGGAAAGGCCACCAAAGTCCATACTTTGTTCTCATACATGGATAGTATCTCAGACTTCATGGCCTCAAGTCATTTGTTCGAATCCGGGCTCATCATAGCTTCTTCATAGTTCGTAGGTTCGCTATTGTCTAACAACATGACTTCCAGGACTAGATTACCATACCACTCTGGTGCAGAACGTACCCTGGTTGACCTACGAAGTTCAGTAGTAACTTGATTTGAAGTTTCATGATCATCATCGTTAGCTTCCTTTTCAGTTGGTGTAAGCATCACGGGAACTGCTTTCTGTAATGTGCTACTTTCCAATTCGAGAGAAGGTATGATTACCTCATCAAGTTCTACTTTCTCCCACTCACTTCTTTCGAGAGAAACTCCTTCTCTAGAAAGGACTCGTTCTTGGCAACAAAGATCTTGCCCTTGGATATGTGGTAGAAGGTATACCCAATGGTCTCTTTAGGGTATCCTATGAAGATACACTTCCCCGCTTTGGGTTCGAGCTTATTAGGCTCAAGCCTCTTGACATAAGCGTCGCATTCCCAAACTTGAAGAAACAACATATTAGGTTTCTTGCCAAACCACAACTCATACAGTGTCATCCCAATGGATTTAGACGGTGCCCTATTTAAAGTGAATGCAACTGTCTCTAATGCATAACCCCAAAATGAAAGTGGCAAATCATTAAGAGACATTACAAAATGCACCATATCTAATAGAGTACGATTACGACATTCAGACACACCATTACGCTGTGGTGTTCTAGGTGGAGTGAGCTGTAAAACAATTCCACATTGTCTTAAATGCATACCAAACCCGCAACTCAAATATTCACCTCAATGATCAGATCGTAGAAATTTAATTTTCTTATTACGATGATTCTCCACTTCACTCTAAAATTCCTTGAACTTTTTCAAATGTTTTAGACTTGTGTTTCATTAAGTAAATATACCCATATCTATTCAAATTATCTGTGTAGGTAAGAAAATAATGATATCCACCGCGTGCTTCAACACTCATCGAACAACATACATCGGTATGTATTATTTCCAATAAGTCACTTGCCTGCTCCATTGTTCCGGAAAACGGGGTTTTAGGTATCTTGCCATAAGGCATGGTTCACATGTATCAAGTGATTCCAAAGTCCATCAGCATGGAGTTTCTTCATGAGATTTATAGCAATATGACCTAAGAGGCAGTGCCACAAGTATGTGGTACTATCATCATTTTTTTTTGCATCTTTTGGCATCAATATTACAAATATGTGTATTACTACTATCGAGATTCAACAAGAATAAATAATTCACAAGGGGTGCTTGACCATAAAAGATATTACTAATATAAACAAAATAACCATTATTCTCTCACTTAAATGAATAACCATCTTGCAATAAACAATATCTAGATATAATGTTTTATGCTCAATGTAGGCACCAAATAACCATTATTTAGCTTTAATACTAATCCTGAAGGTATTACGAGTGTGCCAATGGTGATCATATCAACCTTGGAGACACATCCAACACTCATCTTCACCTTGCCTTCAGCTAGTCTCCATTACTCTGCAGGTCCTGCTTCGAGTTACTAATATTAGCAACTGAATTGGTATCAAATACCCAGACGCTACTATGAGCACTAGTGAGGTACACATCAATAACATGTATATCAAATATACCTATGTTTGACATTGCCATCCTTCTTATCTGCCAAGTATTTGGGGGCAGTTCCGCTTCCAGTGACCCTTCCCCTTACAATAGAAGCACTCAGTCTCTGGTTTGGGTCCAGCCATGGGTTTCTTCACGGGGGCGGCAACTGTCTTTCCATTCTTCTTGAAGTTCCCTTTCTTTCCCTCGCCCTTCTTCAAACTAGTGGTCTTATTGACCATCAACACTTGATGCTCTTTCTTGATTTCTACCTCCACGGCCTTAAGCATCGCGAATAGCTTGGGGATCGTTTTCTCCATACCTTGCATATTATAGTTCATCACAAAACCCTTATAGCTTGGTCGAAGTGATTGGAGAACTTTTTCAACTTTTGTCTTATCTGGAAGATTAACTCCCACTTGATTCAAGCGATTGTAGCACCCATGCACTCTGAGCACATGCTCACTAACTGAGTTGTTCTCCTCCATCTTGCAGGCAAAGAACTTGTCACAGGTCTTATACCTCTCAACACGGGCATGAGCCTAAAACAACAATTTTAGGTCTTGGAACATCTCATATGTTCTGTGGCATTCAAAATGTCTTTGGGGCCCTGATTTCGAAGCCGTAAAGTATGGCACACTGAACTATCAAGTAGTTATCAGAATGTGCCTACCAAATGTTCACAACATCCACAAATGATGCTAGAGGGGTTGGCACACCGAGCGGTGCATCAAGGACATAAGCCTTCTGTTCAGCAATGAGGACAATCCTAGTCATCTTTCAACTTAGTCTTTCTCTAGGAACGTATTAAAACAGGGAGCTACAGCGTGAGCTATTGATCTACAACATAGTTTGCAAAGATAATTTAGACTATGTTCATGATAATTAGTTTAGTTAATAGAATTACTAATGAACTCCCACTTAAATCAACATCCCTCAAGTTATCTAAGTGATACATGATCCAAATCAACTAACCCATGTCCGATCATCACGTGAGATGGGGTAGTCATCAATGGTGAACATATCCATGTTGATCATATCTACTATATGACTCATGTTTGACCTTTCGGTCTCCTATGTTCCGAGGCCATGTATGTACATGCTAGGCTCATCAAGTTTAACCCAAGTATTCTGCATGTGTAGAACTGGCTTACATCCATTCTATGCGAACGTAGAGTCTATCACACCCGATCATCACGAGATGCTTCGAGACGACAAACTTTTGCAATGGTGCATACCCAGGGAGAACACAATTTCTCGAAATTAAGTGAAGGGATCATCTTATAATGCTACCGTTGTTCTAAGCAAAATAAGATGCCTAAAAAGGATAAACATCACATGCAACCAATATGTGACATGATATGGTAATTATCATCTCGTGCTTTTGATCTCCATCTCTAAAGCACCGACATGATCTCCATCGTCACCGGCATGACACCATGATCTCCATCATCGTGTCATCACGTGGTCGTCTCTGCCAACTATTGCTTCTACAACTATTGCTAACACATGCGATAAAGTAAGGCAATTACATGGTGATTAATAAATTAAAGGCAACCCTATGGCTCTAGTCGGTTTCCATACTCATCGACATACAAGTCGTGAACCTATTACAAAACATGATCATCTCATACATCAACATATATCACATCATGTTTTGGCCATGCCACATCACAACATGCCCTCAAGAACAAGTTAGACGTCCTCTACTTTGTTATTGCAAATTTTATGTGGATACTATGGGAAACTAGAAAGAACTGTTCTTGCCGGTGATAATCAAGTTGCCTTTTAACCATCTATAAGGGCCGCCTTCGTCAAATTAGATTCAACTAAACTAGGAGAGACAGACATCCGCTAGTCGGTGGAACCGGTCTCATGTGCGAGGACATGTAAGGTTGGTCTGAGATGCTTCATCCCGCAATACCGCCAAATCCAAATAATACAAGAGAGGTAAGCAATTTGAGCATCAACACCCACACTCTTTGTGTTCTACTCGTGCATATACATCTACGCATAGACCTAGCTCATGATGACACTGATGGGGAACAAAGCATGAAAATCAAAAAAAAATCCTACGAACACCCAAGATCTATCTAGGAGAAGCATAGCAATGAGAGGGGAGACTGTGTCTATGTACCCTCGTAGACCGAAAGTGGAAGCCTATATAACGCGGTTGATGTAGTCGTACTCTTCGCGATCCGATCACGATCCAACCGATCTAATGCCGAACAGACGACACCTCGGAGTTTAGCACACGTGCGGCTCGACGGTGTCTCCTCCTCCTTGATCCAGCAAGAGAAGGCAGAGAAGTAGATGGTATCACAACCAGCACGACGGCATGGTGGTGATGGTGGTGGTGGAGCTAGCAGGGCTTTGCCAAACGCTACTAGAACGAGGATGAAGGAACTACGGAGTAACGAGAGAGAGAGAGGGGCGCCAAGGGCTTGGTGTGTCCTCTTGGGGCGCCCCTCCCCTCTATATCACTAGTAGAAAAAGGGTGAAATATGAAAAACATTAGTACCGGTTTGCATATGAGCCGGCACTAATGCGTCCATTAGTGCCGGTTCAAATGACTAGGCGGGAGGAGACCTTTAATACCGGTTCATTGCAAATCTTTAGTACCGGTTCGTGCCACAAACCGGTACTACAGATGCTAGCCGGGCACCCGCATCTTTAGTACCTGTTCGTGGCACGAACCGGTACTAAAGAGGTTGTGGCAGGGGCTATTTTTAGTCCCACCTCGCTCCACTAGCAAGAATTTGGCCACCTTAAATATGTTATTTCTCAAACTATCACAAGTATTTGGTCTTCATTGAACTCTATGTATAGGATCTGTGGCTGCAATAGGAGTCTTCGCCCGTTCTTAAATCGGTGGTAGATTCCTATTGACAATTTAGATTCTATACAAAAAGATCATTGATGATCAATGTATTTTTTATATGTACTTCTCTGTAGCAGTAGCGCGTTTTGGCTAAAAGGCGGTACTGATCAATGTATTTTTTCTGCGTTCAGATGCACAATTTAAATATGTTATTTTTCAAACTATCACAAGCATTTGGTTTTCATTGAACTCTATGTGTATAATTTGTGGACTCAATATGAGTCTTCACCGGTTTCGGACGAGAACTCATCAGCTACACGAACACTTTATTTTTTTAACTTATTTGAACTCTAGACTTTTTTTAGTCGGCATTATGCAACATTCGAAGCGACGTCATCAATTTTCAACACATTCTGACATCATTTGCTGTTATTCAGTCACCGATTTGTTTAGATCAGAGCTAAAATGACCGTGAAAATGAAAATCACAGCAATTTGTTCAGAGAGCTAAATGACCGTGAAACAGTAAATCGCAGCAAAACGAACTATGAAAAGAAACTATATAAAGCAATAAATAGCAGAAAATAAATAATGCAGAAAAGAAAAAACTATATAAAGCAAAAATATTCACAAAGAGACTAAATACAACAAAAAACTACTCAGAAATAAATAGAAGAAAAAAATAAAGCAGAAAAAAAAACTATATAAAAAAATTACTCAAAAATAAATAGAAGAAAATAAGTAATGCAGAAAAGAAAAAAAAAATATAAAGCAAAAATATTCACCAAGAAACTAAATACAGCAAAAAACTACTCAGAAATAAATAGAAGAAAAAAATAAAGCAGAAAAGAAAAAACTATATAAAAAATTACTCAAAAATAAATAGAAGAAAATAAATAATGCAGAAAAGAAAAAAATTCTAGAAAAAATTGTTGGGGCGCTGCCCGGTGGGCCCGCCAGACCTATGGTGTGCAAATTCAGGCACAGAAGGGCCAGCAGGCTCACATGGCAGCGCGCTCTAGTTAGCCCAGAAGCCTGCTATATAGAGGAGTTCGAATTGGCAGCCGCGGCTGGGACTATAAACCAGTGCGGCTGCCCTTCGCTCGGCGAGGTGGGACTAAAAATAGCGCTGGTGCGGGTGGGAGCGCACGACCATTAGTATCAGTTGGTGGCTCCAACCGGTACTACTGCGTTGCCCTTTAGTACCGGTTGAAGCCACCAACCGGTATTAAAGGCCCTGGTTTCCCGCCGCTTGGGCTTGGCCAAAATTGGCCTTTAGTATCGGTTGGTGGCTCCAACCGGTACTAAAGGCCCCTCATATATATATGGCATAGTACCGGTTGAAGCCACCAACCGGTATTAAAGGCCCTGATTTCCCGCCGCTTGGGCTGGCCAAAATTGGCCTTTAGTATCGGTTGATGGCTCCAACCGGTACTAAAGACCCCTCCTATATATATGGCACTTACGAAAATTCAGTTATCGTCGACCACTTCGTTCCACTTCTCTCGCGCGACATCGATCTCCGACGCCGATGCCGCCGCGCCGCCGTGCCGTCGCCCCCGCCGCACGTCGTCGCCGTCCCCGCCGTCCTCGCCGCCCCCGCGGCCCGTCGTCGTCGTCCCGTCGTCGCCGCGCGCCCCCGCCGCCCGTACATCGTCGTCGCCGCCCCCGCCGCCCGTCTCGTCGCCGTCTGCCGCCGCCCTCGCCGCCCGTACGCCCGCTCGATCGTAGTACCCCCCCACACACATACACACACACATACACACACACATACATACACACACACACACACTACACATACACACATACACACACACATATTTTTTTTACTTATTTTCTGTTTTCTATTGTTTAGATGAATTAATTAATATAACTAGTTTATTTTTAGAATGTTAGAAATGTTGATGTTAGATGAATTCGAACTAGTTTATTTTTAGTAAGAAATTTTGATATATGAGATTATTTGAACTATTTGAATTAATATAACTAGTTTATTTTTATAAATGCTTAGTTGAACTAGTTGAATTAATAGAACTAGTTTATTTTTAGTAAGAAAATTTATAGGTATATGAGATTATTTGAACTAATTAAAATTTAGGTATATGAGATTATTTGAATTAATATAACTAGTTTATTTTTAGTAAATGCTTAGTTGAACTAGTTGAATTAATATAACTAGTTTATTTTTAGTAAATGCTTAGTTGAACTAGTTGAATTAATATAACTAGTTTATTTTTAGTAAATGCTTAGTTCAACTAGTTGAATTAATATAACTAGTTTATTTTTAGCAAGAAAATTTAGGTATATGGGATTATTTGAATTAATATAACTAAGTTATTTTTAGTAAATGCTTAGTTGAATTAATAGAAGTAGTTGAATTAATTGAATTAGCAAGTGTTTAATGTTTCGCCTATATGAACATAGGAAATGTCGTCTGACAACGGAAAAAATTTCATTATATGTGAATATTGTGAAGACCAGCGCAACCAATAGTGATGGTATTGAACTACGGTCACATCTATTTAGGAATGATGGTAAGATTTTCACTATTTGTCCTCAGTGCATCTTTTGCATACATAAATTTTTTGCTAATTCATTGCTAAGTATATTAATTAAGTACTATACGATGTTCTTCAAAAGGGACTCCCGATGACAGTTGTGCCTCAGGGGATCAAGACTAAAGGTCGCATGTCAATTGTTAGCTTACAGCCAAGATATCCTGCATTGCACATGAATGCATTCAGGATTTCTAAAAGTGATGAATGCTTAATAGTGAAAGATTGGAGGAAAATTGTTAACGATTGCAGAGAAGTACTAGGGGGCAGCAATGAGAAGCGCAACCCATGATTAGGAGACAGGTTCATCTGCATGCTCCAGTATAATGAATCAGGAGAGCTATACATGTTCTATGCTATTTTATCAGAGAGAGTAGCAGGAGTGATTTAGCTAGTTCATGCTGCTCTTAGTACTTGTCCACTCATGTCCGTGTTCTTCGTTTTGAACTTAATCTCAAAGAGTGATTTGCTTTTGTGGTGTTATATATGAACGCTTATAATATCATGACAATCATGTTGAACTCGATGATATTTTTGCTTACAAGTGAATGTTTCTTCTTTAAGAGCTACTGTTGGTGGTGATTAGATAGCGGTAATGACTATGATGATTAAATAGTGATAATGACGACTACGATGATTTTTAGCTAGCTAGCTAGAGTATATATATATATACTCATGTTGATGATATGATGCAAGAGTTTTTATATTAATATGATGATGATGATGAGTTATTATATTATTTAATGAAAGAAACCACAGATTAGTTTCAGCTGGATGGATCGTACCTAAGTGATCAAGTATATATATATGCCATATCCATATATATTATACTTGATCACCTAATTAGGTGATCAAGTATAATATGGATATGGCATATACTTGATCACTTAGCTAGCTAGATCTGCATCCAGTCGAAACTAATCCGCGGTATTTTCACCTAATGATTTAACAACTCATTATAATGTAAAACAATCACTAAATTAAATTGAAAACATAAAATTAAAGGAAAAAAACACAAACATTTACCAACCGGTACTAAAGCCCTACGCGCACCCGGGCCTGGCTCGTGCCACGTGTTTGCACTTTAGCGCCGGTTCGTGACGAACCGGTACTAAAGGGAGGGCCTTTAGTCCCCACTCTTTAGTGCCGGTTGGCGAACCGGCACTAAAGGCCGTCACGAACCGGCACTAAAGGCCGGTTCTGCACTAGTGTATATAGGTGCAGGGGCATGGGAACAGCCCCTCCAAGCCCTAGTGCGCATTCAAGGGAAGAGGACTTGGACTCCAAGTCCAATCCTATTCCAATAGGACTCCTCCTTTTTTCCCTTACCTAGCCACATGGGCTTTTGAGGACTTGGTGTGATTAGCCCAATAAGGCCAGGGCGCCTCCCCTCAGCCCATGCTATCCCTTAGGTTGTGGTGGACCAACTTATGGACTTTCAGACCCCTCCGGAATCCTTCGGAACCTTCTAGAAGCTTCACGGTACAATACCAAAAAACTGCACTTCTCTTCTGGAACCCAAAATATGACTTTCCGTATATAAATCTTTCCCTCTCGACCATTCCAAGACTCCTTGTGACATCCGAGGTCTCATCCAGGACTCCGAAGAACATTCGGTTACCAATCATCAAATATCCCAATACTATTCTAGCGTCAACGAACGTTAAGCGTGCGATCCTGCGGGTTCGGGAATCATGTAGTCATGTCCGAGACACCTCCCCGGTCAATAACCCATAGTGGGACCTAACTGACCATATTGATTCCTACATATTCCATAAAGATCTTTTATCGATTGAACCACGATGTTAAGGATTCGGCTAATCCCGTATGCAATTCCATTTGTCCGATGATACGTTACTTGCACGAGATTCGATCATCGGTATCTCTATACCTAGTTCAATCTCGTTACCGGCAAGTCTCTTTACTTGTTCCATAATACAAGATCCCGTGACTAACTCATTAGTCACTTAGCTTGCAAGCTCTTGAAGACGTTGTATTACCGAGAGGGCACAGAGATATCTCTCCGTCATACGGAGTGATAAATCTCAGTCTTGATCCATGGCAACCCAACAGATACCTTCGGAGATACTTGTAGAGCACCTTTATGATCACCCAGTTACGAAGTGACATTTGGATACACACTAAGTATTCCTCCGGTGTCAGGGAGTTACACAATCTCATGGTTTAAGGAACAAATACTTGACATGAAGAAAGCTATAGCAAATAAACTAAGCGATCTGATGCTAAGCTTACGGTTGGGTCTTGTCCATCACATCATTCTCCCAATGATGTGATCCCGTTATCAAAAGACAACTCATGTCTATTGTTAGGAAAACTTAACGATCTTTGATCAACGAGCTAGTCTAGTTGAGGCATACAAGGGACACGGTGTAGTTTATGTATTCACACATGTATTTAAGTTTTCGATCAATACAATTCTAACATGAACAATAAATATTTATCATGAACGGGAAATATGATAATAACCATTTTATTATTGCCTCTAGGGCATATTTCCAACAATCACCTCAGGGCTCCTTTGATACAAAGGAGTTTCATAGGATTGTTAGAGGATTTGAAACCTTAGGGTTTTTCCTACGATGCTTGTTTGATTCGTAGGATTGAAATCCTTAGGAATTTTCCATAGGATTCATTTGTACTAAATTTTGAAGGAAAATTTCCATCCATTCGAACCACTTTGTGGGATTCCTTTGTTTTTTCTATGCTATCAAACACTCTTCCAAATCCTGTAGGGTACGAGAGGACATCACAGTCTTTTTTACATTTCCCCAATTCCCGCATTTTGAAAATCCTGCGAATCAAAGAGGCCCTCAATGGATACATTGTTGAAATTAAAATTACGAGTGCAAAACGTGGTTCAAAGTATCACTATGTGAAATTTGGTGAGTATAATAAACTTGTGCATTAATGTCGTAACGCAGTGGATGGAGCTCAATTACTTGGTTCGAGAGATAGGACATGTGAATAAAACAAAACACATATAAATTTCAATGTGGGCATAAGTACAACTAGGATGCGTATATAAGAGTATGTGCTTATTGCCCCCCCCCCCCCCCCCCCCCCCTACCGCTCAACAACCCTGAGAACGACACCACCACCAGTGGTATGCATCCTAAAATCTCAAATCATCTCTTTCTTTTTTACGCTGATCAAATCATCTCCTTAATTCATTCATGATTGAGCCGGGTGATCCGGTCCCGACCCGTCGATGTCTTTTTGTTAGTACAATACTATTTGGGAAATGTTGCCCCTCCAGCAGGGCAAGAGCCAAATAAACCTGCTAGCTCGATCAGGGGGCAAAAATGGCGAGACTGAAAGTTCAAACGAGACTATCTCAAGCGATCAGTAGTACCATCTCCGTCTATCTCAAGCTAAGGAAAAGGAAATGGCAACTGTTTTCTCAATGGAAACGATCAAGAGTACCACCGTCTATCTTAAGCGCCAGTGGCTTGACTACGGTTTGGAGGCAACGTCTCTTGACCAATGCGGATACATGACGAATGTTTCTCACCGAACTGGCATGGACATGCAAATTCTGGACGCAGATATAGATAAGAAAGTATGCAGGAAGGCTAAAATATTGCCAACAGAATATATGGTATGGCACAGCCAAAGGACGCCAAAAAGGGGTAAAAATGAATCTCGCCCTCAGAAAAGTGCTTCTCAACAACTGCATTCGGGCATATAGAACCGAGTCACTTGATGCAATTAGTAGTAAAGAATACATGTCAATTCGACGGCAGTATTATAAAATCGGCGCAGTAGACGCTAAGAAGCGAGTGGTGCAACAAAACAAACATGATTAACAGTTAACACTAGCAGATAACCCTGACCCTACTCGCCACGTCCTCCGTACATCTGCTGATGTCCATGCATGCATGTGGCCCCTAGGCCACAAGCTAGCAGCTCCTCAACTACGACACCCACTTGCTACTAATTACTTACACCACCTCTACATCTACATCACTACTTGGCTACTGATTAACCCGACATGATCCTTTAATCAGTAAACTAATCGTGGCCACGTCGGACAGATTAAGTCTTGCCTGCCCTGGACGCGAAGCGAAGACGCGGCTACGAGCCTACGTATGGGTAAGTAGTAGTAGCAGCTCCGGGGAACCTGATGCTCCCCCACCCACCACCACTGAAAGAAAAGATGATAAGGACAGCGTCAACGGAAACTTAAGACCAACGACAATGTAGCTGAGTTTGGCAAACTGGTAAGCTGTAATATGGATAAGAATTTTCTCAACTGACAAGCTGGAATCCGGATAAGAATTTTATCAAAGTGATAAGCTTTAATATGGATAAGAACGACCTCCTGGGAAATGATAACAAGGACAGAAGAAAGAAGAAGCATAGGACCAACGACAATGTAACTGAGTTTAGAAATCAGATGGCGGTCATACGCGTTAGTATACGCGCACAATTCAAGAATACAGAGTTGCAGCTGGCACAACAGTAACAGACCCAACAATAACTTTTCCCCGTGACAGTTCAAAAATAAAACAAGTTGTAGCTCGCATTGTCATGTCTATGTGGCTGTGTGCGCATACTTCAGTGCAGCCATAGGCATACTCGACCAATTATCGGTTCAAAGGACAGACAAGCGTGCGTACACATGGTAGGAATCTGGCAGTAGCAGGTGGAAAGGAGTGAAATGGTCTAATTATAACAAGAGTAGTTTTATTTTGTTTGAACCATGTGTTTACATTGAATCATACTTTGCACCTGCATTTACGTCGCAACCCATTTTTCGGCAACTGAGGAGGTTGGATATATCGGTCTAGGTCATTTTTTTTTGAAACGGAGGCATAAGCTTTGCCTCATCCATTAATTAAGAAGGAGAATAGAGTTTGTTTGTTACACCACACATATTACATGAGGTCCATTACTTTCCCGGCATTATGCAACCCAATTTGTGTGCACCCGCAGTAACCGAAAGTCTAGCTTCTCTTTTGATGGTGTCGAAGATGACCGGCGCAGGTGTTGACTTGTGCCTGAATATACGAGCGTTTCTCTCATTCCAAATGGTCCATCCAACTAGCATAGTGAGGGATGTCATGGCCTTTCTATTGGGGATGTTGCTTCCAGACATGTTTCTCCACCAAAGCGAGAGAGTGCAAATTGTCCCAAGTTGACATGTCAATCATATGGAGACCAAGCCAATTTTTGACGAGGTTCCAAATCCTAAGGATGAAGCGACACTTGTAGAAAAGATGGGCTCCATTTTCTTGCACACGCTGGCAAAGCGGACACAGTCCACAATTTTGCCAACCCCTCCTAGCGAGTCTGTCAGCCGTCCAAATCCTATTACGGGTTGCAAGCCAAGCAAAAAATTTCACCTTCGGCGGAGCCCAAGCGCCCCAAATGTAGCAGTGGAAGGTGGTGCCCATAGATCCAATGAATTGTGCGTGATAAGCCGATGCCGACGAATAAAAACCACTTGTTGAGTGCTTCCAAACTATCTTGTCGATGGCATCCTTGCGTAGGTGGGTGTGGCGAATTTGCTCCCAAAGTGTGAGAAATTGTCTAAGGTGCTCCATGGTCACAACCATATTGAGGTTTATCTTGCGAATCCAAGCATCATCCGCCAATGCCTCCTTGACTTTCCAATTTTTTTGCGAGGAGGCCAAGTAAATGAGAGGAGCAATGTCCTTCCGTTTCTTTCCATTGAGCCAAGGGGAATCCCAAAAGGGGGCAATGGCACCATTGCCAATTGAGATGATGGTAGAGGCGTAGAATAGGTTGATGTCCACCTTGTCGCATGGGTTCCCCATACCCACCCAAAGCTTGTCCGGGTCTTTCCACTCATACCAAAGCCAACGCAAACGCAAGGCCCGAGCAAACTTGTCAAGGTCGAGCACACCAAATCCACCAAGATGCTTTGGTCGACACACAATAGCCCAATTAACCTTGCACTAGGTCATCAACACTATGTGGTGTTCACACGTGGACGTGCCATTCTTCGGTAAGTCTTTGGTGTTGCATAGACGACACTTGGTTGTCATAGTCTAGCCCAAACTATGTGTGCACGGACATTGCACGCCACCCACCACATGCATAAGTGTCTCTGCATGTGCTCCAATTCATATCAACTAACATATGCCACGCTAAATGCACAGTGGAGTGATCCACATTGGTGTTGCGACCCACAATTCCAAGTTTGGTTGCAATGTCATTCAGACGTGTGGGATTGACCTGTCAGGATCACCTAAATTGCTCAAATGTGGCTTGAGGATATGGGTGCAAAATGTGATTTAAGGACTCACTGTTTCTCATGATTCAAACTGGAATAAATTCTTGCATTAATCCCATGTGTTCGTTTCTGAACTCAAATAATATTTTGTTAAGTAATAATTGGCTTGAGATACATGAGAGTACCCCGTCCCCACCCCGATGTCCGCAAATAAAACGTCATACACATGTTTTCCATGCCGGCGTAAGTACAATTTGACCCATAATTGCGATAAGTGGATATTTGTCACACAGATAAAACTTGCTGCTCAACAATTCCAAGAACAACACTGCAATAGCATACGCAGCCTCAAATATCAGGTCGGTCCAATAAATATCTTCATTATAAGCCACACAATCTGGTTCCAAGTCATATCCAACATGTCTATGTTGAAGTCAAGTTTGGGCGCCACGTCTTCTAGACATGTGGAATCAACAATTCATGATCACATCAATCGCTAAACTATTGTTTAAAGTGAAATTATGAGTGCAAATCATGCTTCCAAGTGTCAGTTTGTCACCAATTTTTCTTGACGAATAAACTCATTTATTACGGCGGTCAATGAACTGAATGGAATGAAGCTTAATTACCTGGCTTAACAGATAAATTTCCAACAAAATGTCAAATTATAAATCTTTGTGTGGGGATAGGTACAATTGGGAGCATAACTACTATATGCTCGGATATTCCTCACGTGCATAAATTTGGCCCCTCAACAACTCTGGGAATGACACCACCACACCCAACACAATCATTTATAATAATTTGAACCATGTATTTTCATGGAATAGTTTTATATTATTAATAGATCTTTGATAGTGTGAAGCGAAGACTAATAGGAGGAGCAAGGATCTCAACAAATGACAAAACCCTCTTGTCCCATGCCGATCAACCATGCACCAAGAAATCCTCTTGTCCCATGCCGATCAACCATGCACCAAGAAAAGAAAAGGAAAAACATCACTTGTGCTAGGTTGTAAACGGGAACTCCTAAATCGCATGATGCCTTAAAAAGTTATGCATTCGCTTCCAATGAGACCATGAGATGATAACAACAATGACAGAAATACGATAAAAATTGTCATGTTAATGTGTTGATGGCATCTTTGTCAAAAGTTAGTCAGTGCAACAAGCTAGAACAATGGATAGGAATACCCTACAAGACAAGGATTAGTATACACATAAGACCAACAATGCAATGAAGTTGTAGCTCACATTTTCCATGGCTATGTGCACACGCTCTGTGTAGCCATACACGTACTAGACAAATCAACAGTTTAATTTTATTTGCTCTTCTAAGGACAAAGAAGTGTGCGTACACATGGTATGAATCTCATAGTGGCAAGTGGCAAAGGAGTGAATTCGTCTAACTAAAACTAGAGTGTTTGTTTTAATTTGAACCATGTGTTTACTTTAAATCACAATTTTCGATCGCATTTTCACCGTAGACAAATTTTTTGGAGATCCAGATTATCTAGACTATTTGGTGCCCACACATGCATGGACGCACCATTTTCCAGTAAGCCTTAGATGCCGCATAGGCGACACTTGGTTATCATAGTCTAGCCCAACCAAGTGTATATGTTTCATTGCACGCCACCCACTGAGTACACATTTGTCACTGCATGTGCTCCATTCAATATCTACTAACATATGCCACATCGGAAGCGCAATGAAGTAATCAACCTTGCGAAGTTTGGTGCAATATCATGCTCACGTGTGGGATCGAACAGACGAGATCACCTAAATCACCAAAATGTGGTTTAAAGAGGAATTGTTGGTGCAAAATGTGGTTTAAGGTCTCACAATTTCTCATGATTCAAATAGGAATAAACTCTTACATTAATCCCATGTGTTGGTTTGTGAACTCAAATAAAATGTTGCTAAACTACTTGGCTTGAGATACAAGAGAGTACCCCCCCCCCCCCCAAAAAAAATCAATGTATGCAAATAAGAAGTCGTGCATATAATTTCCATGTGCGGGTAAGTACGATTTGATGTTGTGATATGTGGGTATCTGGCACAGACAAATAAATAATTTGCTACTCAACAATTCCAAGAACAATACTGCAAATAGCATATGCATATCAAATATTAAAATCTCTTCATAATTAAGCCTCGCGATTTGGTTCCAAGTCCTATCCAACCTGTCGAAGTCAAGTTTGGGCGCCACGCCTTGTAGACATGTGGGATTTACCGGTCATGATCACCTGAATCATAATAAAACCATTTCACGTGAAATTATGAGCGCAAAACATGCTTCAAAAGGGTCACTCGGATATGTACATTTGGGAGCATGACTGTGATATGCAGATATTTGTCACACGGATTAATTTTGCCGCCTGACAACCCTGAGAACGACACCACCACACTGGAGTTACATGCATCCTCAAATCTCAAATCATCCCCATAAATTCAATCATGATTGAGCGGGGCGATCTGGTCCCAACTAGTCGATGTCTAGTTGGTAGTATTGTTTGAGAAACGCTGCCCCTCCTGCATTGCAAGGGCCAAACAAACCTCCTAGCTCGACCAGGGGCAAACATGGCGAGACTGAAAGTTCAAACGATCACGCTATCAAATTAAAACACCGAAGGAAAATGGCAATTGCTTGCCCAATGAAAGCTAAAAAATGGGCATATCTCAAGCCCCAGTGGCTTGACCCAGAAACGTGATAAGCTTTAATATGGATAAGAACGACCTCCTGGGAAATGATAACAAGGACAGAAGAAAGAAGAAGCATAGGATCAACGACAATGTAACTGAGTTTAGAAATCAGATGGCGGTCATACGCGTTAGTATACGCGCACAATTCAAGAATACAGAGTTGCAGCTGGCACAATAGTAACAGACCCAACAATAACTTTTCCCCGTGACAGTTCAAAAATAAAACAAGTTGTAGCTCGCATTGTCATGTCTATGTGGCTGTGTGCGCATACTTCAGTGCAGCCATAGGCATACTCGACCAATTATCGGTTCAAAGGACAGACAAGCGTGCGTACACATGGTAGGAATCTGGCAGTAGCAGGTGGAAAGGAGTGAAATGGTCTAATTATAACAAGAGTAGTTTTATTTTGTTTGAACCATGTGTTTACATTGAATCATACTTTGCACCTGCATTTACATCGCAACCCATTTTTCGGCAACTGAGGAGGTCGGATATATCGGTCTAGGTCATCAACACTATGTGGTTTTTACACATGGACGTGTCATTCTTCGGTAAGTCTTTGGTGTCGCATAGACGACACTTGGTTGTCATAGTCTAGCCCAAACTATGTGCGCACGGACATTGCATGCCAGACGCCACCCACCACATGCATAAGTGTCTCTGCATGTGCTCCAATTCATATCAACTAACATATGCCACGCTAAATGCACAGTGGAGTGATCCACATTGGTGTTGCGACCCACAATTCCAAGTTTGGTTGCAATGTCATTCAGACGTGTGGGATTGACCAGTCAGGATCACCTAAATTGCTCAAATGTGGCTTGCGGATATGGGTGCAAAATGTGATTTAAGGACTCACTGTTTCTCATGATTCAAACTGGAATAAATTCTTGCATTAATCCCATGTGTTCGTTTATGAACTCAAATAATATTTTGTTAAGTAATAATTGGCTTGAGATACATGAGAGTACCCCGTCCCCACCCCGATGTCCGCAAATAAAACATCATACATATGTTTTCCATGCCGGCGTAAGTACAATTTGACCCATAATTGTGATAAGTGGATATTTGTCACACAGATAAAACTTGCTGCTCAACAATTCCAAGAACAACACTGCAATAGCATACGCAGCCTCAAATATCAGGTCGGTCCAATAAATATCTTCATTATAAGCCACACAATCTGGTTCCAAGTCATACCCAACATGTCGATGTTGAAGTCAACTTTGGGCGCCACGTCTTCTAGACATGTGAAATCAACAATTCATGATCACATCAATCGCTAAACTATTGTTTAAAGTGAAATTATGAGTGCAAATCATGCTTCCAAGTGTCAGTTTGTCACCAATTTTTCTTGACGAATAAACTCATTTATTAATCCTTTACGGCGGTCAATGAACTGAATGGAATGAAGCTTAATTACCTGGCTTAATAGATAAATTTCCAATAAAATGTCAAATTATAAATCTTTGTGTGGGGATAGGTACAATTTGGAGCATAACTACGATATGCTCGGATATTCCCCACGCGCATAAATTTGGCCCCTGAACAACTCTGGGAATGACACCACCACACCCAACACAATCATTTATAATAATTTGAACCATGTATTTTCATGGAATAGTTTTATATTATTAATAGATCTTTGATAGTGTGAAGCGAAGACTACTAGGAGGAGCAAGGATCTCAACAAATGACAAAATCCTCTTGTCCCATGCTGATCAACCATGCACCAAGAAATCCTCTTGTCCCATGCCGATCAACCATGCACCAAGAAAAGAAAAGGAAAAACATCACTTGTGCTAGGTTGTAAACGGGAACTCCTAAATCGCATGATGCCTTAAAAAGTTATGCATTCGCTTGCAATGAGGCCATGAGATGATAACAACAATGACAGAAATACGATAAAAATTGTCATGTTAATGTGTTGATGGCATCTTTGTCAAAAGTTAGTCAGTGCAACAAGCTAGAACAATGGATAGGAATACCCTACAAAACAAGGATTAGTATACACATAAGACCAACAATGCAATGAAGTTGTAGCTCACATTTTCCATGGCTATGTGGACACACTCTGTGTAGCCATACACGTACTAGACCACTCAACAGTTTAATTTTATTTGCTCTTCTAAGGACAAAGAAGTGTGCGTACACATGGTATGAATCTCATAGTGGCAAGTGGCAAAGGAGTGAATTCGTCTAACTAAAACTAGAGTGTTTGTTTTAATTTGAATCATGTGTTTACTTTAAATCACAATTTTCAATCGCATTTTCACCGTAGACAATTTTTTAGGAGATCCAGATTATCTAGACTATGTGGTGCCCACACATGCATGGACGCACCATTTTCCAGTAAGCCTTAGATGCCGCATAGGCGACACTTGGTTATCATAGTCTAGCCCAACCAAGTGTGTATGTTTCATTGCACGCCACCCACTGAGTACACATTTGTCACTGCATGTGCTCCATTCCATATCTACTAACATATGCCACATCGGAAGCACAATGAAGTAATCAACCTTGCGAAGTTTGGTGCAATATCATGCTCACGTGTGGGATCGAACAGACGAGATCACCTAAATCACCAAAATGTGGATTAAAGAGGAATTGTTGGTGCAAAATGTGGTTTAAGGTCTCACAATTTCTCATGATTCAAATAGGAATAAACTCTTACATTAATCCCATGTGTTGGTTTGTGAACTCAAATAAAATGTTGCTAAACTACTTGGCTTGAGATACAAGAGAGTACCCCCCCCCAAAAAAAATCAATGTATGCAAATAAGAAGTCGTGCATATAATTTCCATGTGCTGGTAAGTACGATTTGATGTTGCGATATGTGGGTATCTGGCATAGACAAATAAAAATTTGCTACTCAACAATTCCAAGAACAATACTGCAAATAGCATATGCATATCAAATATTAAAATCTCTTCATAATTAAGCCTCACGATTTGGTTCCAAATCCTATCCAACCTGTCGAAGTCAAGTTTGGGTGCCACGCCTTGTAGACATGTGGGATTTACCGGTCATGATCACCTGAATCATAATAAAACCATTTCACGTGAAATTATGAGTGCAAAACATGCTTCAAAAGGGTCACTCGGATATGTACATTTGGGAGCATGACTGTGATATGCAGATATTTGTCACACGGATTAATTTTGCCGCTTGACAACCCTGAGAACGACACCACCACACTGGAGTTACATGCATCCTCAAATCTCAAATCATCCCCATAAATTCAATCATGATTGAGTGGGGCGATCTGGTCCCAACTAGTCAATGTCTAGTTGGTAGTACTGTTTGAGAAACACTGCCCCTCCTGCATTGCAAGGGCCAAACAAACCTCCTAGCTCGACCAGAGGCAAACACGGCGAGACTGAAAGTTCAAACGATCATGCTATCAAATTAAAACACCGAAGGAAAATGGCAATTGCTTGCCCAATGGAAGCTAAAAAATGGGCATATCTGAGTACTTGACAAAAAACTACCACATTTCACGTATCCGTCCCACAGAACTACCATATTTTGAAAACTGACCAAAAACTCCAAATTGGTGCTAATTTCGTGACAAAAAACTACCACTTCTGAAAAATGGCCGGTTTAGACGATTTAAACGTGTTTATGACAGGCGGAGCCCACTCGTCAGGGCTGATGTGGCGGCAAAGTCAACTCCGTTTATTTTGACCGTCAAGTTGACTGATGGGGCCCACGCGTCAGCATCACCTTCTTCTTCCTCCTCCTCTCTCTCTATGTGGCATTTCAACAAACACTACATGTGCACACATGGGGACGAGCTGCACCTGTGCCCACGCACGGCCACCGGCTGCAGCCGCGACCACATGCGACAAGTAGCAGCAGAGGCCAATACGGCCATGAGAAGCAGCTTGCCCTGCCGCCCCCACCACTGCTGCTCCCCGGCGGCCCCTGCTGCCACGCACGACCACGAGAAGCCGAGAATGGCGTCGTGCCCGCCGGCGAGGGAGCAGGGCAGGAGGAACCAGGCGAGGACGCGGAAGGAGTGGCTGAGCTGCACGGTGTAGTCGGCGCGCACCTCGTCTGAGTCATGGCGAGCGCGGGCAGCAGTGGTGCTCCGGCCATGGTGAGCATCAACGACGGCGGGAGCGCGACAGTGGGCGGAGCTAGCGGGGCGGGGCTGGGCGCTGTCGGCAGGCGAGCGCGGCAGTGGGCGGAGCTAGCGGGGCGGGGCAGTAGCAGTGCATCAGTAGGCAGGGGTGCTGTCACTTAAAAGGGAGCAGGGGGCAGGAGGAGGAGGAAGAAGGTCGCCGGTGCCACGGGCTGCCGCTGCTCACTGGCGTCGACACGTCGGCACGGTGGTGCTGCCCGATGCACATAAGGTGCTTGTTGAAATGTCAAACAAGAAGGAGGGAAGGAAGAAGAAGGTTGTTGATGACGTGTGGGTCCCATTTGTCATAACGGTTAACTTCACGGTCAAAATAAACAAAGTTGACTTTGTTGCCTGTCCCACATGTCATAAACAGGTTTAAAATCATAAAAACGGTCATCAACTCAACTTGATAGTTTTTTGTCACGAAATTAGCACTAATCTGAAGTTTTTGGTCAGTTTTTAAAATATGGTAGTTCTGTGAGACGGATACGTGAAATGTGGTAGTTTTTTGTCAATTACTCACTCGGCAGATCTCAAGCCCCGGTGGCTTGACCCAGAAATGTCGAACCTTTCCGAGGACCTAGGGCACGTACGTTTGGAGGCAACGGCTCTTGACCAACACGAATACGTGACGGAATGTTTCTCACCCGAACTGGCATGGGCATGCAAATTCTTAGGACGTGAGCATATAGATAAGATATTATGCAGAAAGGTATAAATATTACCAGCAGCATGTATCCTCTGGCACAGCCAAAGGACACCACAAAGCGCTGAAAATTAATCTCGTCCACGGAAAAGTGCTTGTTAAGTTGTTAACTAATACACTAATCAGTAATTACTAGTAATGCATATAGAACCGAGACACTTGACCACTTGATACATTGAGTAGGTAGTAAAGAGTATGCTGTAGTAGTACTACATGTCAATTCGACGGCAGTATAATAAAATCGGAACATTAGGCGCTAATGGTGCAACAAAACAAACATGGTTAACACTTAGCAGATAACCCTGACCCTACTCGCCACGTCCTCCGTAGATGTCCATGCATGCATGTGGCTTCACCCATCCCCCCTAGGCCACAAGCTCCTCAACAACAACACCCAATTGCTACTTATTTACCACCTCTACATGGTTAATGATTAACCCAACATGGCCCTTTAATCACTAAACTTATCGCGTCCACGTCGGACGGATTAACTCCTGCTTACCCGGGATAGCAACCCGGCGTGAAGCCAAGACGCGGCTACGAGCCTACGTATGAGCAGTACGTAGTACTAGTAGCTGGCAGTGGCCGGCCGCGCATGAAGTCCTAGGGCATGTACAATGGTTCTATCTTAGCAATGCCACGTAGGATAAATGATGATGTGGAGGAGAGAGAATTCATAAGAAAAGGCTTGTCTTTTCTTATTTAAGAGAAGACAAGAGATGATCTCTTAGCACAATATATCTCACCACGTTTTTAGGAATAGCTAGTTATGAAAGATAAGACTAAGAGATGACCCATTGTAGACATATTTTTTTGTCATTTCTTAATTACATGCAAGACTTAAGATAAGGCTATCTTATCAACCATTGTACATGCCCTTAGATCCTTCGATGCGTCCCCACCCCACCACCACACAACGGAGTAGTAAATGGCAAGATGATAACGACGGCGTCAACAGCAACACGGATATTCTTTTGTTATCGCGTACGATCGCCATGGCTCGATGGCAGTCTAGATCAACGATCAGGTGATATTTTTTTAGTTAGATCTGTTTTATGTAAATTATCTTTTTTGCAAAATCTTCGTTGGTGCGTCGTGCTTTTTTTGTTTGCAGTCAGATCGGGCACCAAGAATAATTTTAGCAGCGGCGGCCGTGTCCTCCGCTGCCTGGCAGTGCGTCAGATGCATGTAGCTGCCGCATAGGTCACACGTGAAAAGAAAAAAAATGAAACCTGTGGCGATCCAGCTAAGGAAACCGATCATGGCCACTGTTAATTGGAGCAATGCCCATGGGCCGACAAGGATTCAGCTCGGTGGCCGCACAGGAGATTCGTTTTCCTCTCTTTTTCTATTCGGCGCATGATTACTGCTCATCCTATTATACCTTTTTCCCAAAGCATGCGTAGACCAAGGATACTGCTAATGTAATGGCATTAGTTTTGCAGCACGGCCTCCCAAATCTAGTTGGCAAATACTAGTAGTAATTTAACTATAGTACTATTAGTACACCATGTTGGTGTCCTCGGATAAAGATTGAAGAGATCTGATTCTTTGTATTATAGTCCAGTACGAATCAGTTCGTCTGCTGTGGTCATCATCGTCGAACAAGTTCTATTTTTCCCGACTATTCGTTTAGTGCATGAAATTATTACACACAAAATATTTTCTGTTGTTTTGCAGAGATATTTTTCCCGACTATTTGTTTAGTGCATTATTTTTGCAGAGATATTTTATCAACACTTGTACAGGGCGTCGGTTTGGCCAGACTCTCGCCGTCATCTAAGAGTGCGTTTGGTTGCAAGGGCGGTCATGAATGGGTTGAGATCGTTCAGAAAGTAGACATGTTTGGTTATAAATCACATGAATGGTTCGAGCCAAAAAAAGAGAATATGCCATGAAGATGCTGAACCGTTCCACCCAACCAAATCGGTCGAATCAAATGGCCACCCTTTGCATGCATGACTATGTGAGCATGACTGGTGGTCCTGTCCTAAATAATTAGCTCACCACTTATATTCAGCCAAACACATGAATTGAATGGTTCAATCCCAAAAAAATTGAACGGTCCCAACCTATTCATACGACACCTTCAACCAAACGCATCCAGTCGGCCGACCTGTGTGGACATTGCCGCACCACAACGTTGTCACGCCATTGAGTCGACCTCGGCGCTCGTGCCATATTCACCATATTATTCACTTCGTAAAAATTAATGATGCATTTTTTCAATTATTATTATTACTTGCTTGCACTACTCCATATGTGCAGGTAATCAACTTTGACTGCATCACACATTCAACTATGTGGGCTGATGTCGTCGTCTTTCCTGCATCAATCAAGTTGCGACGTCGCCTCAGCGCGCGTCCTTGTGTCAGCATGTCCGCGGCCATTCTATCGGGACGACCTCGACGTTCAGGCAATCGACTTACACCGCGCATTACCTGGCGCAACGACGCCCATTGAGGCCGAAGAGAGTTCGGCTCAACGCATCCACAGGGAGATTTGACCCAGCCGAGGAGAGCGCGCAGCCCGTACTTCCCACGCAGTGCAGCGCAGGCAGGCGGGCTGAGAGGAGCTCAGATCAGTAGCAACAGGGATGCTCTCTTCCTCCACTTTTTGTTTTTTAATCTACTAATATTTACGCTGCTGCCCGTGGCTTGCTGCCTCTGATTGCACTTGCATAAGACAAGCGCTTATGGTGTGTCAAAGCACGACGGAAGCACAATTTTTTTAAGTCCAAATTTCAGATTGGCATCAAAAATCTTGATTTAGTCCGAACGCCAAGCTTTTATATAAGTTTTTGGCTTTTCGAGCTTATGGCACTTTCTAGCTATTTGTATGTTTTTCTTTCAGGAAGCAGGACATCCTCATGACCGAGGTATCCTGCATAATAATTTAGCGCGGGAGATGTTTTTTGACCCACAGCTCGGCATCTTTCCCGCCGAACTACACCTCGGCGTTGACAAAACACACGCCGCATTGGGACTAGTTTCCGAGTAGTGCAAAGCCAGGCGCCTTTAAAACATGGGCAATATTAACGGGGGGCTGAGACTACAGCCGAACCCACCAAGATCAAGGTACCCCATAGAGTCCTTGGCAAAACATTCTCCGATATTGCTTTGTATGCATCAGTTTCGAATTGTGTCTTCGGTCAATAGTTGGGTTGCCCGGCTCCTGTTCTTGCCTCCTACGTTCCGATTTGTTCGGCTAGGTGTGCAAAGGGAGAGCCACTGCGATTGTGCTTCCAGCTCGAATGGTTAAGCACCTCAATGGAGAAAGCCGAAAATTGACCATCACAATGGGCATAAACTGGTCAGCGATCCGATGACCATGTCAGACTATAGATCGATAGAGGTTACCCTGTGTTAAATGATGTGCCTTTCATAAAATTGGCCGAAGTGTTACTAGCTTGTCCTCGGCTGACGCCGAACACTAACTGGGGGCTAGTAACTGTTCTCCCAACTTTAAGCTCATATGACTAAGTGAAAGTTATAAAGCCCCATATCTGATTGCCTTGTTTCTGCTAACACACCCGCCTCCAGGCACCGAGACGTCGGCTAAGGGTTGTTATGTTATTGCAGAAACACCTTGCGTAGCATCTACAAAGGGGTGGAAGCCGATAATGGGCCACTTTCAAATGATAAACGGTCGCAACAGAGTCAAAATAAACATATATGATTAGTGTTTGTATTCATTATACAAGCGTTGTCTTCCGTAATTATCGTTATAAAGCCATAAACATGCATCAATTTGACTTAAGATTTTGGCCAAGCTGGATTGCCTGGCTCCTATGCTTATCCATACGTTCCCGATTGTTCGGCTAGGCGGTAAAGGGAGCACCTCTGTGATTGTTACTACTGGGTCATCCGAGTTAGTACCTCAGACTGAATGAAGCCGAAAGCTAGCCATCTTAAATGATATAGTTGGTCGTCAACAACGGAAGTGAAAATTTTGGTTCATTAGACCATAGAGTTCGGGAACTTTCCCCAAACTAAATCCTCAATATTTTTCTCCCACATTGACCGGAGGTGTGGTTTCATGATCATGGTCAGCATGACAACCCAAAGAAAAGAACCAATGCCGGGACCATTTTCTTTGGAAGAGGTTTCTTACGGTAATAGTAATATAACATATCTCTCCGTGTACCTTTGTTTATAAAACCATATGGCCGAATTGCCTTGTTTGCCATAAATCTTTGCCCTTATTAAGGCTTTATAAAGTAGGACAAACACTCCCCGGCTACTGGCCGAGAAGGTTGAAGCCGATGGTCGGTTAACAAAGTTTTGTACAATACAGGTCCGAGTATTAATGATGTAGAGGACTTGGATACATAGAATTATTACACATAATTTGTGATTTTACTCTAGATATCGATCCTTAATTTGACCACCCGTGCCCGCATTAAGGCTCGGGGCTACTGGGCTTCGGGCTTATCAATTACTAATATCAAAGGGGCACATCAATCCCCTGATCCGGTGTTGCCACCCGACTAGTGTATCGGGGGCTACTGCATTGCCTATCCAATGTAGAAAGTTCAAAGTGCTTAGTGTTCGGCTTGACCGAACTATGGGCAAAGGCGTCTTTAGATAACAATGGGTACCAACTGGGACTTATCTGGCATCAAGCTAATATATTACGGCGACTTCAAAACCCTCTCTCAAGGGCCCGTCCGCCGATCACTATCTCCTCTAATGTGCATCTCGGATTTTAGGCCGACACACACCTTGAGGGCTACTGGCTATATATCTCGTCAGTAAATAAATTGCGTCAATTGGAAATAAAATCCGTAAACAATCAACCCGAGCCCGAGGTGGTGCATCACCTTGGAAGCAATCCGGTATAAAGCTCAGCTGCAAGCGGCTGGCTCCATAGAGAACTTTTCAGCGTTATGCTCGGATAACCTCCTTCAAAATTTTCAAGCCAAGGTGATCTATGACACCTCGTATATAGTCCGGCGTTGGAGCTCGGATACTGTCCGGCGTTGGTGCTCGGCTGCAAAAGATACCTCGAATGCAGTCCGACTTTCGAGCTCGGATGCAAGAAGACACCACCGCACGGGAACAACTTCAAACCTGAGGTGTGGCGTAAAAAATAACAAGGCATTGATAAAGGCTAAGAACTTAAAGGGGCTCATCAGATACCCGACGTGTAAACTCTTCGGATTCACTTCGGCAATCCTCAAGATTGAAGACGAGAAGATTTGTTGAACAAGTTTTCAAGACCGACGACCGAAGATGAAGAACAGTTTGGAAGAATCGAGGAGCGTCCCCAACTTGAAGACCGGTTCAGGGGGCTACTGACGATGTCCTGGACTACGGGGTACTCACCACGTCGTCTCCCGACCAGCTGGATCGGGCCGAGGACCCCCTTGGTGATTCACTAATGGGCCACTTTAGGCAGCCCATGCTGTATACAAGGAAGACTCCACAAGACTTGGCGCTTAAGCCAATGACTCTCCTAAAAACCCTAGGCCTTTGATGTGTTATATAAACCGAGCCCAGGCTAGTCAATAGATCAACTTATATTCATTAGAACAATCTCGTGGTAGATACATGTACTCTGTATTATCCCCCATATGAATACAATCAAAAGCAGGATGTAGGGTATTATCTCTTCGAGAGAGCCCGAACCTGGGTAAAACCCTGTGTCCATGTTACCATCGCACCAAGACTCCTAGCTTAGGACCCCTACTACGAGATACGCCGGATATAGAACCGACAGAGAGGACTTGGACTCCAAGTCCAGTCCTGTTCCAACTAGGGCTCCTCCTTTTTTCCCTTCCCTAGCCACATGGGATTTTGAGGAGTTGGTGCGCTTAGCCCAATATGGCCAGGGTTCCTCCCCTCAGCCCATGCCAGCCCTTGGGTCATATTGGACCCACTTGTAGACTTTCGGACCCCTCCAAAATCCTCCAGAACCTTGTAGAAGCATCACAGTACAATATAAAAAAAACTGCACTTTTTTCCGAAACCCAAAATATGATTTACCATATAAATCTTTACCTCTTGACCGATCCAAGACTCCCCGTGACGTCCGGTATCTCATCCGGGAGTCCAAACAACATTCATTTACCAATCATCAAATATCCCAATACTACTCTAGCATCAACAAACGTTAAGCATGCAACCCTGTGGGTTCGGGAATCATGCAGTCATGATCGAGACACTTCTCCGGTCAATAACCAATAGTGGGACCTGGATGCCCATGTTTATTCCTACATACTCCACGAAGACCTTTTATCGGTTGACACACGATGTCAAGGATTCGGTTAATCTCGTATGCAATTCCCTTTGTCCGGTGATATGTTACTTGACCGAGATTTGATCATCGGTATCTCCATACCTAGTTTAATCTCGTTAACGGCAAGCCTCTTTACTCGTTTTGTAATACAAGATCCTGCGAGTAACTCATTAGTCACATTGCTTGCAAGCTCTTTAAGATGTTGTATTACCGAGAGGTCCCAGAGATATCTCTCCATCATACAGAGTGACAAATCCTAGTCTTGATTCATGCCAACCCAACAGATACCTTCGGAGATACTTGTAGAACACCTTTTGTGATCACCCAGTTACGAAGTGACATTTGGATACACACTAAGTATTCCTTCAGTGTCAGGGAGTTACAAGATCTCATGGTTTAAGGAACAGATACTTGACATGAAGAAACCTATAGAAACTAAACTAAACGATCTGATGCTAAGCTTATGGTTGGGTCTTGTCCATCACACCATTCTCCCAGTGATGTGATCCCATTATCAAATGAAAACTCATGTCTATGGTTAGGAAACCTTAACCATCTTTGATCAAACGAGCTAGTCTAGTAGAGGCATACTAGGGACACATTGTAGTTTATGTATTCACACATGTATTTAAGTTTCCGGTCAATACAATTCTAGCATGAACAATAAACATTTATCATGAATGGGAAATATGATAATAACCATTTTATTATTTCCTCTAGGGCATATTTCCAATAGTATCCCACTTGTACTAGAGTCAATAATGTAGTTCACATCTACATGTGATTAACACCCAATATCTTCTGGGGTTGGATCATGTTTTGCTTGTGAGAGAGGTTTTAGTCAACGAGTCTGCAACATTCAGATCCGTGTGTACTTTGCAAATCTCTATGTAATACTATAGATCCACGCTCCACTTTGAGCTATTCCAAATGACTGCTCCACTATACGTGTCCGGATCACGATTTACAGTCATCCGGATCGGTATCAAAGCTTGCATCAACGTAACCCTTTACGATGAACTCTTTATCACCTCCATAACCAAGAAACATTTCCTTAGTCCTCTAAGGATTATTTTGACTGCTATCCAGTGATCCACTCCTCGATCACTCTTGTACCCCCTTGCCAGACTCATGGCAAGGCACACATCCGGTATGGTACATAGCATGCCATACATTATAGAGCCTATGGCTGAGGCATAGGGAATGACCTTCATCCTTTCTCTTTCTTCTAACATGGTCGAGCTTTGATTCCTACCCAACTTCACACCTTACAATACAGGTAAGAACTCCTTCTTTGACTAATCCATTTTGAACTCTTTCAAATCTTGTCAAGGTATGTGCTCTGTGAAAGTCTTATCACGCATCTCGATCTATCTCTATAGATCTTGATGCCCAATATGTAAGCAGCTTTACCCATGTCTTCCTTTGAAAAACTCCTTTCAAACAACCCTTTATGCTTTAGAAATTCAATATAATTTCCAATCAACAATATGTCATCCACATATACTATCAGAAATGCTATAGAGCTCCCACTCACTTTCTTGTAAATACAAGTTTCTTCATAAAACTCGCATAAACCCAAAAGCTTTGGTTACCTCATAAAAGAGTATATTCCAACTCTGCGATGCTTGCACCAGTCCATAGATGGATGACCGGAGCTTGCATACCTTGTTAGCATCCTTAGGCTCCACAAAACCTTCAGGTTGCATCATATCCAACTCTTCCTTAAGGAAAGCGGTTTTCACATCCATGTGCCAGATTTCATAATTGAAAAATGCTGCAATTGCTAACATAATTCTAACCACTGTTCAAGATATCTTCTGATATTCCAATAAATTGGCCGATTTATTGATTACCGATGTCTAACCGATAAGATAAACTGGCCGATAAATCAGCCGATATGGCGATAAATCGGCCGATATGCCGATAAACTGGCCGATTTACCCCTTCTCATGGGTTGGCCGATAAGTTCCCGATAAGCGATATCCCCAACATTGATTCTAACAGACTTAAGCATCACTACGGGTGAGAAAGTCTCATCGTAGTCAACCCCTTGAACTTGTCGGAAACCTTTTGCGACAAGTCGAGCTTTATAGACGATGACATTACAATCAACGTCTGTCTTCTTCTTAAAGATCCATTTATTCTCAATGGCTTGCCGATCATCAGGAAAGGCCACCAAAGTCCATACTTTGTTCTCATACATGGATCCTATCTCAGATTTCATGGCCTCACGTCATTTGTTCGAATTTGGGCTCATCATAGCTTCTTCATAGTTCGTAGGTTCGCTATTGTCTAACAACATGACTTCCAGGACTGGATTACCATACCACTCTGGTGCAGAATGTACCCTGGTTGACCTACGATGTTCAGTAGTAACTTGATTTGAAGTTTCATGATCATCATCGTTAGCTTCCTTTTCAGTTGGTGTAAGCATCACGGGAACTGCTTTCTGTAATGTGCTACTTTCCAATTCGAGAGAAGGTATGATTACCTCATCAAGTTCTACTTTCTCCCACTCACTTCTTTCGAGAGAAACTCCTTCTCTAGAAAGGACTCGTTCTTGGCAACAAAGATCTTGCCCTTGGATATGTGGTAGAAGGTATACCCAATGGTCTCTTTAGGGTATCCTATGAAGACACACTTCCCCGCTTTGGGTTCGAGCTTATCAGGATCAAGCCTCTTGACATAAGCGTCGCATTCCCAAACTTGAAGAAACAACAGATTAGGTTTCTTGCCAAACCACAACTCATACAGTGTCATCTCAATGGATTTAGACGGTGCCCTATTTAAAGTGAATGCAACTGTCTCTAATGCATAACCCCAAAATGAAAGTG
The DNA here is from genome assembly GCF_018294505.1 of Triticum aestivum. NCBI lineage: Eukaryota > Viridiplantae > Streptophyta > Magnoliopsida > Poales > Poaceae > Triticum > Triticum aestivum. Next base: position 702,482,552 of record NC_057801.1, read on the forward strand.
GCAAATCATTAAGAGACATTACAAAATGCACCATATCTAATAGAGTACGATTACGACATTCAGACACACCATTACGCTGTGGTGTTCTAGGTGGAGTGAGCTGTAAAACAATTCCACATTGTCTTAAATGCATACCAAACCCGCAACTCAAATATTCACCTCAATGATCAGATCGTAGAAATTTAATTTTCTTATTACGATGATTCTCCACTTCACTCTAAAATTCCTTGAACTTTTTCAAATGTTTTAGACTTGTGTTTCATTAAGTAAATATACCCATATCTATTCAAATTATCTGTGTAGGTAAGAAAATAACGATATCCACCGCGTGCTTCAACACTCATCGAACAACATACATCGGTATGTATTATTTCCAATAAGTCACTTGCCTGCTCCATTGTTCCGGAAAACGGGGTTTTAGGTATCTTGCCATAAGGCATGGTTCACATGTATCAAGTGATTCCAAAGTCCATCAGCATGGAGTTTCTTCATGAGATTTATAGCAATATGACCTAAGAGGCAGTGCCACAAGTATGTGGTACTATCATCATTATTTTTTGCATCTTTTGGCATCAATATTACAAATATGTGTATTACTACTATCGAGATTCAACAAGAATAAATAATTCACAAGGGGTGCTTGACCATAAAAGATATTACTAATATAAACAAAATAACCATTATTCTCTCACTTAAATGAATAACCATCTTGCAATAAACAATATCTAGATATAATGTTTTATGCTCAACGCAGGCACCAATAACCATTATTTAGGTTTAATACTAATCCTGAAGGTATTACGAGTGTGCCGATGGTGATCATATCAACCTTGGAGACACATCCAACACTCATCTTCACCTCGCCTTCAGCTAGTCTCCATTACTCTGCAGGTCCTGCTTCGAGTTACTAATATTAGCAACTGAATTGGTATCAAATACCCAGACACTACTATGAGCACTAGTGAGGTACACATCAGTAACATGTATATCAAATATACCTACGTTTGACGTTGCCATCCTTCTTATCTGCCAAGTATTTGGGGCAATTCCGCTTCCAGTGACCCTTCCCCTTACAATAGAAGCACTCAGTCTCTGGTTTGGGTCCAGCCATGGGTTTCTTCACGGGAGTGGCAACTGTCTTTCCATTCTTCTTGAAGTTCCCTTTCTTTCCCTCGCCCTTCTTCAAACTAGTGGTCTTATTGACCATCAACAGTTGATGCTCTTTCTTGATTTCTACCTCCACGGCCTTAAGCATCACGAATAGCTTGGGGATCGTTTTCTCCATACCTTGCATATTATAGTTCATCACAAAACCCTTATAGCTTGGTGGCAGTGATTGGAGAACTTTTTCAACTTTTGTCTTATCTGGAAGATTAACTCCCACTTGATTCAAGCGATTGTAGCACCCAGGCACTCTGAGCACATGCTCACTAACTGAGTTGTTCTCCTCCATCTTGCAGGCAAAGAACTTGTCAGAGGTCTTATACCTCTCAACACGGGCATGAGCCTAAAACAGCAATTTTAGGTCTTGGAACATCTCATATGTTCTGTGGCGTTCAAAATGTCTTTGAGGCCCTGATTTCGAAGCCGTAAAGTATGGCGCACTGAACTATCAAGTAGTTATCAGAATGTGCCTGCCAAATGTTCACAACATTCACAAATAATGCTAGAGGGGTTGGCACACCGAGCGGTGCATCAAGGACATAAGCCTTCTGTTCAGCAATGAGGACAATCCTAGTCCGCATAATTGCTTACAATATCTTTCAACTTAGTCTTTCTCTAGGAACGTATTAAAACAGGGAGCTACAGCGTGAGCTATTGATCTACAACATACTCCCTCCATTCCTCAATATAAGGTGTATTATTTTTCCAAAAAGTCAAATTTCTCTAAGTTTGACCAAGTTTACAGACAAAAATATCAATATCTAGAATACCAAATCATTATCACTAGATTCGTCATGAACTATATTTTTACATTTTATATATTTAGTATTATAAATCTTTATATATTTTGTTGTAAAGTTGGTCAAACATAGACAACCGTTGACTTTTTGAAAAACTAATACACCTTATATTTAGAAACGGAGGGAGTAGTTTGCAAAGATAATTTAGAGTATGTTCATGATAATTAGTTTAGTTAATAGAATTACTAATGAACTCCCACTTAAATCAACATCCCTCAAGTTATCTAAGTGATACACGATCCAAATCAACTAACCCATGTCCGATCATCACGTGAGATGGGGTAGTCATCAATGGTGAACATCTCCATGTTGATCATATCTACTATATGACTCATGTTCGACCTTTCGGTCTCCTATGTTCCGAGGCCATGTATGTACATGCTAGGCTCATCAAATTTAACCCAAGTATTCTGCATGTGTAGAACTGGCTTACACCCATTCTATGCGAACGTAGAGTCTATCACACCCGATCATCACGAGATGCTTCGAGACGACAAACTTTTGCAATGGTGCATACCCAGGGAGAACACAATTTCTTGAAATTAAGTGAAGGGATCATCTTATAATGCTACCGTTGTTCTAAGCAAAATAAGATGCATAAAAAGGATAAACATCACATGCAACCAATATGTGACATGATATGGTAATTATCATCTCGTGCTTTTGATCTCCATCTCTAAAGCACCGACATGATCTCCATCGTCACCGGCATGACACCATGATCTCCATCATCGTGTCATCACGTGGTCGTCTCTGCCAACTATTGCTTCTACAAATATTGCTAACACATGCGATAAAGTAAGGCAATTACGTGGTGATTAATAAATTAAAGGCAACCCTATGGCTCTAGTTGGTTTCCATACTCATCGACATACAAGTCGTGAACCTATTACAAAACATGATCATCTCATACATTAACATATATCACATCCTGTTTTGGCCATGCCACATCACAACATGCCCTCAAGAACAAGTTAGACGTCCTCTACTTTGTTGTTGCAAATTTTACATGGATACTATGGGAAACTAGAAAGAACCATTCTTACCGGTGATAATCAAGTTGCCTTTTAACCATCTATAAGGGCCGCCTTCGTTAAATTAGATTCAACTAAATTACGAGAGACAGACATCCGCTAGCGACCTTATGCAAAACAAGTTGCATGTTAGTCGGTGGAACCGGTCTCATGTGCGAGGACATGTAAGGTTGGTCTGAGATGCTTCATCCCACAATACCGCCAAATCCAAATAAGACAAGAGAGGTAAGCAATTTGAGCATCAACACCCACACTCTTTGTGTTCTACTCGTGCATATACATCTACGCATAGACCTAGCTCATGATGACACTGATGGGGAACAAAGCATGAAAAACAAAAAAAAAATCCTACGAACACCCAAGATCTATCTAGGAGAAGCATAGCAATGATAGGGGAGAGTGTGTCTATGTACCCTCGTAGACTGAAAGTGGAAGCCTATATAACGCGGTTGATGTAGTCGTACTCTTCGCGATCCGATCACGATCCAACCGATCTAATGCCGAACGGACGACACCTCGGAGTTTAGCACATGTGCGGCTCGACGGTGTCTCCTCCTCCTTGATCCAGCAAGAGAAGGCGGAGAAGTAGATGGTATCACAACCAGCACGACGGCATGGTGGTGATGGTGGTGGTGGAGCTAGCAGGGCTTTGCCAAGCGCTACTAGAACGAGGACGGAGGAACTACGGAGTAACGGGAGAGAGAGGGGTGCCAAGGGCTTGGTGTGTCCTCTTGGGGCGCCCCCTCCCCTCTATATCACTAGTAGAAAAAGGGTGAAATATGAGAAACATTAGTACCGGTTTGCATATGAGCCGACACTAATGCGTCCATTAGTGCCGGTTCAAACGACTAGGCGGGAGGAGACCTTTAATACCGGTTCATTGCAAATCTTTAGTACCGGTTCGTGCCACGAACCGGTACTACAGATGCTGGCCGGGCACCAGCATCTTTAGTACCGGTTCGTGGCACGAACCGGTACTAAAGAGGTTGTGGCAGGGGCTATTTTTAGTCCCACCTCGCTCCCCTAGCAAGAATTTGACCACCTTAAATATGTTACTTCTCAAACTATCACAAGCATTTGGTCTTCATTGAACTCTATGTGTAGGATCTGTGGCTGCAATAGGAGTCTTCGCCGGTTCTTAAATCGGTGGTAGATTGTTATTGACAATTTAGATTCTATACAAAAAGATCATTGATGATCAATGTATTTTTTATATGTACTTCTCTGTAGCAGTAGCGCGTTTTGGCTGAAAGGCGGTACTGATCAATGTATTTTTTCTGCGTTCAGATGCACAATTTAAATATGTTATTTTTCAAACTATCACAAGCATTTGGTTTTCATTGAACTCTATGTGTATAATTTGTGGACTCAATATGAGTCTTCACCGGTTTCGGACGAGAACTTATCAGTTACACGTGCACTTCATTTTTTTAACTTATTTGAACTCCAGACTTTTTTTTAGCCGGCATTATGCAACATTCGAAGCGACATCATCAATTTCCAACACATTCTGACATCATTTGCTGTTATTCAGTCACCGATTTGTTTAGATCAGAGCTAAATGACCATGAAAATGAAAATCACAGCAATTTGTTCAGAGAGCTAAATGACCGTGAAACAGTAAATCACAGCAAAATGAACTCTGAAAAGAAACTATATAAAGCAATAAATAGCAGAAAATAAATAATGTAGAAAAGAAAAAACTATATAAAGCAAAAATATTCACAAAGAAACTAAATACAGCAAAAAAAACTACTCAGAAATAAATAGAAGAAAAAAATAAAGCAGAAAAGAGAAAACTATATAAAAAATTACTCAAAAATAAATAGAAGAAAATAAATAATGCAGAAAATAAAAAAAAATATATAAAGCAAAAATATTCACAAAGAAACTAAATACAGCAAAAACAACTACTCAGAAATAAATAGAAGAAAAAAATAAAGCAGAAAAGAAAAACTATATAAAAAATTACTCAAAAATAATTATAAGAAAATAAATAATGCAGAAAAGAAAAAAAATATATAAAAAATTGTTGGGGCACTGCCCGGTGGGCCTGCCAGACTTAGGGTGTGCAAATTCAGGCACAGAAGGGCCAGCAGGCTCACAGGGCAGCGCGCCCTAGTTAGGCCGAGAAGCCTGCTGTATAGAGGAGTTCGAATGGGCAGCCGCGGCTGGGTTTATAAACCAGTACGGCTGCCCTTCGCTCGGCGAGGTGGGACTAAAAATAGCGCCGGTGCGGGTGGGAGCGCACGACCATTAGTACCGGTTGGTGGCTCCAACCGATACACGCATTAGTACCGGTTGGAGCCACCAACCGGTATTAAAGGCCCTGGTTTCCCGCCGCTTGGGCTGGCCAAAATTGGCCTTTAGTACTGGTTGGTGGCTCCAACCGGTACTAAAGGCCCCTCATATATATATGACACTTACAAAAATTCAGTTATCGTCGACCACTTCGTTCCACTTCTCTCGCGCGACATCGATCTCTGACGCCGACGCCGCCGCGCCGCCGTGCCGTCGCCCCCGCCGCACGTCCCCGCCGCCCTCGCCGCCCCCGCCGCCTGTCGTCGTCGTCCGTCGTCGCCGCGCGCCCCCGCCGCCCGTACATCGTCGTCGCCGGCCCCGCCGCCCGCCTCGTCGCCGTCCGCCGCCGCCCGTATGCCCGCTCAATCGTAGTACCCACACACACACATACACACACACACACACGCATACACACATACACACATACACACACACACACTACACGTACACACATGTATGTACACACATACACACACACACATTTTTTTACTTATTTTCTGTTTTATATTGTTTAGATGAATTAATTAATATAACTAGTTTATTTTTAGAATGTTAGATGAATTAGAACTATTTTATTTTTAGTAAGAAATTTTGATATATGAGATTACTTGAACTAGTTGAATTAATATAACTAGTTTATTTTTAAAAATGCTTAGTTGAACTAGTTGAATTAATAGAACTAATTTATTTTTAGTAAGAAAATTTATAGGTATATGAGATTATTTGAACTAATTAAAATTTAGGTATATGAGATTATTTGAATTAATATAACTAGTTTATTTTCAGTAAATGCTTAGTTGAACTAGTTGAATTAATATAGCTAGTTTATTTTTAGTAAATGATTAGTTGAACTAGTTGAATTAATATAACTAGTTTATTTTTAGTAAATGCTTAGTTGAACTAGTTGAATTAATATAACTAGTTTATTTTTAGCAAGAAAATTTAGGTATATGAGATTATTTGAATTAATATAACTAGTTTATTTTTAGTAAATGCTTAGTTGAATTAATAGAAGTAGTTGAATTAATTGAATTAGTAAGTGTTTAATGTTTCGCCTATATGAACATAGGAAATGTCGTCTGACGACGGAAAAAATTTCATTATATGCGAATATTGTGAAGACCAACGCGGCCAATAGTGATGGTATTGAACTACGGTCACATCTATTTAGGAATGATGGTAAGATTTTTACTATTTGTCCTCAGTGCATCTTTTGCATACGTAATTTTTTTGCTAAACTTTCATTGCTAAGTATATTAATTAAGTACTATACGATGTTCTTCAACAGGGACTCCCGATGACAGTTGTGCCTCAGGGGATCGAGACTAAAGGTCGCATGTCAATTGTTAGCTTACAGCCAAGATATCCTGCATTGCACATGAATGCATTCAGGATTTCTAGAAGCGATGAATGCTTAATAGTGAAAGATTGGAGGAAAATTGTTAACGATCGCAGAGAAGTACTAGGGGGCAACAATGAGAAGCGCAGCCCACGATTAGGAGACAGGTTCATCTGCATGCTCCAGTATGACGAATCAGGAGAGCTATACATGTTCTATGCTATTTTACCAGAGAGAGAGTAGCAGGAGTGATTTAGCTAGTTCATGCTGCTCTTAGTACTTGTCCTTTCATGTCTGTGTTCTTCATTCTGAACTTAATCTCAAAGAGTGATTTGCTTTTGTGGTGTTATATATGAACGCTTATAATATCATGACAATTATGTTGAACTCGATGATATTTTTGCTTACAAGTGAATGTTTCTTTTTTAAGAGTTATTGTTGGTGGTGATTAGATAGCTAGCTAGAGTCTATATATATACTCATGTTGATGATATGATGCAAGAGTTTTTATATTAATATGATGATGATGATGAGTTATTATATCATTCAATGAAAGAAACCAAAGATTAGTTTCAGCTGGATGGATCGTACCTAAGTGATCAAGTATATATATATGTCATATCCATATATATTATACTTGACCACCTAATTAGTTGATCAAGTATAATATGGATATGGCATATACTTGATCACTTAGTTAGCTAGATCTGCACCCAGTCGAAACCAATCCGCGGTACTTTCACCTAATGATTTAACAACTCATTATAATGTAAAACAATCACTAGATTAAATTGAAAACACAAAATTAAAGGAAAAAAACACAAACATTTAGTACCGGTTGATGTTACCAACCGGTACTAAAGCCCTACGCGCACCCGGGCCTGGCTCGTGCCACGCGTTTGCACTTTAGCGCCGGTTCGTGATGAACCGGTACTAAAGGGGGGGGGACCTTTAGTCCCCACTCTTTAGTGCCGGTTGGCGAACCGGCACTAAAGGCTGTCACGAACCGGCACTAAAGGTCGGTTCTGCACTAGTGTATATAGGTGGAGGGGTATGGGAACAGCCCCTCCAAGCCCTAGTGCGCATTCAAGGAAAGAGGACTTGGACTCCAAGTCCAATCCTATTCCTACTAGGACTCCTCCTTTTTTCCCTTACCTAGCCACATGGGCTTTTGAGGACTTGGTGTGATTAGGCCAATAAGGCCAGGGCGCCTCCCCTCATCCCATGCTATCCCTTAGGTTGTGGTGGACCAACTTGTGGACTTTCAGACCCCTCCGGAATCCTTTGGAACCTTCTAGAAGCTTCATGGTACAATACCGAAAAACTGCACTTCTCTTCTGGAACCCAAAATATGACTTTCCATATATAAATCTTTACCTCTCGGCCATTCCGAGACTCCTTGTGACATCCGAGATCTCATCCAGGACTCGGAAGAACATTCGGTTACCAATCATCAAATACCCAATACTATTCTAGCGTCAACGAACGTTAAGCGTGCGATCCTGCGGGTTCGGGAATCATGTAGTCATGTCTGAGACACCTCTCCGGTCAATAACCCATAGCGGGACCTAACTGACCATATTGATTCCTACATATTCCATAAAGATCTTTTATCGGTTGAACCACGATGTTAAGGATTCGGCTAATCCCGTATGCAATTCCATTTGTCCGACGATACGTTACTTGCACGAGATTCGATCATCGGTATCTCTATACCTAGTTCAATCTCGTTACCGGCAAGTCTCTTTACTTGTTTCATAATACAAGATCCCGTGACTAACTCATTAGTCACATAGCTTGCAAGCTCTTGAAGACGTTGTATTACCGAGAGGGCACAGAGATATCTCTCCGTCATACGGAGTGACAAATCCCAGTCTTGATCCATGCCAACCCAACAGATACCTTCAGAGATACTTGTAGAGAACCTTTATGATCACCCAGTTACGAAGTGACATTTGGATACGCACTAAGTATTCCTCCGGTGTCAGGGAGTTACACAATCTCATGGTTTAAGGAACAAATACTTGACATGAAGAAAGCTATAGCAAATAAACTAACCGATCTGATGCTAAGCTTACGGTTGGGTCTTGCCCATCACATCATTCTCCCAATGATGTGATCCCGTTATCAAAAGACAACTCATGTCTACTGTTAGGAAAACTTAACAATCTTTGATCAACGAGCTAGTCTAGTTGAGGCATACAAGGGACATGGTGTAGTTTATGTATTCACACATGTATTTAAGTTTTCAATCAATACAATTCTAACATGAACAATAAATATTTATCATGAACGGGAAATATGATAATAACCATTTTATTATTGCCTCGAGGGCATATTTCCAACAATCACCTCAGGGCTCCTTTGATACAAAGGAGTTTCATAGGATTGTTAGAGGATTTGAAACCTTAGGGTTTTTCCCACGATGCTTGTTTGATTCGTAGGATTGAAATCCTTAGGAATTTTTCATAGGATTCATTTGTACTAAATTTTGAAGGAAAATTTCCATCCATTCGAACCACTTTGTGGGATTCCTTTGTTTTTTCTATGCTATCAAACACTCTTCCAAATCCTGTAGGGTACGAGAGGACATCACAGTCTTTTTTACATTTCCCCAATTCCCGCATTTTGAAAATCCTGCGAATCAAAGAGGCCCTCAATGGATACATTGTTGAAATTAAAATTACGAGTGCAAAACGTGGTTCAAAGTATCACTATGTGAAATTTGGTGAGTATAATAAACTTGTGCATTAATGTCGTAACGCAGTGGATGGAGCTCAATTACTTGGTTCGAGAGATAGGACATGTGAATAAAACAAAACACATATAAATTTCAATGTGGGCATAAGTACAACTAGGATGCGTATATAAGAGTATGTGGTTATTGCCCCCCCCCCCCCCCCCCCCCTACCGCTCAACAACCCTGAGAACGACACCACCACCAGTGGTATGCATCCTAAAATCTCAAATCATCTCTTTCTTTTTTGCGCTGATCAAATCATCTCCTTAATTCATTCATGATTGAGCCGGGTGATCCGGTCCCGACCCGTCGATGTCTTGTTGTTAGTACAACACTATTTGGGAAATGTTGCCCCTCCAGCAGGGCAAGAGCCAAATAAACCTGCTAGCTCGATCAGGGGGCAAAGATGGCGAGACTGAAAGTTCAAACGAGACTATCTCAAGCGATCAGTAGTACCATCTCCGTCTATCTCAAGCTAAGGAAAAGGAAATGGCAACTGTTTTCTCAATGGAAACGATCAAGAGTACCACCGTCTATCTTAAGCGCCAGTGGCTTGACTACGGTTTGGAGGCAACGTCTCTTGACCAATGCGGATACATGACGAATGTTTCTCACCGAACTGGCATGGACATGCAAATTCTGGACGCAGATATAGATAAGAAAGTATGCAGGAAGGCTAAAATATTGCCAACAGAATATATGGTATGGCACAGCCAAAGGACGCCAAAAAGGGGTAAAAATGAATCTCGCCCTCAGAAAAGTGCTTCTCAACAACTGCATTCGGGCATATAGAACCGAGTCACTTGATGCAATTAGTAGTAAAGAATACATGTCAATTCGACGGCAGTATTATAAAATCGGCGCAGTAGACGCTAAGAAGCGAGTGGTGCAACAAAACAAACATGATTAACAGTTAACACTAGCAGATAACCCTGACCCTACTCGCCACGTCCTCCGTACATCTGCTGATGTCCATGCATGCATGTGGCCCCTAGGCCACAAGCTAGCAGCTCCTCAACTACGACACCCACTTGCTACTAATTACTTACACCACCTCTACATCTACATCACTACTTGGCTACTGATTAACCCGACATGATCCTTTAATCAGTAAACTAATCGTGGCCACGTCGGACAGATTAAGTCTTGCCTGCCCTGGACGCGAAGCGAAGACGCGGCTACGAGCCTACGTATGGGTAAGTAGTAGTAGCAGCTCCGGGGAACCTGATGCTCCCCCACCCACCACCACTGAAAGAAAAGATGATAAGGACAGCGTCAACGGAAACTTAAGACCAACGACAATGTAGCTGAGTTTGGCAAACTGGTAAGCTGTAATATGGATAAGAATTTTCTCAACTGACAAGCTGGAATCCGGATAAGAATTTTATCAAAGTGATAAGCTTTAATATGGATAAGAATGACCTCCTGGGAAATGATAACAAGGACAGAAGAAAGAAGAAGCATAGGACCAACGACAATGTAACTGAGTTTAGAAATCAGATGGCGGTCATACGCGTTAGTATACGCGCACAATTCAAGAATACAGAGTTGCAGCTGGCACAACAGTAACAGACCCAACAATAACTTTTCCCCGTGACAGTTCAAAAATAAAACAAGTTGTAGCTCGCATTGTCATGTCTATGTGGCTGTGTGCGCATACTTCAGTGCAGCCATAGGCATACTCGACCAATTATCGGTTCAAAGGACAGACAAGCGTGCGTACACATGGTAGGAATCTGGCAGTTGCAGGTGGAAAGGAGTGAAATGGTCTAATTATAACAAGAGTAGTTTTATTTTGTTTGAACCATGTGTTTACATTGAATCATACTTTGCACCTGCATTTACGTCGCAACCCATTTTTCGGCAACCGAGGAGGTTGGATATATCGGTCTAGGTCATTTTTTTTTGAAACGGAGGCATAAGCTTTGCCTCATCCATTAATTAAGAAGGAGAATAGAGTTTGTTTGTTACACCACACATATTACATGAGGTCCATTACTTTCCCGGCATTATGCAACCCAATTTGTGTGCACCCGCAGTAACCGAAAGTCTAGCTTCTCTTTTGATGGTATCGAAGATGACCGGCGCAGGTGTTGACTTGTGCCTGAATATACGAGCGTTTCTCTCATTCCAAATGGTCCATCCAACTAGCATAGTGAGGGATGTCATGGCCTTTCTATTGGGGATGTTGCTTCCAGACATGTTTCTCCACCAAAGCGAGAGAGAGTGCAAATTGTCCCAAGTTGACATGTCAATCATATGGAGACCAAGCCAATTTTTGACGAGGTTCCAAATCCTAAGGATGAAGCGACACTTGTAGAAAAGATGGGCTCCATTTTCTTGCACACGCTGGCAAAGCGGACACAGTCCACAATTTTGCCAACCCCTCCTAGCGAGTCTGTCAGCCGTCCAAATCCTATTACGGGTTGCAAGCCAAGCAAAAAATTTCACCTTCGGCGGAGCCCAAGCGCCCCAAATGTAGCAGTGGAAGGTGGTGCCCATAGATCCAATGAATTGTGCGTGATAAGCCGATGCCGACGAATAAAAACCACTTGTTGAGTGCTTCCAAACTATCTTGTCGATGGCATCCTCGCGTAGGTGGGTGTGGCGAATTTGCTCCCAAAGTGTGAGAAATTGTCTAAGGTGCTCCATGGTCACAACCATATTGAGGTTTATCTTGCGAATCCAAGCATCATCCGCCAATGCCTCCTTGACTTTCCAATTTTTTTGCGAGGAGGCCAAGTAAATGAGAGGAGCAATGTCCTTCGGTTTCTTTCCATTGAGCCAAGGGGAATCCCAAAAGGGGGCAATGGCACCATTGCCAATTGAGATGATGGTAGAGGCGTAGAATAGGTTGATGTCCACCTTGTCGCATGGGTTCCCCATACCCACCCAAAGCTTGTCCGGGTCTTTCCACTCATACCAAAGCCAACGCAAACGCAAGGCCCGAGCAAACTTGTCAAGGTCGAGCACACCAAATCCACCAAGATGCTTTGGTCGACACACAATAGCCCAATTAACCTTGCACTAGGTCATCAACACTATGTGGTGTTCACACGTGGACGTGCCATTCTTCGGTAAGTCTTTGGTGTTGCATAGACGACACTTGGTTGTCATAGTCTAGCCCAAACTATGTGTGCACGGACATTGCACGCCACCCACCACATGCATAAGTGTCTCTGCATGTGCTCCAATTCATATCAACTAACATATGCCACGCTAAATGCACAGTGGAGTGATCCACATTGGTGTTGCGACCCACAATTCCAAGTTTGGTTGCAATGTCATTCAGACGTGTGGGATTGACCTGTCAGGATCACCTAAATTGCTCAAATGTGGCTTGAGGATATGGGTGCAAAATGTGATTTAAGGACTCACTGTTTCTCATGATTCAAACTGGAATAAATTCTTGCATTAATCCCATGTGTTCGTTTCTGAACTCAAATAATATTTTGTTAAGTAATAATTGGCTTGAGATACATGAGAGTACCCCGTCCCCACCCCGATGTCCGCAAATAAAACGTCATACACATGTTTTCCATGCCGGCGTAAGTACAATTTGACCCATAATTGCGATAAGTGGATATTTGTCACACAGATAAAACTTGCTGCTCAACAATTCCAAGAACAACACTGCAATAGCATACGCAGCCTCAAATATCAGGTCGGTCCAATAAATATCTTCATTATAAGCCACACAATCTGGTTCCAAGTCATATCCAACATGTCTATGTTGAAGTCAAGTTTGGGCGCCACGTCTTCTAGACATGTGGAATCAACAATTCATGATCACATCAATCGCTAAACTATTGTTTAAAGTGAAATTATGAGTGCAAATCATGCTTCCAAGTGTCAGTTTGTCACCAATTTTTCTTGACGAATAAACTCATTTATTACGGCGGTCAATGAACTGAATGGAATGAAGCTTAATTACCTGGCTTAACAGATAAATTTCCAACAAAATGTCAAATTATAAATCTTTGTGTGGGGATAGGTACAATTGGGAGCATAACTACTATATGCTCGGATATTCCTCACGTGCATAAATTTGGCCCCTCAACAACTCTGGGAATGACACCACCACACCCAACACAATCATTTATAATAATTTGAACCATGTATTTTCATGGAATAGTTTTATATTATTAATAGATCTTTGATAGTGTGAAGCGAAGACTAATAGGAGGAGCAAGGATCTCAACAAATGACAAAACCCTCTTGTCCCATGCCGATCAACCATGCACCAAGAATCCTCTTGTCCCATGCCGATCAACCATGCACCAAGAAAAGAAAAGGAAAAACATCACTTGTGCTAGGTTGTAAACGGGAACTCCTAAATCGCATGATGCCTTAAAAAGTTATGCATTCGCTTCCAATGAGACCATGAGATGATAACAACAATGACAGAAATACGATAAAAATTGTCATGTTAATGTGTTGATGGCATCTTTGTCAAAAGTTAGTCAGTGCAACAAGCTAGAACAATGGATAGGAATACCCTACAAGACAAGGATTAGTATACACATAAGACCAACAATGCAATGAAGTTGTAGCTCACATTTTCCATGGCTATGTGCACACGCTCTGTGTAGCCATACACGTACTAGACAAATCAACAGTTTAATTTTATTTGCTCTTCTAAGGACAAAGAAGTGTGCGTACACATGGTATGAATCTCATAGTGGCAAGTGGCAAAGGAGTGAATTCGTCTAACTAAAACTAGAGTGTTTGTTTTAATTTGAACCATGTGTTTACTTTAAATCACAATTTTCGATCGCATTTTCACCGTAGACAAATTTTTTGGAGATCCAGATTATCTAGACTATTTGGTGCCCACACATGCATGGACGCACCATTTTCCAGTAAGCCTTAGATGCCGCATAGGCGACACTTGGTTATCATAGTCTAGCCCAACCAAGTGTATATGTTTCATTGCACGCCACCCACTGAGTACACATTTGTCACTGCATGTGCTCCATTCAATATCTACTAACATATGCCACATCGGAAGCGCAATGAAGTAATCAACCTTGCGAAGTTTGGTGCAATATCATGCTCACGTGTGGGATCGAACAGACGAGATCACCTAAATCACCAAAATGTGGTTTAAAGAGGAATTGTTGGTGCAAAATGTGGTTTAAGGTCTCACAATTTCTCATGATTCAAATAGGAATAAACTCTTACATTAATCCCATGTGTTGGTTTGTGAACTCAAATAAAATGTTGCTAAACTACTTGGCTTGAGATACAAGAGAGTACCCCCCCCCCCCCCCCCCCCCCCAAAAAAAAATCAATGTATGCAAATAAGAAGTCGTGCATATAATTTCCATGTGCGGGTAAGTACGATTTGATGTTGTGATATGTGGGTATCTGGCACAGACAAATAAATAATTTGCTACTCAACAATTCCAAGAACAATACTGCAAATAGCATATGCATATCAAATATTAAAATCTCTTCATAATTAAGCCTCGCGATTTGGTTCCAAGTCCTATCCAACCTGTCGAAGTCAAGTTTGGGCGCCACGCCTTGTAGACATGTGGGATTTACCGGTCATGATCACCTGAATCATAATAAAACCATTTCACGTGAAATATGAGCGCAAAACATGCTTCAAAAGGGTCACTCGGATATGTACATTTGGGAGCATGACTGTGATATGCAGATATTTGTCACACGGATTAATTTTGCCGCCTGACAACCCTGAGAACGACACCACCACACTGGAGTTACATGCATCCTCAAATCTCAAATCATCCCCATAAATTCAATCATGATTGAGCGGGGCGATCTGGTCCCAACTAGTCGATGTCTAGTTGGTAGTATTGTTTGAGAAACGCTGCCCCTCCTGCATTGCAAGGGCCAAACAAACCTCCTAGCTCGACCAGGGGCAAACATGGCGAGACTGAAAGTTCAAACGATCACGCTATCAAATTAAAACACCGAAGGAAAATGGCAATTGCTTGCCCAATGGAAGCTAAAAAATGGGCATATCTCAAGCCCCAGTGGCTTGACCCAGAAACGTCGAACCTTTCCGAGGACCTAGGGCACGTACGTTTGGAGGCAACGGCTCTTGACCAACACGAATACGTGACGGAATGTTTCTCACCCGAACCGGCATGGGCATGCAAATTCTTAGGACGTGAGCATATAGATAAGATATTATGCAGAAAGGTATAAATATTACCAGCAGCATGTATCCTCTGGCACAGCCAAAGGACACCACAAAGCGCTGAAAATTAATCTCGTCCACGGAAAAGTGCTTGTTAAGTTGTTAACTAATGCACTAATCAGTAATTACTAGTAATGCATATAGAATCGAGACACTTGACCACTTGATGCATTGAGTAGGTAGTAAAGAGTATGCTGTAGTAGTACTACATGTCAATTCGACGGCAGTATAATAAAATCGGAACATTAGGCGCTAGTGGTGCAACAAAACAAACATGGTTAACACTTAGCAGATAACCCTGACCCTACTCGCCACGTCTTCCGTAGATGTCCATGCATGCATGTGGCTTCACCCATCCCCCCTAGGCCACAAGCTCCTCAACAACAACACCCAATTGCTACTTATTTACCACCTCTACATGGTGAATGATTAACCCAACATGGCCCTTTAATCACTAAACTTATCGCGTCCACGTCGGACGGATTAACTCCTGCCTACCCGGGATAGCAACCCGGCGTGAAGCCAAGACGCGGCTACGAGCCTACGTATGAGCAGTACGTAGTACTAGTAGCTGGCAGTGGCCGGCCGCGCATGAAGTCCTAGATCCTTCGATGCTTCCCCACCCCACCACCACAAAACGGAGTAGTAAATGGCAAGATGATAACGACGGCGTCAACAGCAACACGGATATTCTTTTGCTTATCGCGTACGATCTTTGTCAAAGTGACAAGCTGGATGGAATATGGATAAGAATGACCTGCTAGGAATTGATAAGGAGAAAGAACACCCTAAAAACACCGCAGTTGCTAGAGCCCAGTCAACCGCTCGCCTTTGTGGACCATGGAGGTTTGAATGTTGCTATTGCTCTGTCACCTGTGGCTGTTGGCCAGGTGGCATCTGTGGGTGCCGGAGTTGATGAGGTAGGTGTTTTGGTACCTAATTCTGAGGTGCTAAAGTCCATCCGGCCGCCCGTCTTTAATCGTGATGGTATGTTGGCACGTATTGACGAGTTGGTCTTCGTGAAAAAGCTTGGTGGCTTGCTCGCTCGTTTGGAGGCAGCTAGTCCTGGATCTGGCAAGACAATTGCTTGCCTCCTAGCGGAGGAGGCTTCTAAGGGCAAAATCAAAAAGGTGAAGAAGGCTCTCGGCAGCATAGACAAGAAGAGTGGCGCCATTGGTAAGGCGTCAGCGGCTGCTTAATGAAGGATACTCAACCTCTTCGACCACCGTCTCTAATTGGCTCGTCTCCGTGGATTTGGTGGTGTCCGTTGTCTTCAACCTTGATTTCGTTGAGGGTTTCTTTGCGACGTAGAAGTGCGATGGATCGTGGTTCTTTCGTCTTATGTATGTTTGTCCGGGTTGACCGTGTGGTCATGGAGTTTCTTTCTTAGCGAGTAGTCTGCATGTGGTCTATTGTATCGGTTTTCGCCCGGTTTCCCGTTAATTAACTGGGCAATTCTCTTCTTCTTAATTAATCGATGAGGCAAATCTTTGGCCTCTGTTTAAAAAAAATGATAATAAGGGGAGAAAAAAAACACAAGGCCGACGATGTAAACGAGTTTAGAATTAAGATGGATGGTCACATGCGTAAGTGTACACGCGTAATTCAGGAATACAGAGTTGCAGCTGGCATAATTCAGGAATACAGAGTCTAGGTCTATTATTTCTCCGGAAGAGAAGTCCAAATTTGTGAAACGTGATTATAGGGACGATCGACCTGACATGACATTGCCATCAGGCCATATGTACACGGTGTGTGTCCTGCTGCATGCATGTTGCTAAACAGTGAACGCCCCCATTCTCACAGCAAAGATACAATCATGCATGATTAAGCCGCTCTGGTCACAATCCGTCAATGTCGTCGCCAGCCGCAGCTGCAAGCGGGAATAGTATAGTACTAGCAAGTAGTGCTGTCCAGCAGTCGACGCTGCTCGATCGCGTGCGGCAAGGGGCGGGTTAGCCTCCTGCAGGGGCAAAAAATGGCGTATTTCGAAGGTCAAACTAGGCGTCTGTTTGGTAAATGGAAGCAACTATCTCCACCCATCCGTCTCAAGCGCCAGTGCCTTAACCCACTTGAGAGAAATACATGCTTCGTGCAGAATCCAGATGAGCTAAAAATACTTTGCATTGATGGGAAAAACAGAAAATATCTAAATTCATGCACCTAGATCTTTCTTTCGACAATGACGCGTGCGAGGGTAGATTTCCCACCTGTCGTTATACTAAAATCGAACGGGATTAACAATCTTCCTTAATCTCATATCGCGACGTGAGGTGAAGAGGGATCCTCAACCGACACCTACTCAAATTCATTCTTACTTTTTTTTAAATGGAGGCAAAAAATTTGCCGCATGAATTAATTAAGAAAAAGAGAGTTATCTGGTTAATACATAAAAAACCGGCTGAAAATCAATGCAAAATGATCACATGCGGGCTAACCCCAAAGTCTGAAACCCCATGACCGCACCGTCAACCCTATAGGCATTCACAACATGCAACAATCTCAAGCCCACACACATCTACATCAGGAAGGAATCCCTAATAAGAACACCTCCGATGTGGACAAAATGGCCCAAAACAACGGTGATTGGCTAACCCATGAGGACGACCCGAAAGACCGAAGAGCAACCATTAAGAAGTCGTAGATGCCTTCCCTATGGCATCACTTTTCTTGTTTTTACTTTTGAGAGACTTCTCCACCTTCTTGATCTTGTCTTTGTTAACTTTTCAAGTCAGGATGCACGCAATCGGCTTACTAGACCCAGGGCTAGCCACCTCCAAGCTAGAGAGCAAGTTGCAAAGCCCATTTGCAAAGAAAGCATCGGAACAAGGTGCAAACGCACCTTCCCCAACAACATATCCACCCGGGGGCACCACCCATCCAATGGCCACATGCGAGCAAGTGACAACAGCATCCAAAGCCGCACACACCACAAAATCGATCTAGCTAGACTCCAAGGCCCTAGCGAGTCCATCTCCTTCAGAAGCACCATCGAAAGAGGTGGAGTGGACTCCCCACATAACCCTGTCAACTTAGGCATAATTGTAGAACTGAAGCTACAACCTCGGCGATCACTACATCCCCAGTGTTATCCGACACCATAGAGTAGGGCCTAGCACAAGGAGAGAAACCTCCATAGAGGTCGACTTCCTCTCCATCTGCAGAACCAACCTGGAGCTCGGGCAGCAGAGACCCAATCGGCACAACCTAAAGTTTACCAAGAGCAACCTCCGCTCTTGCCAAGACACTCCCAACGCGCACAAAACAATCGTGAAGCTCAACACAAAGCAACTCAGCCTACTCCTCAAGGACGGGCTGTAATGGCACGCCAGCTCGGATGACGCATGCTGGCGGTGGAGAAACACATGGTTGCGGCGCAGCCTGGTTGACGGGTTGCTTCACACGACAAAAGCAAGCAATGTGGTCAAAACGGAGGCAATTCCTGCAATGGAGTGTACCCTGCAGGAGTGTGCTCGATGACCCCGACACAGACACCGGAAACATCTGTCTCTTAGCCACGCCGGAGGAGGCAGCCATGCATTGAAGGTAGGACAATGAAAAGCCGAGGGAGGCGTCGCTTCGAGACGAGCTGCCAGCCCCCGGCTCATCCCCGCGTGGAGCAGCCGCACAACACTCGATAATTGCAGGTGCCTCATCCTCATGAAAGCATCCAAGTCAATCCCCCCAACCCGGGCACACGGGCGGGACAAATCGGTCGCCTCCAACAATCATGTGTGGCGCAGCAGCAGTGGGCACAACATCCGTGGAAGTTGTCACCTTCACGGGTTTGAGGAGGCGAGAGCGAGCCATCCGCCTCGCAAGGGTACGGTCTGACCTACGAGAAGCAAGGGCAGTCGCGGCCATCATAGTGGTAGTGGGCGGCGATGCCGGAGAGTACACGATCGCAGGCTCGGGGGAGAGCGGGCGTGGTGACGGTGGATGCGGGACCTAAGTGCAATCTATTGGAGCAGGGCCAGAGACCTCGCATGGACGAGGTTGCCGACAACAGTCGCATGTGGAGCTAACCTATACTTCAAAATTAACTCCTCAAATTCCAAACTATGCACAAACATCTCATTGAGACTCAAATGTGAAACTAGATTAGACTGCACAGTGCATAATTATGCATAGAAGTTCATAACACAACATCATGGTTCATAATTAAAGTAGAAAGAACTTACATAGAACTGAACAAAAGCTCAAACAAGCACTAATGACTCAAAATTGTCACTGCCAGCTTGCCGGATCCAAAGCCTCATCTTCGTCGATGCCCCTCCATTGCATTGGCGCATCGCCGAAGTCTTCTAAGGCAAGGTCGTCGAAGAGTGGGTCGTGGCCTCTATCTGCCTAGGCTAAGTACCGGTGGTTGGCCTCGGCCTCGTGCTTGTCGGTGATGGACTACTCGAAAGCTTGCTAGACCGCCATCACCTCTGCATCGACAGCGAGCTGGGCAACCGCCTCCTGTGTCAGTGCGCTCTACGCCTTCAACATCCAATGCTCCTCCTCCTCCTCCTCCTCCTCCTCCTCAGATAATACGCGCTCATACTCCTGCTACGCCTCCTCCCTCGAGAAGATGAGGATATGGTCATCAGTGCCACCCTCGTACTCAGGTAAGTCCACCTCTGGCCCATCCTCCTCCACCACCTCCCACCCTTACTCTTCATCATCTCCCTCCTCATGTTCATCAAATTCATCTGTCATTTCCATCATGAGCTACGCTACTTCTCGCTCGTCCTCGGAGTCATCGTGCAGCGATGACGAGTCAATGGGGAAGACGTTCTCTGTGTTGACCCACATTGCTCAGCCCATGACAGATGACTTGCCATGGTGATTTAAGCAATGTTAATGGCGAAATCGAGCGGCGGCAGAGGTGATTTGGGAAGAATGGACCCTAACCTGTGTCACGTGTGGCACGAATACATGGCAACTCCAAACATTTTTGGTGGCAAGTTTAGTGACGCGAGAATGGAAACTTTAGTTGTCAAGCATGACAACTTTCTTTTTGGATGGCAACTTTCAGTTTTTTTTGTTTTTTATGGCAACTTCAGTTGTAAAAAAACGTCAGGCCCGGAGTGCTTCGTGAACGTGTAGCGCTTATCATTTGCGAAGAGTTTAGGGTTTGGGTGGGGGCGCTGGCGTGAATTTATACGGACGGAAGGGGGTCAATTTGGTGGCCTGCTGCCTCCCTTTTTTCAGTGAAAGGGGCAACACTTGAGGAGACGTAGTGTGAGCTGCCCAAATTTGAGCAAAAAAGACATACTTTAAGGGTTAGCTCCTAAAATATTTTAGGAGTTGAAAGGGCTAGTTATCAACTAGAGGGGGGTGGTGAATAGGCAATTTTTATGAAAGTCTTCAAAACATGGGAGTTTCGAAGACAAGCAATAGAAATGACACTATTCGTATGCAGCGGAAGGTAGACTACACTAGGTAAGCCATAGTCAAGTATTCAATGAAGTGAAAGCACAAAGACTATTAGCAGCTAGGTAGTAAAGATCAGGATGGAAGATAGTATGAAGCCAATCAGGACAAGTAGTCACACAGTGAAGTCAAATAGATAATGCAAGCAGGCAATGACTTCACGAAGACAAACTGTAAGTAAAGAGAAGTGAGAGATAGAACCAGTAGCTTCAGGAGGACAGGGGTTTGTTCGACCAGTTCCAGTTGCTGTGACAACCGTACTTCTGGTTAGGGAGGCTGAGATTTAACTCAGAAGACTGTGTCTTCACCTTATTCCCCTTGAGCTAAGGACTCTCAGTCCCCGCCCAATCACTCTGGTAAGTCTTCAAGGTAGACTCCCAAACCTTCACAGACTACGCTCACCGGCAATCCACAATTACTCTTGGATGCTCAGAACGTGATGCCTAACCGGCTGGAGGATTCACAGTCCTCAAGTGAAATAAGTCTTCAGATCATGCAGATAGAAAGACTTCAGTGATGCCAACCACTCTTGGGGCTCTGGGTGGTTTGGGCTTTGTCCTCGCAAGGATTCTCTCTCAAAAGCTTCGGAGATGGGATGCTCTCAAACGACAAAAGCCGTATACTAACTCTGAGCAGCCACAAATTTATGGCGTAGGGGGTGGGCTATTTATAGCCACTGGGCAACCCGACCTGATTTGTTCGAAATGACCCTGGGTCACTAAGGAACTGACACGTGTCTCAACAGTCAGATTTCAAACACACGCGATAGGTTGACTTGGGCTACAAGTAAAGCTGACTCATCTGACTCTGGATAAGATTTGCTCTCATTGTCTTCGCTCGAAAACATAGGATTTGGTTAAGCATCACTTCAGTCACTCTGACTTTGTTCACTTGGACCCCACTTAACAGTGCGGTGGTTCCTACGACTCAACAAAGAAGAGAAGAAACAACGAAACAGCCAAGTCTTCACGCTCCATAGTCTTCAGACTTTGTCTTCTCATGTCATACTCTTCAACGTGATTAGCTTCACAGACCACCATTGTCTTCAACGTCTTCACACATTTTTAGGAGTCATCTCCGGTAGGTAAACCGAATCAATGAGGGACTACTACCTGTGTTATCCTGCAATTCTCACAAACACATTAGTCCCTCAACCAGGTTTGTCGTCAATACTCCAAAACCAACTAGGGGTGGCACTAGATGCACGTACAATCTCCCCCTTTTTGGTGATTGATGACAAACTGGTTGAAATTTTCAACGGGGATAAAAGTATGTGAAATTGTAAAGGATTAAGATATTGTCTTCATAGATGTTAAACAGGCTCCCCCTGAAGATGTGCATATAGATGTTTTGCGTTGGAATGCAAGTGGACATGGCAGGTTGTACTTGTGGAGATCCTCTTCACATTATGAAGACAATTCATCATGCATGATGACATATATAGAAATAATGATATGCATAATGAGAAATGGACATCTGCGGAATGGCTTCATGCGAGATTTATCATCGCATCACAGAATAGCAGTAAAAAGTAGCAGACGACCATCGAGTAAGTGTTACAACTCAAAGAACCAAATGTATCAAAAACGAGAGTTGTAAACACTTGGCAAAAATATAGCAACCACCCTTAAGGACCCGCTTGAAGACTATCAACATATGCTTCTCCCGCTTTTGTCAGTGAGGACCAAAAAGGTTTGAAGACATAGTCTCTACTCGTTCCCATGAGGAGTAGGTGAGGTGGCAGGGTCGTTGTCGAGGTTTGGTGGTGCAAACAAACTTGGTGTCGTGTCAACGCGCACTGAAGTTGGGGTGGTGAAGTAGCATCATCGGCGTCATTAAGAACTCTGGCATGTATGGTTGCAGCGGAGGAGGAGACTTCTGAATCTTCAAGAGACGGGGTTCGACGCAAGAAAACATTCCTGGGAGGAGTGGAGTCAAACTTGAATCTCTCGGTGAAGCCATCGTCTTGAAGATCAGCTTCATCACTGAGCAATGTCAAACTCTTCCAAGTCCTCTGACAGGTTTCATGAGTAACAAAGGCGTTCTTGGTGGCAAGATTGCGAATGCGATTGACATCCACCAAGAGGCTCCGCATCTGACGTTTTAGCTAGAAATGATGCTTGTCATGTTTCTGATGCAAGGCCACGAGAAGCTCTCGATCATTGAGCACACGAGATCGCTTGCGAGTCCTTGGAGCAATGGTGCTTTCGGTGGCTTCAGTATGTGCACGGCGTGTGTTGCCGGCAAACGGATAGACACGAGAAGCAGCCTGTACACCTTCAACATGCTGAGAGAAACTCTGATGATCGGTATTGTGAAGATATATTGCCTCCTTGGCAGGCTCTGGGTAGATGGCTTCGACTGACATATCAACCTCTGGCAGGAATATAAGATGGTTGCGTGCAGAGGGCTGATAGTTAACAGCGGAGTGAAGCTTTATCAGACGCATAACCCACAGAGCATAGAACTTCAGTCCAAAGATGTCGGAGCCGGATGCAGCAAATTGACGAATGAAGAAATCCTGAGCATTGAAGCTTTTGCCATTGAGAATATAGAAGACCAATGCTTCATTGCACCTTCAAGCTTTGCTGAGGAAGAGTGTCCTTTGATGGGCCATAGAGTTTGCCTAACAATGTGATAGATGGTGCCGGGCAGATACTCTAGGTCTTCAACAAAGAATTCCTTTGGATATTTAGCATCATGTGGCAGTGGCTTCATCTTGCTCAGCATTTGGCTCATGTTGGGCTCTGGCTTCTGAAAGATGCTCTCCAATGTGTCGTGGGGAAGCTGACAACCAGGTTCATAGAGTTCACCTGGAGTGGACAGGCCGGTAAGCTCAATGAGATCAAAGGCTTTGGCTTCATGATGTACATTGCCTGTCATCCACTCAAGGACCCATGTCTTCGGATCCCTGTTGTAGCCGCGAATGTGGAGAGTTGCATAGAATTGTAGAAGAAGCTCTTCATTCCAATGCTCCTTATCAGTGATAAAACAGAGAAGGCCTGCATCTCTGAAACAGTCAAGTGCTTCTTCTAAGCAGGGCAGACCAGCAATGGCTTCGGAATCCAGATGCATATGAGGGAATATGCGCCTTTGGTTGTATAGAACACAAGAGTAGTAGCTGCGTTGCTGATAACTCCAGAACCGATCAAATGATATCCTTGGCTTGGAATATGGGTTCTTGGCACTATCAAAGAAGGTGTTGTGTGCAATGAAGCCATTGACATTGAATGATCCTGGTGCAGATGCAGTACCTGGGAACCATGGCAATGTTGGCTTTGGCTTCTGAACCTGAGGCCTATGCTCCACATGATAGTCAAACTGAGGTCCGGGAGCAGGCGGAGGAACCAGAATAGGCCATCTGACAGGAACTAGCTCGCCTTGATAGAATGCATGCTCAATAGTGTGTGGCCTTGGTGGCGGTACAGGAGCAGAGGCATTAGCAATGGCGTCAGGCTGCACATTGGTGGTAGGTGCATCATTGGCTTCATGACAGTGTTGACTATAGGAGCCACGTTATCTTCAACCATGAGATCGTCATTGGCGTCAGTAGTGTTGTTGGTGGCCGCCTCAGGATTTTCAACCTCCACTTGAATAGCTGGAGGGTCGGGCACTAACGCGTTCTCCTCAAGAAGAACTTCGTCTTGGTTGGTAGGGGGTGTAGAAACACGTTCTTCTTCATGTCTTTCTTCGGCTGATGCAGCCGGAATCTCTTCAGTAGCATTGGCTTCTGACACAGGAATCGTCACAGAAGGATTGTCTTTAGGGAACACTTGACGTGCCACTGAGCTGGACTGGTGGGTATCCTCTTCTGTGATGGTTGTCATGGAGACCGATGGCCTCTGGCCTTTGCGAAGCCGTTGAAACACGGGCAATGCTTTCGGTGATGGTGTGGTCTCCATGTAGTTGTCGTCATTGACAATTGGGCTGTTGACTTGCGCTGGTGGAGGACGGGGTGTACTTTGTGAGTCTAGAACTGGGGTTGCTGGTTGGGGGCGATCAGTCCATGAGGCATCCTGTGAGATTGGCGTCAAAGGACGACCAACACTGATGGGTTTGCTGTTCGTGAGAACAGGCGATGATACCATTTGGCGCTCAATCTGAGGAAGGACTTCATCATCAACTACATTGTCTTGGGGACCAATGTCTTTAGTCGTGATGGGGTCGACGACTGGAACTTCTTGAGCTTCAGGATCCTCTGCGGAAGCAGGCTCATGAACTATCAGTTGACGCTCTTGGTTTTCTGACGCAGGACGAGCATAAGACAGAGGCTCGACGATGAGGGGTGAGGGAGTCCTGGATTAGGGGGTATCCGGACAGCCGGACTATATACTTTGGCCGGACTGTTGGACTATGAAGATACAAGATTGAAGACTTCGTCTCGTGTCCGGATGGGACTCTCCTTTGCGTGGAAGGCAAGCTTGGCGATTCGGATGTTAGATCTTCTTCTATGTAACCAACTCTTGTAACCCTAGCCCTCTTCGGTGTCTATATAAACCGGAGGGTTTGGTCCGTAGGACAAGGACAATCATAATCATAGGCTAGCTCTTAGGGTTTAGCCTCTACGATCTCGTGGTAGATCAACTCTTGTAGTACTCATATTATCAAGATCAATCAAGCAGGAAGTAGGGTATTACCTCCATCGAGAGGGCCCGAACCTGGGTAAATATCGTGTCCCCAGTCCCCTGTTACCATTAGCCTTAGACGCACAGTTCGGGACCCCCTACCCGATCCGCCGGTTTTGACACCGACATTGGTGCTTTCATTGAGAGTTCCACTGTGTCGTCGTGATAAGGCCTGATGGCTCGTATTGTTGTCAAAGACAACATCACCTCTAGGGGAGCCCTGGCTCTAGGCCAAACTCTTTGGCTGGGCGGCTTCGTCATGACCGCCCGATCGACTGTCGCGCTGACGATGACCTCTCAGGTAATCGAAAACAGCCTCCACGTCGATTCGGAACTTGTCGAACCGATGGATCCAATGGAGCTCTCCTCCCTTAATGAGCTCTTGGATCGCATCGCCGCTCTGGGCGTCGCTACGGACTGCGACTGGACCGGGCTTAAACCCGACCAAAGGGAGATTCACTCACCGCCGGTCACCCATGAGATAGCGGTAGTGGAAGAGCATCGTACGAATTCTCCCTCTATCTTGAGGACGAACTATGTCTGGATTTCCGAGCTCTCCGAGCTCTCCGAGCCGGATACCCGCCCGCGGGAGGACATGACCCAAACCCCGAATTTAGAATCGCGCGGTGGACCAAAAAATTGGGCAACATCCCGGAGCCTGAGCCTCCAAGCTCGAAAGCTTCTCTGCCCCTGGGTCTTAGATTGGGCCAGGATTCAGACTTAAATCCACCCACCCACCCAGATTTATTCAATCTTTCACATATCAGACAAGAGCCCCAAGAGAGAGTACATCATTACTGGGCCAGATTCCTCCTTGTGATAAACAAGGTCAAGGACTGTCGCGAGGAAGACACAATCTTATTCTTTTGCAAAAATTGCACGGACAAAGGGATCCTCAATGCTATAAGTCGCCATGACATAGTACACTTTGCTGACTTAGCGGCCATAGTATAGAAGTACAGCGCGATGGAAAGAGCCTGGAAAACCCAAGGAAACTTCTGGGATAATCCGGCTCTCGCTAAACCCTTCGTCCGAACTAAAAGGGCAAACTCTCGTAAGTCACCTGATTCAATTACCAAAAAACCAAGGCCCGCTGCAGGGCGTGGAACCGTATTGGAGGAATGGCTCAATGGGCCATGCAAAATTCACAGCACACCGGATACCACGCCAACACATAGCCTTAGAGCATGTTGGATACTCCGGCAGGTAGCAAAGAGCGGCGAGGATCTCCTCATAAACCATTTAGTAGAGCAACATCCCGCCGGAAATAACAATGCGGTATTGACAGTCTTCAAGACCTTCGCCTCAAATAATAGGCGCAAGCGAGCTCACCGCAGTCTCGCCGAAGTTTGCCACGTGGCAACAATAAATCCATGGAACGACATGGCTATAACCTTCAATGCCAGTGGCGAACCTCAATTCCGAACAGTCCGGGCTCCAGCCGCTTTGGTCCTTAGTCCAATCATGGACGGCTTCCGACTCACTAAAGTGCTCATGGACGGCGGAAGCGGATTAAACCTCATCTACGAGGAAACCCTCAATAAGATGGAAATTGACAAAAGCCGCATTGAGCAAAGCATCACGACCTTGAGGGGAATCATCCCTAGTCGGGAGGCACGATGTGCAGGAAAAATCACACTAGACATAGTATTCAGCATGCAGGAAAATTACAGGTCCTAAGAAATCATATTCCAAGTAGCCCTGTTCAGCAGCGGATACCACGCCCTTTTAGGGCGGGACGCATTCGCGAGCTTTCAAGGTGTACCCTATTACGGGTACATGAACCTCAAAATGCCCGGGCCCAATGGAATCATCACTCTAACTAGTGATCCGGACGTTGCACTCCGCGCTGAAAATAAAACTGCTGCACTGGCCCTGGAGGCATTATCCGAAGCCTTCGCGGTTGAAGAACTAACAACGCTGCGCGCTGATACGTCTCCAATGTATCTATAATTTTTGATTCTTCCATGCTATTATATTACCCCTTTTGGATGTTTATGGGCTTTATTTTACACATTTATATAATTTTTGGGACTAACCTACTAACCGGAGGCCCAGGCCGTATTGCTTTTTTTTTGCGTATTTCAGTATTTCGAAGAAAAGGAATATCAAACGGAGTCCAAACGGAATGAAACCTTCGGGAGAGTGATTTTTGGAACAAATGTGATCCAGAGGACTTGGAGTGCAAGTTAAGAAGCAGCCAAGGCTCCCACGAGATAGGAGGGCGCGCCCCCCCTGTAGGGCGCGCCCCCTGTCTCGTGGGCCCCTCGGGCGTGCACCGACGTACTTCTTCCTCCTATATAAGCCTACGTACCCCGAAAACATCCGGGGGCAAGACGAAACACAATTTCCACCATCGTAACCTTGTGTATCCGCGAGATCTCGTCTTGGAGCCTTCGCAGGCACTCTGCCGGAGGGGGAATCAACCATGGAGGACTTCTACATCAACATCCTTGCCTCTCCGATGAGTTGTGAGTAGTTTACCACAGACCTATGGGTCCATAGTTATTAGCTAGATGGCTTCTTCTCTCTTTTTGGATCTCAATACAATGTTCTTCCTCTCTCTTGTGGAGAACTATTCGATGTAATCTGTTTTTGCGGTGTGTTTGTCAAGATCCGATGAATTGTGGGTTTATGATCAGATTTATCTATGGATAATAATTGAATCTTCTCTGAATTCTTTTATATGTTTGAGTTATATTTGCAAGTCTCTTTGAATTATCGGTTTGGTTTGGCCTACTAGATTGATCTTTCTTGCCATGGGAGAAGTGCTTAGCTTTGGGTTCAATCTTGCGGTGTCCTTACCCAGTGACAGAAAGGGTTGCAAGGCACGTATTGTATTGTTGCCATCGAGGATAACAAGATGAGGTTTATATCATATTGCTTGAGTTTATCCCTCTACATCATGTCATCTTGCTTAATGCGTTACTCTGTTCTTATGAACTTAATACTCTAGATGCATGCTGGATAGCGGTCGATGTGTGGAGTAATAGTAGTAGATGCAGGTAGGAGTCGGTCTACTTGTTATGGACGTGATGCCTATATACATGATCATGCCTAGATAACGTCATAATTATTCTCTTTTCTATCAATTGCTCGACAGTAATTTGTTCACCCACCGTAATACTTATGCTCTCGAGAGAAGCCTCTAGTGAAACCTATGGCCCCCGGGTCTATCTCTTATCATATTTGCTTCCAATCTACTTTTATTTGCATCTTTATTTTCTGCATCTATATTATAAAATACCAAAAATATATTTATCTTATCATACTATCTCTATCAGATCTCACTTTCGCAAGTGGCTGTGAAGGGATTGACAACCCCTTTGTCGCGTTGGTTGCGAGTTCTTTATTTGTTTGTGTAGGTTCGTGGGACTTGTTGAGGAGCCTCCTACTGGATTGATACCTTGGTTCTCAAAAACTGAGGGAAATACTTACGCTACTATTGCTGCATCACCCTCTCCTCTTTGAGGAAAACCAATGCAAGCTCAAGACATAGCAAGAAGGATTTCTGGCGCCGTTGCCGAGGAGGTCTTCGCTCAAGTCAAGACATACCAAGTACCCATCACAAACTCATCTCCCTCGCATTTACATTATTTGCCATTTGCCTCTCGTTTTCCTCTCCCCCACTTCACCCTTGCCATTTTATTCGCCCTGTCTTTCTCCTCTCTCTTTTGCTTGCCTTTTTGTTTGCTTGTGTGTCCATGTGCCTTGTATGTACTTGCATCTTTGCTTGCTAAAAATCTATTGATATTGATCCACTTAAAGTGTTCTACTTGGATCATCTTCAATCCTTATGCGCTCGTGCTGAAACCCCAACTAGCCTAGTTGATGGCAAATCTTTAGATGAGCATGCTCATTTTGTGCGTCACCGTTTGTCTGAAAAGGGGAGACTCTTATGGGATCAAATAAACAGATTGATGTGTTATGCTTGGAATCTTTGTGAAATTTGTGATTTTACTTGTTGCTCTAAGAACCCTAAAAAACACCTTCCCTACCTATGTGAGTTTAATGAAAATGAAATCTTATCTTCTTATGCAAAGGGTGGTTATAGTTACTATGATATTGAACAAATTGAAGAATTTGTTGCTTTTAAGGGTGCTTATGAAGTTGCTTCTTTGATTGAAAAGTATGATATTACTCTCTACAAATCTAAAATTTTTGACATACTTCAATATTGCTATGAAAGCTATGCTCATAATGTCTATGTCAAAAAATTTATTGAGAGAATGACCGTTGCTTTGGAAGAAAATAATGATATGCATGAATCTATAGATAATGATGATTCCGATGATTTGATTTAAATATCCCTTGATGAACATGATGCTTGCTATTCTTGTGGCCATGATGCCAATATTTATGAAGATCAATTTGCTATAGTTCCTTATGTTAAACATGAGATTGTTGCTATTGCACCCATACTTGGTAGCTCCTTGAATAAAAAGCATGATTGCAATGATTTTACTATAAATTCTCTTGATGCCAATTGTGCTAATAATATGCAAAACCCTAAGCTTGGGGATGCTAGTTTTTCTATGTCTACTACTTGTTGCAATGATCATGATTGTGGTGATTCTTTTTATGATCTTGAAAATTTATTTAAGCCCCATGATGAATATAGGATTGATAATAGTGTTTGCAATAATATTGAAAGTGGGTTTGGAAGAGTGTCAACTTTAGATCCCACATATTTGGAGTATGTTCAATCTTATGATATTTTTGACAAAGTGGGTTTGGAGAGATCATGACTTTAGTTAATGATAATCCCACTATTTTGGAAGAGTGTCAACTTTACATGCATGTGGATCGTGTTGAGAATATGTTATGTGATAGCTATTTTGTTGAATTTGCCTATGATCCTACATGTAGTTATTATGAGAGAGGAAAATATGGTTGTGGAAATTTTTATCTTACTAAATTACCTCTCGTCATGTTGTAAATCTGTTTGCTTATAATATGCCTATGCATAGGAAGTATGTTAGACTTAGATGTGTTCGTCACATGTTTCATGATGCTCTCTTTATGCTTCAATTCTTGTCTTTCATGTGAGCATCATCGAAATCTCAATGCCTAGCTAAAAAGGCTTTCAAGAAAAGCGCTTGTTGGGAGAAAACCCAATATTTTTCCTTGCTGCTATTTAATAAATTTTGCATCTAATTTCTGTTTAGATGTATTTTTATCTTTTAATTAGTGTTTGTGCCAAGTAGAACCTATATGATAACCTATGATATGAGTTGATTTGATTCTGCTGAAAAACAGAAACTTTGCGCTCACGAGAAAAAATTCAATAAATCACATAAACGTGATTTTGCATTGATTCTTTTTGCTGCTGATCAATAAACAAATTTTCCAGTACTTCATATTTTGGTAAGATTTTTAGAGTTCCATACGTTTGTGTTAGTTACAGATTGCTACAGACTGTTCTGTTTTTGACAGATTCTGTTTTTCGTGTATTGTTTGCTTATTTTGATGCATCTATGGCTAGTAAAATAGTTTATAAACCATAGAGAAGTTGTAATACAGTAGGTTTAACACCAATATAAATAAATAATGAGTTTATTACAGTACCTTATGTGGT
Organism: Triticum aestivum; assembly: GCF_018294505.1. NCBI lineage: Eukaryota > Viridiplantae > Streptophyta > Magnoliopsida > Poales > Poaceae > Triticum > Triticum aestivum. Next base: position 702,513,723 of record NC_057801.1, read on the forward strand.
GGTTTTGTTTTCTTTCACTAACGGAGCTTATAAGATTTCCTGTTGAGTTTTGTGTTGTGAAGTTTTCAAGTTTTGGGTAAAGCTTTTATGGACTATGGAATAAAGGGTGGCAAGAGCCTAAGATTGGGGATGCCCAAGGCACCCCAAGATATTCAATAATAGCCAAAAGCCTAAGCTTGGGGATGCCCCGGGAAGGCATCCCCTCTTTCGTCTTTGTTCATTGGTAACTTTACTTGGAGCTATATTTTTATTCACCACATGATATGTGTTTTGCTTGGAGCGTCGTGTATTATATTAGTCTTTGCTTTTTAGTTTACCACAATCATCCTTGCTGTAACACACCTTTTTGGAGAAGCCTATTTGTTTAGAATTTGCTAGAACACTCTATGTGCTTCATTTATATCTTTTGAGCTTGATAGTTTTTGCTCTAGTGCTTCACTTATATCTTTTAGAGCACGGTGGTGACTTGATTTTGAAGAAATTGCTAGTCTCTCATGCTTCACTTATATTATTTTGAGAGTCTTTTAGAACAGCATGGTATTTTCTATGGTTATAATTTGGTCCTAGAATGGTGAGCATCCAAGTTGGGTATAATAAAAACTATCATAGGAAGTGAATTGGATGCTATGATCAACTTGATACTTGATGATTGTTTTGAGATATGGAGGTAGTGATATTAAAGTCATGCTAATTGGGTGATTATGAATTTAAAGAATGATTGTGTTGAAGTTAGCAAGTCCCGTAGCATGCACGTATGGTTAAAGTTATGTAACAAGTTTGAAACATGAAGTGTACCTGGCTTGTGCATCCTTATGAGTGGCGGTCGGGGATGAGCGATGGTCTTTTCCTACCAATCTATCCCCCTAGGAGCATGCACGTCGTACTTGGTTTTTGATGACTTCTAAATTTTTGCACTAAGTATATGAGTTCTTTTGACTAATGTTGAGTCCATGGATTATACGCACTTTTACCTTTCCACCATTGCTAGCCTCTTCGGTACCGTGCATTGCCCTTTCTCACCTTGAGAGTTGGTGCAAACTTCGCCGGTGCATCCAAACCCCGTGATAGGATACGCTCTATCACACATAAACCTCCTTATATCTTCCTCAAAACAGCCACCATACCTACCTATTATGGCATTTCCATAGCCATTCCGAGATATATTGCCATGCAACTTTACACCGTTCCGTTTATCATCATGACATACATTACCTTTGTCATATTGCCATTGCATGATCATGTACTTGACATCGTATTTGTGGCAAAGCCACCATGCATTGTTTTTCATACATGTCACTCTTGATTCATTGCACCATCCCGGTACACCGTCGAAGGCATTCATATAGAGTCATATCTTGTTCTAGTTTCGAGTTGTAATTTATATGCTGTAATCAATAAAAGTGTGATGATCATCATTATTAGAGCATTGCCCAAAAATAAAAAAAAATAAAAAGAAAGGCCAAAAAAAAGAAAGGCCCAAAAAAATAAAAAAATAAAAAGAAAAAAAAGGAAAAAAAATAGAAAAAAAGAAAATAAATAAAAAGGGCAATGCTACTATCTGTTTTTCCACACTTGTGCTTCAAAGTAGAACCTTGTTCTTCATGTAGTGAGTCTCATATATTGTGCTTCAAAGTAGCACCATGTTTTTCATATAGTGAGTCTCATAAGTTGTCTTTTTCATACTAGTGGGAATTTTTCACTATAGAACTTGGCTTGTATATTCCTACGATGGGCTTCCTCAAATGCCCTAGGTCTTCGTGAGCAAACAAATTGGATGCACACCCACTAGTTTTCTTTTGTTGAGCATTTATTTATAGATCTAGTGCATCCGTTGCATGGTAATCCCTACTCCTCATGTTGACATCAATTGATGGGCATATCCATAGCCCGTTGATTATCCTCGTCAATGTGAGACTTTCTCTCTTTTTTGTCTTCTCCACACAATCCCCATCATCATATTCTATTCCACCCATAGTGCTATATCCATGGCTCACGCTCATGTATTGCGTGAAGGTTGAAAAGGTTTGAGATTATTTAAGTATGAAACAATTGCTTGGCTTGTCATCGGGGGTATAGAAGTTTGGAACATCTTTGTGTAACGAAAATGAAGCATAGCCTAACTATATGATTTTGTAGGGATGAACTTTCTTTAGCCATGTTATTTTGAGAAGACATGATTCCTTTTATTAGTATGCTTGAAGTATTGCTATTTCTTTTGTCAATATGAACTTTTATCTTGAATCATTTGGATCTGAACATTCATGCCACATTAACGAAAATTACATTGAGAATTATGCTAGGTAGCATTCCACATCAAAAATTCTGTTTTTATCATTTACCTACTCGAGGACGAGCAGGAATTAAGCTTGGGGATGCTTGATACGTCTCCAACGTATCTATAATTTTTGATTGTTCCATGCTATTATATTACCCCTTTTGGATGTTTATGGGCTTTATTTTAAACATTTATATCATTTTTGGGACTAACCTACTAACCGGAGGCCCGGCTCGTATTGCTGTTTTTTTGCCTATTTTAGTATTTCGAAGAAAAGGAATATCAAACGGAGTCCAAACGGAATGAAACTTTCGGGGGCATGATTTTTGGAACGAACGTGATCCAGAGTACTTGGAGTATAAGTCAAGAAGCAGCCGAGGCTCCCACGAGATAGGAGGGCGCCCCCCTGTAGGGCACGCCCCCTGTCTAGTGGGTCCCTCGGGCGTCCACCGACGTACTTCTTCCTCCTATATAAGCCTACGTACCCCGAAAACATCCGGGGGCAAGACAAAACACAATTTCCACCACCGTAACCTTCTGTATTCGCGAGATCTCATCTTGGAGCCTTCGCCAGCACTCTGCCGGAGGGGGAATCGACCACAGAGGGCTTCTACATCAACATCATTGCCTCTCCGATGAGTTGTGAGTAGTTTACCACTGACCTACGGTTCCGTAGTTATTAGCTAGATGGCTTCTTCTCTCTTTTTGGATCTCAATACAATGTTCTTCCCCTCTCTTGTGGAGAACTATTCGGTGCAATCTCTTTTTGCGGTGTGTTTGTCAAGATCCGATGAATTGTGGGTTTATGAGCAGATTTATCTAGGGATAATAATTGAATCTTCTCTGAATTCTTTTATATGATTGAGTTATCTTTGCAAGTCTCTTCGAAATATCGGTTTGGTTTGGCCTACTAGATTGATCTTTCTTGCCATGGGAGAAGTGCTTAGCTTTGGGTTCAATCTTGTGGTGTCCTTACCCAGTGGCAGAAATGGTTGCAAGGCACGTATTGTATTGTTGCCATCGAGGATAACAAGATGGGGTTTATATCATATTGCTTGAGTTTATCCCTCTACATCATGTCATCTTGCTTAATGCGTTACTCTGTTCTTATGAACTTAATACTCTAGATGCATGCTGGATAGCGGTCGATGTGTGGAGTAATAGTAGTAGATGCAGGCAGGAGTCGGTCTACTTGTTATGGACGTGATGCCTATATACATGATCATGCCTAGATAACGTCATAATTATTCGCTTTTCTGTCAATTGCTCGACAGTAATTTGTTCACCCACCGTAATACTTATGCTCTCGAGAGAAGCCTCTAGTGAAACCTATGGCCCCCGGGTCTATCTCTTATCATATTTGCTTCCAATCTACTTTTATTTGGATCTTTATTTTCTGCATCTATATTATAAAATACCAAAAATATATTTATCTTATCATACTATCTCTATCAGATCTCAATTTCGCAAGTGGCCGTGAAGGGATTGACAACCCCTTTGTCGCGTTGGTTGCGAGTTCTTTATTTGTCTGTGTAGGTTTGTGGGACTTGTTGAGGAGCCTCCTACTGGATTGATACCTTGGTTCTCAAAAACTTAGGGAAATACTTACGCTACTATTGCTGGATCACCCTCTCCTCTTCGAGGAAAACCAACGCAAGCTCAAGACGTAGCACGCGCCACAGTGGACAGGGACGACGTGATACTCGACAAGTGACCCAAGTCCACCTCTTTCAAGCCCGCGGATGAGATAGTCAAATTCTAGATCCACCCAACGGATCCCACAAAGACAGCTTCCATTGGGACACAGTTGAACCCCACAATGGACGCTGCACTACGAGATTTCCTAGGCGAGAATTGGGATATTTTTTCCTGGCATCCTTTAGACATGCCGGGCATCCCACGCAGGCTGGCCGAACATAGCCTCAATATACTGAAAGGATATAAGCCAGTCAAGCAGACTCTTAGGTGCTTCTTAGAGCCTAAGCGGCAAGCCATGGGAGAAGAGCTAGCCAAGCTACTCGAGGCTAGATTCATCAGAGATATAAAACATCCGGATTGGCTAGCAAACCTGGTAATGGTACCAAAGAAGGACAAATCCTGGCGCCTATGTGTCGATTTCAAAGACCTCGATAAGGCTTGCCCTAAGGATCCCTCCCCCCTCCCTCGCATCGACCAAATCATTGACGCCACCGCAGGACACGACTCACTGTGTTTTCTCGATGCATACTCCGGATACCATCAGATAAAGATGGCGGAATCTGACCAGGCCGCAACGGCCTTCATAACACCATATTGCCCCTTCTGTTTCAACACTATGCCTTTCGGGATCAAACACGCTGGCGCAACCTATCAACACATGATTCAGACATTCCTCGAAAAGCAAATCGGCAAAACAGTGGAGGCATACATGGACGACATGGTCATCAAAACAAGACACATCGAAACTTTAATAGATGACTTGAGACTCACGTTCGATAACCTCCGAACATACGACATCAAGCTCAACTCGGAAAAAAGTGTATTCGGCGTACCCTCCGGGAAGCTGCTAGGCTTCGTCGTCTCCAATAGAGGAATCGAAGCAAATCCGGCAAAAATCTGAGCTCTGTCACAGTTGGCTATCCCAACAGACCTCAAGCAGATCCAGAAACTAACTGGATGTGTGGCTGCCTTAAGCCGCTTTATCTCCCGATTAGGAGAAAAGGCACTACCTCTTTATCGCCTTCTTTGACGCACCGAACACTTCGAGTGGACGGATGCTGCCACGTACGGATTGGAAGAGATAAAAGCCCTATTGGCTAGCAATCTAGTCCTGACCGTGCCAAATATTGGCGAACCTATGTTGTTATACATAGCTGAAACACACCAGGTTGTAAGCGCAGTGCTCATCATCGAACGAGAAGCAGACGGACACAAGTTCCCGCTCCAAAATCTGGTATATTACGTGTCCACTGTCCCACTCCACGCAAATCCCGACACCCACACTATCAAAAGATAGCATACGCGGTCTTCATGGCACCCCGGAAGCTACGACACTACTTCTAAGAGTGTTCGATTACGGTGGCCTCCGAAGTACCACTCAACGACATAATAAATAACCGCGACGCCATGGGCCGGATTGCCAAATGGGCTATCGAGCTCCTTCCGTTCGACATAACATATAAACCACGGCGCTCATCAAGTCGCAAGTACTGGATGACTTTGTCGCCAAATGGACAGAAGCCGAACTCCCTAAAGAGTACGACGCGTACTCTAATTGGATCATGCACTTCAACGACTCTAAAATGCTTGCCGGATTGGGAGCGGGTGTTGTCCTGACTTCCCCCACCGGAGACACGGTCCAATACGTACTCCAAATATTATACACAGACTCCAACAATGCAGCCGAATACGAGGCTCTGTTGCATGGTCTTCGGATGGCAGTCTCCATGGGCATCCAACGCCTCGAAGTGCACGGGGACTCGAACCTCGCAATATCTCAAATAAAAGGAGACTTTGATGCCAAGGATCCGAAAATGGCGCCCTACCATAATGCCGTCCTCAAAATGTCAGCTCGGTTCGAGGGGCTCGAATTCCACCATGTGGTTAGAGAAAATAATCAAGCGGCGGATATCCTCGCCCGCATCGGCGCTAAACGCGACCCCGTCCCACCTAATATCTTCTTGGAAAGGCTGTTCAAGCCGTCCGTGGTATGGGAAGGGGAGTCTGGCAATATCAATCCGGCTCCGAATACAACCCCGGATTCCGAACCATCTGACGTAATCGGAGGCTCTGCATCGGAGTAACACCTTCGGCCCACGAAATCATGGTTGTCATCGCCCCATGGACCGAACCCTTCTTAGCCTACCTAAATAGGCAAGAGCTCCCCAAGGACCAAAATGAGGCACGTTGTATTGTGTGGCATTCCAAGGCCTACAAAGTCCATGAGGGAGAGCTCTATAAGAAAAGCTCCACCGGAGTGCTCCAAAGATGCATCTCCGAAGAGGAAGGGTGGCAGCTCTTAGCCGAAATCCATGCCGGACTCGGCGAGCACCACGCTGCAGCTCGGGCACTTGTAAGCAGGGCCTTCCATACAGGTTTTTACTGGCCGACAGCCCGGGCAGATGCACAGGACCTTGTCCAACATTGCGTTGGTTGCCAACTCTTCGCCAATCAGAGCCATATGCCCCCTACCGCTCTCCAAAGAATCCCCATAACTTGGCTCTTTGCCGTCTGGGGCTGGATATGGTCGGACCTCTTAAAGGGGGAAGCCATAAGAAAAAAATACTTATTGGTCATGGTGGACAGGTTCACCAAATGGATAGAAGCCAAACCAGTTAAAACGGCCGAATCCGGACCAGTGATAGACTTCATATCAGGGGTTGTACACCGTTATGGTGTCCCCCGCAACATCATCACTAACAATGGCTCAAATTTCACAGCCGATGAGGTGAAAACTTGGTGCGGCAACATGGGCATTAAGATCGATTACGCCTATGTCTATCACCCTCAAACAAACGGTCAAGTTGAACGTGCAAATGGTCTCATCATGAGCGGCATCAAACCCAGACTAGTGCGATCCTTGAAGGAATCAGCCACGCATTGGATCGAGGAGCTCGACTCCATACTTTGGGGGCTGTGGACCACGCCGAATCGTACTACTGGATACACACCATTTTTTATGGTGTACGGCGCAGAAGCAGTGCTACCCTGCGACATAATCCATGACTCACCTCGCGTGCGCATGTACAAAGAGAAGAAAGCCGAGCTAGATTGGCAGGACAACTTAGATGCCCTGGAGGAGGAGCGTGACGTTGCAAAAGCCCGTTCTGTATTCTATCAGCAGCAGGCTCGAAGGTATCAAAGCAGAGAAGTATGGGACAAAACTTATAACATTGGCGAACTTGTTCTACGCCTACCGGAGAAGAAGAAGGATAAGCTCAAACCCAAGTGGGAGGGTCCCTTCATCATTGATAAAGTTCTCACCGGAGGAGCGTACCGTCTGCGCAATACATCTGATAGCCGACTCGAGCTGAACCCATGGAACACAGCCAGACTCCGAAGATTCTACGCCTAGTGCCGAACTCAGTGTTCATCTCCTTACCTTCGCTCTTTTAATTATGTCCTCCTTCCTTTCTCGCCCCCTTTACCTTTTTCACATAAAGCCTTAAATATTGTACAGATGCTTTGATCGCTCCGGCCGCACTATGCATGCTCACTATACCTGGGGGCTTCCTATACAGAAGCTAAATATAATTACTTTAATGGCTTCCTGCCAGCCACATATTCGTTTTTTGCATATGTGCCTTTTCTTCACCATCATATGCATCGATATGACTTAAGTTTTGGCCATGCTGGGTTGCCTGGCTCTTGTGTTTATGCCCTACGTTCTCGTTAATTTGGCTAGGGCATAAGGGGAGCACCTCTGCGATTGTTACTGCCGGTTCTGCCGGATTTGTACCTCAGACTGGGTGAAGCCGGAAGCTAGCGTTCTTAAGGGAATATTCGGTCGGTGAACAAAAGATGTTTTTCGTTTATTACAACGTGAATCCCCAGATGTTTTGTATCCCGCACTTCTGCTCGCAGTTCGGACATGCACTTCGATGCATGCGTACCCAGGGAAAGTGTAAGTGCATCTAGTGCCACCCCTAGTTGGTTTTGGAGTATTGACGACAAAGTTTGTTGAGGTACTAATGCATTTGTGAGAATTGCAGGATAACGCAGGTTGTGTCCCTCATTGATTCGGTTTACCTACCGGAGATGACCCCTAAAAATGTATGAAGACATTGATGAAAATGGTGGTATGTGAAGATATTCACATTGAAGACTATGACATGAGAAGACATTGAGTGAAGACTATGGAGCATGAAGACTGTGTTGTTTCGTTGTTTCCTTTTCTTCTTTGTTGAGTCATAGGAACCACCGTACTGTTAAGTGGGGTCCAAGTGAACAAAGTCAGAGTGACTGAAGTGATGCTCAACCCAAATCCTATGTCTTCGAGCGAAGACAATGAGAGAAAATCTTATCCAGAGCTGGATGAGTCAGCTTTGCTTGTAGCCCAAGTAAAGTTGCCATGAGTGTTTGAAATCTGACCGTTGGAACATGTGTCAGTTCCTTAGTGACCCAGGGTCATTTCGGACATATCAGGTCGGGTTGCCTTGTGGCTATAAATAGCCCACCCCCTACACCATAAATTGGTGGCTGCTCAGAGTTAGTTTACGGCTTTTGTCGTTTTGAGAGCAACCCACCTCAAAGCCTTTGAGAGAGAAATCCTTGCGAGGACAAAGCCCAAACACCCAGAGCCAAAGAGTGTTAGGCATCACTGAAGTCTTTCTATCTGAGTGACCTGAAGACTTATTACACTTGAGGACTGTGTATCCTCCAGCCGGTTAGGCGTCGCGTTCTGAGCATCCAAGAGTCATTGTGGATCGCCGGTGAACGAAGTCTGTGAAGGTTCAGAAGTCTACCTTGAAGACTTACCAGAGTGATTGGGCGAGGACTGTGTGTCCTTAGCTTAAGGGGAATAAGGTGAAGACGCGGTCTTCTGAGTTGAATCTCAGCCTCCCTAACCAGACGTACTGTTGTCACAGCAACTGGAACTGGTCCAACAAATCATGTGTCTTCAACAAGTGACTGGTTCTATCTTTTCCCTCCCTTTACTTTGAGTTAGTCTTCGTGAAGTCATTGCCTATTTGTCTTATCTGTTTGACTTCATTGCTTGACTACTATCGTTGATTGGCTTCATACTATCTTCCATCCTGATCCTAACTACCTAGCTGCTATTAGTCTTTGTACGTTCATATAATTGCATACTTGACTATGGCTTGCTTGTTGTTGTTTATCTCCCGCTGCATATCAATTAGGTCATTTCTATTGCTTGTCTTCGAAACTTCCACGATTTGAAGACTTTGATAAAAATCACCTATTCACCCCCCCCTCTAGTCGATAACTAGCACTTTCAATTGGTATCAGAGCAAGGTACTCCCTTGTTCTGTGTGATTCGGTTTAACCACCTGGAGTTTAGCTATGTCGACTGTAGGGATAATCAAAGTGTCCGCTGCGTGCCCCGTGTTCGATGGAACTGAATATCCCTACTAGAAGAAGAAGATGCCTATGCATCTTGAAGCCATTGATGTCGACCTCTGGTATGTCGTCAAGAACGGCGTTCCCAAAACTGGTGAAGGTGTTCTTCGCAACCTCTTCAACCGCTTCAAGAGAAACGACAATAAAAATGTCCAGCTCACGTTTGATCGCCTCACCGACATCAGAAATGAGCTTCAGGCTCTCGGCGCCACTGAGATTACCAAGCATGAAATCGTCAAGACACTACTGAGATCTCTTGACAGCTCCTTTGACACCCTTGCCCTCATGATACAAGAACGCCCTGACTTCAAGACTCTCGATCCGTCTGATATATTTGAGAGGCTCAACACACATGAGTTCCAACTTTCTGAGAAAAGAGATATCTATGGTCCTAACTATGGCCGAACTCGTGCTTTGAAGGCAAAAGTTGTTTCCCCATCTGAAGAAGAATCTGACTGCAGTTCTGATGATCCTGAAGACATTGGAAAGGAACTTGCTATGCTTGTGAAGAAGTTCCAGAAGTTCACCAAGAAGAAGGGATTCAGAAAGTCTTCACGATCCAGTTCAAGAAATGATGAAGCTTCCACTCAAGACAACAAGAAGAGAACATGTCACAAGTGCAAGAAGCCTGGGCACTACATATCTGAGTGTCCACAGTGGGATAATGAGAAGAAGAAGAAGAAGAGCAAGGAATATGATTCTGATGATAGGAAGAAGAAGAAATCTTCAAAGTCTTCTTCTAAGTCCTCATCAAGGTCGTCATCACATAAGAAGAGCTGATCTGGAAAGGCCCATGCGTTTGTTGGCAAGGAAATGGATTCAGAGGAGGAGTCTGCTTCTGCGGAGGCAGAGGTGGAGTCTGAAGAAGAGTCCGACCCTGGCGTTGCATGTCTGGCTCTAGCCACAGCCTATGTTGCCAAGTCCATCTTCAACACTGAAGACAATGACTTCCACACCAACGCTGAAGCTGATGACATGGACGATCCTGCTCCCACCTACTGCTTCATGACACGTGGTGCCAAGGTAAAATCACGTGATTCTTACTTTCAAACATCAAGTGAAGATGACTCTGATTGTGAATCCAAACCCAGCTACAAAACACTTGCTAAAATTGCTACGGAACAACAAAGGGCTATGGAACATACTCAAAAACTGTTAGACAAAAGCGATGACCTATTGGACGCGGAAATGACACGTTCACAGTCCTTAGTTGAAGACACAAAAAATCTTCATGCTAGGTACCAAGAACTTGAAAGTCTTCATGAGACGCTCTCAACCACTTATGAAAAGCTCTCCTATGATTATCTTCAAAGGAAGCAAGAGCTTGAGAAAAGCGGCTCATGAAGATCTTCAAAAAGAGAATGAGTCATTTCGCGCTCAACAGATCAGTTCCGCTCAAGATGGATTTGAACCACCATGTCTAAAATGCATTGAGCGTGATAACGCTACCTTTGTTGCTGAATGTTCCACTGCTGCTACTGTTGCTTTGTCTTCAACTACTGATGTGGTAACTAACCCCTCTACTGAGGATACCACTACTATTGCTGATGAAAATGCTAGGTTGAAGACATTACTTGAAACAAGGATGTATAAAAGTCTGAAAGGACATCAAACACTTTGCGATGTCCTTAAAAAGCATATTCTGAACCAAAACCCTAGGAAAGAGGGTGTTGGGTTCGAGAGGAAAATGAATGTTGATGGCTCCTACTAGAAGCCTGAGCAGTATCCCAAAACCACATGGGTTGCTGCAAAGGAACCTTCAGTGGATCCATCCACCTTATCTGGCTTTACCTGTGCTAATCCCATTATCATTGATGAATCCTTTGATGCAAACTATAAACTATTCAAAAATCAGAATGGTGAAGTGTTTGCCAGGTATATTGGTACTAACTGCAGGAATGGACCACCTATGAAGAAGATCTGGGTTCCCAAAAGTTGTCTCGAGAATCTTCCTGTGAATGTGGTCATGACACCACCAGGGAAGAAGACAAACCCCATACCAAAGGCATCATATGGTCCAACGGCTTCATACGGATACATGACTCACCTGAGTCACCCTAACGCCAATGTTTTGTAGGGAAATCGTACTCAAACTTATGAATATGAGCGTGTGTCTTCAAACCGCTATGTTCATAGAACTAAGAACTTTTCTGCTTATTCATATGAGTATCATTCATCTCCTGTAAGGCTATTTGCTAGGGCTCCAAAGCCAAAATTCTCAGATGCTGCACTTAGACTCATTGCTTCTAAGCCACCCCTGAAGATGTGGGTGGTGAAGAAGAATTAACTCTCTTTTGCAGAATATGGTCTCCAGCCAGCAATCAAAGGCGTCCGATACTATTGCTGGGGACCTAAAACACATTAAGGGACGCACGATAAAATGACTTACTATGTATTTCACATATGAATCGCTTACCTGTCATACTGTGTGTTCTAACCTTGATCTAAGCTGTGATAATCCTTGTGTGCGTCAAATGCTTATGCTTCACAACACACTATGTGAAGCCTATCCTCCTAACTGCACTGTAGGGTATGACACCTCATGCTTCAGAGTGGATTATGGACAGCGGATGCACTAATCATATGACTGGTGATCGAAGTCTTCTCATGGACTCAACCTTACGTCCATCAGACAAGAGTCACATCACATTTGTTGACACTGGTAAAAGCAAGGTATTGGGTCTAGGTAGAGTTGCAATCTCAAAGGATCAACACATGGATAAAGTGATGCTTGTTGAATCCCTTGGGTTCAACTTAATGTCTGTCTCAATGCTTTGTGACTTGAACATGATTGTGCTATTCGGAAAATATCGTTGCCTTGTACTAATGGAATCTGACAAGTCTCTAGTCTTTGAAGGGTATAGGAAAGATGATCTATACTTGGTAGATTTCTCAGCAGGTCCACAACTTTCCGTATGTCTTCTTGCAAAAGCTTCAGAATGCTGGCTCTGGCATTGGAGGCTGGGGCATGCTGGCATGAGGAACTTACACACACTCGTCAAGAAGAAGCATGTCATAGGCATCGAGGGTGTCAAGTTCAAGAAGGATCATTTGTGTGGTGCCTGCGAAGCTGGAAAGATGACAAGGGAAAAGCACCCCTCGAAGACAATCATGACGACATCTCAACCCTTCGAGCTGTTACACATGGACTTATTTGGCCCTACTCACTACTCTACCCTCACAACAACAGCTTGTCTCTATGGCTTCGTCATTGTTGATGACTACTCAAGATATACATGGGTGCACATAATTCTCTACAAGACTGAAGTGCAAGATGTCTTTAGACGCTTCGCAAATCGAGCCATGAACAATTATGGCGTCAAGATCAAGCATATCAGAAGTGACAACGACACTGATTTCAAGAATACCGGGCTTGATCTTTATCTGGATACAATGGGAATCACTCATGAGTTTTCTGCTCCATACACACCTCAGCAAAATGGCATTGTTGAGCGCAAGAACAAAACCCTCATTGAGATGGCTCGAACAATGCTCGATGAGTACAAGACACCAAGAAAGTTCTGGCCTGAAGCTATTGATACAGCATGTCACATCATCAACAGTGTCTACATCCATAAGCTTCTGAACAAAACATCCTATGAGCTCCTCACTGGCAAGAAGCCAAATGTCAGTTACTTTAGAGTATTTGGTGCTAGGTGCTGGATCAAGGATCCCCATCACAAGTCAAAATTTGAACCTAAAGCTCACGAAGGCTTCATGCTCGGTTACGGAAAGGACTTACACTCTTACAGAGTCTTCAACCTCTATCACTATAAAATCGTTGAAACTATGGACGTGCGATTTGATGAAACCAATGGTTCACAATGAGAGCTCCTGCCAAGCACACTAGATGAAGCTCCTCCCAGTGAATCTATCAAGCTGATGGGAACTGGTGAAATCATGCCTTCTGAAGCACAGCCTGAAGAGGAACTTATCATTTTTGCACCAAACCAACCTGAAGATAATGCTCAGACCGAAGACAATCCTCCCAATGATGATAATGATCAGCATGAGCAAGGTCTTCGTCCAGTTCATCCTCATGTTGCAAATGAAGTACAAATTCAGAAGATAATTGATAGCATCAATGCACCTGGTCCACTTACTCGCTCAAGAGCAACACAGTTAGCAAATTTCTATGGGCATTTTTCATTTGTGTCAATATAAGAACCCAAGAAAGTTGCTGAAGCCTTTATGGAACCTGGATGGATTCAAGCCATGCAAGAATAACTCCAACAGTTCAAGCTGAATAATGTTTGGGAACCTGTCAAGCGCCCTGACCCTCGCAAGCATAACATTATTGGCACTAAATGGATATATCGGAACAAGCAAGATGATCATGGTCAAGTCGTCAGAAACAAAGCACGTCTTGTGGCTCAAGGATATACTCAAGTTGAAGGAATTGACTTTGATGAAACATTTGCTCCTGTAGCTAGGCTTGAAGCTATTCGCATACTGCTAGCCTATGCTAACCATCACAACATCTTACTATATCAAATGGATGTGAAGAGTGCATTCCTCAACGGCAAGATTGAAGAAGAAGTGTACGTTGCTCAACCACCTAGCTTTGAAGATCCAAAACATCCTGATATGGTGTACAAGCTAAACAAAGCACTGTATGGCCTCAGACAAGCTCCTCGCGCTTGGTATGATACAATCAAAGACTTCCTGAAGAGCAAAGGCTTCAAACCTGGGTCCCTCGATCCCACACTCTTCACGAAGACATATGATGGTGAACTGTTTATATGCCAAATATATGTGGATGACATTATCTTCGGCTGCACCAACCAGAAGTATAGTGATGAGTTTGGATACATGATGCAAGAGCAATATCAGATGTCCATGATTGGTGAGCTGAAGTTCTTCCTTGGTCTTCAAATTCGTCAGCAAAGGAATGGCATCTTCATATCTCAAGAAAAATATCTCAAAGACTGTCTGAAGAAGTTTGGAATGCAAGATTGCAAAGGTTACACGACGCTAATGCCAGCCAAACACCATCTTGGTCCCGACGATAATGGTAAAGAGTTCGATCAAAAGGTATACCACTCCATGATTGGTTACTTACTTTACCTATGTGCATCTAGGCCAGATATTATGCTTAGTGTTTGCATGTGTGCTCGATTCCAAGCGGCACTAAAGGAATCGCATCACTTAGCTGTGAAGCGAATTCTTAGATATTTGGCTTACACCCCAACGCTCAGATTATGGTATCCAAAGGGCTCAAGATTTGACTTGGTTGGATTCTCGGATGCTGATTATGCTGGAGACAAGGTTGATCGCAAGTCTACATCAGGCACATGTCACTTTCTGGGTCGATCACTTGTCTGTTGGTCTTCAAAGAAGCAAAACTGTGTATCACTCTCAACTGCTGAATCTGAATACATTGCTGCTGGTTCTTGCTGCGCTCAGCTTCTATGGATGAAGCAAACTCTCAAGGACTATGGCGTCAATCTGAAACAAGTACCTCTCTTCTGTGACAACGAAAGCGCCATCAAGATTTCCAACAATCCAGTTCAGCACTCGAAGACAAAGCACATTGAAATTCGTCATCACTTTCTCAGAGATCATGTCATGAAGAAAGATATTGACATCATTCACATCAACACTGAAGAGCAACTGGCAGATATCTTCACAAAGCCCTTGGATGAGAAAAGGTTTTGCAAGTTAGGGTGTGAGCTAAATATCTTGGAATCCTCAAATGTCCTGTGATCAGGCACACATCCTAACACTTATGCATGTTGATGACTTAGATGTGCAACACACAAAGTAAAGTATATCTCAAATCAATGAAGACTTACATTCTGAGTGTGAATACATTAACGTGGAATTTGACTTCGGAGCACCACGATAATTGTGCGCCGTGCCTGGGTCTAATACTTCCTATACGGTGGGTAACGCCACCACCAAATTTCTTGGTTTGAAGTGTTTCACTCATGGCGTTATTTTTGCAATATCTTCGCATTTAATTCGTCTTCAAATTTCAAGTTATCTTCATGATTTACTTCACTATGTTGATTTGATTGCTTTCTCATATATATATACTAGTATACTATCCTCTACAGCATTCACTTATAGCTATGTCTTCATTGTTGAATCTTTTGAACTAAGTGAATGTGATCGGACCCTAATCTCTCTATGCTTTCTATCTCAAACTCTATCTGTCCAAATCATATGCATTCTATTGAAACTGTCAAATGTCCTCTCTGCATCCTTGTCAGCAGAAGACACAGAGACAAACATTAAGTCTGTTTGTTTGAAATCTGGAGAAGCCGTAATAACCATCCGACAAACTTGGCGGGCGTGGGAAGGTGGGACAACTCTAAGTATGTTGCATGCTTGCCACGTGTCCCTCGGATGTGAACAGGCAGGGGCACCTGCGTAATTGCGCTATGCTGCACACCTACTTATAAATACGTGTCCCCTACAGTCAACAAAACCTTCTTCCACCTCTCCACCTCATCAAAACCCTAGCGCCACCGCTAGCTCTCGACGACGCCGGCGACGAAGCGCTTAGTTGCCATTACTTCTCCGACGCCGTCCTCACACCGGCCGCGGACATCGTCCTCTCCGCCACCGCGTAGGTGTCCTCCGTCGCCAAGTTAGGGCACGGTGGATTGAACTGCTTGGTCTCCTATTCATCCCATCTAGCAGTTCTTCGTGTGGTAAATATAACTCTATTTTTACCACCTTTTCGATCCTCAATGATTCATCCTATTTACCAAAATTGGTTTCTGTCTATACAATGTTAGATCTATTCTGTCTGCATCTCATACTGCCTAGCATATTCACTTAAGCTTCATATATAGTTAGATTCCTCACTTGTACTTATTCATGGATTCGTACAAATCTGGAATCAACTCCTCAACATATAAGTGAATGTCTTCGCAACATGAGGTCAAATGTTCTCAAACTGATTTATCTTCAAAATCTTCTGAGAATGCATATGACCTCTTCCCCTTACCTCGCATCTCTAATGCTATCACTGTCGTGGTTCTAAGCCTGACAGTAGAGTGGGGGGTAGGTATGGAGAGGCAAGGTCCTAGCTATGGAGAGGTTGTAAACACAGGGATGTATGAGTTCAGGCCTTCTCGGAGGAAGTAAAAGCCCTAACGTCTCGGAGCCCAGAGGCGGTCGAGTGATTATATGTATATGAGTTACAAGATGCCGAACCCCTCTACCTTGTGGAGGGGGTGGCTTATATAGAGTGCGCCAGGACCCCAGCCAGCCCACGTAGGAGAGGGTTTAAGGTGAGTTAAGTCTAGGGCGTTACTGGTAACGCCCCACATAAAGTGTCTTTACTATTATAAAGTCTACTTAATTACAGGCCGTTGCAGTGCAGAGTGCCTCTTGACCTTCTGGTGGTCGAGTGAGTCTTCGTGGTCGAGTCCTTCAAGTCAGTCGAGTGAGTCCCTCGTTGGTCGACTGGAAGGTGACCTCTTCTAAGGGTGTCCTTGGGCAAGGGTACTTAGATCAGGTCAGTGACCCTACCCTAGGTACATGACCCCATTCATTAGCCCCCGAATGGATTGAGGCTTCGAGTGAGGAAGAAGTTGATGTTGTTTCCGATTAACTTTTGCACACTGGTCGTGCGTTGTCCTGGACCAAAGAATCTCTTCGTTGGTAGTGAAGCAACTTGTCTTCAGTCGACTCGATCCATTCTCTTTCTTTCGTCGAGTGATCTTTCGGGCTTCGACGATATTCCGAGCGACGGATCGCAGGAAATCCCGCGTCTGACAGACCGATGTGCCGTTCGCGGATTCCGCGGGATGCGAAATTTGGGGAAGCGCGCGAAGCGGAGCGAACCACGACGTTCGGATGGGACGGGACATAGACGCCTCGATCCCCGCGCCGCTTTCTTCGCCACGTATCCCGCCTGCATAACTGTTCCTGGATATGATTAGATCGACCGGGCCCACCTGTCATCCACTTGGGAGGGACCTTATAAATACGCCCGGCGAGGGTTTTTTGTACAGTGCCTCAGCATTCTCTTTCTCTGCTCCCTTCGTCTCCGTCCAGCGCGCTTGCTCTCGCCTCGGCACAACTTCTCCTCGCGCGTCTCACCGGCAACCATGGCCAAGGAGAAGACGGCGGCGCTGGAACGCGCGAAGAAGGCGTCGGCGACGGAGAAGGCGAAGGGGAGATCCACTAGCCGCGGCGGGTCTTCGTCTAGATCCCGCCTGCCGAAGGGCTGGGTCCAAGGAGATTGGATCCAGTCGACCATCACGGAGAAAGATCTCCTCGACATGGCCAACGAGGGCCTGATCCCTCATGGAGCTGCGAGGCTTCCGGGGAAGGAGTGGCAGCCCCAGCCAGAAGAGGGTGAGTGCGTGCTCCTGGCTACCCATGTCGACTGTGGATTTTCTTTGCCGCCGAGCATTTTCTTCCGTGGTTTCTTGAACTTCTTTGGAGCGCAGCTCCACCACTTTACCCCAAATTCTATCGCCTATCTTGCCGCGTTCGTGTCCATGTGTGAGGGTTTTCTGGGCTGTCGACCGCATTGGGGCTTGTTCCAGCATATATTCACGTGTCGCTCTCAGACCGTGAAGAAGCCGAGCCCAGGCGACGAAAGGACCCGAGTCGTCCAAATGTGTGGGGGCCTGGGGATCCAGGTGAGGAATAAGAGCACCTTCCCAGCCATGACTTTTCCCGAGTCAGTCAGAGGCTGGCAGTTGACCTGGTTCTACTGCCAGGATCATTCGACGCCGGGGCAGTCGAGTGGACTCCCTCAATTTACCATGGACCGAGTGAACAAGCCCTCCTCTCTGAAGTTGATTCCGGAGGAGAAAGCTGACGTGAAGATGTTGATGGAGCGCGTGGTACAGTTGGTTCGGGAGGGAGTGACGGGCATGGATCTCCTAGAGGTTTTCCTTAGGCGTCGTATCCAGCCCCTTCAGTTCCGGAGCCACTGCATGTGGTTGTACTGTGGGACTGAAGACGAGACTCGAGTCCATCCAGAAGCAGTCGACGATGTCACTCTGGAAAGATGGATGGCCGCCGTTACCGGAAACAAGGATAACCCACGCGGAGCCAGAAGGATTCCTCCACTCGACCACAACAGTGATCCAAACAAGGTATGCCTGCTCTGCTCTCCACTGTGTTCTTGTCATATTCATTTCTGTTTATTCTGCTAATTGGTCGATTGATCCTTGTCTTGATGTCTATCAGGCCCTCACCGAGCTGTACTCGATGCCCAATGGAGCACAGGCTCCGACTGAGGAGGGTGAGGCGAGTGGGGGCGAGAGCCAGGAGGAGGAAGAATGGGACTCGGACGTTGCTGAGGATGATGACGACGATGACGACGATGACGGTGATGAAGATGACGCTGAAGACGAGGAAGAAGAGGAGGAGGAGGTCGTACCACCGCGCTCAGAAAGGCGGTCAAAGCTTGTCCACGACCCTTCGACTGAACGTGGCAAGGGGGTTGCGACCGTTGCACAGTCGACCAAGCGCCCTCGGACCACCTCTCCGGCGCTGACTGAAAAGGCGCCGAAGCAGCCCCGGGCGGCTCCGTCGAAGCCGACCAAGCTCCTACCGAAGATGAAGGTGTCCATCCCCACCATATCAGGGTAATCATGCTGCTTAAGTCTTCTTATTTTGTGTGAACCTTGTCTCTGGTTGACGCTGAAGTTAGTCGACTGATTCTTTGGAGTTGCAGTGATGCTACTTCTGAGACCTCAGCCCGGGCTGATGACCATGAGATGGAGGACGCAGCAACCTCAAAACCAGGTACTATATTCTTAACGCCGTTTTAGTCGACTGACTCATGATCTCTAATCCTGATTCTTCTCTGTAGCTCCACCCAATGTTGTTATCACTCTCCCTGATGATGATGAGGATGAGGAACCGCTGAAAGCGCAGAAAGAGTAGGAAAGCGTCTGCCAGCAGGGTGCCCCAGGATGTGACGACGCCTGAGACTCTGATTGCGGAGGAAGAGAATACCACTCGACACAGCTGTGTCCTTCGCAGATCCACTGACGAGAGCTCAGCAGCCCTCCCTCTTCACGACGCAACCACGTCCCAGAGGACCAAGCTGGCGCCGCGAAGGAGGCGATACGCCAGGCAGGGATCATGATGGAGGAGTTAAGGACCATCCGGGATGCGAGCCAGGCAGCTTACGACGCCAGTTCCGCCCTTCAAAGCAATGTTCAGGTCAGTCGACCACCGCTTGTTCTGTTAGGATATGCTATCAAAAACTTTTCTTTCCAGAATTTATAGTAGTCACCCAGTGGGTGTGTCGACTTAGACTCCGTGTTAGCGGGGGCACGCTGAGTGCACCCGCTGGGTGTAGTCCCCAAGGCTAAGGTCGACTGCTAGCAGTCGGCCTTAGGCTTTATAATTTCAGTCTATGTCGAATGGATTTCGCAAACCGGTGGCGGCACGCTGAGTGCACCCACTGGGTGTAGTCCCCGAGACTGTGGTCGACTGCTTGCAGTCGATTACAGTCTTAAAGAATACATCTCTCTCTCTCTTTTTTTTTGAGGTCGACTGGTCGACTCTATCTTCGATAGGATTAGTGGGGGCACGCTGAGTGCACCCACTGGGTGTAGTCCCCGAGACTACGGTCGAATGCTTGTATTCGGCTGTAGTCTTAGAAACGTGTGATTTTTCCTTTTTCACTCGGAAGTGAATTATATTTGACATTTAGTCGATTGGTTCTTCGCAGAACTCCTATGATCTTGTGGCTCGCTACTCTGAGCTGGAAAACAAGCACGTTCAGCTCGAGCTGAATTTGAAGCTGGTTCAGGAGAAACTGACGAAGGCAAAGGAGGAGACCGAAGGTATGTTTGGTGAGACCTTGACGACTGATCTTCCCCTTCGTTTGTTTCAAAATCTGATCTTGCTGTAACTTGCAGGTAAGGTAAGGGAGGCCCAACAGAAAAAGACCTTGAACTAGCTGAGAAGATCAAGCTTGCTGACGAGAAGTTAGCTTCAGTCACCAAGCTTGAACAAGACAATACCAATCTGAAAGCTGCTCTTGGGATCGCCAACAAGGAGGTCAGTCGACTGAAAACTGATAAAGCTGCCCTGACCGATCAAGTCAGTAAGTTGACTGGGAAGACAAATGATCTGGAGGCCTTCCTGAGTGGTCTTGCCAAGAAGCTGTTTCTTATGCTTGAAGGTAAACCTCTATGCTAGGCAATTATTTCCAATCGTGGTTTTTCCATTCGACCATCACCTTGACTCAGTGATCGTCCTTGCAGAATTTTGTCAAAACTTTGAAGAAGAAACTAGCCGGCTGGAACCAAACCTCGACCCCGTCAATTCTCCGGTGAACGACGAAGTTGCCATGAATGTTTTCCGACTGGAGTCCCATGTTGCAGCTGCCGTGGACTATCTTGCAAGGCTGAAGGTCGCCACATCTCGCATCGACTCGACGCTCTGGCCCGGGGAGACACTTCAGAATGACCTTGAGTCGCTGATGGCTCGCTTGAACACGATCCCTGGTCGAGTGCAGGAGTGGAAGAAGTCCTCGGCTCGGTGCGGTGCAGATGTTGCTCTGTGTCTGGCCCGAGTCCACTGCAAAGATGCGCGAGAAGAGAAGCTGGCGGCCCTCCGGGTGGCCAACACCAAGAAACACGACTTCAGGTCCTTTATGGAAACTTTCCTTGCGGCTGCCACTCGGATCGCAGACGGAATTGATCTTGATGAGTTTGTTGCACCTTCCAGCCCTCCGTAGGAGGGGTAAAAAACTTCTTCTAAGCTCGACGCTTTAAATTTGCCTCGGTATGCTGAGTGGAATTGTAACCGATAAACCTTAACGGGCTTAGCGCCTGAGCACTTTCGGTTCCTTTAGATATCGATTCGAACTTGAATTTGGTGCTTGAATATGATTGCTTTGGCTCGAAATGTCTTTTGCAGGTTCAAAGCAGGGCGCCTTTATTGCAATCAACTTATTCCTTAGTCCACTTAGGCGAGCACTGGGCTGCGGCTAAGCCTCCGAGTGGAAGTCTGGCTTATCACTCGGTAGGATTTTTATAACTTAGGCGAGTACTTGGACCGCAGCTAAGCCCCCGAGTGAGAGGTTTGCTCTTCACTCGGAAGGATTTTGATAACTTAGGCTAGCACTGGGCTGCGGCTAAGCCTCCGAGTGAGAGGTTTGCTCTTCACTCGGTAGGATTTTTATAACTTAGGCGAGTACTTGGACTGCAGCTAAGCCTCCGAGTGGAAGTCTGGCTTACCACTCGGCAGGATTTTATAACTTAGGCGAGTACTTGGACTGCAGCTAAGCCTCCGAGTGGAAGTCTGGCTTACCACTCGGCAGGATTTTTATAACTTAGGCGAGTACTTGGACTGCAGCTAAGCCTCCGAGTGGAAGTCTGGCTTACCACTCGGTAGGATTTTTGATTACTTAGGCGAGTACTTGGACTGCAGCTAAGCCTCCGAGTGGAAGTCTGGCTTACCACTCGGTAGGATTTTTATAACTTAGGCGAGTACTTGGACTGCAGCTAAGCCTCCGAGTGGAAGTCTGGCTTACCACTCGGCAGGATTTTTATAACTTAGGAGAGTACTTGGACTGCAGCTAAGCCCCCGAGTGAGAGGTTTGCTCTTCACTCGGTAGGATTTTTGATTACTTAGGTGAAACGGATTCGCAGCTAAGCCTCCGAGTGGGAGTCTGGCTCACCACTCGGTAGGATTTTTTACAAACTTAGGCGGAACAGATTCGCGGCTAAGTCACCCACTGAGGGGAAATGAAAAGTGACAAAAATTATGGAGGAACTATGACACTATTATTTTGAGGTCCATGAACTACAGGAGTACTTTATTGCAACTCATCCGAGTGATAAAACTTAAGTGTAAAATGGGCGGAGTAATTCCGCGTTCCAAGCTCGGGGCTCGTCGATATTATGCTCGACGTTGTAAAGACGGTACGCCCCGTTGTGGAGGACCTTGGTGACGATGAAGGGACCTTCCCAAGAAGGAGAAAGCTTGTGTGGTTTGTGCTGATCCACTCGGAGAACCAAATCTCCTTCCTGGAAGGCTCGACCTCTCACATTTCTGGCGTGGAAACGACGCAAATCTTGTTGGTAGATGGTCGACCGGATCAGAGCCATCTCCCTTTCTTCCTCTAAAAGGTCGACTGCGTCCTGCCGCGCTTGTTCAGCTTCTGCTTCGTTGTAGACTTCAACTCGAGGAGCATTGTGGAGAAGATCACTCGGCAAGACTGCTTCAGCTCCGTAGACCAAGAAGAATGGAGTTCTTCCGGTCGACCGATTAGGTGTGGTCCGCAGTCCCCAAAGCACTGAGGGAAGTTCGTCGACCCAAGCTCCAGCTGCATGCTTGAGATCACGCATCAGTCGGGGTTTCAATCCCTTGAGAATCAGGCCATTGGCTCGCTCTGCTTGTCCATTCGACTGCGGATGGGCGACTGAAGCGTAGTCGACCCGTGTGCCTTGAGAGTTACAGAAATCTCTGAATTCCTCCGAGTCAAAGTTCGACCCATTATCCGTAATGATGTTGTGCGGGACTCCATATCTGAATATTAGTTCCCTGATGAAGCTAACAGCAGTACCAGCGTCAAGGTTCTTGATTGGTTTAGCCTCAATCCACTTGGTGAACTTGTCGACTGCCACCAGTACATGCGTGAAGCCACTTCGCCCTGTTCTCAAAGGACCGACCATGTCCAACCCCCATACTGCGAAAGGCCAGATGAGTGGAATGGTCTTCAGGGCTGATGCAAGCTTGTGCGACATATTCGAGTAAAACTGACATCCCTCGCACTTATCCACTATCTCCTTTGCCATCTCATTCGCCTTTGGCCAGTAAAATCCGGCTCGGTATGCTTTGGCCACGATGGTCCGAGAGGACGCGTGATGACCACAGGTCCCCGAGTGAATATCATTAAGGATGATTCGACCTTCTTCCGGTGTTATGCACTTCTGACCGACTCCAGTCGCGCTTTCTCTGTATAACTGTCCTTTGATTACGGTAAAGGCCTTAGATCGGCGGACGATCTGTCGAGCCTCTTCCTCATCCTCCGGGAGCTCTCTTCTCAGGATATACGCGATATATGGAACTGTCCAATCGGGAATGACCACCAAGATCTCCATGACCAAGTCGACCACTGCTGGGACTTCAACCTCAGTCGGATCTGTGGCACTCTTGGGCTGTGGAGCTTCTTCGGTGAAAGGATCTTCTTTGACTGACGGAGTGTGTACATGCTCCAAGAACACACCACTCGGAATGGCTTCTCTCTTGGAACCTATCTTTGCTAGATCATCAGCTGCTTCATTTTTCAGTCGGGGTATATGATGGAGCTCCAACCCCTCGAACTTCTTTTCCAGCTTCCTCACTGCACTGCAGTATCCAGTCATGGCTGGGCTTCTCACGTCCCACTCCTTCATCACTTGATTGACCACTAAATCCGAGTCGCCATAGACCATCAGGCGACGGACGCCGAGTGAAATGGCCATGCGCAACCCATATAAGAGGGCCTCATATTCTGCCTCATTGTTGGAGGAATCAAAGTGAATCTGGAGCACATATCTGAGCTTATCTCCTCTGGGGGAAACCAGGACAACCCCAGCACCGGAACCATTCAACATCTTAGAGCCATCAAAGAACATGGTCCAATGCTCCGAGTGAACTTCAGTCGGCTGCTGCTGTTCAATCCACTCGGCGAGGAAATCTGCTATTGCCTGGGACTTAATGGCTTTCTTTGCCTCAAACTTGATATCAAGGGGAAGAAGTTCAATCGCCCATTTGGCCACTCGACCAGTTGCATCTCTGTTGTGCAAAATCTCTGATAGTGGAGCGTCGCTGACGACTGTGATGGAATGATCAGAGAAATAATGAGCAACCTTATTTGTGGTCATGTATATTCCATACACAAGCTTCTGATAATGAGGATATCTCTGCTTGGATGGAGTCAAGACTTCAGACAAATAATACACTGGGCGCTGAACTTTGAGAGCTTTTCCTTCTTCTTCCCGCTCGACCGTAAGCACAGTACTGACGACTTGTCCTGTGGCTGCGATATAGAGCAACAGAGGCTCTTTGCTGATTGGAGCAGCAAGCACCGGCTGGGTGGAGAGCAGAGCTTTTAGCTCGGCAAATGCTGCATCAGCTTCTGGAGTCCACTCGAACTTGTCTGTCTTCTTCATCAGTCGGTAAAGAGGCAATGCCTTTTCACCGAGTCGTGAGATGAATCGACTTAATGCGGCCAAGCATCCAGTAAGCTTCTGGACATCGTGCACTCGCACAGGGCGTTTCATTCGGAGAATAGTGCCGATCTTCTCTGGATTAGCATCGATTCCTCGTTCGGAAACGAGAAAACCGAGTAACTTGCCACCAGGAACTCCAAATGTGCACTTTGATGGATTGAGCTTGATATCGTACCTTCTGAGGTTGGCAAATGTTTCGGCGAGATTAGCGAGCAGGTCGGAACCTTTTCACGACTTGACAACGATATCATCCATATATGCTTCCACATTCCGACTGATTTGAGTGAGTAGACACTTCTGAATCATTCGCATAAATGTGGCTCCGGCATTCTTGAGGCCGAATGGCATGGTGATATAGCAGAAGCACCCGAATGGAGTGATGAAAGCTATTTTTATCTCGTCGGGTCCGTATAGACGGATCTGGTGGTACCCGGAGTAGGCGTCTAGAAAAGACAGTCTCTCGCATCCCGCGGTCGAGTCAACAATTTGATCTATGCGAGGGAGAGGAAAATGATCTTTCGGGCAGGCCCGGTTGATGTGCTTGAAATCAATGCACATTCGGAGCGATTTGTCCTTCTTAGGAACCATGACGACATTAGCGAGCCACTCGGAGTGGTATATCTCTCGGATAAATCCTGCCGCCAACAGTCGAGCCACTTCCTCACCAATGGCTTTTCTCTTCTGGACGGCGGACCGCCGAAGATGCTCTTTGACTGGTTTTGCAGATGAGTCGACTCTTAGGCGATGCTCAGCCAGTCCCATGGGAACACCTGGCATGTCAGCGGGCTTCCATGCAAAAATGTCCCAGTTCTCACGGAGGAACTGGATGAGCGCTTCTTCCTATTTCGGGTCGAGTGTTGTGGAGATGTGGGTCGGAGCTGCATCGGGGTCAGTCGGGTGAATGTGAACAGGCTTCGTCTCACCGGACGACTGAAATGCAGACTCTGTGGCGGGTTTCTTGGATCGCAGCAACTCACTCGGATCTGCATTTTGCTTGTATTCTTCGAATTCGACCGCTGTCACCTGGGAATCGGCAATCTTTGAGCCCTTCTGAAAGCACTCTTCTGCCTTTTTCCGATCACCGGTGACAGTGATCACTCCCTTGGGGCCGGGCATATTCAATTTGAGGTACACGTAACATGGTCGAGCCATGAACCATGCGTTAGCTAGTCTCCCCAAAATGGCATGATATGCACTCTGAAAATCCACGACCTCAAACGTCAACTTTTCTTTGCGAAAATGTTTCGAATCACCAAACACCACGTCCAGAGCTATTTGGCCGAGTGACTCGGCTTTCTTCCCTGTTATAACTCCATGAAAGCTCATGTTACTGGTGCTCAGTCGGGACATCGGAATGCCCATTCCTTTCAGCGTGTCTGCATACAACCAATTCAGCCCGCTTCCACCGTCCATCAGCACTTTTGTCAGTCGAGTGCCTTCGACAACTGGATCGACCACCAAAGCTTGCCTCCCAAGGGTGGCAATATGAGTCGGGTGATCAGATTGGTCGAATGTGATGGGTATTTGGGACCATTTTAGATAATTTGCTTTTGCTGGGGCAACCATGTTCACTTCTCGGTTAATGACTTTCAATCGACTCTTGCTTTCCACATCTGCAAAGATCATCAGAGTGGAGTTGATATGCGGATATCCTTCCTCACTGTCCTCCTTGTCTTCGGCCTTGTCTGACTCCTTCTCCTTGTCCTTAGACTGTTTTCCCTGAAACTGCTGGATCAGGAGTCGACATTGGCGAGTGGTATGCTTCGGGTAGATGATATTCCCCTCTTCGTCTTTCTTCGTGTGGATGTGACACGGCATATCCATCACGTCGTTCCCTTCTTTATCCTTCACCTTCTTAGGGTTCCAGGATCCTTTTGGTTTCCCTTTAAACTTTCCTTGAGTCACGGCCAGAGCCTCTCCAGGAGCTGCCGGTTCAACTTTCCGCTTCTGTTTCCGACTGGTGTTTCCTTTTTCCGACTGACTCGGCTTGTGCTTGCCGCTTCAGAGTCGGTCTTCTTCTTCGCCGTTGGCGTACTTGGTAGCAATCTCCATCATCCGACTCAAAGTCATGTCACCGGTTCGACCAAACTTCAAACTCAATTCTCTGTTCTTGACGCCATCTTTAAAGGCGCAGACTGCCTGATGATCAGACACATTCTCCACAGTATGGTGCAAAGTGATCCATCTCTGAATATACTCTCTAAGAGTCTCATTGGTCTTCTGCACGCAGACTTGCAACTCTGTCAGTCCAGCTGGTCGCTTGCAAGTTCCTTCAAACATTCTGATGAACACTCGGGACAGATCTTCCCAAGTGTAAATGCTGCTAGGAGGTAATTGAGTCAACCATGCCCTGGCAGAACCTTCCAGCATGAGGGGCAAATGTTTCATGGCCACCTCGTCGTTCCCACCACCAATCTGAACTGCCACTCGGTAGTCCTCAAGCCAAGTTTCAGGCTTAGACTCACCAGTGAACTTGCTGACTCCTGTTGCCAACCTGAAATTGGGAGGGATAACTGCGGCTCTGATAGATCTGCTGAAACATTCAGGACCAGAAACATGCACTCGACTGCTTGTGGGCGCATCTCTGTCGAGTCCGCCTCGATGGGCTCTGTTTCGGTCGACCAAACCTTGCACGATAATGGATCGCGCGTCGAAGCCTGGTTCTCTGGGGTCGACTGGAACTCTTCGCCCCGTACTGAACTGACGTCTGTCATCTTGCTGCCGAGGAGCGTAAGACCCACCCCTCGGAGGGGAATTGTGCACTCGACGCCTATCATCTCGGTCGAGTCGGTCACCATATTGGTCTCGTCGATTGTCACACCCTTCACGCCGCGGAGGCGATCTGGGACTGTGAGCCGACTGAACCGTATTCGCAGCGACGGGTCGACTGTGAATTCTGTTGCGCGACTGCGACACGGCCGAATTCTGGTCTCCTGCTGCCCGGAGCAGATCCCTGATCTGCATCAAGCCTCTGCCAGCTTCCGACTGAGAGGGCTGGATGGACTCTGCTATACGGGTCGCAGCTGCTAAATTCTGGATTGGGGATCAATATACCTGAGTCGGCGGGAAGAGTTGACGTCGACTGGTGTCGGGAACTCGTTGCCGCGCACGCTCGTCGAGTGCTCGCTGAAGATTCTCCAGTCGAGTGCGTTCGGCCAAATTGGCCAAACGTGCCTCCTCCAAGGCGCGAGCCTCGAGGGTTTCTCCTGCGATGGGAGTACGCAGGACATCCACATTCCTGCGGCGAAGTTCTTCTCTTTGCAGAGAGTCGAGTGGCTCGGGCTGGTACTCTTCGTGATCTCGTGCGGGGTCGCCTCCGTCGCCTGCTCCACCATCACGGGCGAAGCCAGGGGGACTGCGGGCCCGTCGACCATCAGGATTTCTGCCGCCGGATCACTGCTATCGCACTCGTATGCGGTCTCTACGGAGCCAGTCGACAGATCGAACAAGCCGTAGAGAGATTCGTCGGGCTCGATTGCTGCAACTTGGGTGGTGGCCATTTGGCGAGCCACCGCGTGCCTCACCCACCGCTGAATCCTCGACCGGCCCGAGCGCTTGCGCTGGCGGGAGACCGGGAAGGTGGTCGATGGGGATGTCGACCGATACGGGGTCGACGGTTGCCGCAGCAGAACGCCGCGGACACATGCGCGAAAATGCGTCGCACCGCGGACGGAGAGCGCATCAACGTCGAGTGGAGCCTCCTGGAGCCAGGCGGAGTCGTCGGCGATGAAGATGAGAGCGCCGAGACGGATCTCTCGACCCTCGACCAAAACTCCAGCAGCCACCATGATGAAAGTACTCGGAAGAATCGCAACTTCCCCACAAAATCGCTAAAACACCTGCCCCACGATGGGCGCCAACTGTCGTGGTTCTAAGCCTGACAGTAGAGTGGGGGGTAGGTATGGAGAGGCAAGGTCCTAGCTATGGAGAGGTTGTAAACACAGGGGATGTACGAGTTCAGGCCCTTCTCGGAGGAAGTAAAAGCCCTACGTCTCAAAGCCCAGAGGCGGTCGAGTGGATTATATGTATATGAGTTACAAGATGCCGAACCCCTCTACCTGTGGTGGGGGGTGGCTTATATAGAGTGCGCCAGGACCCCAGCCAGCCCACGTAGGAGAGGGTTTAAGGTGAGTTAAGTCTGGGGCGTTACTGGTAACGCCCCACATAAAGTGTCTTTACTATTATAAAGTCTACTTAATTACAGGCCGTTACAGTGCAGAGTGCCTCTTGACCTTCTGGTGGTCGAGTGAGTCTTTGTGGTTGAGTCCTTCAAGTCAGTCGAGTGAGTCCCTCGTTGGTCGACTGGAAGGTGACCTCTTCTAAGGGTGTCTTTGGGCAGGGTACTTAGATCAGGTCAGTGACCCTACCCTAGGTACATGACCCCATCAATCACAGGTACATGTCCGTGGGAGAATCCCTAGGTTCTCATAGTCTGCATTCGTTTGCAGAATTCTTACAGCAACACATTAACTCTCCCGAAGCCAGTTCCTGTTTGTCCAGCAAGCGAAAGCATTTGAAGCCTTTGAACATATTGAAGCCATTCAGTTTGAAGTTCATGGCTGCAGAGAAATCTGTAAGGAAGGGTGGCAGACAGCGTCGAGGGGGAACATCAAAAGATTTGCCTGATGACCTCGCAGACCTTTACAAGACAGATCCTGATGAGGATTACAATCAGCGCAAGACACGAATCCAATGGATTCGACGATATTGGGCTGAACAATGGTTCAAGTACAAGTTCGTGACCCAGGAGTACGTTGAGAAGAATGCTACCAAAAGTCCTTGGGGTGATATTCTCTATTGAGGCCTTCCCCCCAAGAACAAAGTTGAAGCTATTGCACAAGAATTCTATCCTTGTATGGTCCATGGACCACATCCTGAAAATGCCGACCAATCATCATTGCTCTGGTGTCGTGATGACAATCTCTTCAAGCGCAGCTTCCAGCATGCAAAGGCATCGGCCAAGGAAAACAAGAAGTCATTGGGATTAGACTTCAACCCTGGTCCCTCTGCTCCCCGTGATAACAGCTCACGTGATGCGGAACCCAATGAAATCGGCCCCTTTTCAAACCTTGATGGCCTCATCTCATATATCTTGGTACAAGGTGCCAAAGTGGATCATTCTGAAAATGATGCTGACACTGATGAAGCCCCAGCTCCACCTCCAAAGTCGCAGAAGCTAAAGAAGATTAAGGCTTCAACATCAGCTGCACCTCCAAAAGCTTCACGTGCGAAGCCACTGGCCACTGTACCTCCTGAAGACAGTGTGCAGTCTGAAGATCTATCACGCATCTCCAAGAAGATGGAGAAGAAAAAGAAAATCATCAAGAGTACTGATCAGACATTGACTCCTGCTGCCATTCTGCGTGAAGAGCACATTGATCTGTCCAGCGATGATGATCTTGCAGATGATGCTCATGAGCAACTGATCAAGAGCAAGGAAGAAGCAGAGATCTTAAATAATTTGCCTCCCTTTGATGTGGCAATCATCCATAACTTCATTGATGAGTGGTTTGACACACCAAATCTCAAGTTTGATGATTTGCAACTTCCCATTGGCCCCAGCGTGTCCTTCAATGGCGTTATTGCTTCTGAGCTAGCTATTGCTCAGCGCATCGTCGAACTGAAACACAAGATTGACTATGAAAAGGCTCAGTTCAAGAAGCATGTGGCCAAGCTCAGCGTGCAAGATGTAAAAAACTTCAAGATCATGCTACACGAGCTCAAAGAAGCCTTTCACAAGAAGCGTGAAGAAGCTAGAGGCTCTCATGAGCGCATGAAGAGTCTGGCTGACAAGTGTGTGCTAGCATACAATGAGGCTGAGAAGCGCAAGGCTCTTGGTCGTCCTGGCATTGACCCCAGAATGGCTGCAAAGAAGAAGAATCTATCAACTGTCCAATCTGCACCGTCAAGGCAGGATGAACCTCGCATAGTCTTCCCAAGCAGCATGACTGGCTCAAAGCCAAAGGCCATGTCAACCGCTTCAGAATAGAAGAAGACGAGGGTTGCAGAGGGTGAAGCCAGAAAAAGGAAAACCTCAGAAGCCTCTGATGCTGCTCCCTCCAAGAAGAAGCGCAAGATCAAGAAGAATCGGGTTGCTCCCACAGAGCCCTTAGTTGTTGAACATATCTCAGTGGTTCGCCCTGCATCTGCAAACCAAGAACTATGAATGATTGTTCATGAGCCTGCTTCCACATAGGCTCATGAAGCTGAAGAAATTCCAGCAGTAGATCCCATCGCTGCTGAAGACATTGGTCACCATGACAATGTTGAAGATGATGAAGTTCTTCCTCAGATTGAACACAACGTGGTATCATTGCCTGTTCTCACGAACATCGAAATCACCAGCATTGGTTGTCCTCTGACGCCAATTGCTTAGGATGCATCATGGGCTGATCGCGCGCAACAACAGGACTCCCCCAGTACTCCCCAACAACAACAAGTCACACCATTTGTGCAAGTTGAATAGGATGAGGCCCAGCCAACTCCATCTCCAAAGGCGTCGCCTGTATTACAAAGGCTTCGCAAAGGACCAAGGCCTCAAGTCCCTCTTCCGAGCGTTCCAGAAGGAGAACTGCACCACCAATATGTTGCACGTCAAGTGTTTTCAGAAGCCACTCCAACTGTGAATGTCTCCATGTCTGAAGCCCAAGCTGCTGAAGACAATCCGGCTGCATCAGCCGATGACGAACATCAAGAAGAACGTGTCCCTACTCCCCCCATCACTGAAGAAGTTGTTCCTGAAGTGAACGTGCCTGTGCCAGACCCTCCAGCTCATCAAGTGGAGGTTGAAAATGTTGAGGCTGCCACCACCAACACAAATGAAGCCAATGACGTAGTCATGGCTGAAGTTAATGTGGAGCCTGCACCAAGCAACATGCCAGAAGTCAAAGCTGCGACTGCTCCTGAAGCTTCTGTTGTGCAGCCTGAAGCCACTGTTGTTGCCACTGCTCCTGTTCTGCCACCTAGGCCCTATACAATTGAGCAAGCATACAACCATGGCAAGCTAATCATAGTAAGATGGCCCATTCTTGTCCCTCCACCTAATGTCTCTGGTCCTCAGTTTGATTATCACATTGAGCATAGGCCTCAGGTCCAGAAACCAAAGCCAAGACTGCCAAGGTTTCCAGGTACTGCCACATCTGCAGGGTCCTTCAATGCAAATGGCTTCAAAATCCACAACACCTTCTTTGACAGCTCAAAGAACCCCTACTCAAGGCCAAGAATATCATCTGATCATTTCTGGAGTCATCAGCAACGAAGCTATTACTCCTGCGTTCTGTATGATCAAGGGTGCATTTTCCCTCATATGCGCCTTGACGCTGAAGCCATTGCTGGACTGCCATGCTTAGAAGAAGCACTTGACTGCTTTCATGATGCTGGTTTTCTCAACTTTGTGACAGACAAAGAACATTGGAATGAAGAACTTTTGCTTCAATTCTATGCTACCCTCCACATTCGCGGCTACAACGGGGATACAAAGACATGGGTTCTCGAGTGGATGACAGGAAATGTTCATCATGAAGCCAAAGCTCTTGACACCATTGAGCATACAGGGTTATCCACTCCTGGAGAGCTGTACGAACCTGGTTGTCAACATCACCGCAATGCACTGGAGAGCATCTTCCATAAGCCAGAACCCAACATGAGCCAGATGTTGAGCATGATGAAGCCTTTGCCACATGATGTTGAATACCCAAAGGAGTTCTTTGTTGATGACCTTGAGTATCTGCCGTGCACAATATATCACATCATCAGGCGGACTCTATGGCCAATCAAAGGGCATTCATCAGCTGCAAAACTTGAAGGAGCCATGAAGACATTGGTCTTTTACATCCTCAATGGCATCAGCTTCAATGCACAAGATTTCTTCCTCCGGCAACTGGATGCATCTGGATCTGACCTGTTTGGCCTGAAATTCTATGCTCCATGGGTCATGCGCCTCATCAAGCTACACTCTGCTATCAACTATCAGCCCTCTGCTCGCGATCATGTGATCTTTCTACCAGAGGTTGATATGTCAGTTGAAGCCATATACCCTGAGCCTACCAAGAAGCCTCTCTGTCTTCAAAATGCTGAACACCATAGCTTCACTCAGCCTATGGAAGGAGTCCAAGCAGTAACTCATGTCTATCCAATGGCTGGAAACACTCGTCTACCTCATCGTGCGCCAACTAAAGCTATTGAGAGCACAATTGCCCAAAGATCTAAGAAGCGCTCTCGTGTCCTGAATGACCGAGAACTTCTTGTGGCACTGCATCAGAAACAAGATAAGCATCACTTTTGGCTCAAGCGTCAGATGCAAAGCCTCTTGGTGGATGTAAATCGCATTCGCAATCTTGCCACCAAGAATGCATTTGTCACTCACAAAACCTGTCGGCGATCATGGAAGAGTTTGACCCTGCTCAGTGCTGAAGCAGATATTCAAGATGATGGCTTCACTGAATGATTCAAGTTTGACTCCACTCCACTCCTCCACGGAATGCTGTCCTACGACGAACTCCATCCCTTGAAGACTCTGACTATTCTTCCTCCACGGCAATTGTGAATGCCAATGTGATCGATGATGAAGATGATGCCACTTCACCACCCCCTACTTCTGCATGCATCAACACTGCACCAAGTTCGTCTGCGCCGCCAAACAACAACGACAACCCTGCTGCTTCACCTACTCCTCATGAGGACAAGTAGATGCTCTATGTCTTCAAACCTTTTTGGTCATTACTGACAAAAGGGGGAGAAGCATATGAGTTTGATAGTCTTCAAGCGGGTTCATATGGGCGGTTGCTTTATATTTTGCCTATGTGTTTACAACTCTTGCTTTTGATACATTTCGTTCTTTGAGTTGTAACACTTAAACTCAATGGTCGTCTGCAACTTATTTGCTTTTCCATGTGCGATGATAACTTCTGCACTTAGATCATTCTGCAGACGTCCATTTTTCATTATGCATGTCATCCTCTTAGTTATATCATTTTATGCATGATGAATTATCTTCATAAGTTGAAGATGATCTCCACAAGTACAACCTGCCATGTGCATTTGCATTCCAAAAGCAAATTACTTATATGCACATCTTCAGGGGGAGCCCTTGCCACTTATGAAGACAATACCCTATCCTTTACAATTTCAAATACTTCTTTACTGTTGAAAACTTCAACCAGTTTGTCATCAATCACCAAAAAGGGGGAGATTGTAAGTGCATCTAGTGCCACCCCTAGTTGGTTTTGGAGTATTGACAACAAAGTTGGTTGAGGGACTAACGCGTTTGTGAGAATTGCAGGATAATGCAGGTTGTGTCCCTCATTGATTCGGTTTACCTACCGGAGATGACCCCTAAAAATGTATGAAACATTGACGACAATGGTGGTATGTGAAGATATTCACATTGAAGACTATGACATGAGAAGACATTGAGTGAAGACTATGGAGCGCGAAGACTGTGTTGTTTCATTGTTTCCTTTTCTTCTTTGTTGAGTCATAGGAACCACCGTACTGTTAAGTGGGGTCCAAGTGAACAAAGTCATAGTGACTGAAGTGATGCTCAACCCAAATCCTATGTCTTCGAGCGAAGACAATGAGAGAAAATCTTATCCAGAGCTGGATGTGTCAGCTTTGCTTGTAGCCCAAGTAAAGTTGCCGTGAGTGTTTGAAATCTGACCGTTGGAACACGTGTCAGTTCCTTAGTGACCCAGGGTCATTTCA
The DNA here is from genome assembly GCF_018294505.1 of Triticum aestivum. NCBI lineage: Eukaryota > Viridiplantae > Streptophyta > Magnoliopsida > Poales > Poaceae > Triticum > Triticum aestivum. Next base: position 702,547,917 of record NC_057801.1, read on the forward strand.
GACATATCAGGTCGGGTTGCCTTGTGGCTATAAATATCCCACCCCCTACACCATAAATTGGTGGCTGCTCAGAGTTAGTTTACGGCTTTTATCGTTTTGAGAGCAACCCACCTCGAAGCCTTTGAGAGAGAAATCCTTGCGAGGACAAAGCCCAAACACCCAGAGCCAAAGAGTGTTAGCCATCACTGAAGTCTTTCTGTCTGAGTGACCTGAAGACTTATTACACTTGAGGGCTTTGTATCCTCCAGCCGGTTAGGCGTCGTGTTCTGAGCATCCAAGAGTCATTGTGGATTGCCGGTGAACGAAGTCTGTGAAGGTTCGGAAGTCTACCTTGAAGACTTACTAGAGTGATTGGGCGAGGACTGTGTGTCCTTAGCTCAAGGGGAATAAGGTGAAGATGCGGTCTTCTGAGTTGAATCTCAGCCTCCCTAACCAGACGTACAGTTGTCACAGCAACTGGAACTGGTCCAACAAATCATGTGTCTTCAACAAGTGACTGGTTCTATCTTTTCCCTCCCTTTACTTTGAGTTAGTCTTTGTGAAGTCATTGCCTATTTGTCTTATCCGTTTGACTTCATTGCTTGACTACTATCGTTGATTGGCTTCATACTATCTTCCATCCTGATCCTAACTACCTAGCTGCTATTAGTCTTTGTACGTTCACATAATTGCATACTTGACTATGGCTTGCTTGTTGTAGTTTATCTTCTGTTGCATATCAATTAGGTCATTTCTATTGCTTGTCTTTGAAACTTCCACGTTTTGAAGACTTTGATAAAAATTGCCTATTCACCCCCCCTCTAGTCGATAACTAGCACTTTCAGAAAGGAACCCCTAACGGAACTATTCTCTCTGGAAGATGTTTCTTACTACCCATGCAATATAACATAACTAGTTGGGTACTTTTCTGTTGAAGCACTTATGACCCCCACGCCTGGTTTCCATGCATACCCCAGTTTTACATAACTGAGCGGCTATTCGGATACACTTCGGACTGTCGGGTCCGAAGGCTGAAGCGAAAAGGTATGCCATGACAAATGATTTACAATCCGGCTAGGGACTAAAAAGTCCATTGAAGTACATAGTCACTTGGACTGGCTAAATTCTTCTTCTATACCATCCAACAGGCTGTCTAGCCTACAATCCTGTTGGGAATACTTTGCGGCTAATGCTACTTGGTCATATACCAGACTTACGGGAATCTCATTCCCATCTGGCCCCACCAGTCCAACTTCGGCCATATGGTTTGGGTCAGCCTTGGCATGTCGCGTCTTCACCATGGCCCAGGATTCCCTTGCACCTTGACGGTAGGCGGATACCTTACATAACCGGAAGCGCCACCGTGCTCCTTTAAGCATCTCCACAAGCTCCCCCATACCTCCTGGTAGGGAAGTGGATGGCCACAGGGCCTGGGCAATACCCTGCATCACCTGCCGAGCTCGTTCGTGCAGTTGTGAGAGATCTTGCAGCATATTGCCTGCGGATCCGGGCATCTCCTCTTCAGGACGGCCCGTCAGCATACCTACAGACATAACTCTGTTAATTCGCTTCCTCGCCGAACTGTTCTATAGTTCGTTTAAGCACTTACTATAAATGTCGCGTCGAAGCCTCATGTTCTCCTTTACGGAGTCAGCATGCTGAGCTCGAACATCTGCCAATTCGATGCTCAGTCGGATATTGGCATCTTGGAGATTATTTTTCTCTTGAATAACCTGCGTCAGCACGCGCTCGCCCGCCTTTAGCTGACTTCGCAGATGTGGCTCATTATCTTTCACGATCTTCGGATTCTCTCCGGGATTGTCTGCAGAAATCTCTTGTTAGATTTGTAAACCATGCCGAATAAATAACAGGTATACGTCCTTACAAATTCCTTTATCAAGGTAAGTATTACCAGAAGAGGCCTTCTAGGATTCCTCTAGTCCGGCAACTGCTGCCTTTAGCTGGGTCTTGCATTCCTCCAGCTCCTGAGATAAATGGGTATTCTTCTACAAGAACCTATGCATACAATGATCCTTAAATCAGTTGTGCCAACTGTTTCAAGTCTCAGGGGCTACTACTACACATACTTATCAAATTTTCTTACCCGTATATCCTTCGCATACTGGTCCGTTGCTCTGGCAAGTCCATCTTGAGCGGCGCGGATATATGCGTCTCCAGAGTTGAAGGTGTTGAACGCCTCCTTGGAAAAAATATCATTGCAGAGTATGGCCCGTCTGCACCGGTGATTTATGGCGCTCTCCACTTCGGAATTTGTAGCGGAAAGCCTGTCCGCATCCTCTGTAGGAGGACAATTCGGTGTTGTCCCCATGTCAGCCTCCACCCGTGAGTCCGGTTCAGGAATTCGGTTGCTTGAGGTGTGGCCGGCAGGGTCTCCGGATAAAGTCCGGCGACTATTCTTTCTGCCAGGACACAATGAAAACCGTTACATCTCAGCAAAGATAATCACGGAGCAAGTTTAATTTGTACCTCTGCACCGACGTCTCAATCCTAACCGCCTTCCTCTTAAGCCTGCTCGGCCCGGGTTCCCTTTGCTGATGAGCCCCCGTAGGCTCAGCACGGCGTCCCGATGGTCGTTTCTATAAAAATGCAACATGTGTGCTTAAGGTATGGCATAATTCGGAAGTTAGGGCTCCGGCTTTACTTACATTCAATACAGGGAGCAGCCCGGGATAATCGGCGAGGACGGCCACCGGGGCACCATCACGGCTTGCTTGATAGAATGACCCGTCGACAAGCTCCACAGATATATCCGGATCTTCTTCAAGTCCGGGGTCGAGAGCTCGGCCAGGATCCTCTGTCTGCGGAGATGGGCTGTTGAATTCCTTCATGGCCTTTTTCAGTTCCTGCTTTAAAAATAGCAAGGTGAATGTTGGTAACAAAGGACACAAGAATGGATAGAGTCGAGTAAAGAATAACAGCTTACCCAGCTTGGGGGGTTGTATATGGAAAATCCATCCTGCGGCTTAATGCGGAGGAACTCCTCTTCTTCTCCTTTATACAAATCGGACAATATTCGCACCAGAGTGGTGGCAGAGTCCGGACCTTTATGACCGCAGCGGGTGGGTCATCTTCTCCGTTAAAATGCCACATGGGTTTCCCCCGATATTGAAGTGGCTGCACCCCCCCCCCCCCCCCGCGTGCATTATGCATATTGACATAACTTCTATTATTGTCAGTCCTGATTGGGCCAGTATTTTTATCCTGCCCATCAGATAGAGGACTTCTCTGTCATCTTCCTCCTGGGGGCTCTGAGGGTGCCAGCTTGGCGTTTCTTTAGCGGGGCTTTGGTGAACTCAGGAAGGCCCGGCCGGACTGGGCGAAGGGGAACATCATCTACATGAAACCACTCCGAAGGCCAGTCTTCGGATGCCTTCTTTGGAGTGCCGGACAGGTATCCGGCCTGGGCGACGCGCCATATTTCGGCTCCGCCCACTTGATTATATAGATCCCTCCTGATTGCGAGGGACGAGGCAGGATAGCCTCTTCCATAACTTGAAATGAGCTCCGCAGCCCAGAAATAGCTCACAGAGGGCAACATACCCTGCTATGTGTAGTATGGAGGCTGGAGTGAAGTTATGTAGCTGGAGGCCGTAGAATTCCAGGAGCCTGCGGAGGAATGGGTGGATTGGAAACCCAAGCCCTCTCAGCCAATATGGGACAAGGCATATCCGCTCCCCCCGAGATGGGTTAGGAGAGTTCTCCGCTTGCTCCCTGCCATTATAGGTGGCTAGTCCGGCTCGGACGGGGACCATGTATGCAGGTGGAAGAAACCCTTGGGTCTATAACTCTACTAAATGGCTATGAGGGACAGAACACTTTTTCCAATCACCCTGCGTAGAGCTACGGGAGCAGGAAGAGGAGCCGCGGTGACTAGCCATGATGGAATGGTTTTCCGGACGCGCTCTGTTGAATGCTTGCTTGGGGTAAGATGGTGAGATTTGGATCTGAGGATCCCCGTCTCTTCAAATAGATGGTTCACTTACAGGGTCAGGGTGGCAAATGTAAAAATGCCCCGGCTCCTCGTATTCACTCGACACGTGGAGATAGCCATTATTGAAGCACAAAAGCCGAGGAGTACAACATTAATGGGAAGCCGGACACTGTTCGCTACGACAAGTACTCTGGATTTGAAGAAGAACCCGCCTTGCAATGCCGAAGACAATCTATGCGCCGGACTCATCATCATTGAAGCCTGGTTTGGGGGCTACTGAGGGAGTCCTAGATTAGGGGGTATCTGGACAGCCGGACTATATACTTTGGCCGGACTGTTGGACTATGAAGATACAAGATTGAAGACTTTGTCTCATGTCTGGATGGGACTCTCCTTTGCATGGAAGGGAAGCTTGGCGATTCGGATGTTAGATATCCTTCTTTGTAACTGACTCTGTGTAACCCTATCCCTCTCCGGTGTCTATATAAACCGGAGGGTTTGGTCCGTAGGACAAGGACAATCTTAATCATAGGCTAGCTCTTAGGGTTTAGCCTCTACGATCTCGTGGTAGATCAACTCTTGTAATACTCATATCATCAAGATCAATCAAGCAAGAAGTAGGGTATTACCTCCATCGAGAGGGACCGAACCTAGGTAAACATCATGTCCCCAGTCCCTGTTACCATTAGCCTTAAACGCACAGTTCGGGACCCCCTACCCGAGATCCGCTAGTTTTGACACCGACAAGGGGCTCTTGGGGAGCAGCCCAGTCTTTCTTCTTGATTTTTCTCTTCTTGGGCAAGGGAGTGTCATCAGTGGTGTTCTTGAACTTGCGCTTTCTTGCTTCGGCTTCAGCTGCCTTGGTTTTCTTTTGTTCTGAAGCCACTGTGGGGACCTTTCACTTCGAGCCTGTCATACTGGCAGGGAAGATAATGCGAGGTTCTTCCTGCCTTGATGCTTCAGATGGGGTCACAGTGGACTTCTTCTTCTTGGCAGTCATCTTGGGGTCAATGCCTGGTCGCCCAAGTGCCTTGCGCTTTTCAGCTTCATTGTAAGCTTGAACACACTTGGCAGCGAGGTTCTTCATCCGGTCCCGAGAGCCTTTGGCTTCTTCACGTTTCTTGCGAAATGTCTCCTTGAGGTTATTTAGCATCAGCTTGAATTTCTGAACATCATACACTACACACTAAGCTTGGCCATGTGCTTCTTGAACTGTTCTTTCTCATAGTCAATTTTGATTTTCAGTTCGACAATCTTCTGAGCCAGAGCCAGCTCAGGAGCAATGGCGCCTTGGAAGGCGACGCTGATGCCAATTGGGAGCTGAAGATCATCAAAGCTAAGATCAGGGTTGTCAAACCACTCATCAATGAAGTTGTCCAGGATGTTTACATCGAAGAGGGACAGATCATTGAAGATCTCCGCCTCTTGCTTGCTCTTTATCAGCTGCTCCAGAGCATCATCACCAAACTCGTCATCTGACGACAGATCAATAGCTTCAGATTCGTTCCTTAGAACGACAGCTAGTGTCAGTGCTTGACTGGACCTCTGAGCAGTTTTCTTCTGAGGCTTCTCGTTCTGTTTGGAGACCCGAGATTGATCTTTAGAGTAGCTCGATGCAGGAGGAGCAGTTGCAAGTGGCTTCACCTTGAAGCCTTTGGTGCAGCAGTGGGTTTTGAAGCCTTAGATTTCTTTTGCTTCTGTGGCTTAGGAAGAGCTGGAATTTCATCAGAATCTGCTTCATGAGCAGAGTGATCCACATTTGCACCTTGGACGGCAATGTGCGAGAGGAGGCCTTCGAAGTTATAGAAGGGGTCGATCCTGTTTTCATTGGCTTCACGGGTGCCATCTTCCCGAGGAGCAGACGGACCTGGATTGAAGTCAAGTACAAATGCCTTCTTGTTCTTCATAGCAGAGTCTTTGGCAAACTTGAAGTTGCACTTGAACAGATCGTCTTCGCGACACCACAACAGAGAAGATGGGTCAGCATTCTCTGGTTGTGGGCCGCGAACCATGCACGGATAGAAGCCTTGATCAATGGCTTCAGACTTGGACCTAGGTGGAAGATTTTTGTATAGGATATCTCCCCAAGGTCGCTTGATGGCATTCTTCTCGGCATACTTAGCCGTGACAAATCTGTATTTGAACCATTCTTCAGCCCAATATCTTTAAATCCATTGGATTCGAGTTTTGCGTTCACCATAGGTCTCTTCAGGGTCAGTCTTGTACATCTCATGCAAGTCAGGTGGCAAATCCTTGGAGGTATTCCCACGGTGCTGTCGGCCACTCTTTCTAGCTGATTTGTCAGTAGCCATGAATCTTAACCTGAAAGGCTTCAGAACTTGCAAAGGCTTCTTACGACTGGTCAGACAAGAATTGGCTTCAGGAGAATTTAAGTGACTCTGTAAGAATTCTGCAAATGAATGCAGACTATGAGAACCAAGAAATTATCCCACGAACATGTACCTGTGACAACATTATAGGTGCGAGGGAAGGGGAAGAGGTCATATGCATTCTCAGAAGATTTTGAAGATAAATCAGTTTGAAGACATTGACCTCATATTGCAAAGACATTCACTTATTTGTTATGAGCCGGTTCCAGATTTGTACGAATCCAAGAATAGGTACAAGTGAGGAATCAGACTTGTAGGGAAGCATAAGTGAACAGATTAGGCATAACATGAGATGTAGAACTAGACATATTCAATTTGAAGTGTAGAAACCACTTTTGGTAAAGAAGGATGAATCATTTAGATCAAAAAGACGGTAAAAAGTGAGTTATAATTACCACACAAAGAACTGCTAGACGAAGCGAAGTTGTAGGCCAAGCAGTTCGATCTCCCGTGCCCTAACTTGGCGACGAGAGACGCCTACGGCGGCGGCGGAGAAGATGAGGTCCGCGGCTGGCGTGAGGACGGCATCGGAGAAGCCGCGGCAGCTAAGCCCTTCGTCGCTGGCATCGTCGAGAGCTAGCGGCGGCGCTAGGGTTTGCGAGAGGTGGCGAGGTGGAAGAAATATTTTGACCGCGATGGGATGGGTATTTATAAGGAAAGGGACATCACAGCGCAATTACGCAGGTGCCCCTGGCGGTCCACATCTGAAGGACACGTGGCAAGCATGCAACACCTTGGAAGTTGTTCCATGTTCCCACGCATGCCTGGATTGTCCGGGTGGTCGTTCTGAATTCTTCGGGTCTCAGGCAATAAAGATAGAGCATTAAAAACAGATATAAATGTTTGTCAGATTGACTTTAGCTAACAAGGTCTCAGTGAAGACAATCGACAGTTTTCAATAGAATGCATATGATTTGGACAGATAGAGTTGAGGTAGAAGCATAGATAGGTTAGGGTCCGATCACATTCACTTAGATCAAAAGATTCAGCACGAAGTCATAGCTATAAGTGAATGCTGTAGAGGACATAACACAAGTACGTATATAACTAGTATACTACCAAATGAAGATAAATAGGAGCTTAAGTCAATGGTGAAGATAAATCAATTTTGAAGACTTTGCAAACATAACACCAAGGGAAACACTTCAAAGAAAAGTTTGGTGGTGGCGTTACCCACCGTATAGGAAGTATTAGACCCAGACACGTCGCACAATTATCGTGGCACTCCGAAGTCAAATTCCGCATTAATGTATTCACACTTAGAGTGTAAGTCTTCATTGATTGAAGATATACGTTACTTCGTGTGTTGCACATCTAAGTCATCAAAATGCATAAGGGTTAGGATGTGTGTCCAATTCACAGGACATTTGAGGATTCCAAGATATTTAGCTCACACCGCAACTTGCAAAACCTTTTCTCATCCAAGGGCTTTGTGAAGATATCAGCCAATTTCTCTTCACTGTTGACGTGAATGATATCAATATCTTCCTTCATGACATGATCTCTGACAAAGTGATGACGAATCTCAATGTGCTTTGTCTTCGAGTGCTGAACTGGGTTGTTGGCAATCTTGATGGCACTCTCATTGTCGCAGTAGAGTGGCACATTCTTTAGGTGAATACCATAGTCCTTGAGAGTTTGCTTTATCCAGAGAAGTTGAGTACAACAAGATCCAGCAACAATGTATTCGGATTCAGTAGTGGAGAGAGATACGCAGTTCTGCTCCTTTGAAGACCAACAGACAAGTGATCGTCCTAGAAAGTGACATGTGCCTAATGTGGACTTGCGATCAACCTTGTCACCAGCATAATCAACGTCTGAGAATCCAACTAGATCAAACACTGAGCCCTTTGGATACCATAATCCTAGCGTTGGGGTGTAAGCCAAATATCGAAGAATTCGCTTCACAGCTAAGTGATGTGATTCCTTTGGTGCCGCTTGGAATCGGGCACATATGCAAACACTAAGCATTATATCTGGCCTAGATGCACATAAATAAAGCAAATAACCAATCATGGAGCGATATACCTTTTGATCGAACTCTTTACCATTGGCGTCGGGACCCAGATGACTTTTGGTTGGCATTGGCGTCGTGTATCCTTTGCAGTCTTGCATTCCAAACTTCTTCAGGCAATCTTTGAGATATTTTTCTTGAGAGATGAAGATGCTGTTGCGTTGCTGACGGATTTGGAGACCCATAAAGAACTTCAGTTCACCCATCATAGACATCTGATATTGCTCTTGCGTCATGTGACCAAACTCATCACTGTATTTCTTGTTGGTGCAGGCGAAGATAATGTCATCCACATAGATTTGGCACATAAACAGTTCACCATCATATGTCTTCGTGAAGAGAGTAGGATCTAGTGAACCAGGCACTACTAGGAAAAGGCATGCTAGTGGCGCACCGAATTTGCCTTCTAATGGCGCACTACTGGTGCGCCACTGGCATCACGCCATTAGAATTAAATTCTAATGGAGCACTACTGGTGCGCCATTAGTATCTGGTGTTCTAATGGCGCACCGCGTAGTGCGCCATTAGTATAGCCTGCAGTGCGCCATTAGAATGCCTCCCAGGGGCCATATGTACAAATGTGCTTTGGCATTCTAATGGCGCACCAGCAGCTAATGCGCCATTAGTGTGATGATCACAGTGCGCCATTAGTGTCTTGTGTGGTGCGCCATTAGTATGAATATTAGGTTTTATTTTTTTTGCTTTTCTGATTTTTGCACAGGTTACAAAATATATTATTGCATAGAATATAGACAGCAGCACACAGCAACATCAGATTCATCAAATACAATAGAAGATTAGTCTCCGAATACAATTCATCATATTAGTCTCCGGATTCAAAAGACCGGACAAAGATAAAACATTACAAGTCTCAAGACCGCGAGTATCGAGTTTGCCTTCACATTACAAGTCGATATCGATCATCTAAACTACCATCACATAGAAGAGAGCTGTGGTCATCACGATGAGCATCATCGCGATCAAACTGGTCTTCATCCGGTTCCTCCAACGCTCCCTCCTCTCTCCCGCTAGATAGCGGGCGTATCTAGATTCGGCCTCCGCCCTAGTGGTGTACCCTTTGTAACTGTTACCGCTGAAACGGTGAACCTGTCTCCGACACTCCTCCCAGTCATCGTAGACTCCGGGAACCTTACCCTTGTACACGACATACGACGGCATCTCTATGCACAAGCCAAACAACAGACAATACATAAGCAATGTGTAAGTATGCAACAAAAGGATCGGAAGAGAAAAGCAAGACATTAATAGCACGATTCATGGTCCTACTAATAAATAGCATCGATTACATCTAAGTTGAACAACCGTCCAAACCAAAGAGACATCCGAATTCATTAAAGTTTAATTACAACATGAGCCAATCAATGTTTCAGAACTACACATCACTACTTTCGACTCAACTCATCGGACAGGAGCGTGGGTGAAGCCGCCGTCTGTCGTGATGGTCATGAAATCACGGTCGTTGTCACCCTGCATTTGTAGCGTTTCATCTATCTCACTGTTGGACGGTTGATATCTGAGGAAGAACTGCCCCGCGGTATGAAGGACATCTTGATGGATGATGTCCGCAAACTCCGACTGGATGCGAAAGAATTCTTGTCTGAGGTCCGCGTCCTGGACTGCCGACAAGCTCGCGGCCCAATCTTTGAGATTATCTGGTAGCAGAAGGTGATGATGGTCCCTTACGATCGCCCGCATGTGATGGAGGGCGTAGTAGGCATCCTTCTGACCGCCAGGCGGCTGCTTGACGCAGCAGAACTTCGTATTGTGTGAGAAGATGTGCTTGCCGTACTTACGAACTGGCCTGGTGAAGGTGCCTCCAGATTGGGCGTAGCCGGGGAGAACATCATCAAGAACTTTCTTCACATTTGTGTAGTCTATCATGGAGTTACGGTTCGGGTCGAAATACGTGGCCATGGAATATTTCGGGCTTAAGAGGATGAGTGTGCAATGTGTGTCACTGCACAGAACACGGAATGTTAGAAAAAAAAGAACGATCGAAATCTAAGAAATCATATGTTACGGGGCGGTTAAGGGATGACTTACTCGGGAAAGTAAGGCACAAGGAAGTTATCCTTATCTGCGTTTGCCAGAATGACGCCTTCGAGGTGTGAACTCGCAACTTGGCGGTCCCCAGCGCTGCTCAAGTGCTTGGCACGCATGTAGAAGGGGTCGACTATCACGATGTCCGGGGTATTGTCTCTAATGATCCGCATCTGCATGCTCAGCGAAAACAGCCGAACGAAGGTGTAGTGCAACGGATGAAGGTTAAACATAGCAAAGATGTCATCAAACCGCAGGACGATCATACCCCCGATGTCGCCATCCACAAAGCCCTTGCTCTCTGGCACCTTGGCCACGAAAACCGGGTATGCCACATCCTTCTCTCTGAGACGCCGCTTCTCCAAAATCAGAACACTGTCGTGCAGACTCCGCATAGCACCGGTTGCAGCATTCAGCATATTTGGCGGTAGCATCGCCCTACCCGCCACATGCACCCTCCTCGAGATATCCTTAGGTGAAGGTGGCCCGTCCTGAGCACGGATCGAACTCGGTGCCGGCTGGCTCGCACCGGCGCCCTTGTTAGTCTTTCGTTTCCGGCCCTTCTTCTTGATCTCCTGTAATGGGACCGAGTTCTGCTCACAGACCGCCTTCTTCAGCGTGTTGGGGCTGATAATATTTCGCGCCTCAGCTATCTGAGGCTCGGTGAAGGCGGGAGCTGGAGGCGTGTCCTGAGAACTGAACGCCAGACGACGCTTGTTGCAATTGGATTTCTCCGCCGTACCAGCTAGATCGCGGTGGTCTTGGTTGGGTTCTTGAGAAAGAGGCCCGCAGAACTCGTCAGCGTACCCATGTTCGGCAAAGTACTTATCAACTTTGGTAAATGTACCGTCGTCGTTGTCGTCGCCGTCCGGATCCTGTGCCATAGGGCTGTCCGGATCCTGTGCCATAGGGATGTCCGGCAGGTCCGGTAGCGTTGCGGCGTTCTTGCCATGGCTTGGCGCCGGCACGACTGGCGGTCTTGTCTGTGGGGTGGTGTCCCCCGCCCCCAAACGAATCTGGCTCTTCGGCCATAGCAGGGGCCAGTTTACGCAGGTGCCGAGGGTCATCTCATCTTCTTCGTCGGCCCCAGCGGGTCGAATCGGAGGTAATAGCTCGTCGCAGCCTGGCAGCACCCGGACCACTTCAACCCTATACATTGTGGTTGGCATCGGATTACCGTGGAACATGGGGTTGCCCGGTTGAACGATTCTGCCCTTGGCGACATCGACCAACTCGGCGCCCACGAAGTGCAGAAGAGTGCAAGGAACGTCGGCGGTGCCCTGGAAAAACATGTATAGGGCGTCAGGGATGCCCAGTCAAAGGCAAGGAGATGAAGTCATCGGCCGAGAGGCTTAGTTACCGTGATGCCGTCGAGCTCGGCTAATGTCGAGGCACCGCCAACGGCGGGCGTGCAACTGACGGAGGGGGCGCTTGCTGGCGAGGTGCCGGTCGGCGTACACCCGGGTGCATTAAGCTCCAATGCCCGTGCCGGTGCCGGAGACACGAATACCGCCTCCGCCGGAGACACCAATGGCGCCGCCGCCGGAGACACCAATGGTGCCGCCGCCGGAGACACCAATGGCGCCGCCGCCGGAGACACCAATGGCGCCGCCGCCGGAGACACCAATGGCGCCGCCGCCGGAGACACCAATGGTGCCGCCGCCGCGCTGTGCGAGTTGCTGGCCGTGAAGCTGGGAACCGGGGGAGGCCCCTTTTGGCCGCCCGCAATCCACGTCGTCAGCCCATGAATCAACGTAGGCACCATGGCGTTGAGCGTCGTTCCAAGTTGTTGTTGCACTTGCTCATGGACAAGCTCCGGAATCCGCGCCACTTGTGCCTTGAGTTCTTCAACCTCGCGCATCTGGCTTTCCGAGCTGGTCTTTTTCTCCTTCCGCACACCAGCGGTATAGTATGACCCCCATTTTGTGGACAAGCCTTTGCCGGCCACACGACCAGCTGACGTCGGCTTATCGAGCTTATCCTTCTTTTTCATTACGTTCAACGCCCTATTTAAAGGGGTGTCGAAAGGGGAGCTCTTAGACGACCCCGCGCTACTGCTTTCATTGTCCTGCGAAAGGAACATGAACCATTTAGAAATATTGGGGATTAATTAGAGTGCAACCATATGGAGCTAATTACGCGGGGGTGTATTCCTTACCAGAACAAGCTCAAGCGCCCTGGTCTTCGGATCCGTGGTAAGCTCCTTTGTTATCGGGTCCTCCTTGTACCGGGCCCTGACATAGTTCCTGGTCTGCTTGTCACCGCTGTATTTCTCGAAGCGGGGCGGTAGGCCTTGCTCGGCACGCTCCGCGTCCTCCTTGTCCCATATAGGCTCCGCCACTCTATAACCGCCGGGACCGAGTTTGTGTTCCCCTAAGTTCAACTCCCGCATTTCTTTCCCCCACTGACTTGATTCGGAGGTTGCGGGGCTCTGGCACTTGATCTTGAACTCCTTGTACTCATCTTCGCTCATCAAAGGATATTTCGCCTTGATCTTGTCATAACTATCACCTTTATCAATCATTCTCTTCACCGCGCTTCTCCAAGTAGACAGGGCCGTGCTCATCTTCGTGAGGGCGGCATTGTTCACTTTATTCCCTGAGAGGCGTGTGTTTTCAAATTCGGCGGGGAACTTGTATCGTTCGTGCAGCTTCGTGAAGAGGAGGTTGCGCAAATTCCCTCGGTCCTTATGCCTAAGGTTCTCGGTGTTGATCGAGACGGTGCTCCGGAGAATGCACCCGAGCTGAACCGAGTACCCCTTGACTATATGTTTGGGCTCCGTTGGATTCCCGTCGGAGTCCACTTGAGTGAATTCCTCCTTGACGGTGCGGAGCGCATTCGGGCGCCGGTCCTTCCTTTGCTTCTTCGGTTGGCTGCCATCTGTGTGTGCGCCGCCACCATCTGTGTGTGCGCCGCCATCATCAGTGGTGGCATCCTCGGCGGCACCATCAGTGGTGTCATCCCCGACGCCACTAGGGGTTGTGTAATCAGGATCGGTGTCTTCCGCGGCGTCATCATAGCGGTGAGGTTGTTCCTCCATCTCTTGGGACAGCTCCCAGAATTGCTTGCCGCCCGAACCACCGGCCTCATCGTTGTGGGCCATGTTTCTCTCTAAATAGGAAAAAAGTTTGGTCAAAAAGATGGTTATTGTCAAGGAACAAGATCATGGTCTCATGATTTAGGGTTTGTCGACACCGAGGCACCCTAAAAGCCTAAGCTTTCATCATTTAGGTTCTCATCGACACCGAGGCATCCGGGGCAACCAAGTTAAGTTTTCATCATTTAGGGTTTATCGATGCCGAGGCACCCTAGGTTGGGCCTAATCTTGGCTCTATTGCCACCTATGTTGGGTTTATCATCTAGGGTTTATCGATGCTAAGGATAATTCTAAGTTGGGCCTAATCACTTGGCTCTATTGCCACCTATGATTTAATGCAGCAAGAATGGCAGGGCAGTTGATCCTACTTAACTAAGTACTAAGATAGCCCGGCCCATGCATTAGTCGCAAGTACCCCATATGTCCTATTTTTAGCAAAGTCATGCTAAAATTCACGGAAAATTTCAGCATGACCTTTGCTGAAAATAGGACATATGGAGTACCCGAATTTGCCGGAACGGAAGTTAATCGACATTCCGGCAAACTCAAGGGCCTCTCGGGGTACCTGCAAATTCATCACGACACGATGGTCGGAGACAAAACCCAGCCACAGACCATATGGTCCTCTGCTTTCATATGGACAAAAATCAGCTCAACTTATGTGAGCTTCCATTCCAGATATAATATGTCTCCCAACAAAAAATCATCAATAGTTTAGAAAGTCTGTACAAACACAGAAAGAATGACAAATGTATTTTTACAGATCATGGCTCAGAGTCATAAACATCTATGGACCAAATATAGTAATGGATACAGCAGATTAGTCTTATGATTTTACTTGTTCGGTATAAAATAGCTTATGCTTTCCTTACAGTACATGTCCACATTTGATATGTCCTTTTTGTCTGTCCTGCTTTTTGAATCAACCGTATCGAGCAATACTATGGAATTAGTCAAATAATTGTGCATGTTTTGACAATAGGATGAATGCAAAAGAAAATCAAATGGTTGTGGCAATCTGTCCATCATCATGACTGTTGACAGTCGCCACACCCACTGTTGGACTTCGATCTAGCACAAAGGGGGTGTATAAGAGCAGATATGGATGGTGTGGTCTGGCACAGATAGCAGTATAATCATCTTAATCTTGCAGTGTAATTTTTAATCCGTGGCAGCAAACGGGCATTGTGCTAGTCTAATAAGAATACACATTGTTGAACTTCATTGCTGGAATTAATGGTTTACTATCGGGATGTGCCTTAGGAGCATCGCTTATCAAGTGAAAACATAAGACACAAACTTGTAGCTGTATGTGTTTTGCCAAGAAAGGGTGCAACAAGAAATATTTTCCTAGTACTGGTTTATCTCACCTACTAGTAAAGGGACATTTCTCCTCAAATCGAAAGTTAATACATCGTTGTTTCTTACTAGGGGAAGATGGACCTGGATGGTCAAGCACGTGGAAGATGGCTTTGTGGGCGCGCCTTCTTAACAGCGAAAATGCATACAGAATGATCCTAAAGTTAATCACATTGGTTCCACCTGGTGAAAAAGTTGGGTTCGAAGGAGGACTGTACACCAATCTGTGGACAGCACACAAAAGAACAGTAGCAGTAGTACTACCAAAAGAAAGGAAAGAACAGTAGCAGTAGTACTACTACTAGCTAGCTAGCTAGCTGGTACTGATCTAGCTTCTGCATGCATTTCTCTGAATTTTGTTATACTTAAACACTACAAGGAATTATACTTTGTCATAGCTATTAGTCTTTGGACTAAGGGGCACTAGCACACTAGTAAGTGATAGGCAACCATCCTACATGGAAATGTGAAGAGTTACATGGATGAGTACCAGCTCTAAGTGAAGGCTCAATGGATTCAAGATCAACCGACTGAAGTTGCCCAAACCTGCAAGGAAAAGAGAGAATAATGATTTCGAACTGCTTCTGATGGCATACATAAGCATAAGTTCAGTCCCCCAAATCAAGTACTCCATCAGATTGGGATACTACTCTAGATTAGTGTAGCCACTATCTAACAAAAAATTCAGAACTGAATTTCAGAGTACTCTAAATGTTGTGTGCCCTAGTATTTCTGTGTTCCCTTGCATTTCTATAACATTTAGTAGCATGACAATTTTATCATGTTGAAAAAAATTCAGTAACATGAATTTGGCTAAGCCAAGCATGATCTTGCTTGCATTGCCGCCTTTGCTACATGAAGCAATAGGGTAGGTTCAGTTTCACTGAATTTTTGAAACTATACATCATTTGCTGAATTTTTGCTCTACATCACTTGCTCTTTGTAAATTATTGCATATATCCAGTGACTGAATTTTTGAAACTATAGGTGAACCTCTTCAGGAAACGCAAAACAGTTAACTGAAACTATCTAAAATAGTTAAATCCACTTGATGCTTACCTAATGCAGGCCAACAGAATGAAATGAACTACGAATTTGTTCTCTGAAATACATGTAGGCCAACAGAGAGGATGTTCTTACAAGGGAGCAAGAAGCCTGCCGCCATGGCCCTAGGGTTTGCAGGTGAGGGGGTGGAGGAGAAGGGAGGAATCACCATGCATAGGTTGGGGAGGGAGGAAGGATGGAGAGGGAGGAAGGAGGAAGGAGGAGAGGTACCTGGGCAGGCGCGGCCGGTCGCCGGAGGGGTCAGGGTCGGGGTTGGGGTCGGGGTCGGCGGCGGCGGCGTCGTCGAAGGGATGCCTCAGTTGGCCGTGGGAAGGCCGGCGGCCGCGGTCGTCGTCCTGCACCCCGTGCCCGGACTGAGGAAGACGCCGGCGTTGAAGCTCCGGCAGCGGCTGGGCGTCGGGGGGCGACGGCGCGGGGCGACGGCGCGGGGGCAAAGTTAGGTCGAGTGGGGGGGGATCTGGCGAGGGAGGGAGAGAGGCCAGAGGGGAATAGGTGGAGGGAAGCTTTCTAATGGCGCACCACACGCAGGTGCGCCATAAGTACGACTGTTCTAATGGCGCACCACCCCTCGGTGCGCCATTAGAATTTTGTTTTAACCTAGCCTAGTAGCCATATCTACAGCCCAACCCTATCTACAACAGAACCCACGCACTAGCCCGACTGGTCAGCACGCAGCACACACACCAGGAGGTCCTGGGTTCGATTCCCAGGATCCCCAATATTTTTTTATGCATTTTAAATGGTGTTTTTTATATTTATTTGTGTTTAAATATGTTCAAACTTGTTTAAATCATAACAGTAATATTTTTTATGCATTTTAAATGCTGTTTTTTATATTTATTTGTGTTTAAATATGTTCAAACTTGTTTAAATTATAACAGTAATATTTTTTATAAAAATAGTAAAAAAAATTAAAAAATATGTTCAAAAAGTGCGGGTGCGGGGGGCCGGGTGCTCCGGCGGTGGAGCGGGGGAGGGTTGCGATGGGTGGAGCTAGCGGGGGAGGGTGCGGGTGCGATCGAGATGGAGGGGGATCGAGATCGAGATGGAGGGGGAATCGAGATCAAGTGTCCTCATGAATTCAAAAAGTGCCCATGAAATTTAAAAATATTCATGATATCAAAAGGTGCCCATGAAATACAATCGAGAAATGAAGACTACGATTTAAATACAATCGGTCTTAGCTAGCTATCTGTTCACAATCTTCTTGCCCTTCTTTTTCGCAAACGGAGTTCTTCTGTGGAACGGACGTCCTTTAGGTAGGGTGGTCCTGCTTCTTCTTGTGGTGTGTGCTGCTACTTCATCGTCGTCGTCATGTTCGATCTTCGGGTCGCCGTACTTGTCGAAGTCTTGCTCATTGGCTACTCCATCCATTCCGATGATCTTCCTTTTGCCTCTCCTCACGACAACACGACTGGGCTTTGGCGGGTCGGTAATGAAGAAGCATTGGTCCACTTGGGAAGCCAGTACCCATGGCTCATTTTTCGCGGTGACGTTTGCGCCCGCGGTCTTGGATTTGGCTTCGGGTATAACCATGGTGGTGAAATACCGGTCTTCTTTTATGACGTTTTTGGCCCATCTGACACGGAACATCAGGACCTTCTCTCCAGCGTAGCTCAGCTCCCAGATCTCCTCGATCCTTCCGTAGTATCTGTCCTTGTCGTTACCGGTGTAGGATTCCATCGTTACCCCGGAGTTCTGATAACCATCGCTCTTCATGTCCTTGTCCTCGGTGTAGAATGTGTAGCCGTTGATATCGTACGCCTCATAGGTCATCAGGTTGTGCTCGGCGCCCTGTGACAAGGCGAATATGAGTTGTTCTTCCGCGGAAGAATCCTCATGTAAAGGGTACGACAGAAGCTTCTGCTTGAACCAACGCGTGAAACATGAGTTGTGCTCTTTGAGTATATCTCCGTCCGTCCTCTGTTGGCCTCGGTCATTGTACGTCTTCTTAATAAAGGTTTTGTGCTCTACCACCCAAGGATCGACCACGTCTATGTGTTGTAGCGCGACTAGGTTTGCTCTTTCAAAGTCGGCGAGTCGACCCTCGAAGTCGACATGCATTTCGCGGCGACCCTCATGGTGACCCAATCCAGCGAGCCTGCCGAGGTGCCTGTTGACGGGCAGACCAACGGGGTTCTCGATGCCTAGATAATTCGTGCAGTAGGAGATGCACTCTTCGGTCAGAAAGCCCCTGGCTATGCTTCCCTCTGGACGTGACATGTTGCGAACGTATCCTTTGATGACACCATTCATCCTTTCGAACGGCATCATGCTGTGCAGGAACGTCGGCCCGAGTTGGATGATATCCTCCACTATATGGACCAGCAGATGCACCATAACGTCGAAGAATGCGGGCGGGAAGTACATCTCAAGCTCGCATAGTATCACCACGATCTCTTCCTGTAGCCTTCTGAGTTGCCTCACGCCAATCGACTTCCGAGAGATGACGTCGAAAAAGTTGCATAGGCCAAATAGCGTTTCACGGACGTGCGCGTCCATGATCCCACGGATTGCAACTGGAAGTATCTGCGTCATCAGCACGTGACAGTCGTGAGACTTCATCCCGCTGAACTTCTGCTTCGCTGGGTCTAGGTATCTGATTATCTTCCCCGCGTAACCGTAAGGAAGTTTTACTCCTAGGAGGCAGGTGAAAAACTGCTCGATCTCCTCCTGACTTAGAGTGAAGCACGCGGGAGGGTAGTCATTTCCGGTCTTCTTGGCCTTTTTGCCTTTGCGACGACTTTCCGTGTCCTGCTTCGCCTCATCATCATCATCATCATCATCATCATTAGCGTGAAGCTCCTGCCTGATGCCCATTGATTTCAAGTCTGCCCTTGCTTTCGGCCCATCTTTGGTCCTCTCTGGCATGTTGAGCAAGGGTAACCAAGCAGACTCTCGCACACGTTCTTCGTGATATGCATGACATCAAGGCTGTGAGGCACACGGTGGATCTTCCAGTACGGCAAGTCCCAGAAAACAGACCTCGTTTTCCATACCTTCAGCAGCGGCTCTGGCGCCTTTCGCTTCTTTCCCGGCAGTGGGCAGTCTTTCCAATTTTTCAACAGCTTGTCTATTTCCTCGCCGCTCCTCGTACACGGGCGTTTTCGGGGTTCGGTTTCACCATCGAACAGATCCTTGCGTTTCCTCCACGGGTCATCGTCGCGAAGCCACCTTCGATGTCCCATGAACACGGTTTTCGAAGACCAGGGATCTCTATCTAGCTGGCGATACGTTGTGTCATCCATGCACCTTACGCATCCAGAAAATCCGTGGACTACCTGCCCCGCGAGATATCCGTAACCGAGATAGTCGTGCACCGTCGTGAGCAGTGCGGCTCTCATAGGGAAATATTCTTTCTCTGCGGCGTCCCACGTATTGGCTGGCGTTTTCCATAGCGTGTCAAGCTCCTCTTTCAGCAGCCCCAGATACAGATTGATGTCGTTCCCTGGTTGTTTCGGCCCTTCAATTAGCATACTCATGTGAATGTACTTCCTCTTCATGCACAACCAGGGGGGAAGGTTGTACATCCACACAAACACAGGCCAGGTGCTATGTGTGCTTCTCTGGCTGCCAAACGGATTGACTCCATCGGTGCTCGCGCCCAGCACGATGTTCCTTGGATCGTTCCCAAATTCTGGGTATTCGAAGTTCAACGCTTGCCACTGGCTCGCATCCTTAGGGTGACTCATCATCTTGTCTTTTTTATCTATCTCCGAATCATTTGCGTCATCTTCTCGCTTCTTCTCCTCCCTATCCGCGTGCCAACGTAGGAGCTTTGCTACCTTAGGGTCCGCGAAATACCGCTGCAGACGAGGAGTGATCGGAAAGTACCACACCGATTTTCGAGGAGCTTTCTTCCTCTTCTTGTATCGAGTGACGCCGCACACCGGACATATGGTAGACTCCGCGTGCTCGTCCCGATAAATGATGCAATTGTTCATGCACACATGGTATTTCACATGCGGTAAATCCAGAGGACACACGATTTTCTTCGCCTCCTCGAAACTGGTCGGGCACTTGTTCCCCTTGGGAAGACGTTCGTGCCAGAATGACATGCTCTCGCCGAAGCATGCGTCGGTCATTTTGTGTTTTACCTTCATCTCCAGAGCCATGAGCGTTACTTTCAGGCGGGTATCCTCGGGCCTGCATCCTTCATACAATGGAGTAACCGCGTCTATCTCCAGTTGATCCAGCTTGGCTTTCTCTCGGGCGGCAGCTCTTGCGTTATCCGTCCGCTTGAGAAGCAGCTCTTGAATATGAGGGTCCTGCACCCAGCCTCCATCGTCATCTGCTCCGGCATCTTCATCTTCATGATCATTCCCTTCGTCTTGATCTTCCTCATCATCATGTACGACATCTTCTACATGATGACTGTGTACAGCATCACCGTCGTGATCATGTCCTGGAGATTCTTCGTCTTCTCGCCCGCCCTCGCCGCGGTGGTACTTGTCTTGTTGCCCTTCCTCATTTCTTGCCCGGCCTCGGCCATGGACGACTTGATAGTCATCTTCATCACCTTGCCACCGATAGCCATCCATGAAACCACGCAAGAGCAGGTGGTCCCGCACCTGCCCGGAATCCGGGTCCGCAATAAGGCTCTTCAGCTTGCATCTTTGACATGGACATCTTATCTCCGTCTCGTTCTTTTGAAGCATCTCGGCCTTCGCGGAGCTCAAAAACCTATTCACGATGCCTTCAGTCATCGTGTGGACCATGGTCGCCTGCGGGGTAGAGCAAAACGATATGTTAGAACCAAGAAAAAATTTGGCATGACCTTCCCTAAAAATAGGACCAAAAAGAATGCATAGTGCCAAAATTCTCGCCGAAACGGAAATGAATCAAAACATTCCGGCAAAATATTGGCAACTATCGCATATTTCAAATACCAGTACCTTCAAACACAAACATATATGCAACACCACAAACACATGCAACACCACAAACATACATAGATCTAGCTAGGCCACAAAAAGTGCATGTGCACGTTGTTGGAGCGAGCTAGGGAGAAAAAAAAGTAGATCTATATCATGAAGATAGCTTTCCCTTACTTACCTATCAAAAAAAGGTAATTTCACCACTTAATTTTGTTGAATCTATGGTGGAAATGAGATGAGGAGGAGGAGATGGCCGAAAGCTTGGAGAAGGAGGTGGATGGAATGAAGTGGGGAAAGTGAGTGGGTAGGTGTGGGCTGTCCAAAATATCTTGTTGGTCCCAGGTTACTAATGGCGCACCGTAGGAAAATGCGCCATTAGTAACCCTGGTTACTAATGGCGCATCAGCCTACGGTGCGCCATTAGTAGTTTTGCAAAAAAGTAAAAATAATAAGTATATATACTAATGGCGCATCTCCTCTGAGTGCGCCATTACTAGTTTAAACTAGTAATGGCGCACTGTGCCACGATGCGCCATTAGTAGTTTTGCAAAAAAAAGAATAAAACAAAATTTACAGTAATGGCGCACTGCCTGCTTGGTGCGCCATTAGTAGTTATAGATAGTAATGGCGCATTATGGACCCGATGCGCCATTAGTATGTATGGGAAAATGGAAAAAAAAATAATTCATACTAGTGGCGCAACCTGTTTACGGTGCGCCATTAGTGTCTTCCACACTAATGGCGTATCACAAACAGGTGCGCCATTAGTATATAGTAGTGGCGCACTGCTTCCACAGTGCGCCATTAGAATCAATCCTATCTATAGCCCTTTTCCTAGTAGTGAGGTTTGAATCCTTTGCTCTTCAAGAAGTCTTTGAGCGTGTCATACCAAGCACGAGGGGCTTGTTTGAGGCCATATAGTGCCTTGTTGAGCTTGTATACCATATTAGGATGTTTTGGATCTTCAAAGCCAGGAGGTTGTGCAACATATACTTCTTCTTCTATCTTTCCATTGAGAAAAGCACTCTTTACATCCATTTGATACAGAAGGATGTTGTGATGCTTTGCATAGGCAAGCAATATGCGAATGGCTTCAAGCCTTGCCACCGGTGCAAATGTTTCATCGAAGTCAATTCCTTCCACTTGAGTGTAACCTTGTGCAACGAGACGAGCTTTGTTTCTGACTACTTGACCATGCTCATCTTGCTTGTTGCGATATATCCATTTGGTGCCAATGATATTGTGCTTCCGGGGATCAGGACGCTTGACCAGTTCCCACACATTGTTCAGCTCGAACTGTTGAAGCTCTTCTTCGATTGCTTGAATCCATTCAGGTTCCATGAAGGCTTCAGTGACTTTCTTGGGTTCTGAGATTGAGACGAATGCAAAATGCCCACAAAAGTTGGTTAGTTGTGTTGCTCTTTGTGTAGCTCTTGAACTAGTGAGTGGACCAGGTGCATTGAGGCTGTCGATTATCTTCTCAATCTGTACTTCATTTGCAACACGAGGATGAGCAGGACGAAGATTTTGCTCATTCTGATCAATTTCATCATTTGGGGGATTATCTTCAGGCTGAGCATTGTCTTCAGGTTGAGTAGATGCAGAAACAACCAGTTCTTCTTCAGTCCGATTCTCAGATGGTATGATCTCTCCAATTCCCATTGGCTTGACTGACTCGCTAGAGGGTAATTCATCTAGCACATTTGTGTTCCCTTTGCGAGCCGTTAGTCTCATCGAACCACACATCCACAGTTTCAACCACTTTATAGTGAAAGAGGTTGAAGACTCTATAGGAGTGCCAATCCTTTCCGTAACCAAGCATAAAACCTTCATGTGCTTTAGGTGCAAATTTTGAAGTGTGATGTGGATCCTTGATCCAGCACTTAGCACCAAATACTCTGAAGTAACTGACATTTGGCTTCTTACCAGTTAGGAGTTCGTATGATGTTTTCTTCAGAAGCTTGTGAAGATAAACGCGATTGATGACGTGGCATGTAGTATCAATAGCTTCAGGACAGAACTTCCGTGGAGTCATGTACTCATCGAGCATCGTTCGGGCCATCTCAATAAGAGTTCTGTTCTTGCACTCCATGATGCCATTCTGCTGAGGAGTGTAAGGAGCAGAGAACTCATGAGTGATACCCATGGTATCCAAGTAAAGGTCGAGGCCGGTGTTCTTAAACTCAGTGTCGTTGTCGCTTCTGATATGCTTGATCTTGACGCCATAGTTCATCATGGCACGATTGGCAAAGCGTCTGAAGACATCCTGCACTTCAGTCTTGTAGAGGATTATATGCACCCATGTATAACGAGAGTAATCATAAACAGTGACGAAGCCATAGAGGCAAGCAGTAGCATTGAGAGTAGAGTAGTGAGTAGGACCAAATAAGTCCATGTGCAGCAGCTCGAAGGGTTGAGATGTAGCCATGATTGTCTTAGAGGGATGCTTGGCTCTTGTCATCTTTTCGGCTTCGCAGGCACCACACAGATGATCCTTCTTGAACTTGACGCCTTTGATGCCCACAACATGCTTCTTCTTCACGAGATTGTGCAAGTTCCTCATGCCAGCATGCCCTAACCTTCGATGCCAAAGCCAGCATTCTGAAGCTTTTGCTAGAAGACATACGGCCATCTGCGGTCCTGCAGAGAAATCTACCATATACAAATCATCTTTTCGATACCCTTCAAAGACTAGAGACTTGTCATATTCCATCAGTACAAGGCAACGGTATTTTCCAAATAGCACAATCATGTTTAAGTCACAAAGCGACAGACATTAAGTTGAAACCAAGGGATTCAACAAGCATCACTTTATCCATGTGCTGATCCCTTGATATTGCAACTCTACCTAGACCCAATACCTTGCTTTTACCAGTGTCAGCAAATGTGATGTGGCTCTTGTCTGATGGACGTATCATTGAATCCATCAGAAGAATTCGATCGCCAGTCATGTGATTAGTGCATCCACTGTCCATAATCCATTCTAAAGCACGAGGTGTCGTAGCCTACAGTGCAGTTTGGGGGATAGGCTTCACCAAGCGAGTTATGAAGCAGAAACATTTGACGAACAAGTGGAACATGGAAATTCAGGTCTTGGTTAGGATAGATAGGATGAGTGTCAAGGAAATCTGGAGCGACATACATAGTAAGACCATTTGGGCATTTTATCTTGTGCCCTACAAGAATTTTAAGGTCTCCAGCATTAGCTTTGGACGCCTTTGATTTCCGGCTGGAGACCTTTCCCTGCAAAAGAGAGTTAAGTTTTCTTAACCACCCACATCTTCAGGGGTGGCTTAGAAGCAATGAGTCTAAGTGCGGCATCTGAGAACTTCGGCTTCGGAGCCCTAGTGAATAGCCTTGCAGGGGGTGAATAATACTCATATGAATAAGCAGAAAAGTTCTTAGTTCTATGAACATAGCGGTTCAATGAAACACGCTCATATTCATGGATCTGAGTATGATTTCCCTGCAAAACATTGACGTTAGGGTGACTCAGATGAGTCCTCGGTCTGTATGAAGCTTTTGGACCATATGAAGCCTTTGGCATGGGGTTTGTCTTCTTCATAGGTGGTGTCAAGATGACATTCACAGGAAGATTCTGAAGACAACTTTTGGGTACCCATATCTTCTTCACAGGTGGCCCATTCCTGCAGTTAGTACCAATATACCTGGCAAACACTTCGCCATTCAGATTCTTAAACAATTTATAGTTTGCATCAATGGATTCATCAATGATAATAGGGTTAGCACAAGTGAAGCCAGATAAAGTGGATGGATCTACTGAAGGTTCCTTTGCAGCAACCCAGGTGGTTTTGGGGTACTGCTCAGGCTTCCAATACAACCCATCAACATTCATTTTCCTCTCGAACCCAACACCCTCTTTCCTAGGGTTTCGGTTCAGAATCTGCTTTTTGAGAACATCACATAGTGTCTGATGCCCTTTGAGACTTTTGTACATCCCTGTCTCAAGCAGTGTCTTCAACCTAGCATTCTCATCAGCAGTAGTAGTGGTGTCCTTAGCAGAGGGGTTAGTTACCACATTAGCAGTTGAAGATATTTCAACAGGGACAGTAGTAGAACATTCAACAACAGAGGCAGCGTTATCACGCTCAATGCATTTTAAACATGGTGGTTCAAATCCTTCCTGATCGGGACTGATCTGTTGAGTGCGGAGTGACTCGTTTTCCTTTAGAAGATCTTCATGATCCGATCTCAATTTCTCAAGCTCTTGCTTCCTTTGAAGATAATCATAGGAAAGCTTTTCATGAGAGGTTGAGAGCGTTTCATGTCGACCTTCAAGTTCCTGGTACTTAACATGAAGATTTTTTATGTCTTCATTTAAGGACTGAGTCTTAGTCATTTTCGCGTCCAATAGGTCATCGCTTTTGTCTAATAATTTTTGAATATGTTCCATAGCTTTCTGTTGTTCAGTTGCAATTTTAGCAAGTTTTTGGTAGCTAGGTTTGGATTCACCATCAGAGTCATCTTCACTTGAGGTCTGAAAGTAAGCATCGCGTGAGTTTACCTTGGCACCACGTGCCATGAAGCAGTAGGTGGGAGCCGAGTCGTTCTCGTCATCAGCGTTGGTGACAGAGCCATTGTCTTCAGTGTTGAAGATGGACTTGGCAACGTAAGTTGTATCTAGAGCCAGACTTGCGACACCAGAGTCAGACTCCTCCTCAGACTCCACCACCGCCTCCTCAGAAGCAGACTCCTCCTCAGAATCCATCTCCTTGCCAACAAAAGCACGTGCCTTGCCTGATGAGCTCTTCTTGTGTGATGAAGACTTGGAAGAAGATTTGGAAGAAGACTTTGAGGATTTCTTCTTCTTCTTGTCATCATAATCATATTCTTAGCTCTTCTTCTTCTTCTTCTCATTGTCCCAATGTGGACATTCAGAGATGTAGTGGCCAGGTTTCTTGCACTTGTGACAGGTTCTTTTCTTGTTGTCATGGGTGGAAGCTTCATCATTCCTTGAGCTGGATCGTGAAGATTTTCTGAAGCCTTTCTTCTTGGTGAACTTCTGAAACTTCTTTACAATCATAGCAAGCTCCTTTCCAATATCTTCAGGATCACCAGACCTACAGTCAGATTCTTCTTCAGACGAGGAAACAACCTTTGCCTTCAAAGCGCGAGTTCGGCCATAGTTAGGGCCATAGATATCTCTTTTCTCAGATAGCTGGTACTCATGTGTGTTGAGCCTCTCAGGAATGTCCGACGGATCGAGCGTCTTGAAGTCAGGGCGTCCTTGTATCATCAGGGCTAAGGTGTCAAATGAGTTGTCAAGAGATCTCAGTAGTGTCTTCACTATTTCATGCTTCGTAATGTCAGTTGCACCGAGTGCTTGGATCTCATTTGTGATATCAGTGAGGTGATCAAATGTGAGCTGGACGTTCTCATTGTCTTGTCTCTTGAAGCGGTTGAAGAGGTTGCGGAGAGTACTGATTCGTTGATCTTGCTGAGTTGAGACACCTTCATTGACTTTGGAGAGCCAGTCCCAGACTATTTTCGACATTTCCAGAGCACTCACACGGCCATATTTCCCTTAAGTCAGATGACCACAGATGATGTTCTTGCTGTAGAGTCCAGTTGAATGAACTTCTTGACATCAGCAGGGGTGACACCTTCACCAGTCTTGGGAACGCCATTCTTGACGACATACCATAGATCGACATCAATGGCTTCAAGATGCATGCGCATCCTATTCTTCCAGTAGGGATACTCAGTGCCACTGAAGATGGGGCACGAAGCGGAGACTTTGATTATCTATGCAGTCAACATAGCTAAAACTCCAGGTGGTTAAACCGAATCACATAGAACAAGGGAGCACCTTGCTCTGATACCAATTGAAATGGCTAGTTATCGACTAGAGGGGGGTGAATAGGCGATTTTTATGAAAGTCTTCAAAACATGGGAGTTTTAAAGACAAGCAATAGAAACGACACTATTCGTATGCAGCGGAAGGTAGACTACACTAGGCAAGCCATAGTCAAGTATTCAATGAAGTGAAAGCACGTAGACTATTAGCAGCTAGGTAGTAAAGATCAGGATGGAAGATAGTATGAAGCCAATCAGGACAAATAGTCACACAGTGAAGTCAAACAGATAATGCAAGTAGGCAATGACTTCATGAAGACAAACTGTAAGTAAATAGAAGTGAGAGATAGAACCAGTAGCTTCAGGAGGACAGGGGTTTGTTCGACCAGTTCCAGTTGCTGTGACAACTGTACGTCTGGTTAGGGAGGCTGATATTTAACTCATAAGACCGTGTCTTCACCTTATTCCCCTTGAGCTAAGGACTCTCAGTCCCTGCCCAATCACTCTGGTAAGTCTTCAAGGTAGACTCCCAAACCTTCACAGACTACGTTCACCGCAATCCACAATGAATCTTGGATGCTCAGAACGTGACGCCTAACCGGCTAGAGGATTCACAGTCCTCAAGTGAAATAAGTCTTCAGATCACGCAGACAGAAAGACTTTAGTGATGCCAAACACTCTTGGGCCTCTGGGTGGTTTGGGATTTGTCCTCGCAAGGATTCTCTCTCAAAAGCTTCAGAGGCGGGATGCTCTCAAACGACAAAAGCCGTATACTAACTCTGAGCAACCACGAATTTATGGCGTAGGGGGTGGGCTATTTATAGCCACTGGGCAACCCGACCTGATTTGTCTGAAATGACCCTAGGTCACTAAGGAACTGACACGTGTCTCAACAGTCAGATTTCAATCACACGCGGCAGCTTGACTTGGGCTACAAGTAAAGCTGACTCATCCGACTCTGGATAAGATTTGCTTTCATTGTCTTCGCTCGAAGACATAGGATTTGGTGAAGCATCAGTTCAGTCACTCTGACTTTGTTCACTTGGACCCCACTTAATAGTGCGGTGGTTCCTACGACTCAACAAAGAAGAAAAGAAACAACAAAACAGCCAAGTCTTCGCGCTCCATAGTCTTCAGACATTGTCTTCTCATGTCATAGTCTTCCACTACAAGAAAATTAAGATACTGTGACGAAAGTCCATGTGACGATGGTTGACAACGTCACGAAAATGTCTAATGTGTGATGTTTTGGAGGTAGCGTCATTGAATATTGTAAATGGGTGACGGTTAATGTCACTGAATTGCCTAAGCCACCGAGTGCCACCTGGCTGCCAATTTCTTTGACGATTTGGTAATTTCCGTGATGAGCCTACTACAGTCACCGATTATTACAAATGTGTGACGCTCATTTTTTCATCGTGAAACTACTAGCAGTGGCACCCTCATAGAAGCTTGACGGCTTATTGAGCAGTACGACCCTTGTGTCAATCCTGGTTGTCGGACCCCGACATAATTTTTTCATAGGTTATTCAGTATTTTTTTGAATAGTTTGAATTGCTTACCACATATGTCATGTGGTAAGTGATGCAAATTTTTTTCAACGTAATACACATAGGTGGTGGCAAAATAAAGCTTATTGGTGATGCCGTGAGCCCATGAATATGGCGTGCAGTTATTTTGTTCCATCTCAAGAAAGGGAATAATGAGAGAAATCAAGATACATGATAAATTGTACGTGGTACATGCCTTTTGTTTTTATTTTATCAAGATTACGTGGTACATGTTTTCTTTTTTTATCAGAGTATGTACATCGTACACGTCTTTTTGAAAAAAAAAATTGGAGTGTTCAGAAAAAGATTATACACATACATGGTAGTGTCAAACCCACTATCAACTGCTTTTTTGACGTAAGCGTATCAAACCCAGTAGTTGCAGTAGAATCGGTTTGCTCTACAGCGCGCAGAAAATGAAAATATATTTTTTGAAATGAGAGAATGAAAACTTTATGTTTTTTCTGAGCGGTATGAAAACTTTAAGATTTTGGGAGCGAAGCCCATTTAGCTGTACACCAGCCGAACCTAATTAATTTCATTATCTGATCTCGCTTCGTCCTTTTATTTCTCAACCCCGATCCAATCTTGCAATCTCCTCCGCCGCTCTTCTCCCACGTTCCCACTCCCATCCACCTCCGCCGCCCCCACCATCAATGCAACAACTACCGCCACCGCCGACATCGAGACCCCAAAGGAAGGCCCTGTAGCGGCGACAGTCGGGCCCGGGAGGACGAGCGCTCCGTGTACCTGCTCTTCTCGACGTTCTCGGGCCGCACGTCCATGGCGTGATATCCACTGCAGTTGTCCCGTTTCCTCCTTGACACTGCGATCCCTAACACTGCCGACCCCTCCACCACGTCGACGCACGCGTCACCACCTTCGTGGCCCTCCTCCAACATCCACCGCGTTGGGAGCAGAGGTGCGGCCCTGCCACGATGGACACCTCCCGGGCTCCCCGCCCATCCCTGCATCTCCTCGTCGTCGTCAGCCACCACGGTGAGCAAGGCCAACCTCCAGGATGACTGGATCCGCCACCACCGTCATGAGGAGGACCGTCCTCCACGCCCAACCCCTAGGCCCCTACCTGCCTAACCGCCGTCCAGGGGTTCCACCCGCGCATGGTCGTCAGATGTAGGGGTCGCCGGCCACCTCAAAGACGATGAGCACTGTGAGATACCATTTTCTCCATCTATTTCCCCTTCTTTTGTAGGATATCGAGTGAACTTTTGAAGTTTTCATCTACTGATGAACTAGGTGATGTGAAATTGGTGAACTAATTATCTTAGTAAGTTAATGAAAACATAATTCATAATGCTAGAATTTTCTACGGGTGCCGATCGTGAGGTGGATGATGATGGCCATTACCTGCACTGAGCAGCAGCAGAGAACTATGAGGCATCGACGATGCAGCCGACGTCATGTTATTTTCGTCTCTACAGGTAAGCCATATTCCCACCACCTCTAGTTCATCTTTGCCTCCGATTGACAGGATCCCAATCTAACATCATTCCTCTCTATGTCGGGCGAACAATATGACACTCCCTCCATTCGGATCCAACGACACATGGTAGCTGCTACTCCAATTTCCTCCTCAACCATGCTGTTCCAAAATTTTGGATTGCTATAATCCACACCGTATACAGTTTTGCATTGTTGCGTGTGTGCCAAAGTGCTACATAGGCAACAAGTTTGTTCCTTGTGTGATTAGACCCCTCATCAGCCAATGATGATTGTTTTGAACATGGAGTAGTGCTCATGCTAGAATCAAGCATAGTCTGAAACAGATGTCGTTCTCTCTAGATGCTAATAGGTACCAGTGTGATTGCTCACCTACGTACCCTCTCTGTCTTCCCACTGTAAATAAACCAAAATCATTGTTACCCGCAAGTAATGGATCTGCATGGTTTAATATATGTGCTGATAGTTGTAATGTGGTTGTAAGTCTTAGTTGCACATGCACGATATATTAAGTCACTACTGGCCTTATAATCACAGCATGCCCTCTCCTTTTGATATGTTTATAAGTTTGTTGCAAATTCTAATCCTATGCTAGCTTTTGACAGGATGATATGCAAGTCATCTTTGAAGAAGTCACGGTGGACAAAGAAGGGTTACAACAACTTTAGTTGCCTTCAAGAAATTAGGATAATAGAGAACCAAAAAATGTTCCTTGCTTTGATGAAGACAAAAGCTATACAATAATGTTTGGGAGCCAAAGACAATACTCACTTGTTAATGTAGTCCTTAGTGCCCATTAATTCTACTTGTTTCATAAGGTTCCTATGTAACTTGTTTTATTTCGTCTTATGTAGTATGTGAACTATGATTGTGATGTTCTATGATGTGTTTTGTGAAATACGCAAGTTGTTTACAGATTAATTGTTTGTCATTTTTTTGCATCGAAATTGCTTGTCATATGAAGTGAAAATATTATGTGTGGAAAATTGAAATATGGATTGAACGAGTATAATTTTTTTAATAATTGGTGGAAAATGCATATGGCCCAAGAAAGGCCCAATCAAACAATATTGTGCAACAAATTGCCTATGGCCTAGAAAATTGATATAAAATGTAAATCAACCAAATTATCGGGCTCGGCCCATTTAGAAATACAATGTGTATTGGTCCATCAAAAATCTAGTGACATCGAACGTCACTGAAGGTCCCATATTGAGTGACGTTTTGTGCACGCGCTGTCACAAGGTATAATCTGTGACGGGGATTCCGTGACGATGCTCGTGACGCACAGAAAATGTCACGTAGGGGTATTTCGTGACATTTATGGATGTTCCATGACATTTTTCAGCTCGTCATAGTAGGCTCGATCTCTTGTAGTGTTCAACGTGATTAGCTTCACAGACCACCATTGTCTTCAACGTCTTCACACATTTTTAGGGGTCATCTTCGGTAGGTAAACCGAATCAATGAGGGACTACTACCTGTGTTATCCTGCAATTCTCACAAACACATTAGTCCCTCAACCAGGTTTGTCGTCAATACTCCAAAACCAACTAGGGGTGGCACTAGATGCACTTACAGGAGTTATATGTATGGGGCTTTAGTCAACTGAGGTCTAACTCGTCAAAACATGCCAATATGAGGAGTTGAAGAAATATTAGGGTTTAGTTAGAAATGCCCTTACATGATACGGTGAGAGAGGTACGGGGTAAATGCAAAAAACCGCCGTTGTCTGGCCCGCTGGAATGTTTGCTCTAGACGTTAAATCTGAAGAAAAAAATCTAAACTGGTAAAATATGTAATATTGAACAGAAAATACTGCAAATTAAGATAGTTTCTAGTATAAATGGAGAATTTTTTTTTAACCGGGCATAACCCCTTTCCATTACTTTGACATAACGGAAATGCAAAGTTTTCCACACTACAGTCACTAAGGAACTGAGAAAGGGGAAAGCAAGTTCAACGCATCCTTGGGAAACACACTGCAAGCACTCGTCATCGAGCAGCTTACCGTGGGGCTAAAACCCAAGGACACCCAAACACGAACTAGTCCTAAACGAGAGTATCCAGCAAGGTTTACGACATCAAAAGGGCTCACACAGGAGCAACATGCAGCGCTCACACAGGAGCAGTATGATCAAATACTAAGACCAAGATGAAGGATCCAAAACGAAGTTAATATGACCCATCACAAGCAAAGTTTCCCTCCTTCAATCCTGCGCCATCTCACCCGATGCCGCGTAGATCCTCATCATGTTTGATGCGCTGGCCCTTAGCATTTTGGCTCCTCTCTCCATCACCTCCCGGTCCGCTCCATTCATCATCCCTGCCCAATAAGAGATAAAGCCACATGCAGAATAAATCACAGCAAAAGGTTTCTTTAATTTTTTCTGCTCAAAGGTAGCTTGGTTGCGGCAATTCCATATAGCCCAACATATGGCTGCTAGCACAAATGTGTAAAACTTCCCCCCATCAGGAAGGAAAACATAGCACCATGAGAAATATTGCCATATATTGTTCGGACAAGTGTCTGTACCCAGAACGCAACCCACCATCCTCCAGACCACCCTGGCCACAGGACACATGAAGAGTAGGTGTTTCGAAGTCTCTCTGTTCCAATAGAAGGAACATTTAGGGTTGCCAGCCCATCGTCTTCTACTCATGACATATCTAGTCAACATAGCATCCTTGAAGGTTTGCCACAGGAAAATTTGAATTTTCAGAGGGATTTTCGCCTGCCAAATCCACCTACAGTTACATCCTGCTATGTTTCTCTCCAGATAATCATAAATCAATTTGGTTGTAAAAAAATTTCTTCTTGCTCAGGTTCCAAACCACTTGATCAGGTTCCTCCGACAACGCCCAGGAGTTAACAGTGGCATTAAGCTCATTCCATTGATCTAACAGTGTTGTATGAAGTTGTCTCCGGAAGAAGTCATCCCCCACACCATTTCTAAACTTTTCCACCATGATCTCCTGCTTATTGCAAATGCTATACAACACAGGGTATTTCTGGTCCATAGGTGGCTCATCATGTAAGGAATCCTTCCACGCCCTAGCAAGATTGCCCGACTTCATAACCACTTTATGACCGGCCAAATAATATTCTTTTACTTTCAGAATAGCCTTTCAAATAGGGGAGTCACTAAATCTGCTTTTGACCGATGTTACCGTATCTTTTTTCAAGTATTTCGCCCGGATCACCTCTTGCCACAGCCCTTGCTGTGTTTCCAGTTTCCACCACCACTTGGTGAGTAGGCTGATGTTTTGTTTTTGGAGGTCTTCACCCCCAGTCCTCCTTTGCTTTTAGATCTACAGATTCTGGTCCATTTAATCAGGTGATATCGCTTGCGACCCTCATGTTCTTGCCAAAAGAAGCGTTTACGGTGTTTGTCCAGTTTTTCAATGATCATCTTAGGCAGAAGAAACCTGGACATATAAAAATAGATGATGCTAGTAAGGGAGGAATTAAGAAGGATAAGTCTCCCTCCTGAGGAGGCCACATTACCTATCCAAGACTCGCAGCAGCGTAGAAATCTTTCGTCAGCAAAGTTCCAATGCAGGCTACGGAGGGTCGAATAGCTGACTGGCACACCCAAATATTTCATTGGGAAATGACCAATCTGACAATTAAACAAGTCTGCATAGAAGGCTAGAGTATCATCATCCCCTCCAACACAAAGGATTTCGCTTTTTAGGAAATTAATTTTAAGTCCTGACATGAGTTCAAAGATATAAAGCAATAGCTTCAGGTTAATAGCAGCTTTCTTATCATGTTCCAGGCAAATGACAGTGTCATCTGCATATTGGAGGATGGCTACCCCATCTTTGATAAGATCCGAAGCCAAACCAGTAAGAAGCTTTTCTTTCTGTGCATTGCGGATCATTTTTGACAATGTGTCCACTTCCAGGTTGAAGAGAAAAGGGGAGTGGGGTCGCCTTGACGCACCCCCTTGTGGCTCTAGAAATAGGGGCCTTTTTCATTATTCAGTTTGACACTGACAGTGCCATTGTGAAGAATTTTTTTTAATCCAGCCACACCATGTTGTACCAAAACCTCGGTCTCGATGACACTCTAGTAGGAAATCCCAATCAATTTTGTCATAGGATTTTTCAAAGTCTAATTTTAGCACCACCCCAACTCTTTTTTCTGGTGTGTATGATGTAGTACTTCATGCAACGTAAGGATACCATCCATGATGTTCCTGTGTTTAATGAAAGCATTTTGATGTTTGCTAATCAATTTATCAACAAAAATCGCCACCTGGTTATCCAAAACCTTGGTGATAAGCTTATAAGGACATCTTAGGAGACAGATTGGGCGGTACTGTTGTATTTTCTTTGCCCCTTTCATCTTTGGAATAAGTGTAATCACCTCATAGTTCAGGCGGGCTATGTCAAGTTTGTTTGAATGAAAAGCTTCGAACAGGCGCATGATGTCACTCTTGACAAAGTCCCAACAGTGCATATAAAACTCTGTCGGAATGTTATCCGGCGCTGGTGCATGATTACATCCCATCCCAAACAACGCCTTTCTCACCTCTTCCTCTGTGAATTCACTCGTGAGTAGTACATTATCCTCCTCATTGAGCTTTTCTTCTTCAGACCAGGCTTCAGGGGATAAGTGGAACATGTTGCCCCTGGCCGGGCCAAACAGTTCCTTGTAGTAAGAGGTTGCGTGTTCTAGTAGGTTTTGCGTGCCCTCAATGGTCACCTCCCCTGCTGTGAACGAGTTAATAGTATTTTTTTTCTCTTCCTACCATTTGCAATCCTATGATAGAAAGTTGTGTTTCGGTCTCCTTTAAGCAGCCATCGCTCGTTGGAGTGTTGTAAACAGAACAGTTCTTCCATAACTAGAAGGTCATTCAACTCCGCACACAAGGAGGTCCTTTCTTCATAAACTTTTGGATCAAGGGGACCACTTTTTTCCAATCTCTCAATCCTCTCTAATTCTTCTTTAATATACTTTTTCCTTTTTCTAGCATGCCCAAAGGAGTGAGCGCCCCATCCCTTGAAGTATTTCTTGATACGCTTGAGCTTGATATTCAAGATATCAATGGGATCCTCAGAATTCACAGGTTGCTCCCATATATTCTTAGCTTTGATATAAAACTCTTCATTCTTGAGCCAGCTCAGCTCAAATCTGAACTCCCGATTATGGGAAGGGCTTGTTTTCACAGGTTCCGTGGTCAAAAGCAATGGGTTGTGATCTGAGGTATCTCTCACCAGCTTACGAACAGACACCAAAGGGAATAAATCCTCCCACTCAAAATTCATAAGGATTCTGTCTAATTTCTCCAAAGTAGGATGCTTCTACTTATTGGACCATGTGTATTTCCTCCCTCCCATATAAATCTCCCTTAAATTCAGGGATTGAATGATAGAATTAAACTTGTCTGTGTAGTGGGAATGGGCCATGTTTTTGTTTTTTCTCCTCACTGTTTCGTAAGATATTGAAATCACCACCCACTATATAGGGGACATGGATCTGGGAACAAACAGAGTCTAGCTCATTTAGGAACTCATCCTTCCTATCATCCTGAGCTGCCCCATAGACCACAACAAGGGCCCAGACACATTTGTTTTTAACATCATATATGTTAGCTTGGAGAAGGAAGCTACCAAGTACCCAGGATATAATTTCAAGGTTTTCTTTCTTGACACCACATAGGATGCCACCTGACTTGCCAATAGAGGGACTCCAGTTCCAGGTATATATATCCAAGGGGTCCACCTTCCTTAAGAATTTAGGAGAGAATTTTTTCTTCATAGTTCCTTGCAGGTCTATAAAGTCTAGGGAATGATCTCTAATTAAGTCGGAGAAGCAGGTAGTCATTCCTTTCTTTCCTGCTCCTCTGCAATTGCAAAACATTCCATTCATTTAATAACACTATTTTCCCCTTCTGGTAATCCTACTAGGAGGCAGAGTAGGATTGCCCTCTTTTTTCATTAAGGAAGCACCATTTTTCTGACTCCTGGTCACAGGTTTGGATATCACCACATTATTTTTCCTATCCCTCTTTTTCATGGATTTAACAACAGTAAAATTCTCTTCCTCTATATCATTTTCATCACCCCACCTCAAACTCAATGGAGTTTTATCCCTTTTGGCATTAGTTAAGATCATAGGGATCTCCACATTATTATTATCCTCTTTCTTTCCATCCTGAGGTTCTCTATTACGACATTTTTCAAGTTCTCTTAAAACATCAATGCAAGTAAAATCAGTATCAGGAATGTCAACCCCCATTTTAACCGCCCTAAGAATTAAATCAGGATTAGATAGAGCTTCAAAAGAGTTTGGGCTATTATGAGTACCTTCCATATTTCTCTTCTTCATTGCTGCCACAGCTTTTTCCTCCACCCTCTCCATTTTGTTATGCACATTACGCGAACTGAAGCGAAGGTTATCTTCGGTGACTAGAGGAGGAGTGGGAATCACCTCATCTTCCACCGCATCATCAGGCATTTCCACTTTGTAGTTGTTGCCCCCACCCAGCTTGTCTTGTTTGTATTCAGCCATCTCATTTACCTGTGTGGATGACCTCATAACATGAGAGTAGGACTTTAGCCCATTCTTAGGCAAGTGAGTAACCGATTTTCTGCCATTGTTAAGGATACTTACACTCTCCTCTCTCAGGTTTCGTTCTTGAGCCATAGTGTCAATTAACAGAGTAGTGTGCAAGGAGTCATCGAGTTCAACACTTTCCTGTGACTCCCGAATGATTTCATGTTTCTCACCCTTGGATATGGAAGGGGCCTACCCAAGTTCGGGGGAGAAACTGTTCATCTTAGCTCCAGGAGCCGCATGCTTAGTCCCCTCTTTTTCCACATTCTGATTAGGCTCTTGAGATATCTCCACTGTTTTTTTCTCTCTGTTAGGATCTCTAGTCAAAACTTGCGCCACTTCATAGAAAAAATCATAAAAGTGCCCTCCTAGTACTGCCTCAGCAA
The DNA here is from genome assembly GCF_018294505.1 of Triticum aestivum. NCBI lineage: Eukaryota > Viridiplantae > Streptophyta > Magnoliopsida > Poales > Poaceae > Triticum > Triticum aestivum. Next base: position 702,584,493 of record NC_057801.1, read on the forward strand.
CAACATGGATTTCATTAATGTTTCTGCACCCCAATTTAACACGAATGGAGCTAGGAGATGCAGAGTTGCACCGTCTATTTCAAGGGGAACACCTACCAAAGATGTAACATAAGCCATGTTTCTTTCGCTTCTCTTATCCAGAGGAACGTTACTGACTCTCACCCAGGCCACCTCCATGACCCCCTTGGCCCCCACAGCAGATGACCACTGTGTGGCATGAATCACTGCCACACTTTTTTAAGAGTGACTTTTCCCACATAACAGATTTGCGCCACTGATCTGGGATAAGGAAACCTCACAACAAAGACTCCAGGGCCAATAGCATGAGTCGAACATCGCCAACCCGTAGTCAAGTAATCACTAAGATCGAGCTCCATTTGGTGAGTCGATGTTTCCCCTTCTATGATAGTAACAACAATACTATTGGCCCTCTCTTTCACCTGACTAGCAGTACAAGAATCATGAATGTAGTAAAAGCCCTGTCCTCTTGATTGGAAAGCACACATAGGGGCAATGCACTCCCAAGGAAGGAATTCGACACAAACAGATGCAAGATGACCTAATTTGTTGCAGCGCTCACAGAAAGCTTGCGGGCATCGCACAGGAGGTTGCTCAGGAGACTTCAAATGGGACAGAGATCATGATTCTTTGTAGGGTGCACTTGATTTTGCTTCCCATGAGGGCGCTGCTGCGGTGGAGGGGCGTGTTGATCCGCACTGACGCCGCCCGAGCCCGACGATGCCTGTGCCTTCTGCACCCAGATCCCTCCGTCGTGGATCTCGCGGCGTCTCCCCGCAGCCTCCTCCCATCTGGATGTTTCGTCCGACGCCTATGCGGCCTTGGACGAGTTGGAGTTGGAGTTGGTGTGGCCCCCGTCGTCGTCGCGCCGCCATGAGAACTTGCTCCTCTCACCCCCGTGGTCGTTGTCGCGCCCGGGGACCCGGCCCATCCCTCGACCAGCTCTTCCCCCTCCAGTCGCCTCACGTCGATCTCCATAATAGCCGCGTCCTCCCTCTGTCGCTATGGGAGAGGAGGCGACCACCACAGCAAAGGATCTCGAGTCTCCCCCCACCTTGCCTCTCCACCACCCAAACGACTCTGCTGGCCTAGATCTAGGGTTTCTCTCCGCCGCCCAGAAATGGGAGAATGAAGTTTCTAGGTCAAGCACAGGTCGGGGTGCGGGATTTATACCTCCGTTGCGTGGCTGTGACGGGGAATGGAGGGTTGGATGTCTCCCCACGTGTCGCGCATCCGCCATTGGCGGGCGGTTAGGAAACCTCGGGCCCGTCTCGGACCGAACCGCTCTCTCGGCCTGGGTTTTTTCGGTCTGAACCGCTTCAGGGGCCGCGGTGAATCTCACCGGCCGGCTCGCTGCCGGCAGCCGATCGCGCACTCTAGCGAAGTGGCACGGGAAGGCTATGACACCGCCGATGTTGATCTCCTCCGCCGCGCGCAGGTACCGCGCGTCCACCGTGACCCCTCGCGAATCCTTGAGAACCAGGCGGAGAGCATCGCGACGCAGAAGGAGCTCGCCGTCGTGGAACATGAGCGTGCGCGTCGCGAAATCGGCGGCGAAGGAGACCTACCATCTCACCTCCGCGTCGCCGCACGAGTCGCCGCACGAGAACTAAAGTAGCAAATAGTTTGTGAATATTCCTTGGATTTCTTACGTTATGTTAAGTAAAATTAACATTCCCCCCGCAAGAAAAGAAGTAAAATTAACATGCAAAGTCAGCTTAGGGCATCTCCAACGGCAAACCGCAAAGTTCCTCACGCATCTGACCGGGGACAGGGCGGCCAGTCCGTGGACACAGATGTGGGAGGTCGCCATCCAACCGTGGTCGTAAATGTTCGTCGCTGTTAAATTTTAACCGCTAAATAACTACAGGATTCCCTCTAAAAATTATGATTAATGGCTTTTTGTTTGCCGAAAGGCTATCAATCCATGTGCGAGTGTAGTTTCTACGAAAGCTAGCTGCTTCTGCCACAGAACTAGCTTCCTTCCGTCAAATGGGCTTGGCCATTTTCAAACCTTCTGCCAAAAGGCCAAATCAATTTACAAAGCTTCCGTTATTCCACCAATGTGTGATAAAGAACCTTAATAGAAAACTAATCTTGTCAAATGCTAATCATATGGCAAAAAGTAACCTTCGGCCAAATGGCCAAATATATTCGCAAAGCTTCCATCAAATGCCCAAATTCTAATCACCTTGCCTATTGCTAATCATATGGCAAGAAGTAACCTTCCGTCAAATGCCCAACTATATTTGCAAAGCTTCCGTCAAATGCCCAAATACTAATCACCTAACATGCTAACGGCCTTCCGCCATCCGGACGAAAAGGTGGGGCACGTGGTCACTTTTGGTTTGTTATGAGAATGTCCGGACTCCCGCAAAATTTCCCAACGTGTGTCTTTGTTTTGCGAAAGAAAGTATGTCCGGACCGTGCCACAGACCGATACAGGACCGCGTTGGATAGCTTCCGCGGTCCAGAAGGATGCAGACGGTTTAAGAATAGATGTTGAAGATGCCCTTATAGGTGCAGTTCGGAGGAGCCCCGCAAACCACAATGAACTCACTCGTAATTGGGCACTGTCGGAAGCGTATGTTGTTCGCTTGGAAGATCGGATTTGGACAGGGGACCATGCCAACAACCAAAACTGTGCCATCTCTGCAACATCTCCGCCATGCCAACAACCATCTTCGCCACGCAGGGTAGGAGGTGGCAATTTGGAGCATCGCCGGTGAAGCTTTTGCCACCTTGAAAAAAAACACTATATTCAGCAATCGAAAATGCTTTCTCGATGTGTCTTACACTTCCTTTTCTCCTCCATTTCCCTGGGCCCTGATTTTCTGATTCGTTTCTGCATTCATACATCCATTTCGGGACACTATACAGAGGCGGCAACTCTCAGCTCATTCGACAGACCACCCTCACGTACTGACATATGCAATTCGTCGTTCCCACGAAAAAAAAAACTAAGAAAAGAAGTGCAATTCTTATATGAGGCACTCGGCCGAGTAAAGTACGCAGAGGACAACAAGATTACCAGGAGCAGCATATCTCTAGAGACTCCGAAAGGGCACCATGCAAAAAGCGTTCAAATCCAGTCAGCAGAAAAGCGCACAAAAGTGCATGTTAAGAATGGTAAATGTCTCTCTCCCTCAATAAGATAACAGTAGATCTTCGCACTTGATGCCATGCCAGGCCCGTTAACAAATGTCACTAGCACCAGCGTGTAGTTCTTCCGAGACCACGAAAGGACATCATTCAGCTGAAAAAGTGCACAAAAGTGCAAATGCTAATAATAGTAAACGACCCTTGGGTCAGAAAGACTACATAAATTGTCACGCCTGCTGCCAGTTAAGTGTTAACTAAAGCACGGGGCGACTCGATGGCCGTACTATATAATACTCCTGCTGTCCTGCACACGGTAATTGGTAGGAGTAGCACATAAGAGCATCTCCAGCCATTGGCCTCTAGGCGGCGATTGAAAAATCGCCACTGAGGGCAAACCGGCACTAAAATCAGCCTGAGGATGATGGGGTTCCCAGCCAACGCCCCAAGGATCAGCCCCAGACGCCTGTTTTAAACTTTTTTAAACATTTATTTGGCTAAAATTCGGCGAACGAGACAAATATTTGGCGAAACAGTACATCACTTCGGCGAATTGAAATAATTTTTTACATAGATAAAATACTTAAAAAAATAAAGAGGCCACGACTACAAGCCAAATAACGCGCTGAGAGAGGCAAAGTCGCCGCCGTCGTTGTCTGTCGTTGTCCTTTTCCTCCTTCACGCGGCCGCCCCTGCTGGACCCCTGCCCGGGGTCGCCCTGGCAGAACGGTGGCGGCGCGTCGTCATCGATGTCGTCGTCGAGGACGACGACGCCTTCCTCGTCGCGGGCACGGCGCCGAGCGGTGAACCGCTCAAAGGCGCGGCGCTGGCGCTCCAGCTCTGTCCGCGCCTAGTCTTCGTGCGCCCACTTCAAGGCCACCGCGTCGTCGAGCCCTGGCTCCGTCTTCACGGCGGCGAGCCCCGGCTCCGTCTTCTACTTGACAAAGCAGGGAGGAGCCGAAGAGGACGCGCACCCGCCCTCGTTGATGACGATGCCGGCGCTGCGGGTGCGCCGGCCGAGCGGCGTCTCCGCACGCTCAGCCTTGACGCCGAACAATGCCGACGCTCCAGAGGAGTGGGAGGAGGAGCGGGAGGAGGGTGAAGAGGATTCGACCCTCCTCGGCATCCATTTTCCTCCACTCTATCGGGGGACCGGGGCGGTAGGATACGTCAACGGCGGGTCGTTGCCTCCCTCGAGGTGCTGGAGGACGGTGTGGAGAGTGCGGCCGGGGGCGCCCTACCACAGGCGGCGGCCCTCGCTGTTCTTGGTCTCCAACACCACCGGCGCCCCATTTGTGGAGGCCAGCTGCTCCGCCTGTCGGCGCTGGAAGTATGCCACCCACGCCTCGTGGTTGCCGGCGGCGTACTGCGGGAGGGCCTGCTGCCCCTCTGTCAGCGACGTCTGCACGCGATCGACCTTGTCGGCGAAGTAGTCGGCACGCGCGGTGACGTCGGGCAGCAGGGGAATGGGACGCCACCGACACTTAGCTTCCACTGCCCCAGTGTGCGCATGTCGGGAGGCGTCAGGACGTTGGCCTCAAACATCAGGTAGGCTTCCCACTCGTGTAACGAGTGGCGTCTGAAGCCATTGGCCGCCGCCCCATCGCCGGGGAACCTCTCGCCCATCGTCATGGCTGGTCACGGGAAGAGAGAGGAGGAATGGCGGCGACGGCGGCGCACGGGGAGAGATCTCGGCGGCTGTGGGCGGGGGTGCGGCCACAAGCAAGGGGAGGTGCTGCTTATATAGCGGTCGGAGGGGGTGTTGGCCCCGTGTGCCATCTGTACGCGTGGCGGGAGGTGATGCGTCGCCGTGCCACGCCGCCCGTGAGGAATCAATGGAAGGCTGACCGACGGTAACCTTGGCATTGATTCCCCGCGGAAAACCGAGGCGATGAGGATGACAAGGTGCGGGGTCGTTGACTCGGCGGGCCCGCCGTCCTTTCATGCCAAAAACAATTGCCCCGGTGTTCCCGGGCGCCCCCAGCTCGCCGGGTTGGGGCTGGGTCCGCCGACGCCAGTTTCGGCTCAAACCGGCGAAAAACAAGCTCCTGGAATGCGTCTGAGCCGATTTTTGGGCGCCGACGCTAAAAAATCGCCTGGGGGGTCTGCTGGGTGAGCGGCTGAAGATGCTCTAACCATGACCCTACTCGCCACGTCCTCATCCTCCTCTTATATGTGGCTCAATTTTGTTTGTCCCCAGGCTCCAACAACAGAACCACTCGCTGACTATGTACTGCCACGGCAGCTTGATCGGTCAGTGGCAGTACTCTAATTAACCGGACATGCGGAGGACATGGTACTTTAAACCGTAGAGAAACTCCAATGGGACGACTCATTTTGTCCGTTTGGGTTATCCGGACATAAAAGTTGGCCCAACGGGGCGACCCAAACAGACACAGCGTCCGTCCACTGTCCGTTTTGTGTCCGCGCGGACCCAATTCCGTCTCAAATTTAAGAAAATTTGGGTCAAAAGCGGACACAAAGCAGGCGCTCTTTGTGTCTCCCTGTCCGCCTCTGTCCGGCTGCATGTGCTGCCTGCCCCACTTGCCATCCACCCATCCGTCCCATCCCGTCTCTCTCCTCTCTTTTCTTCTCCCACCCACCCACCCACCCACCCTGCTCGTCCTCCTCCGGCACTGGTGCTCCGCAGTGGTGGGCTCGTGCTCCTGGCGCGTGAGTCGGCCCGGAGCAGCGGCTGGCTGGAGGCAGCGACGCAAGGCATGCGGGCGGGGTCGACGACGCCGGGTTGGCGGAGGCGGCCCGAAGCGGGGCGGACTCGGACCCAGACATGTCGTGCGGAGGCAAGCCGGCAGGCAGGGCGGGAGAAGCCGGCGAGCGCGCGGGAAGCCAAGGCCGGCTTGCGGGAGGCGCAGGAAGCAGCTGGCGCGGCTTGGATGCGGCACGGTAGACCTTTAGAGCCAACCGCGGGGTGGCCGTGTGGGCCCGGGAGGCAACAACGCGCCAGGCGGAGCCGGCAGGGCGGCCGAGCCGAGGCTGAGGCCGCGCGGAGCAGGCTGGTCGTGGCCGAGCGGGCCCGAGCGCGGGACGGAGCAGCAAAGGGTAGCCGGGGCGGCGCAGGGAGTTGCGCAGCGGCGGCGGCCTAATGCGAGGGCGCAACCGCACGGGGCCAGGACCACGAGCACTCGCGGGAGAGGATGGGAGGCCCGACGCGGATGCATGCCAACGTTGGAGTGCGGTGCGAGAAGAGCATGAAGCGACGAAGCACCAGAGGGCTGCGGGGAGGATGCTCCAAGGAGGAGCGCAGCGGGCGTGCAGGCGGCACAGGCGCGGGAGTAGCAGAGCGCGCCCTGCTCGCGACCTCGCCCAGCGCCCGACTCAAGCAGCAGGCTCCAGCTCGTCCAGCCCATGACCAATGTGCACCGACGTTTGCGAGCTCTATGTGTTTGATGAAATGCCGAGCCGGATATGCATAAAATGGGTCTGTCTTTCGTTGGGCGCACTGGCCGACCCAAATGAAAAGCGGATGCGGACGGGCGACCCAAACTGACAAAAAAGCACAAAATCAGTGTCCGTTTGGGTCGCCCCGTTGGAGTTGCTCTAAACTAATCACGGCCACGTCGGACGGATCAAGCCGTCGCTCGATCGAACCCGGCCTTCCCCGGATAGCAACGCGGCGTGAAGCAAAGACTCGGCCATGATCGACGAGCTCAGATCATCAGTAGATGGGGCCTGAGGTAGGCGGGCCACGCGTGCGGATGAGGGCGAGTCGGCCGAGCCCGGCGGCCACGTCGAGGCCCATGTGGCGCTTGCTCCTTCCAAGGGTCGTTTTAGCCTCTAGTCGCTCCTCGTCGGCGCGCGGCCCCTGGACGTCACCGTCCGTGTCTGCTGTCAACTTCTCGTCTGCACCCCCGGAGTACTGAGAAATCTGTAGAAACGTTTCGTCTGATTTTTTTTCTTCTTCTGTTGGCTCTGGCGTTCAATTAGTTTGTCTCTAGCGACCAACAACCTGTGGTTTGGCCCTACTCGTGTCGTGTCGGCCACTTGACTGCTGCGGCCGTATCATCGTCATCACTGGATCTGCGGCTGGTGATGGAGTATCGTGTCTTGCATATGCGCGTGATCATTGAGTTCATGGATTTCGGGAGACGGGTGATGGACCATATTATAATGAGCGACCAGCTAATTGGAGAACATGCGCCGAAGCAGCTGCACATGCCTTTCTACCTGAATGAAAGAAAGAAAGAAAGAAAGAAAGAAAGAAAAGAACATTGTGTTACATGGTTCTCGGTTGGTATTGGCCGGAAGGCAAAGGCTTGTTTGTTTTCTCACGAATTCCATTCTTCTCCGGTAGGGGAAAACTCTACGCTTGGTCCATTATTCGTTGGAGCAAATATGTGTGATCCATGTGCATGTATATTAAAATTTATTGATTTATTGGACAAAAATATGCTTTCAGCTAATAGAGATCTACGGCAAGCTGACCTCTTACCTCTTATCTCCCCTCCTTTTAAAATCGGGTGCAAGGCGTGTTCGCTAAACTTTGATCTATGCATTTTTTTCTTTCAAAAATTGAGGTTTAACCCTCGACTTTTGCAATGGAGAGAATATCTGAAATGGTTGTTGGCCTTCTGAGATGAGAATTTATTTTCACAAAAGTGATCTAGTTCACATTAATATTGAAGAGAATGCTATCTCTATGTTTGCCCCTACCTTTGGTGGTACGATTGGAATGCTCCCTCATGAACAGTAAAATAGAGAGAAAGCGGTAAAAAAATCTGATTTTTTAGCACAAACAATGATGAATTGTCTACATAGACACAAATTTTCATGAAGGGAAAACATTCCTAAATGCTCTAAATAAACAAAATTGATGCTCCAAAAAGACTATTTTTGAAAGCGTTTAGGAGCACTGATTTTTTTGACCCACAACATTAGGAATGTTTTTCTTCACGAAAATCTGCGCTTGTATAGCAAATTCGTCAATGTATGTTGCCAAAAAGTTTCCTTCACTATTTTTTCATTTTTACCATTCTTTGCGGGTGCATTTGAACTCGCGAGCAGAGGAGCACTTTCGTACTTTGGAGTTCCTTTGCATATTAGCAAGCTAGGGAAAGAAGATCTCTAACAAGTATTCCCAAATTGATTAAGAGAGATGATACTTGGAGAGGAAGATTATTATTTTGCGGTAGGGCGAGTTGTTCTCACTAAATCATTCATTGCAAGTAACCCTGTTTACTTTCTCTCATCAACTATATTCACTAGATGGGCATGCAAGCTCCTAATTCCTAAATGCCTGCTGGCTCTGAAAAGATTACGAAGGTCATATGAAACATCACTTGGCAAACTGAGATTCGGTGAGGATGATGATTTTTTGGGGTGATTTGGGTATCCTAAGTTGATAGACTTGAATATGTCCTTGCTTGCTTCATGGATTCATAGTATAACCTAGATGACCGTAAGATGGGGGAGAAAATCATGTGTTTTATGTACATTGGCCAAAGTGATTTAGTGTAGAGAGGACAAAGCCTCTCCATTCTAGGGATGAAATATGCGGGTCATTTTATAGGTACTGATGGCTGGTGGGAAATGGAAGAAGTATACATATTCGAGAAGACCTTTAGCTTGGTAACTCCAGTTTATCTGTGTAGTTCTTTGATACCTACTTTACCTGTAATGAGGTGAATGTCACCATTGTTTACATGTGGCACGAGATGCAGTTAAAATCTCTACTTCAAGAGCTTCATTATAATAGACCTATGTAGCAATTGGAGGATTTGGTGTAACTTTTGTAGGATCTTTCTCTTACTAATGACCATGACCAGATGGTTGAAATGCATAACTCTGATCGGTATAGTGCACAATCTTTATCAGGAGTTATCAACTTTCGGGAGGACGGGGTACCCAACTTTTATTCCTATGGTTTGGAAAGTGCATGTACCCCCTTGGTTGTAGGACGTAGCTATTACAATTGGTAAAATGTTGCCGCCTATTGTGCCTAGAGAAGGATGTCAAGTTGATGGACAAGTGCCTAAAGCTTATGGGCACTAGGGCGAGGAGGGATCCTCGGCAATCATGTAGTACTAGTTGGATCTAGCGGTTGATCCATATGGCGGTTCAATTCAATCGATCGATTAAATCCTCGTTAGCTGAATCTCCTCTCGGCATTGTTGTGCTACTTTGTCACGATATAGCCTAGCTTTGTTTTAGTGAAAGAAGACCCTAATTCTCTCCTCTCGGCATTGTTGTGCTACTTTGTCATGATATAGTCTAGCTTTGTTTTCGTAAAATAAGACTTTGTGTGCGTCAGGGGGCGGGGATACCCCTGGATCCTCCCAACAAGTATGATTTATGCCCCCTGCTTAGATCATTGGCTAGCTCCACCACTTCTCCCGGCTTGGATAATCGTGAAGAAACAAAGAACCTGAAATAGTGATTCCATGGATGAATATCAACTTGGCTATTTGATGTTTTTATCTCATCTAATTTTCTGTCTTCACTTTTGCATGATGGTGTTAAAGCCCTTTTGCTGCCTGATGGGTAGAAATGCAAGATCAGGTCCATGCAGCTTCTTGCTTTGCAGCATCAGAATCCTTTGTTGGGGGAAATTTGTATCGATCACACATGATTCGGTTAGTTTTATACGGTTTATGGTTTATACGGTTTTTATACTTCGGTTTGTATGGTTTTATACATAGATACCGTTTGGTTTTGGTAATAACCATATTAACCAAAGTTGACGTGAATATTTGAGCCAACACATAACCTTTCCACGTGTAAATACATGATATATATCATAATGACAAATTTTTTTACTAGAAAAGGATAAAGAAAGGACGTTGGATAAGCAGTTAGGTTAATCACGTAAACTGAAGCATTGAATGGGCTAGAAAGTACTATACTATAGTAGCCCATTACACTTTTGAACCGTAAAAACCTCAATTTCAATTAATTCAGTTTAACCAAATGGATTTCAGTTTATAGTTGAAAAACAGAAATGCAAATGCTTTTCAGATTTCAGAACTGAAACCAAAAGCGAAACCTGAAAAAACCAAAAATTCGGTTTGGTTTCGTTTTTTTGTTTCGGTTTTGCACACCCTGAGTAATGTCAATGGCGGTGCTAGGTCTCGAGCTTCTAGGTGAAAGACTAGGTACGGCCAAATTTTTGGCTATACCTAACAATGGCGATGTTTTTACGTCACTACCTTGTTGAATATGCATTTCTCAAATATGTCTGAACTTATTCTTCAAGATGAAAACCTAGATTCTGACCGTGGGTGGTTGGATCCAATGATGCGGTCGCTTGAGCCTCACTCCATTTCCGAAGACGTTGTTGTTGAAGAACCTCGTTGTCTATGTGGTTTCATGAGTTTTTTTAGGGGAATGTGGTTTCATGAGTTTTTTTAGGGGAATGTGGTTTCATGAGTTGATTGGTGCCAATATGTTCATTGTTGTTGTTTGCCAATTATGGATCGGACCGTTTTACTTTTTTTTTTGCTTACGCATAACTTTGGTTTTAAATGACTTTGCTATTTGCTAGTGTGTTATTTGTGCGCGTGAGTTGGTGTTGGTTGTGTGTTCCTAACTATGCATAGGCTAGGTGTGTGCTCTTTTTTTTGCGGGTGTGTTGTATCATGTTGGTTCTTCAGTCTGACCAAATAAAATCTACCTTTGTCGAAAAAAAAGCACTGTGAGCCTTTTGACCAAAGAATAATTTTTTCGTTACTATTTATACCACTGGCGTTTAGTGCTTCAACCGCAAACTAATCAACATCGTACTAAATGAAAAGCAATCGAAAGTCCGTTGGTCGCCGGTACTGCACCTGACGTTTACTTGTTCGTCCACAAACTGATCGACATGCTACAAGCAAACGGAGGAATCTTCCGATATTTTTCCGATCTTCGGAAAGATCAGCGACCCGTGCCCATGACACCCTTGATAATACAATTTCTCTCGGGGGCAATACTACAAAATCGCACGTTTCGCAGGGGTCCCATTCCCCGCCGGCTTTCTATATAAGCGTTCGAACGGGCGCAGAGATGAGCCTCCAGTCCTCCGAAACCAACACCACACGCACGCCGCGACATTTCCCAGATATTTCCCCCATCCTGCGCTTTTCCTCCTCCTCCTTCCTTCCTTCTCCGCCGCAATCGCTCCTAGCTATCCTTAACACAACATGCCGGAGGCACCTGCACGGGCCGCCGCCGGCGGCGCCTCCGCCCCCGCCGACGTCGACGTCGTCACCTCCAGCGGCCGCCGCAAGATCGCCGCCCATTCCTCCGTTCTTGTAAGTCATCCTTTCCCCGGCTACTTTGATTTCTTGCCGCATTAATTACCCTGCTCGCCGAACGTTTCCGATTGCCGCGTGCCGGTGCTAGCGAGCGATCAGGGAGCGGCATGTGTATCCTGGTTGTTTGGACACTTTGAATTCTGAAGGGGATATTTATTCTTATTTCTTTGTTCGTTGGCATCAACAGGCGTCGGCGTCGCCTGTGCTGGAGACCATCCTGGAGCGCCGGCTGCAGAGGCTCAGGGAGAGCGGCAAGGGCGGCAGGGCCGTCGTCCGGGTCCGCGGCGTCACCGACGACGTCGCGGCGGCGTTCGTCCGCCTCCTCTACGCCGGCAGCAGGTACCGTGTGCGCTCCTCTGCTGTTTCCTCCCTGGAATTGCTGCTATTATTTTTCGCACATGCGTTTCTTGCGACCCTGGGTAAGCCCGAGTCTAATGGTCTGTGGAGACCCAGTAATAGTAGTAGCCATTAAGTATTAGCACGAGGAAAAAAATCATTAGGAGTAAGCGCTAATATTAAGACACGAGGAGGGGGAAAAGAACATGACACATGCGTGTGTGCCCCACGCTGTCTGTCAAGCTGGGCGATCGGAGCTGCCAGCTCTGAAATAATGGTTTTTAGCTGCTAAAAAAAGAGCTTTCTTTTCATTTCTTCGTTCGCAATCATCTCGGTGGTAGTAACGGCCAGCTAAATCATGTCCCGATAATTGAATGAAGTACACCAACTAGTATGCTGTTTCTGAAAATACCAAGTTCATCGGTACGATCAAGAAACCAACCAACAACCAAAACAAAACCAACACTTTGCCAAGATGAGCTGCCCGGACGCAGCCCGGACGCAGAGCATTTCCTCTCTAGTCCTCGGATCATGTCGATCTGCAACTCTACCTCGTCATAGGACAGAGGAGAACACGGCCACAGCCACAGAACACCGGAGCCTCGCCGGTCGCCGCCCCAGGGCGAGCCACACAATCCGGGGGCAATTTGCTTGCTTGCGACCGACCCGTCCGTCCGCTAGCCTCTGGAATCTCGTAGATTCAGTGAACCTCCACACGAATAGCTGAATCTCTGTCCCTGTCCGTCGCGGCGCCTAGCTAACTCCAACTCGGCCAACTTGCCAATTTCGCACTAGCCTCGCCACAAGAGCAAGATAGACGAGATGACACCGCCACCGCATCATCCAAAGTAGCCACGCACATAACCTTAAAACGCCGTATCTCCCGGGCCATACAAAAACCCCGGCAACTTGGCAGAAAACTTTGCCGCCGGCTCAATCTCGTGGAACGTATCTCTCCCGCCGGCTCCGGCAGCGGACTGGAACCGCACGTACGACGGCACAGAGACAAGAAAGGAAGAAAATCAAAGTTTAGTTTTCTTTCTTGTTTCGTTTGGTCTGGTTGGTGGGTGCTGTAGGGGTAGCGCCTGCCTAGTTGGAACCTCCCTTCCTGCTCCTCCATGGCCACCAGCATGTGTCGTCGCTGTCGCAGGCACCATCATCCTGCGTGCTGGCTGCTAGCGCTACTACTACTTGGTACTACTCGCCTTCGGCGAATTGAGAAAACAAAGCAAATTCTCGTGGCCGTGGAACGGCCTCTCTCTCACCGTCCAATCTTGCACCGAACTGTTCTACTCCTCCTATAGTTGTTTGCGTATATGTATTTCGGTGATTGCGAGTGGACATGCGGAGAAATCAATTACGAGTATCTAATTTGGTGATGGGAATTCTGGACGGTGTGCAGGCGTGGCGAGGGCGAGGTGAACGAGGACGTGGAGAAGTACGCGGAGCAGCTGCTGGTGCTGGCGCACGCGTACCGGGTGCCGTGGCTGAAGCGGTGGTGCCAGGAGGCCATCGGGTCGCGGCTCACGCCGGGCACCGTGGTGGACGCGCTGCAGCTGGCCGACCTCTGCGACGCGCCGGAGCTGCACCTCCGCTGCATGCGCCTGCTCGCCAAGGAGTTCCGCGCCGTCGAGCGCACCGAGGCATGGCGCTTCCTCCGCGACAACGACCCCTGGCAGGAGCTCGACGTCCTCAGCCGCCTCCACGACGCCGACATGGTACGTCCTACTATCCTTGCCTCTGAGAAATAAATCGTGCGGTAAAATTCGTCGTTCCGTCTGGTCATGTGGCGCGATCGGTGCGGGGCATGTCTGTTGGCACTTGAGGTGTCGCCGTGGCCGGTGGCATGATGATGATGCCAAAGTGCAACTAAAGATAGTCCGCCTTGATGTCTCAGTGCGCCGTGCACTGGGGAACATGGTGACCATGCCCACCCGGGCTTCCAAACCTTGGGTTCTGGAGGTGCTCGGCATGTCGCGTCCGTGCGCATTAAGAAATGATGCGAAGGCCTGGTTTGGCCGGTGCCTGAGATCTCATCATGCTGCACAGGTCGTTTCGGTCGCTGCGTCCACGTCCACCCCCGAGCACGCCGAGTGGAGTGGCCGGTGAATGTTCACATCTCCGAAACCGTCGTGCCAAACGTTTTCGTTTGGGTGGAAATTATCCAGGGGTCATGGTTATTTGCTTAGACGACCGCATAGCCTCACCAAACTTTTGATTTGACAAAAGATAGCAAAAATGTCAAGATCCAGTTAAAAAATGTACTAGCAAAAATATCGAACACGTTTATTGGTTCATCATGTCAAGATCAATTAGCTCCGATAGGAATAATAAGTTTATGATTACTAGAATGTTAACGAGAATGATGAACTGACAGAAACTTTATTCTTGTGTCCAGCGTCGGCGAAAGTGGCGTCGGAAGAGCGCGGAGCAGAAGGTGTACATGGAGCTGAGCGACGCCATGGACATCCTGCGGCACATCTGCACGGAGGGCTGCACGGAGGTCGGCCCCGTGGGGCAGGCGCCGACCAAGTCGCCGTGCCCGGCGTACGCGACGTGCCGGGGCCTGCAGCTGCTCATCCGCCACTTCTCCCTGTGCAAGAGCCGCGCCAGCTGCCCCCGGTGCCAGCGAATGTGGCAGCTGCTCCGCCTCCACGCCGCGCTCTGCCGCCTCCCCCACGGCCGCTGCAACACCCCTCTCTGCACGTAAGTTCATTTACCCCAACACTCAGCTCTGCTCACTCTCACACCTAAACAAATTGAACTCATGTCTAACGTTGCAATGGATCTTGTCTGATCATGCAGGCAGTTCAAGCTCAAGGAGCAGCAGAAGGAGGCGGTGTCGGCGAAGGCCGGCGACGGCAGCGACGGCAGGTGGGCGCTTCTTGTGAAGAAGGTGAAGGCTGTCAGTGTCATGTCTTCTCTCGGCAAGAGAAGCCCACCTCCGTGCCAGTGCTGAGTAAACGGAATGTATGTTAGCGAGGATCCCCTCTTTAGGGTTGTGCTTCAAGCGCGGCGAGCGTTGGGGGCGTGATCACACGTGCTCTACCACGGTCTAGCTCCATGTCGTGGAGGAACTGCTGGAGCTCTTAGGCATCGACGCGGTGTTCGACGACCAGCCAGCCGCCATCGCCCACAACCGCTGTCTGTGACGCGGCGATGTCCATCTCCCGGCAAGCTTTCACCGGCGGTGTCTCGTCGCGTGGATTTCTGCTGCACCCGTGGTTGCAAGGCCACGAAATCCCCATCCTGGTGGATTCGGCTAGCTCCACGTCTTTCGTCGATCAACAACTCGCTGTAGAGCTTGTGGCATCGTCCCTCTGCTTCAACTGGGCGCGTGAAAGTTGCAGGCGGAGGCGGGATCACATGTTACTTAGTTAGAGCATGTATAACTGAACCTCTATAATTTATTTAGAGGAGGATATGGCAGAGTACCTTTTAGAGGAGCATATTTGCCCCTCTAAAGAAGTGTCGTTTCTAATAGATTCTCAATATTTTTGTCTCTATTTCTTTTGCCAAATCTTACTGCATAGTAGTTGTTTTTTTTTGATCAAAGAAGGGCTTGCCCCTTCTGATTTTCATTACCGAAAACCACCAAGTTCTACAAAAGAGTTCAAAAGAAAACGAAAAAACGAAGAGGTCCAACCGAGTTTAACAAGGATCAAACAGCACCCCCATCGACCAACAAAAGGTCATTACATCAACGCAGAAGCAAAAGCAGCAAAAAAGGAGCCAAAGATCTATTCTACAGGAGCACCAAACATCAGGTTCACCACCGCAGGAGAGACTTTCTTCATTCATTCATTTCAATCTAACCACATTGATCCTCCATCCCTGCTTGGCTGTGAACATTTTATTTGCTGCCTGCTCTAGCACCCTTGCTCCCAGCTCCAACGCTTTTCTTAGTGGCTCCTTTATCTGCATAATAGACCAGTCAATTAACCACCTGCACATTAGCTTGACAACATATAAAGGATCATTTATCCTTTTATTGTCAAAGATAATTGCATTTCTACTTTTCCAAATTGACCAAAGCAGGGCTGAAATCCCCACCAGCACCAGTTTTTTATCATCTTTGTTAAATTTCCTAATCCAGTCTCCAAAACAGTCTTTCACACTAGACGACATAGTTTTAAAACCACACACACATCTAACCAAACTTCATAATAAAGAAGCAACTGAGCAAGAGAAGAATAGATGATCAATTGATTCATCTTTCCCACACAAGACACATCTTTTCTCGCCCTTCCATCCCTTTTTAAGCAGTACATCTCTAGTTAATATGCTTTTTTTATTAATCAACCATAGGAACACTTTCAGTTTAGCAGGCACTTTAATCTTTCATAAGTATTTCTGTGGGAATTTCAACCCAGAAGCTACCAATTTCCTATACAAGGATCCCACAAAAAATTTATGATGCGCGGTGAGGGTCCAGAGGATTTTATCCTCCCCTCCCAGCATTTGAATTTCCTCACATCTTTTTTTGAGACTGTTCCAAAGCTCTACAGTCTCTCCATGTAGGGTTCTTCTAAATCTAAATTCATGCCAACCTTTCTGTATGGCCTCCTCCACAGTAATGCTATGGTCAAAGGATATATCATACAGTCTAGGGTAGGCCTCCCTCAAAGGTTTATCATCAACCCATGTATCTTCCCAAAATCTAGTATTTCTTCCATCCCCCACTTTTTTCTTAACAAATTTGTAAAAGATTTCTTTGATTTTTAGCAGGCTAGCCCAGAATTGTGAATCCCCTGGCTTTTTACATATTAAAGCCAAGCATCCCCCCTTTCTATATTTGTATCCCAAAATATCCTGCCACAAACCCTTTTCGTTTTCCATTTTCCAAAACCATTTGTCCAAAAGCACTATATTCATAATTTCCAGATTTAGTATCCCCAATCCCCCCATTTCTTTAGGAAGGCAACAATCTTTCCAATTCACTAGATGGTATTTTTTGACATTCTCATCATCTTGCCATACCAACCTGGATCTGAAGAAATCAGCTTTCTTTATAATCCCCTTAGGTACAGCATAAAAGGACATCATAAACAAAGGAATATTAGTCAGGCAGGCTTGCACCAAGGTTATTCTCCCTGCAATGGAGCCCAACAACTTCCCCTGCCAGCACCCACATCTTTTTTTAATTTTATCAGTTACACAATCCCATTGAGAATTCCTGATTCTATTTTCAGATACAGGCATCCCCAGGTATTTTATGGGCAAATCTCCCATCTTACATGTTAGTATTTCTTGGTAAATCATTTGTTTTTCTCTGGCTTTGCCAAACAACAACAATTCACTTTTATGAAAGTTTATCTTAAGCCCAGACATTTGCTCAAAAGCTCCTAGTATGAGTTTAAGATTCTTCACACTTTCTATCTCATCCTTTATCAAGAATATGGTATCATCAGCATATTGTAACATATTAATCCCCTTCCCCCTATCACTGTTTAACACTCCTTTAACCAGGTCATGTTTCAAGGCATTACTCATTAAGCAGGCTAGGGCATCAGCAGCAATGTCAAACAGCAAAGGTGACATGGCATCTCCTTGCCTTAATCCTTTAAAGGTTTTGAAATATGGGTCAATTTCATCATTCACTTTAATCCCAACATGTCCCCCTCTCATAGTTTCCATCATCCAATCACACCATTTGTCAGGAAACCCCTTCATTTTTAACATCTGTATAACAAAGGGCCACTTAATTTTGTCATATGCCTTCTCAAAATCCACTTTAAAAACCAGGGCATCTTCCTTATTTTTATGAAAGGAATTCATTGCCTCATGCAAAATCACAACCCCTTCCATAATATATCTGCCCTTGATAAAGGCAGTTTGGGTTTTAGAAATCACAGGGCCACACACTTAGCCAGCCTGTTCATCAGAATCTTAGTGATGATTTTAAAACTAACATTCAGCAGGCAAATGGGCCTAAACTTCTGAATTTGTTTAGCATCATTAGTTTTTGGGATTAATGTAATTATGCCATAGTTGAGTCTAGCAATATTAATTTCTCCTTTAGCAAAACCATCCACTAGATTTTTTAGATCCCACTTGACCACTTCCCAAAAATCTTGGTAAAAGTCAGCAGGGAATCCATCAGGGCCAGGACTTTTATTTCTTTTCATCCCAAACACCACTTGATGAATTTCATTTAAGGAGAAAGGTGTCAAGAGCTCCTCTCTTTCTTGTTCATTGATCTTATCCATCTCCATCTCCCTCAATGAGATACTAGATTCTTCAGGATGTCCAAATAATTCTTCATAGAATTTGGTGATATATTCCATCAACCTCTCATCCCCTTCTATAATCCCTTCCTCCTGTTCAAGGGAAACAATTTTGTTTTTCCTTCTTCTCCCATTCACCTTAGCATGATAATATCTAGTATTTCTATCTCCATCCTTAATCTCCGAATCTTTATATCTTTGCAACCACTTCATCTCCTCTTGTATCATTACTCTTTTTAATTGGGCTCTAAGCTCTTTCTGCTCACTTCTATCCACCGCATTTAAACCCATGACCTCAGCTCTCTTATCTAAATCATCAAGCTCCTTTATTATTTCCATTTTTATTTTTCTGTACCAAGCATCAATATTCCTATTCCATCCTTTAGCTTTTTGCCTCAATTTCCTCAACCTTGATTGCCATCTATCCAAAACATCCCCAAAGTATCTCTCATTCCAGGTGTTATATACCAGCTCTCTAAAACCTTCTCTTAGCAACCAAGCATTTTCATATCTAAAAAAATATTTGTGAGTATGAGTTTCCCCTGTGTCCAGGAACAGAGGAGTGTGATCAGAGATTTCTCTAGCAAATGCTTGCAATATGGTGAGTGGGTATTTCTCCTCCCAAGCAGGGCACATCAGCACTCTATCTAGTTTTTCGAAAGTAGGGTTCTCCTGATTATTACCCCAAGTGTATTTTCTCCCATTCAATGGTAATTCCCTAAGTCCCGCTTGTTCAATAATGGCATTGAACATGAAGGACCATTGCTCATTAAGCATAGGTTTGTTCTTCTCTTTCCCACTTCTGATAATGTTGAAATCTCCCCCAACCAAGCAAGGCAGAGGATTATCATGATATAATCTTGCCAATTCAGCAAGGAAGCTTGCTTTTCCCTCCTTCTATGCATCCCCATACACAGTAACCAAATTCCAGTGCATTTTGATATTTTTATCAAATATTAACATTCTCAAGAAATATTGTCCTTTTTCAATATTTTCTATATCAAACACATCTTTGTTAACCCCCACCAGGATTCCCCCTGACATGCCTCTGGGTGGATTCCAGCTCCATTGAAAATTCCTCCCTCCACACAAACCATGCAACTCATTTTTTGTGAAGTCTTGCTTTATGGTCTTAGAGAGTCCAATAAAGTCTAGCTTCTGATCCATAATCATCTCCCTAATATATCTTTTCTTGTGGTATTGTCCTATACCTCTTACATTCCAGAAAACCCCCCTCATTATTTTATATTTGACCACAAAAGGACCAAAAATCTATATCTACAGCAAATACAGAGAAGATTCTCAATTAGACTTCTTTTTCTTTTTTCCTTCTTCGAAGGACTCCAACCCCAAGCGATTTCTTCACACAGTCAAGCGCTGGTGAGCTTTTCCTACCACTTTTTCCCCCAGAGAACATTCCCCTTAGTTTTTTCATCCATTGTTCCTCAATATCCACATCAGAATGTTCATAATCTGAACATAATTCCTCAAGGGTTATGTCTCCAGTATTAATATATACTGGGACATCCTTTTCAGATTTATCATCCTCTTCACATCCCCCCTAATTTACCACTTTTTTCTCTTTTAATATTCTGAAAGTATAACTCCCTTCTAGCTATTTCCATCTTGTTAATAATCTCAGTATTTTTATCAATCATCTCTATGGAACATCCTAGATCAATCCCAACTAGAGCACTGTCGGTGTCAAAACCGGCGGATCTCGGGTAGGGGGTCCCGAACTGTGCGTCTAGGCGGATGGTAACAGGAGACGAGGGACATGATGTTTTTACCCAGGTTCGGGCCCTCTTGATGGAGGTAAAACCCTACGTCCTGCTTGATTAATATTGATGATGTGGGTTACAAGAGTAGATCTACCACGAGATCAAGGAGGCTAAACCCTAGAAGCTAGCCTATGGTATGATTGTTGTTCGTCCTATGGACTAAAGCCATCCGGTTTATATAGACACCGGAGAGGGCTAGGGTTACACAGAGTCGGTTACAATGGTAGGAGATCTACATATCCGTATCGCCAAGCTTGCCTTCCACACCAAGGAAAGTCCCATCCGAACACGGGACGAAGTCCTCAATCTTGTATCTTCATAGTCTTGGAGTCCGGCCGATGATGATAGTTCGGCTATCCGGACACCCCCTAGTCTAGAACTCCCTCAGTAGCCCCTGAACCAGGCTTCAATGACGACGAGTCCGGCGCGCATGTTGTCTTCGGCATTGCAAGGCGGATTCCTCCTCCGAATAATTTATAGAAGATTGTGAATACCAGGATAGTGTCCGGCTCTGCAAAATAAATTCCACATACAACCGTAGAGAGAAATAATATTACACAAGTTCAATCTGCTGACGTATTTTGTGGCGTAACGTCACACCACTACCAAGCCTTCAAATTGTTTTTATTGTTTCATCTCAGCGCGTTTAGCAAGGCGGTTTCCTTGGCACGTCTTGTCGAAGCAGAGATCGTGTTCCCCTTATTCCGGGATTCCCATCAATATAGACGTGGGTAACCCAACCGTGCCATCAATCGCGACGCTTGGGGGATAAGCGAGTTTTACCAGGCCTGTGGGGACGCGTGTTTCTGTCCGCCCATATAAGGGGATAAAGATCCAACCTTTTTACCTGCGCCTTCTTCCTCCTTGGCTTATCCATCTCTGCTAACTCGAGCTCTAGCGCCCAAGCCCGCACATCTCACCTCAACCTTCTCCAAACATGTCCGGAGCGGGAGGCAAGTGGATGGCCTCCTCCGTCACGGAGGGGCATATCCAGAAGCTGCGCAGCGCCGGATACTTGTCCAGCGACATCACGCATCGGCTCTCCGACGAGGGAGAGCTCATCCCCACCCCTAGGCCCCATGAGAGGGTAGTATTCCTTCCCCATTTCCTCCGCGGACTGGGCTTCCCACTTCATCCCTTTGTCCGGGGGCTCATGTTATACTACGGCCTAGATTTCCATGATCTGGCCCCGAATTTTATCCTCAACATCTCGACGTTTATCATCATGTGCGAGGCCTTCCTCTGCATCCAGCCCCACTTCGGCTTGTGGCTCAAGACCTTCAGTGTCAAGCCGAAGGTTGTGAAGGGCAGCCAAGCGGAGTGCGGGGGCGCCATGGTGGGCAGGATGTCCCACGTTACGTGGCTGGAGGGTACTTTCATGGAAACCATTAAGGGGTGGCAATCGGGGTGGTTCTACATCACCGAGCCGCGTGACCCTGATTGGGCAGCGGCCCCCGAATTCAGATCCGGCATCCCTACACGGCTCACCTCCTGGAAAGAGAGTGGCCGGATCTGGGGGGATTCGGAGGAGCTGACCGGACTCCAAGCCTGTATCCAGAAGCTGGTGGACAAGAAGCTCAAGCTTGTCAACGTAGTCCAGGTTATGCTCATCCGCCGGATTCTCCTGTGCCAACGACGGGGCTTCAATATGTGGGAGTTCGATCCGGCGTAGCACCAGACTTTGAATGGGCTCTTCGACACTACGTACGAAGAGGTCTGGAAGGTGCTGTTCAAGGGCACCGAGGCTCCCGCATCCGCTACCGAAGATCGCGGATTCAGCTCGCAGCATCCACCTGACGAGGTAAGTGATATTGTCCTTTACGGGACGCTTGTTATTCATAATTTGACTCTATGCGGGATCTAAACTCCCTTTCCTTTGACAAGACTGGCTGAAGAAGGCCGCACAGGCTATCGTCCGGCCCCATTGCCAGAGGACCCAGCTGACGCCCGCCTAACGGGGCTGCTGGCTCCGGCACCCCACGTGGTGCCGGAGAAGAAGGCCAAGAAGAAGGCTACGGGGACTCGGAAGAGTTCCCGTTTTCAGGTGCTATCGTACGATGAATCCGAGGCCGACTCCTCCCACCAAGGCGAGGAGAAGAAGAAGAAAGCCTCTCCCCCAGCGGGGGGAGGGAAGAAAAGGAAGGCCTCCCCAACAAGGGAGGCCGAAGGGTCCAAGAGGGGAAAAACTCTTCCCCCGGACTATTCCACCAACGCCAGTGACGACGACGAGGACTGGCCTCCAAGGGCCAAGCCTCTGGCGAGATCGTAAGTATCTGGACTCCCGAATAACTTCAAGGTTTTCGTTTTCCTCCACATTATGTCTTTCTAATGCCGCATACAACCCTGCAGTCCGCCTAAGGATGATCTCCCCACTTCGTCGAGCGGGTCCTTAGGGGCGTCGGATATGGATTCTCTTCCGACTGCCTCCACCCCCCATGATGCGGACGATGCCGAGGTGGGATCCCAGGAAGGGACCCACCAGGAGGAGAGGGCCCCAAAGGTGTCGCAGGACAACCTCCCGGACTTTGCATCGGACTCAGCCCCGGAACCCATAGTGGCTCCAGAGTCCGGCGGGCGACCCCTTCGGAAGAAGGGCAAGACAGTGACGCCGGCTGCCTCTGTCCAACCGGAGGTGCCGGATAATTTGCTGGAGGCGCTCAACGGCGCCTCCATCGAAGAGGAACACCGCACTGTTATGAGTGCGGTGATTCAGAAGGTTCAGCTCGCCAAGAGCGGGCTGACCGAAGCCTGCAGCAGCCTTCTAACAGGCTTTGAGGTAAGAATTTCAATATATATAAAATGGTACCGCATAGACAGTATCCCCTGATGCTCGGTTCGGTGTTCGGAAAGAAAAGCCAGACTGAGGATCTTTAGAAAGATAATCGCAGGAGTCATGAAAATATGTCAATATGGGATTGCAGGCTGTGCTGCTGACCTCTGCCGCACTGACTGCGGAGGTCAAAACTTTGAAGGAAAACCTTGAGCGGTCCGAGAACGAGCTCGGCCATGCCAAGAAGCAGCTCGAGGAAAAAGAAGGTGAGTAATACCTTATGAAAATTGTACCTTACAGAAAAGGATTTTGGTTGCAAGAAAAATGACAAGGATAACTGGGGTATTGCAGGGGCCACTAACGAGGTGGCGACCCTGAAGGAGGCGGTGGCCGCGGCCGAACGCAATGCTGCTGCGGAGCGCACCGAGCGAGAGAAACAGGAGGCGCGGGTGGCGGAGGTACAACAAGAGCTCCAGGATCTCGTGAGGAAACATGAGAGCCTGGAGCGTGACTCGAAGACTCGAGAGTCTGAGCTTGCAACGGCTCTTGAGAGTGCCAAAGCCGCTAAGGCCGAAGCCTACAAGGCCCTCCAGGAGATCGAGGCGGTAAAGAAAATAGCAGCGGGTAAGGCATTTTTCATGCAAAGTAAGCATGTGAGTGTTAATTACCTATTGCTTACCCGAATTCGGAGCTCTCCAGGAGCGTTCGTAGATCTTCCTTGCACCGTGTCCGATGATGCCGCATTCTACCGGGCCGAGGAGGGAAGCTCGACGGAGAAGGTCTTCTGGTCTCAGTATGCTGAGGCCGAACATCCGGTGCCCCTTAGCGACCAGCTGAAGCAGCTGGTCGAGCTCCACAAGGCGGCCGAACAGGCCATGAAGGGCCTCATAGTTCGGCTGTGGCCTAAGGAGGCCATGCTTGGGAGCTACTTCGGCCTGGTGCGGCGGCTGGTGGATGCGTGCCCGTGGGTTGAAGTCATCAAGCACTCCGCCTGTATTGAAGGTGCGCGTCGGGCCCTTGCCCGCGCAAAGGTGCACTGGGGCAAGATGGATGCCCAGAAGCTTGTGACGGACCCCCCACCAGAGGGTAAAGAGCATCGCACGCCCGGGATGTATTATAGGAGTGTGCTGAAGGGCGCCCGCACTATTGTGGGTGAGTGCTCCAAAGATGTAATATTTGAGTAGACTCGCATTTTGTTATCCTGTGCGCTGAAAACTTGGTTCATATGCGCTAAGCAACGCTTGTTAATTTAAAATATTACCTTCTGTGCGGCTGTTTATCAAATCTGAGAGATGGCAAGTCGTCGGCTTCAGCCCCCATGCCACGAGTGCTGGGGTGTTCGGGATAAACTTGAGCGCTCTTGTTCCCATTTTTGGGTCCATCTAGGGAGGCGCTCAACACAACGAACAAGGCAACCGAACTTATAATGCTTGAACACTCTCACTTAGCCATAGAATTCTATAATTTTAAATTTTGGCGAAGCCCCTAGTTTTCGGAAGGCCAAATTTGGGGCGCTATCCACGCCTTGGCCGGACAGAATCCGGCTCCTCGCTCGAAGCGGCATAAGTCTTTAGGGACTCGCAAAGAACCTCTTGAACAGTGACCAGCTCTCGCCTCATCATGACGGTCAGTTTTAGCTTTCTCCACTGAGGCATTAACCCAGCTCAACTGGGGCGTAATAGCAGTGGTTCTCCCAGTGCTACCTTAGCCGATAAAACGGAACGTAAGGTACAAAAACATGGGAGCCGGGCAAACCCAACTATTGACCCAAGAACATGATTCGGAGCCGATGCATATAATGCTATAAGTTTGGGGTGCCACACTTGTGAAAGTGTTCGGACTTATCACACCATAACGCAGGAAACATAAGCCCCTGGTGTATTTAGCCGTACCAAAACGTACGGATGCAACATGTCATAGATGAACATATGTGTAAGAAAGAAATGCAATTAGAAGCAAAAATGTGCTGCATTGCTTTATTCAATAAAAACTGGTGTAAGTGCAGGACGATACAAGTGGTGCGGTAAGTAAGGGATGTGACTGTTTAACATGCCCCCCTCCAGGGGTAGGCTACGGAATAATGCATAAAACAGATTTAATGCTCATGATGGAGACCACCTGGGTTTTCGTTGTAGCCTTTCTCCTTCCCTGGCTGTTGCATCGTGGGTTTGGCATGTCTGCTGCCGGACAGGGCCTCTGACGAACGGAGTCCTGTAGGTAAAAAATAAAAGGAAAAGAAAAAGAAACGACACACATAAGAGCCCCTGGTGCGGTTGAGCCGCAGTCTGGGCTTATCGTGGTCGAGCCCCTTGCCCCATGCCCATGGTATCTTCAGAGCGTAATGGAGTACGCAAAGGGTCTGTCTTAATGTTTTACAGGGGCTGGGGTTGGGGCCGCACTGCTACGCGTGCTCGGAACGTGCCAGGTGGTCGTGTTGTAGGTTACCCCGGGCACGCTTAGCTGTGTCCGGCCGCTTGGCAGCCGGACTCGAGAATTGCCTTAAAAGGCTGCTTTGTACTTCTGCCGCGAGAGCCGCTGTATGTTCCTCCGTTCGGAGGGAGTGTTCAGTGTTTCCGTTGACCGTGACGACTCCTCTAGGGCCTGGAATCTTGAGCTTGAGGTATGCGTAGTGCGGCACCGCGTTGAACTTCGCGAACGCGGTACGTCCGAGCAAGGCATGATAGCCGCTGCGGAACGGGACTATGTCGAAGATTAACTCCTCGCTTCGGAAGTTATCCGGGGATCCGAAGACCACTTTCAGTGTAACTGACCCTATACAATTGGCTTCTACACCTGGTATGACGCCTTTAAAGGTCGTCTTGGTAGGTTTAATCCTTGAGGGGTCTATGCCCATTTTGCGCACCGTGTCTAATAAAGTAGGTTTAGGCTGCTGCCGCCGTCCATCAGGACTTTGGTGAGATGAAATCCATCGACGATTGGGTCTAGAACCAATGCGGCGAACCCACCATGGCGAATGCTGGTGGGGTGGTCCCTTCGGTCAAAGGTGATAGGGCAAGAGGACCATGGATTGAACTTCGGGGCAACTGGCTCCATCGCGTATACATCCCTGAGTGCACGCTTCCGCTCCCTTTTGGGTATGTGCGTGGCATATATCATGTTCACCATCCACACCTGTGGGGGGAAGCCCTTCTGTCCTCTATTGTTCGGCGGTCGGGTCTCTTCCTCGTCGTCGCTATGTAGCCCCTTGTCGCTGTTTTCGGCAATTAACTTGCCTGCCTACTTGAACACCCAACAGTCCCTATTGGTGTGGTTAGCTGGCTTTTCAGGGGTGCCATGTGTCTGGCACAAGCGGTCGAGAATTGGGTCCAAATTGGACGGACCCTGAGTTGTTCTTTTGAATGGTTTTTTCCGTTGACCGGGTTTAGAGCCTCTGAATCCGGCATTGACTGCCGTATCCTCACTGTTATCGCCGTTAATGCGGCGTTTGTTTTTGTTGCGACGCGACCTACCACTACGGTCCTTGATATCCGGACTGCCAGAATTTTTGTTGAGGTTGTTGCTGCATGCTAGCCAGCTGTCCTCACCCGCACAGAAGCGGGTCATGAGTGATGTAAGGGCTGCCATGGATTTCGGCTTTTCCTGTCCCAGGTGCCGGGCAAGCCACTTGTCGCGGATGTTATGCTTGAAGACCGCGAGGGCCTCGGCATCCGGACAGTCGACGATTTGGTTTTTCTTGGTTAAGAACCGTGTCTAGAATTGTCTGGCCGATTCGTCTGGCTGCTGAATTATGTGGCTTAGGTCATCTGCATCTGGTGGTCGCACGTACGTGCCTTGGAAGTTATCGAGGAATGTGGATTCCAGGTCCTCCCAACTCCCGATTGACTCTGCTGGCAAGCTGTTAAGCCAGTGCCGAGCTGGTCCTTTAAGTTTGAGTGGGAGATATTTGATGGCGTGGAGATAGTCTCCGCGGGCCATGTGGATGTGGAGGAGATAGTCCTCGATCCAGACCGCGGGGTCTGTTGTGCCGTCATAAGATTCAATATTGACGGGTTTAAACCCTTCTGGGATTTGATGATCCATTACCTCATCTGTGAAGCACAGTGGGTGTGCGACACCTCTGTACTGGGCGATATCGCGACGGAGCTCAAAAGAGCTTTGTCTGTTGTGTTCGGCCCGGCCGGACTTACTGTGTCCGGGGTGACGGTGATCGTCACGTTTCGTGGGGCGCCCACGTGATCCATAGATCGATCTTGATTGTCTTGCCTTATCCTCCAATATGTCGCGCAGGTCCGGAGTGTTCCCCTGTGGCCTTGTGCTTTTCGAGCGATGCCGGGGTACGGGTCTAGTGAAGGGCCTTGAGGCCTCTCTGTCGCGACCACGGGGTGGTCGATCAGCCGTATTGTCTCCTGGTGAAGCGGGATCATATGCCTCCACCTCTAATCGGGGGAGCAGCTTACGTTTGGGGTAGCTTTTGGAGGGGCGTTCGAGTTCATGCTCTTCGGACGCGAGGACTTCGGTCCATCTATCGGCTAGCAGATCTTGATCAGCTCTAAGCTGCTGCTGCTTTTTCTTGAGGCTGTTTGCCATGGACATAAGCCTGCGTTTGAAACGCTCCTGTTCGACGGGATCCTCAGGCACGACGAATTCGTCGTCGTCGAGGCTTGCCTCGTCTCCGGAGGGAGGCATATAGTCCTCTACCTCTTCTTCGGCCGCTCTCTCATGAGGGCTGGCGTCCCCCTCCTCCTGTGCTGGATCTTGCTGGAGTGGGTTGTCTTCGGCGCTATCCGGTGTATTATTGTCTCCGGTGCCGGAATCCTCATTCTTGCTATGGCGGGATTTAGAGCGGCGCCGCTGACGCCGGCGCTTGGGCTGTTTCTTGGAGGGGTCATCCTCCGCTATTCCTTCGCCGTTCCCATCCTTTGGGATATCCACCATGTATATGTCGTATGAAGAGGTGGCTTTCCAGTGCCCGATGGGTGCTGGTTCTTGGTCGTCTCCGGCATCGTCGTCCATACCGTCGATGTCCTCAGAGTCATAATCTAGCATGTCGGTTAGATCGTCGATAGTGGCTACCAAGTGGGTGGTGGGTGGGCTCTGAATTTCTTTGTCGTCCGCATCCCAACCGTCCTGGCCGCAGTCCGGCCAGGCCTCTCCTGATAACGAGAGGTACTTTAGCGAACTCAAGATGTCGCCAAAAGGTGAGTGTTGAAAGATGTCCGCCGCGGTGAACTCCATGATCGGCGCCCAATCGGATTCGACTGGAGGGGGCGCGGGAGGACCGGAGTCCGGCAAGGAGTCCGACACCTCGGAGTCACGAGCTTCATGGGGGACAAGATCGGTGTTCGGCTCTATCGCCGTAGAGGTTGCAGCCCCCGAGGTGGTGTCTAGCCATCCATCCTTGGTCTGCGCAGCCTGCTCCGAGTCGAAGATCGGAGCGGGTTCGAGTGCGGCCTCCAGGGTACTGTCCGGCTGCAGAGCTAAATCATGCCCATCGTGACAGTACGGCACGCTCGGCTATGGCTCGAATCCGTCGAGGATCAAGTCCCCGCGGATGTCAGCCGTGAAGTTCAAACTTCCAAATCTGACCTGACGGCCAGGGGCGTAGCCTTCGATCTGCTCCAGCTGGCCAAGCGAATTGGCCCGCAGTGCGAAGCCGCCGAATACGAAGATCTGTCCGGGGAGGAAGGTCTCGCCCTGGACTGCATCGTCATTGATGATCGAAGAAGCCATTGAGCCTATCGGTGACGACACAGAGGAACTCTCAATGAAAGCACCAATGTCGGTGTCAAAACCGGCGGATCTCGGGTAGGGGGTCCCGAACTGTGCGTCTAGGCGGATGGTAACAGGAGACGAGGGACACGATGTTTTACCCAGGTTCGGGCCCTCTTGATGGAGGTAAAACCCTACGTCCTGCTTGATTAATATTGATGATGTGAGTTACAAGAGTAGATCTACCACGAGATCAAGGAGGCTAAACCCTAGAAGCTAGCCTATGGTATGATTGTTGTTCATCCTATGGACTAAAGCCATCCGGTTTATATAGACACCGGAGAGGGCTAGGGTTACACAGAGTCGATTACAATGGTAGGAGATCTACATATCCGTATCGCCAAGCTTGCCTTCCACGCCAAGGAAAGTCCCATCCGGACACGGGACGAAGTCTTCAATCTTGTATCTTCATAGTCTTGAAGTCCGACCGATGATGATAGTTCGGCTATCCGGACACCCCCTAGTACGGAACTCCCACAAGCACTAATATGTAATAAGGAGGCATCATCAAAAGCTAGTTCAGAATTCTTACCATAATTCTCTCTCTCCTCAGCTCTGCTTTTAGCCATATCCTCAATTTTCTTGTCTTCTTTTCCTTTGTTTCTCATGCTTATCTTGATTTCAACATCTTTCTCCTCCCTCTCTTTATCCAGGATCTCACTTCCATGTATTTCAGCCATTTTCTCCCCCAAGGTCCTAATAGATTCTTGGCTAGCATTATAATCAGTGGGCTCATTATATTTCCCAGACTCAGTATCTTCCTATTTCCGTTGAGTCTCTTTCTCATAATCTTCAAGGTCCATATTAGCTAACTCCATTTCATACTCATCTCTATTAGCAGCCTCTTGTGCCAACTTCTGGATTTCTTCAAGTTGTTTTCTACTAATCTCCTGCAACTCTATCTGAATTTTTTCTAATTCTCTGATTCTGTTTTTATTTTTAGCCCATAGAACATTCTTTCTAATCTTGTCTTCCTCCAAGGTTTTGATTTTACTGAACATGATTTCACTCTCTTTTTGCCATTTTCCTCTCTCCACAGCCATCTCTTTTTGCCACTGCATCATGGTTTCTTCCATTTGAGCTTTCATTCCTTCAATTCTTATATCAACCTCCTCACTTTGTTTCAGGGATAAGCATTCAAAGGAAACCCCTCTATGTTCATTGTCCCCCATTCTAGTCCTCTTCCTGT
Organism: Triticum aestivum; assembly: GCF_018294505.1. Classification (NCBI taxonomy): domain Eukaryota; kingdom Viridiplantae; phylum Streptophyta; class Magnoliopsida; order Poales; family Poaceae; genus Triticum; species Triticum aestivum. The sequence continues at coordinate 702,613,892 of NC_057801.1, forward strand.
TGTCAATCTCTTCCTCCCCCCTTCTGAGAGATTACTGCCATCATTTTTCCTCTTCTCATCTTTGTACCAACCAATCTCCACCACCTTCTCAGCTTCCACCCCAATTCTAAACATGAGAAGATTAGGGGAAGTGATTTCCACTTGAGTTGGCAATTTCTCCACATCTCTGATCCCACACTTTGCTCTAATTTTCTCCTCATTTATAGTATCCATATCAATCTCCAGGACAGGTCCAACTGCAGCAGCCACCTCACAAACACCCAAAAAATGTCTGAAACAATCTGGGACTTTGGCCAGCCTGACCCAAATGGTGTGCATCTTCCCAACAGCTTGATGATCAAGGGACCAGGGTTGAACCTTGATCATCACCCCTGTCCCAGCAGTTTAAAGTCATTAAACTTGGCTAGCTCCACCAACTTTGCTTTATTGGGAAATCTCATCATGTATCCATTCTTTCCAAATTCCCTTACTCTCCATTGCCAGCCCCAGTCAAACATTTCCTCCATAGCTTTCACAAGTTCAGTCTCATTAATGCTTCCTTCTCTTATGATCACCACACCCAAAGGATTGGTATGTTCTGCTATCAGGACATCTTTATAGCTCTGAACCAGAAGAATTCCCAGCCCTTTAGCTGCATACCCTAAATATTTCGGGACTGGTTTCACCTGTTTCAGCAAGTTGCACTCCCCTGTAATATGATTCTCTCTGCCACAGATCAAGCAGTGTCCCACCCTGCAATCCTTGGTGGTGTGTCTGGGGTCTGTGCATTTACCACACACCTGTTTGTTATATCTATCAAAATTTCTCTTGTTTTCTTCATACCCATGCTGCCAACCACTTTTACCCCCTTGCTTCTTCAAATCCAAGCCAGCTCCCTGCTCCACCATCTTGTCAACTCTCTGTTGCCCATCAGGGGCTCCCTCTTCTTTTCTGTGACTTTCTCTTCCAAGCATGTTACCAATTCGATTTCTAGTCATTCCTTCCATCTGGGCCTTCTCACTACCCTGCATCCCCTGAACCAGCTGAGAGAGTAGCGAAGTCAACAGCAATTGTTGTTGCTGCTGATCTGCCTGAGAAGTCTGGTTGTTGCTCCTCTCTTTTTTCATTACAGCACCTTCCTTTTCACCACAAGTCATCCTTGGTATCTCTCCTCCTGCATCTTTCCCTCCTGCCTTAGCTTGCCACACCAGATTCTCCTCGCTCCCCTCAGCTCTGGGTTCTTCAATCTCTGCATCTCTGCTCATATCCTTCACATTCCCAGAACGATTCCCCCCTCTCCCAAAACTCCCAGATCCTCCTGGGAAGGCATGTCTCCCTCCATTCCATCTCCCCATCTTCTCAATATTGTTGAATCTTCCTCCAAAATTGCCATTCCATCCCCCTCTATTGAATCTCTGAGCCCCAAAAACTCTACCAAAATTTTCTGACATGGTTTTTTTGTGTGGCGGCGAGGGGGGGGGGGGAGAGGAGGAAACCCTAAGGGATGTTTCTCCTCAGCTCCCTCCACTCCATTTTTTATATCCCCCACACCGCTGTCCTTTTGTTGGGTTGGGCCGGGCTCCATCTCACTAGGCCTCCACCATCTCAGGCCCACCTCCACATCAGTGTTTAAATCCTTTCCAACTGAGCCTCCAAAAAGCATCAGGGGTCTCAAAGAATTTTTTCCACACGATTCCTCCAAACCTCCCCCTTTCACACCTAAGCATCTCGCAATAGGGGTACTCTGCAACTCAATTTCCCCAAAATCTACATCCTCTTCCCCAAATACATGGATTATGGGATGAACATTGTCTTTTTTCATATGGATTTGAATAATTTCTGCATCTATCCCACTCCCATGAGTCATGTTGCTCAGCTTTCTATTAGTGTCATTATCCAAAAAAATCCCCCGCTCTGAATATAAGTCTGCGCCAGAAACCAACCCACAATCCTGATTTCTTCGCGATTTCAATCCCCCCCTAATCCTATCTCTGTTACTCGGCTTAAATTTCCCAATTAGATTACTGTCAGGACCCCGACTCGATGTCACATCGATCTAGCCGGTAACACTTCATATCACTTTGCGGCCTCACGCACGGTGTTTCCACGGGTGTCGCCTTACCTTTGCCCGGGACCGTTTGCGCCTTTTGGCTCACGTATATGATAGTGTCGCTAGCATCCATATGATAAAGAGCCCGGGCTGACATGACTAGTCGTAAACCCAAAGTGGCACAGACTTACAGGGACAGGCATCCATGACCCAGCTTCGAACGTGTCGGTCATCAGCAAGTGGGTCCGGGCTGTAGCACTGGGCTAGCAGGACTCCGGTAAACCGGGCTGTAGCGGGCTAACAGGACTCCGGTACTCAAAGCGTGACATTTCCCCGAAGGGACAGACACAGGAACGAAGAAGGACACATGCCGGCCAGCCTAAGTGTTCCGGAGCAGTAGCAAGCTACCATGGCTCAGTGGAAACACTAGGAGACATTTCCCGGTAAGAGAGGCTACTAAAGATAAACAACTAGATGGTCAGATCCCACACATACCAAGCATTTCAATAACATACACACAATATGCTCGATATGTGCAATACAACATGGCATCACAAAATGACTCTACGACTCAAGTAGTTTATTCATTAGGCTCCGAGGAGCGAGATATTACAAACATGGGTCTCATGACCCAACAATCAGAGCATACAAGTCAAAGCACAAGCGGAAGCTATCATGTCTGAGTACAGACATCTATAAATGGAAAAGGCTGAGAAGCCTGACTATCTATCAGATCCTGCCGAGGGCACAAGATCGTAGCTGAGGTATCAAGCTAAACGTCGAAGTCCACGTGAAACTACTAGCGAGACCGAAGTCTCTCTGCAAAAACATAAAATAGGCAAACGTGAGTACAAATGTACCCAGCAAGACTTACATCAGAACTAACTACATATGCATCATTTTCAACAAGGGGATGGTGGGGTTTAACTGCAGCAAGCCAGCTTTGACTCGGTGGCTATCCTAAACTACGACTGCAAGTAACTCTTTTGAGGTGGCGCACACGAGTCCACATATTCACCATATCAATACACCACTATGGATCCGCTCCCGTTCCCCTACGAGAACGCCATCCATAGCACTCACGCTTATCTTGCGCATTTTAAAGTATCCACTTTCACTTGTCTATGAACTGATATAAGCAACCCAGAAGTCCTTTTCCGCGGACACGGCTATTCGAATAGATCATATTAACCCTGCAGGGGTGTACTTCTTCACACACGCTCTCACCACTTACCGCCGTTTACACGACATGTACTCGGCAACCTTCAAGCGGAAGCCCAACGTGGGTGTCGGCCACGGCCTACCTAAACACTCAAGTCTCTAGTCCAGGTTTATCGCCTATTCGGGTTCCATCCATGAGGAGATCCGGCCGGAGTTTCGCTCACAGCCCCAAACGATGTGAACAGGGTTCCCGAGACACCAAACGGGCGCCCGGTACACCGTGCCACGTGCCTACCGCATCACAGCCCACCCCTACGGTCAGCGCTGCCCACGGCCTCCAGCATACTACAAACACCAGAAACTACTTGCAACTCCTGGACAGAGGACAAGGGTGATTAAGAAGCCGAGAGGGTCCATTGGTTTCGGGCCCAATGCGTGGTAGTAGCTGAATCATGGATCACAAACACAGAACTCAGTTCCTGAGGACGGCTGCAATGAGACAACCCACCATGTACTCCTACATGGCCTCTCACCGCTACCTTTACCAAATCGTGTTCACACACTTAGCTCACACACAGTAGGACATGTTCACACGCCTCTGATTCATCCCCGATGAATCAGACCTGACTCAACTCTAAGCAGTAGCAGGCATGACAAACAAACATGAATGAGTAGGCACAACAGGGCTCAAACAACTCCTACTCATACTAGTGGGTTTCATCTATTTACTGTGGAATGACAGGTCATGCAAAGGATAAAGGGGTTCAGCTACCGCAGCAAGTAACAGATGAATCGTTGTTGTCCTAATGCAGTAAAAGAGAGCAGGAGCGAGAGAGTGGGATTGTATCGGAATGAACAAGGGGGTTTTGCTTGCCTGGCACTTCTGAAGATAACATTGAGTCTTCATCAGTGTCAACGATCACATCATCGGTATCACGTCTATCGAGAGGGGACAAACACCGGTAACTGAGAAAGAACACAATCAATGCAATGCTACAATATGATGCATGATCATGACATGGCAACATGAATGTGTTTTGAGCTAATGCAACTAAAACCAGATTAAATGAAGTTGGTTTGAATCCAAGATTCAAATTCAAACTCCATATGTGATTATTTAAATGTCATTCACTTCATTTGCTCTAACAGTAGTGATAAGTTGTTCTAACATGCATGAAAATGGTACAGATGGATTCCTTGAATTTTTCTGATAATTTTTCATATATAATTTATTTAATTTGGAGTTACGGTTAATTTTCTATGAATTTTGGAAGTTTTAGGCATTTTCTGGAATTTTCTGATTATTTAGAATTAAAATAATTCCAGAAAATTAATTATGACATCAGCACTGCGTCATGCTTGCGTCAGCAAGTCAACAGGGCTGGTCAGGGTCAAACCTGACCAGTGGGGTCCACTGGTCAGTGACCCAGTCAACTAACCGGGTTAGTTAGCCCTAACTAACTTAGTTAGCCGAGCGGGGCCCGCATGTCAGTGGCTCACCTAATTAACTAAATTAATTAACACTAATTAACCTAATACTAATTAAGCAGGCGCCTGGGCCCACATGTCAGTGAGAGAGAGAGGTCAAACCCCGCCGGTCGGAGCGGTCAACCCGCCGGCGTTTAGCCGCCGGCGAGGACAGACGCGGCGGCGTGCTGCGGGATTCGCCCACAGGGCGCCATTTGCTGCGCGGAGGGCAGCTACGGGCAGCTGGTGATCGCCCGCACCCAGCCATGGTGGTGGCTTGGCCGGGGAGTGGCCGGAGCTTCGCCGGCGACGAGGCCAGGCGGAGGCTGAAGCTCGGCCAGCTCGTGCGCGGGGCTGCGGTGGCCTAGTCGGCGTGGCGCTAGCACCTACGGCCTCTACGCGATGCGGGGAGCGTGTTGACGCGATGCCCGGGACCAAATGGTCACCGGAGCATCACCGGCGACGAGTGCAGGCGGCGGCGCAGTCGGGCGAGAGGCGCGAGGCGGCTACGGCGTGCCAGAGAGGGAACGGAGAGGGGGAGGATGATCAGAAGCTCACGTAGATGACCGTGGGATGGACGGCGAGCTCGGGGAAGGACGAGCGGCGACGAATTTGACGACGGCGATCCTCGGTAGCCGACGAGGGGGAAAACATCGGGGCGGCGCTCCGGGGCTCTTTCCGGTCGTGTGGCTCGGTGAGGGGGTTGGTGACGAGGCGCAGGAGCTCGGGAGCGGCTCGGGGCATCGTCGGGACGGCGGTGGTTGCGGCAACGGCGAACGGCGGCGGTGGGCGTGTTCGGTGGAGCGTGAGAGAACGAGACAGAGGAGGGGAACGAGGAAGAGGAAGAGAGCGAGGGGGTCCAGGGAGTCGGGGCGGCGCCGGGGAGAAGACGCGAGGCGTCGCGGTGGCCAGGCGACGCAGGCAGGCAGCCTGGTGGCGTGGCGCCCGCGCGCGCGCCGGCGTGCTCCTCTCTGCCTGCCTGGCGAGAGGAAGCAGGTGGCTGGCACGGGCCAGCACAGTGCTGGGCCGGCCAGTGGGCTGCCAGGTGGGCTGGCCGCGCAGGTAAGTGGCCCTGGTGAGTAATGTTCTTTTTTTAATTTTTCAGTTCTGTTTCCCTTTTTATTTATTTTGCCACTGTTTTCAAATTCAAAATAATTTCAAACAGTGCCAAAACATTCTGAAATATTTTATGTTACCTCTCTGGACTATTCCAAAAGTACATAAAACATTTCAAAGCATTTGAAAATATATTCATTATATATTATGAATATATCCCCAAATTCAAATAGACTATTGATTTAAATTCAGAGACCAAATAATTCCTTAAAAATATTCCAGAATTTTGGTTTGATATATAACTCTTGCCAAAATTCACAAAACTATTTTTAGGGCACTTTGGATTCACAGAATGCAATTTAAAGGGTGCTTGCCCTTCTTTTAGTTAGGTTTTGAGGTTTCAACAATCCTCAATTCAAGTTTCAGAAATTTAGACATGATGCATGGATGATAAAGCAAGGACAAGCAAGGCCTAAACTGGGGATGTGACAACTCACCCCCACTAAACAAGAATCTCGTCTCGAGATTCAAGCGTAGGGTAAGGTGAAGGGAAAACGCAACTAGTATAATCTTCACGATCCAGGGTGCACTTCAGTTGAACGTTGATTCAATCACCATCATTGTCTTGTCGTCTTGCTCTGAGAAATCCTGTCAACATGACAGGGGGGGGGGGGAAGAAGGAGACTCTAGAAGGGTCGATCTTCTCGAAGATCGAACAATTCACGGAATGAGACATAACAATATCTCTCGAGCTGAGAGACGAAGCACACCTCTAGAGGGATGGAGTGGAACAGATGACGAGGGTACACTAGGTAGACAACAATTTCACGCTTAAGAAGGTGGTAAACGATTGCCAACGTAGCGAGGAGTTGAGTTGCCATGATACCACGATGAAACATCCTGGAGAAGGTGATCGTAGAGTATTATCTTAAATGGCAAAAAGAATTACTTTTGATTCAGAGATCATTGGAACTCTTTATACCAGCCTAAGGTAATCACAAGCGATCATTTGGAGGGGGTTAGTAGAATGGCATACTCAAACTTGGATGATGTGGATTACCTTGTTGAAGACAACGTAATGGATGAATTTTGCTTATCACCGGAAATGGAAGAGACCCATGGTAGAATGGCACATTGGCGGTGCAAGCTGGGAACCAAATGCAAATGCGGGGAATGATTCTAGTAACTGGGGAAGAACCCAACAATAAAGAGTGAATTCACTGTTTGAATAGGTCATAGCATTGCCGAGGGAACTGAGAGCAACCCAGCTAGTGCCGAGGATAACACGTAGCGCTTGTGCGTGCTCTCAAGAACTTGAGCATTTCCATATTCATCAAGGGTTTACCAACATCCGTGTCAAGGGTCCGGTAACACAACTTACTACCATGATGAATGGTGATGGAGGATGCAGATGCAAAGGAAGATAACACCTTCTCAGATTACACCTTAGCGAAACCAAGGAACAAAATCTGGATGATCGACCGAGAGACATTTAGCACTCCGCTTCTAATGTTCTCCTTGATGTGCTAGTGTATCCCATTCATAGATACGGTTTGATAACTAGAACATCAAGTAAAGGTCGGACTTCGGGAACACAACAAATCATAAAAATCCATAGGGGCAACTAGGAAGTAAACCCTACAAAATCCCTATGGGGAGGTGGCCAATTTCATCAAATAAGATACTATAATAATAGGTCTTCCAGCTGGGTGTGTTGGCCACGACATCCTCCTTACCGGTTATCGAGACACCAATATTATAGTTCTTGGGAGATGTTCCATCCATCATATCTGCCCGAGATTCAGATCTGGTTGGTGTCCGGATATTCCAGACTCATCGAGTCTAGAAAGGAAAACGAAAGTTTGCAACACAAATCGACGAGATGACGTTGCGAGATTCTCGGGAGATGAACTACGATAGCAAGCTCCAAAACATGAGCTGGTTCTGCTACAAACATGTGAACACGTTGTCCAAGACAAGCATGACCACAAGGTAGTCTTATAATAAAACACTACCGAATTCAGGAGGGGAACCATCATCGAGGATATCGAAGTCCTTGCATAAGGTATACTCTTAAGAAGGAACTTCTTCTCCTTGAACAATTCAATCAGTGGCTTGGTGTGCTAGGGACACATATAGATTGAAGGTTGCAAGTCTTCAAACCACAGAATTCTTCGCACGTGTGCATGACTGATTTGGAATGATTCCAAAGAAAGCAACATTGACTTTCTCGAATCCACGGCGGCAACTTGCATCAGCTGCACATGAATTAAAGGAAGTCACTACCTTCATCCAAACATATGCTTCATGAGCTAGCATGAACAAATGCTTTCAAAAATTTCCAACACTAACTTGTTGTCCAACAAGACCATGGTGGAGATAAGGATGTTGTCAATGGACTCAACAGCAATTCATCTAGGTTTCCTTTTAAAAGGAATTCCATAGTTAAGTGAACAAGTGATAGCATTGGTCAGACCAAAGATGTAATGGTGTATGCTCGAGGGATCAACCACGAATAAGACAACATTACGAACATCGTTGGTACTGATTTGATTTGACGATAGCCCATACTCAAATCAAAGGATTGATAAGACAATAGGTCCAGCAACTGATCACAAGGACCAATCGATGAAGATATCATCTTTCTTCAACACACACTACACAAGAATATCCCTTTGGAACGAACTAAGTCAGACAAGTTTTTATCTTCCAACTCTCCAAGTTGTTGTCCAGCTTAACCAACTAGCTCAGGGATATCTAACACCGATTTTTGGAGAAAGGGTGGTTCACAAGAAACCAACTTGATCACGAGCTCAACATAGCGGTCAGGTGACAACCTGGTAATACTTCTGAGAAGATATTCAGAAAATCACGAGCCACCGGTATGTTACTAAGCTCGAGAACAATCTTGCTTTTGAGGGCAAGACGATATGATCAAATGAGTGAGGACTGGACAAGATCCTAACTCATCAATCGAAGGGTGCACCGAAATAAGGACTAGGTAGCACGATCAGTCTTAGAAGGATGATTCGAAAACCAACATACTAAGAATGAAATTATTATCCTTTAACTACCAAGCAACAGAGTTGCTAGCAGTATTGATTTCACACGTCACAATTCATTTGTCGGTATTCCGGTTGCAACAACACGAAGACCGAGGAATGACTAATGACGGCAAGAAGTATCACTGTACCAGGAGTTCATAGGATGGGGTGCAATTCCTATAACAATCCCGATTTAAAGATGGTAATACTCCAAGGTAGAACAGAACGAAAGCTGGATTAGCAATTTGATCTGCGGGGCACAACTTCTTTGACCCAATCCTAGATATGGAAGAGGTACCGGAGTTTGTTTCTCCTAGTCATTCTGCGATAGAATGGCTTGACAGACCACAAGAGTAATAGGCATCGATAGACGAACGCACGCATACTCTTGACTATCAATTGATAGACGAGGGTCAGAAGACAACTAAAGAGGGACAACTCAAAGGAACATACGATTTTCTGAGTTGTGGATGCATGTTTTAGCATGTCGAACGAATTCCACATATTTCTTCCAGATAACCCATGCAGAAAGGTAGAACTGGCAGAGTCACGATTTATGGATGGAGAACTCCTCAAGAGTACTCTAATTGTGATCTTTTGATCCAATAAACATCTGCCATAAGCGGTTCATAGTATTTGGAAGAAGGAAATACCACGGACCTCGAGGACTAATGCAAGGTTTACTAATATCCTGAAGGAACTAGCAACACTATCAACATGATTTAAGTAGAGTAAATCTCGGGTTTAAGAACCCAGGAACAGAATACCTATTACTAAGTAGCATCACGGGATGCTTTCGAGAATGATGGCCACAATCCTCACACTAGGACACAAATCATGGTTAGACCACTAGATGATCCCCTAAGACACCTAGGGTCATAATAATAATTCCAACATATATGTCGAGGCAATAATTACCTCAACACACCGATTAGTGTGGTTAATCTGGCCCATGGGAACATTGGAAACAGAAGGAAGGGATTTGCAAATGCATCGGACTATTTAGAAACCTGGGATGACTCGGACAGCATAACGGCTGTAAACGCTCAGAAAAGATTTGAGACATTCACAAAAATGGTGGCATAAGCACTCAGAAGCACAATATCAAGGTCTCGAGATCAATAATTAACATACAGAAGGTAGAAACTGAACTGAGGCTTAAATCCAACAAGCTTATAGGTCTACTGATTAGTAACACGTGATCCTAATAGAAAGAAGAGATATCCTAGTTCTTAATCCCCGTAGAAGATAAGATGATGACTCAGATCAGAAGGGCATAAGGTATAAGGAGTAAAAAGAGCCTTACGTTCCATCCCACAATCAATTCCCTTATATAACTAAAGAATTTCTAGACTCAACTTCGACCAGTTTGGCTTGGTAATCCTACAGGCAGTCAAGCTCTGATACCAACGCTGTCAGGACCCCGACTCGATGTCACATCGATCTAGCCGGTAACACTTCATATCACTTTGCGGCCTCACGCACGGTGTTTCCCACGGGTGTCGCCTTACCTTTGCCCGGGACCGTTTGCGCCTTTTGGCTCACGTATATGATAGTGTCGCTAGCATCCATATGATAAAGAGCCCGGGCTGACATGACTAGTCGTAAACCCAAAGTGGCACAGACTTACAGGGACAGGCATCCATGACCCAGCTTCGAACGTGTCGGTCATCAGCAAGTGGGTCCGGGCTGTAGCACTGGGCTAGCAGGACTCCGGTAAACCGGGCTGTAGCGGGCTAACAGGACTCCGGTACTCAAAGCGTGACATTTCCCCGAAGGGACAGACACAGGAACGAAGAAGGACACATGCCGGCCAGCCTAAGTGTTCCGGAGCAGTAGCAAGCTACCATGGCTCAGTGGAAACACTAGGAGACATTTCCCGGTAAGAGAGGCTACTAAAGATAAACAACTAGATGGTCAGATCCCACACATACCAAGCATTTCAATAACATACACACAATATGCTCGATATGTGCAATACAACATGGCATCACAAAATGACTCTACGACTCAAGTAGTTTATTCATTAGGCTCCGAGGAGCGAGATATTACAAACATGGGTCTCATGACCCAACAATCAGAGCATACAAATCAAAGCACACGCGGAAGCTATCATGTCTGAGTACAGACATCTATAAATGGAAAAGGCTGAGAAGCCTGACTATCTATCAGATCCTGCCGAGGGCACAAGATCGTAGCTGAGGTATCAAGCTAAACGTCGAAGTCCACGTGAAACTACTAGCGAGACCGAAGTCTCTCTGCAAAAACATAAAATAGGCAAACGTGAGTACAAATGTACCCAGCAAGACTTACATCAGAACTAACTACATATGCATCATTTTCAACAAGGGGATGGTGGGGTTTAACTGCAGCAAGCCAGCTTTGACTCGGTGGCTATCCTAAACTACGACTGCAAGCGACTCTTTTGAGGTGGCGCACACGAGTCCACATATTCACCATATCAATACACCACTATGGATCCGCTCCCGTTCCCCTACGAGAACGCCATCCATAGCACTCACGCTTATCTTGCGCATTTTAAAGTATCCACTTTCACTTGTCTATGAACTGATATAAGCAACCCAGAAGTCCTTTTCCGCGGACACGGCTATTCGAATAGATCATATTAACCCTGCAGGGGTGTACTTCTTCACACACGCTCTCACCACTTACCGCCGTTTACACGACATGTACTCGGCAACCTTCAAGCGGAAGCCCAACGTGGGTGTCGGCCACGGCCTACCTAAACACCTAAGTCTCTAGTCCAGGTTTATCGCCTATTCGGGTTCCATCCATGAGGAGATCCGGCCGGAGTTTCGCTCACAGCCCCAAACGATGTGAACAGGGTTCCCGAGACACCAAACGGGCGCCCGGTACACCGTGCCACGTGCCTACCGCATCACAGCCCACCCCTACAGTCAGCGCTGCCCACGGCCTCCAGCATACTACAAACACCAGAAACTACTTGCAACTCCTGGACAGAGGACAAGGGTGAATAAGAAGCCGAGAGGGTCCATTGGTTTCGGGCCCAATGCGTGGTAGTAGCTGAATCATGGATCACAAACACAGAACTCAGTTCCTGAGGACGGCTGCAATGAGACAACCCACCATGTACTCCTACATGGCCTCTCACCGCTACCTTTACCAAATCGTGTTCACACACTTAGCTCACACACAATAGGACATGTTCACACGCCTCTGATTCATCCCCGATGAATCAGACCTGACTCAACTCTAAGCAGTAGCGGTCATGACAAACAAACATGAATGAGTAGGCACAACAGGGCTCAAACAACTCCTACTCATACTAGTGGGTTTCATCTAATTACTGTGGAATGACAGGTCATGCAGAGGATAAAGGGGTTCAACTACCGCAGCATGTAACAGATGAATCGTTGTTGTCCTAATGCAGTAACAGAGAGCAGGAGCGAGAGAGTGGGATTTTATCGGAATGAACAAGGGGGTTTTGCTTGCCTGGCACTTCTGAAGATAACATTGAGTCTTCATCAGTGTCAACGATCACATCATCGGTATCACGTCTATCGAGAGGGGACAAACACCGGTAACTGAGAAAGAACACAATCAATGCAATGCTACAATATGATGCATGATCATGACATGGCAACATGAATGTGTTTTGAGCTAATGCAACTAAAACCAGATTAAATGAAGTTGGTTTGAGTCCAAGATTCAAATTCAAACTCCATATGTGATTATTTAAATGTCATTCACTTCATTTGCTCTAACAGTAGTGATAAGTTGTTCTAACATGCATGAAAATGGTACAGATGGATTCCTTGAATTTTTCTGATAATTTTTCATATATAATTTATTTAATTTGGAGTTACGGTTAATTTTCTATGAATTTTGGAAGTTTTAGGCATTTTCTGGAATTTTCTGATTATTTAGAATTAAAATAATTCCAGAAAATTAATTATGACATCAGCACTGCGTCATGCTTGCGTCAGCAAGTCAACAGGGCTGGTCAGGGTCAAACCTGACCAGTGGGGTCCACTGGTCAGTGACCCAGTCAACTAACCGGGTTAGTTAGCCCTAACTAACTTAGTTAGCCGAGCGGGGCCCGCATGTCAGTGGCTCACCTAATTAACTAAATTAATTAACACTAATTAACCTAATACTAATTAAGCAGGCGCCTGGGCCCACATGTCAGTGAGAGAGAGAGGTCAAACCCCGCCGGTCGGAGCGGTCAACCCGCCGGCGTTTAGCCACCGGCGAGGACAGACGCGGCGGCGTGCTGCGGGATTCGCCCACAGGGCGCCATTTGCTGCGCGGAGGGCAGCTACGGGCAGCTGGTGATCGCCCGCACCCAGCCATGGTGGTGGCTTGGCCGGGGAGTGGCCGGAGCTTCGCCGGCGACGAGGCCAGGCGGAGGCTGAAGCTCGGCCAGCTCGTGCGCGGGGCTGCGGTGGCCTAGTCGGCGTGGCGCTAGCACCTACGGCCTCTACGCGATGCGGGGAGCGTGTTGACGCGATGCCCGGGACCAAATGGTCACCGGAGCATCACCGGCGACGAGTGCAGGCGGCGGCGCAGTCGGGCGAGAGGCGCGAGGCGGCTACGGCGTGCCAGAGAGGGAACGGAGAGGGGGAGGATGATCAGAAACTCACGTAGATGACCGTGGGATGGACGGCGAGCTCGGGGAAGGACGAGCGGCGACGAATTTGACGACGGCGATCCTCGGTAGCCGACGAGGGGGAAAACATCGGGGCGGCGCTCCGGGGCTTCTCCGGTCGTGTGGCTCGGTGAGGGGGTTGGTGACGAGGCGCAGGAGCTCGGGAGCGGCTCGGGGCATCGTCGGGACGGCGGTGGTTGCGGCAACGGCGAACGGCGGCGGTGGGCGTGTTCGGTGGAGCGTGAGAGAACGAGACAGAGGAGGGGAACGAGGAAGAGGAAGAGAGCGAGGGGGTCCAGGGAGTCGGGGCGGCGCCGGGGAGAAGACGCGAGGCGTCGCGGTGGCCAGGCGACGCAGGCAGGCAGCCTGGTGGCGTGGCGCCCGCGCGCGCGTCGGCGTGCTCCTCTCTGCCTGCCTGGCGAGAGGAAGCAGGTGGCTGGCACGGGCCAGCATAGTGCTGGGCCGGCCAGTGGGCTGCCAGGTGGGCTGGCCGCGCAGGTAAGTGGCCCTGGTGAGTAATGTTCTTTTTTTAATTTTTTAGTTCTGTTTCCCTTTTTATTCTATTTTGCCACTGTTTTCAAATTCAAAATAATTTCAAACAGTGCCAAAACATTCTGAAATATTTTATGTTACCTCTCTGGACTATTCCAAAAGTACATAAAACATTTCAAAGCATTTGAAAATATATTCATTATATATTATGAATATATCCCCAAATTCAAATAGACTATTGATTTAAATTCAGAGACCAAATAATTCCTTAAAAATATTCCAGAATTTTGGTTTGATATATAACTCTTGCCAAAATTCACAAAACTATTTTTAGGGCACTTTGGATTCACAGAATGCAATTTAAAGGGTGCTTTCCCTTCTTTTAGTTAGGTTTTGAGGTTTCAGCAATCCTCAATTCAAGTTTCAGAAATTTAGACATGATGCATGGATGATAAAGCAAGGACAAGCAAGGCCTAAACTGGGGATGTGACAACTACCACCACTAGCATCATCTACTTCAATCGAAGTAGTAGACGCTAAGTATTTCGCAGCTTTTAACATACCTGAATCGAAGATGAGGGCCTCCCCCTCCCCCTCCTCTTCGGAGTCCTCACCGGCCAGCAACCAGAAGCGATTGCCGACCGGTGAGCACCCTACTGGCGGCGGGAGAGAGCGAGGAGGCGAGGCGAACGCCTCTGGAACCGTGGCAAGCGGCGAGGGAGTGAGGTTGGGGTCGAAGAAGCCCTGGCCCTTCGCCGCTGCGGCACCATCGCTTCCTCCTCCATCTCCTCGTGCTCCTCGTCCTCCTCGATCTAGATCGGCAGCCACCTAGATCCAGGGGCAGGGATCCCCACCACCACCTCCTGCGGGGGGCCCTGATGCGGGGGCGGCGCCCATGGCTGGATCAGGCGGAAGCGGAAGGAGAGGAACACCTTCCATTTCTCCCTCTGCTTCGGGACCAGCGACTCCGCCTCTAGCATCGCCCACAGGAGCACCCCCATCGCCGGCTAGCGGTCGTAGTTGGGGAAGCATCTGAGGATCTCCTCCCCGCGCAGCTTGTCCCGCACCACCTCCGACGCGTGGTTGAGCGCCTTCGCCGTCGGGAACCATCAATCGATCTGCCTCAGCCGCCCCATCAGGATCTCGTCGCCGTCGGACAGCGCCCACATCTGCTTCTCCCTCGTCGTCATCGAGCCCTAGCTGTCGCAGCGGCACGGGGCGTGGGTTCTCACGGGCGAGATTTGTGAGGTGTGGAGAGGGAGAGAGCCGAGGCGTCGGTCTATTATGCCCTCTCCTGGCCCCCCGCTCGCCATTACTCACCTCGAAACGCACCCCCGCCGCGCCCCACCGGTCAGCCGCCGCAATTTCTGCAATGTGGCACGGAAACACCACCTCCTGGCCCACCCGCCACGCCGCAACGCCTTCTCCACTGCATGCGTCCACCACCACTCCCTCGTCGTCGAGGAGCTCCACCCACAGTCCTCGTCGGCGAACGTGGCCATGTCGAGGCACCGGCACTGCCGCGCAAAAGTCTGGCACGAACATGGAAGGTTGCGCCGCCGCGCACCGGCACCGCTGCGGGAGGAACGGATACATTATAGACACAACTTAATTGCCTGCATAGTAGTTGTACACATATTAAATCCAAACGATGTTCACACAACTAACGAATATTACAAATTCAAATATTATAAACCGGATTATTCTAATTCAAACACACGGAAGGGTTCAAATGAAATAAATAGCATGATAAAAACCGGAAATCCAACTCGGTGCCCAGGCTCATCTGCTCCAGCTCAGAAAAAAATCAAAATAAATACTAGAAAAATTCAAAAAATTCAATTTTTTGGGTGTTAGATAATTTAATGCATGAGGTCCGCTCTAAATTTCAACTCATTTGGACATTTTGACAGCTCTCGGCAAAAAAGACAAATCGGGTCAGTGCGACATTTTGGCAGCTCTCGGCAAAAAAGACAAATCGGGTCAAAATAGTGCGTGAACAGTAAACATTTTTACAGATCCTGATTTTGTCTTTTCTGCCGAGAGCTGCTCAGATGTCTAAATGAGTTAAAATTTGGTGCGAACCTCACGCATCAAATTATCTACTACCCAAAGAACTTTTGGAATTTTTTGAATTTTTTTAGCATTTGTTTTGATTTTTTTCTGAGAGGGGGTGCGGATGAGCCTGGGAGCAGAAACTCCGCGTCCGATAAAAACACATCTTTAGAGGAATCTTTGTATTGAAGTGCTATGGAGATGCCATTTATGCTCAACGAGATCATCTTGGAGCTGTGTATGAGCTTGTCGATGTTGTGATGCATTGCGAGGAATCTTTGTATCATTTTTGCATCATGCTCTGGCTCAACAGGATCTCCCCAATGAAGATGCATCGAAAGTTCTCTGGCATGCCTCTTTCATCTTTAATCGTCATGGTATGCAAGATGGTGCAACATGTCATGATATGCCCTAGGACCTTAGGGTTTCAACACTTGACAGAGGGCCATGAATGATGCAAAAGCGCTTATGACGCACATCGAAAGCTCTCTCTACATCCTTCCTTATCGACTCTTTACACATTGCGAAGTGAGATCTCTTGTTCCTTTTGGATGCGCGGTCGTCTTGACAAATGTGGCATAGGAAGATAGATGCCATCTGCAAGGTAGTCAACCATCGTCTACTTATGGCCATTGACAACATAGTTTCAAGGAAAAGCATCTCTGGCAACTAGCCCATTGAACAGTGGTGATCTCAACATCACATTGAGGTGATTGTGAGAGCCAGGCAATCCAAAGAATGAAAGTCAAATTCATAGATCCTTCGATGCAACAACCTCAACAATGATTATTGGATCTTTGTAGTGACCTTTGTACCGACCTTTTCATCCTACAAGACAATTCTTTCATGTCCAGTGCATGCAGTCGATTGACCCAAGCATCTCAGGCCATCCTCGTTCTTCACTCAAATAGTCGTCAATGACATTGGCCGAACAACCATAGACGAGCACTCGAACAACCGCGATACACTTCATCAAAAGGCTTGCATTTATCTCTTCGGATGCACTCCTAATTTTGAACCAATCATCATG
Source organism: Triticum aestivum (assembly GCF_018294505.1). Lineage (NCBI taxonomy): Eukaryota > Viridiplantae > Streptophyta > Magnoliopsida > Poales > Poaceae > Triticum > Triticum aestivum. The sequence goes on from NC_057801.1 coordinate 702,630,856, forward strand.
ATTATCCACGACTTTTCCTATGGTGAGAAAGATACTTGTGTGTGTCCAAAATCGCCGGTGAAAATACTTCTCTAGGTAGGTTGGATTGGGGTCGAAATAATCTCTCATAATCATGGCATGGCCGTCCCTCTATCTCAGTTGAGGTGTATCCAACCAAATTGTGATCCTCTCCTTGGCCACCGAAAATATTCATGAAGATCATGCCAATGGACATTCACTACTACAGATCCAAACAACACTGCCCGCCAGATTGTAGCATCATAGGCGAGTTTTTGGCTAGTCGGTGCCTCGGGCTTAGTGATAAAAAGGTAGAAGTCCCGGGACGAAATAGTGCAGGGGAAAGAAAAGGCCATGACAAAAGAAGGGGGTGTGTAAAACCTAGTTCCATTGGTCCAGTTTCGGGACGTCGCCCGTCGTCTTTGCAGGCAGCCACATGAGGCTCTTTAACCAGATCCATCAAGTGAAGAAAGGTGGCCATGGAAATTTACCAGCTCCCCACGCTAGTGACAGCTGCCCTAGCTGGTGGATTGGTATGGAAATTCTCCCTACGAACACCCAAGAACAATGTGAAGATGCATATAGGGTTTGGATCAATGATCGTTATCGACTTTGGAGTACAGTGAAAATAGTAGAGTCGGTGTATATCATACTTGGAATCCATCAAACTGTTGATGACGATCCCGAGAACCGCCCTCGAACGATCCCTCAAATAGGAGACAAAAAGCACGACCTCTCTACTTGGTTGCATGCGTACGGTCTTCACTATCCAGCAACGCTTCATCGTCCAGAGCTAATCGTCGCCGGAGAATTAGAAGGAGGAGATTAGAACCACAAGTGTATTCAAAAGAACTAGGACCGACTAGAACTAGAACTAGAAGAACTAGAGTAGGCTCCAAAACCCGTGTGTTCAAAAGAGCTCAATACCACAAGTGTATATTAGTTGGAGGGGAGGAGGGGGAGCCACAAGGGGGCGGGTGGAAGGACTCCCTTCCCCTTGTGTCGTCCTAGGGGGTAGGAGGAGTCCTCCCCCCACCCCAATTCGGCCTCCCTAGGAGGAAAGAGGGGGCACCTTCCCTATTGGGGCTTGGTAGCCCAATTCTCCCTCCGCCAATTGGCCTTTTTAGGCCCCTTGATATTAAATTAAAGGGATAATTGTATATGTGCCCTTAGTTGTATCACTCTCGAAAGGAATACCCCTAGTTTTGTAAAACACGCGGTCTTGCCCAACTCAGTTAGCTTGCCTTGTGATTTTGCCCTTCCGGCACGGCTCCGTCCAGTCAACACCGTTTGATCGTAAGCGGTGCTAGATTTTGGACAAGGCTTGCCCCCCAGTCGACCTAACCAGCTCACACTCTCTCGTTCCCCACTATCTCTCTTTCTCTCCCACCAACCCTAGCTCGCTCGGCGGTGGTGAAACCCACACCGCCAGATCCATTGCCAGGCAATGGGGGAGACCGGAGAAAGCGTCGGCGGCTGCACTCGCCGCCGTAGGGACACCACATCTTCACTTGAGCGCGGAGACAACGATGGTGCTGGTGGAGCCAATGGCGACAAGGGAAGAGGATCTGCACGGGAGCGTTGACAAGGCGACGCTGATGGCGCCCACGATGACAAGGGCAGCGGATCTACACAGGAGCACATACAAGGCGACGATGGCGGCGCCCACGGCGACAAGGGCAACGGATCTGCACGAGAAATTCCTGCGGGGTAAGTATCAGACCTAGATCTGCTCGTCTTTACTGCCATAGGAGTGATTCAACGATGCTTTAGGCTCGGATTTGTTCGTTTTTTCATGGGAGATGGCATGTTTTTAACCGTAGGATGAATCCAGCCACCGCATTCTATCTTTCTATTAGAATGGAGACCACTATTCAAGTTTTTGCGCGTACTAAAGTAAAATATTGTGGCTTCACTTTTCCATTGTTTGTGGACAACACTACTTTGTACCAGGATTTTAGGGCTGCCATTTGTGCTAAGTATCCATGGGGATTGTTTTATGCTGTTGAGATGAGATATTGGGATAGTAACAACCTTTGTTGGGTCCATGTACAGTGTGATTCAGATTTAGGTGTGATGTTTGGAAGAAATGCAGAAACTATGTCATGCAATTTCGAAATCAAAGTGATACAGAGAACTAGAGCACAAAGGTTTGAAAACGCCTCTACTTCTGGGCCCTCTGCATCTAGGCCATCTGGTTTTAATCCCACTGCTGGAGGGACAAGGGCTAGAACAAGGGCTAGTAGTAGAAGTAGGGCAGCAAGTGACATCTCTACTGCTCCCGGAACTCCAAGTGTTAATGAAAGTCAAGAACAACCAAACAAAATAGATGTTCCAGTTGTGAAGGAGGCATTGCCTGATGCACCAGGTATGGAAGATGAGATACTTACCCTAGATACCTTCAACGCAATAATGAAGAAGAAAAAACAGGCAAGGACTATATCCCTGTAGAATTTTTTGATATAGATGCTGATGAGATGCAAGAGGATCATGAAATGGGAGCTTTTGAATGCAGATGAGGACATACCTGTCATGATGTATGACAGGGAAAATCTATCTGTTGAGGAAGGTGTGGTCTTCCCTTCTGCAATTGATTACAGAAGTGCATTTGCAACCTACTCAATCAAAGTTGAAACCGAGTTCTCTTTTCTGAAAAGTGATCCAACTAGGTTTACTGTCAAATGTTCTTATGACAGGTGCAAATTGAGGCTACATGCCTATTTAATGAGGAGGAGCACGCTGTTTCAGGTATTAAATGTTCTGATCTCTTAAATGTTTGTTATATTTTCTACACTCACTACTGTTATATGTACTTACTGTTTGTCTTATTGTTTGTTATGCTGTCTTGTTTCAGATTAAAGTGAACCAACACCAGCATCCTTGTCCTAGTGTCAACAGATCTCAGAGATTGAGAGCTGCAAAAAGAAGGTGGATTGCAGATGCTTCTATGCCTTGGATCAGACAAAATCCATCTAGTGGTCCTAAGGAAATTCAAATGAAGTTGTTAGAGAAGTATGGTGTAGAGTTGCCATATGACAGGTTCTACGATGGTAAAAAGATGGCACTTGACAAAATATATGGCAACTACAGTGAAAGTTTCCAACTTCTTTATTCTTTCAAAGCAGAAGTGGAGAGGGCATCACTAGACAGTCTTGTAGAAATTGACAGGCACATAGTTGAGTATCAGATTAAAGGCAAGAAGTATTACAAGGAGTGTTTTAGAAAGGTGTTTGTTTGCTTCAAAGCTTGTCAGAAGGGTTTTCTGGAGGGGTGCAGGCCATACCTAGCTATAAATGCTACAACATTGAATGGTAGGTTTAGAGGGAAGCTTGTAGCAGCTTGTGCACTGGATGGACAGAACTGGTTGTTTCTAGTTGCTTATGGTGTTCTAGAAATGGAGTCTACTAAGAGTTGGACATGGTTTTTCACAAACCTGAAGAAAATGTTAGGTCATCCAGAAGGTTTAGTAATAGGGACATTCACATTTGTGCCCCTAACTCGAACCCACTACTCATATTTACCCCTAACTTTTTGATGTGCTCAAATTTTCCCCTAAAAAGCATTTTAAGTCATAGGAATGCCCTTCCATCTGGTCAAAGTTGTTTGACCAAAACTTTGAAAATTCATAACAAATTCATATGAACTTAGAAGAATGCAAAATAAGATATCAAAATGCTCATAAAAACAACACCTATATGCACATGTCATTTACGTTCATGACAAAAGCACTCTTTAAAGCTTTTTAGGGTTTATAACATCAAAAAACAATTTAGGGTGAATGCAAATAAATGTACATTTAGGTGAGGATCGTAAATGACATGCGTGTATAGGTGATGTTTGTATGAACATTTGGACATCTTATTTGCATTTTTCTGACTTCGTATGAATTTGTTATGAATTTTCAAAGTTTTGGTCAAACAACTTTGACCAGATGGAAGGGCATTCCTGTGACTTAAAATGCTTTTTAGGGGCAAATTTGAGCACATAAAAAAATTAGGGGTAAATCTGAGAGTGGGCGCAAATTAGGGGTATAAATGTAAATGTCCCTTAGTAATACATACTGATGCTTGCAAGGGATTGGAAACTGCTGTTGATGATGTGTACCCTGGAGTGGAACATAGAGAGTGTATGAGACACTTGGCATGGAATTTTAGTAAGAAATTTAAGGGGAAGTTATTTGATGATAACTCATGGCCTTGTTCACTAACCTACAGTATCAAGAAGCATAATTATCATCTGAACCAACTCAAAAGCAAACCCAAAGTGAAGGAATTTCTGGAGGAGCACCACACAAAAATCTGGGCAAGAGCTGATTTCAATGAGATGTGCAAGGTTGACTATGTGAACAACAACCTTCACATAGTTGACCTGCTAGACAAGATTAGGCAATACATCATGGAGAAATTTGACTTAAGAAACAAAATTGCCACTGACCATTTCATTGGGCACTACATCATACCAATAGTAATGAAGGTTTTGATGGAGAAGACTAAAGGTTTGGAGATGAGTATAGTTAGGAGAAGCCCAACAGAGGCTGAGGTGACGCTACTGACAGAGGGAAAAGAGAATAATGGAGGTACCCTGTTGACTTAGAGAAGTGGTCTTGCAGTTGTAGGCAGTGGCAGATCACTGGTAAACCCTGCATCCATGCCCTTTTTTTCATCACTGCTCTAAGAGGCGAAGCAAATGGAATAGATCAGTATGTCCACAAATATTACTCAGTTGAGATGTTTAGAGCAACTTATGCTGACCATCTACCAGCTCTAGAAGGCAAACAATAGTGGGACTGTGTAGATCCAAGATTCAACCTGTGTGCTCCTGTTCAGAACAGACCACCTCGCAGACCAAGAAAGCAGAGGGTAAGGTCTACCAGTGAAGGAAAGGGCCTTGGTCTAGGAAGTATAAGTGCAAGAGATGTGGAAGATGTGGACACAAAACCAAAGGCTGCAAAGAATCTGTTGATCCAGCCTTTGGAGAAGAAGAACATCGGGGAGTAGATAATATAGATGATCATCCAACAGCTAATGAGCTAGCGAAAGCAGAAGTAGAAGATGAAGAGGAGGATGAAAAGCTATAAGTTGATGTTCTTCTGCAGCAGATGCCGCCACCAAAGGAAACCTCACATGAGGCATCTACACAAGCTAGTGTAGTCAGTTCTGTGCCAACAACTTGTGTTAGTCTTCATTCATATCTTCAACTTGTTTCAGTTTTCATTAGTTCATATCTTAAAAATTGTCTTATGTTTGAACTTTTTTTAGTCCTAGAAAGAATTATAAAAGAGGAACAGAGAGGCGAGCTTCTCCAAGGTGTTGCAAGCTGAAGAAAAATGTACCAACAACTACATTTTGCTCAGTTACTGGAAGTAGTGTTGATAGCAAGGGTGTCTCACCAGCCAAAAAAGCAGCAACAACAGTTGAAGCTCCACCCACTGCCCCCAATCCAGCAAAGAACACTAGAAGCAAGGCAAAGCTGGCTCCAAACCCAGCCCAGAACACTAGGAGCAAGAAACTTCAGTTTTAGTACTATTACTAGATAAAACTAGTATGCACTTGATGTTGTTGTGTGTGCACTGTGATACCCAGTACTTTTATGTTCTTAGTGCTTTATGCACTAGTTATGCCCTAGTGTTTGGTACATTTGTGATGATCAACTTCTTAATGCTTTATGCACTAGTTATGCCCAGTGTTTGGTACATTTGTGATGATCAGCTTCTTCTTAATGCTTCGTGCTCACTGTTTTGATATCAGTTTGTCGTTGATCTACTTTGGCATAGTTTTGTCATCGACGTCGTTGATGACAAAAACTACATCCACTTTGGCATAGTTTTGTCATCGACGTCGTCGACGACAAAAACTACATCGACTTTGGCGCACTTCTGTCTACTTAGGACATGCCAACCAGCATGTACTTTGCATCCATCCACACCATCTTCTAGTTTGCAGAAACAAAATAGCATGTTCATCTTGACCACAACAATGCATCATCATCTTCAAATACATCCTACTAGGTTGTACCATTCTGTCAACAAGCAAAAACTATTATAACTACAACACAAACATCAGTACAACACAAATTTCTACAAACAACAATGCTAAAAGAAGCATCATCTCATCTCTTCCTCCCAGCTTCTTCTTCAAAACAAGATTCTTTCTTGATAGCTCAAGGTTTTCCTTCTTCAAGTTGTGACCTTTGATCTAGCTCTGTTCTACCTCTGCATGCAGATTTTCAAAAGCCATGGCAACACACAATGGAGGAGGAGGATCAACCCAAACCACCCACTGACACTCCTGTGGTAACTGATTGTACATCACATTAACCAAAAATTATTTTTTCATAAAAAAGAACTAAAAGATGAGATGCTCAAATTCACAAACTCTTACATCTAAAGGACACCCTAAAAACTAGCGGCTAGTGCTTTCCCCTGCCTAGGAAACACGACGGGCTGGAACAAGGCCGTGACCAGGGCAACGATACTTTGAACGATACTCCAATCAATAATAGGTGTCATCAGGAAGATAGAACTCAGAGACGAGCTGCACAATCCCGACCCCATCAACCTAAACCAAATGGAAGGGAAGGAAGGTGAAAATTTCCCCCAAATATCACAAACCCTAGAAACCCTAGCATGAATTGGGGGTGGAGGAAGGCGCACAAGCTGATGTTCACATACCTCAGCGGCCGCCTACGAGTAGTTGGACGAGCCCGAGCTCGCCGTGCTGCACCACTGCATCCTCTTCCTCGTCAGGCCTCGCCTCGCTGGCTTTACTCCTCTGTTTTGTTCAGCACGAGCTCACTGAGGACGAAGGGTTAGTCTAGCACCAACAGGGGCAAAAATGTCCAAAATCTAGCGCCGCTTACGATCAAACGATGGGGACTAGACGGAGCCGTGTTGGAAGGGCAAAAGCACAAGACAAGCAAACTAAATTGGGCAAGACCGCATGTTTTCCAAAACTAGGGGCAATCCTGACGAGTGGTACCCAACTAAGGGTATAAAACCGATTATCCCTAAGTTAAATATGAAAGCTCTCTAACAGTTACTAGAGCATATTATATATAAGTCAACATCACCAGAAACATTTCCCACCTATATTATATATATATTATTTATAGGTAATACCCGGTGTTGCCCGATAAACTCCGAAACCCTTCCGGTGACCCCAAAACGCTTCCAGTTCCTCCTTGGAACTATTCCAAATATTGATGAAACAATTACACAAATAAATCCATGATACTCTCATCATACTAACACTCGATAGGTTGTGATTACCTTAAGGTTGTGTCCCCGAAGGTTCGGTAAATCATAGACATGAATGAAACCCCTTTGTTCAATGACCAATAGCGGAGCTATGGATGTCCATATCAATCCCTATGATTACATGAATGACAGTCGAGTGAACCTTTGGTTATTATGTGATGTTCCCTTTGCTTCGCAGTACTTTACAAAACCCGGGGTGCATCGTTATCCTCTTGAGTCATGCACATGATCACTATACCATTAATCTCGTTGCCGAGTTTATTCGTCTTTCTCGTTGAAGTGTTCCGGCATCCCCGTGACATAGTCACCTGTGTCTGGCCAGACGATGATGCACTCCGTCACAGTGAGAGGGCCCTAAGAATATCTATCCATCTTCGGAGGAGAAAATCCCAGTCTCGAGCTATCTGGGCCCTTGTCAAAATTTCTGATGAACCCATAAGTTGTCGCTATGATCACCGTGTTACTGATGACATTTGAGCAACCGTAAAATCCACCGTATGGTAGGAAGTGACTATGATACTCTCATGGTCTGAGGAACTAAAACACATGCTAACACTCTATGCAGTTCAGGGCCCTAACTCGAAGGCATGCCAAGAAGACCTCGTCGATGAGGTCAGTCAGGGACCCCTGTAAACCCTAGCTCTCATCCCCTTTTATAAAGCGAGACAAGGGGTAGCTCATGGCATATGTTAGGTTATACATATACCTCAGTAGTCATCATCATCATCCTCTTGTAACTCCCTCGCTTGAGGTGCTCCACATCAATCTAAAACAAAGCAGGAGTAGGGTGTTACCTCAACCATGAGGGCCCGAATATGCGTAGAACCCTCATGCAAACCCCCTAGTACTTCTGGTTTTTGTCTATGCTTGCCACCCTATCGTGGGCACTAACGGTTTTCTACACTATCAATATGTAAGAACAAAATTATAAATTGGGAATAGAAAACTTACTACTATGGTAATTCGGTAGTTGTCCCTAAGGAAACAAAGTGTAGAATGTGTGCCAATACAAATCACCTCCTATCACAAGCACATGAATCACAAAAAGTTTCATAGCGAGAGTAGTACATGGCTTCTCAATGCATCAACAGATAGGATCCAGTTATAAGAGTGGATTTTTTTCATGAATACACAAAGCTTGTGTATCTTTCCATTGATAGAAGAAAAGGAATGAGTGCAAGAGAGGGTAAAACACATGCACAAATGCAAGATGGCATGAACATGATGACCAGTGTAGGGAGACAAGAGAGATAAGGGGTTCTCAGCCCGGACAAGCAAAAGACACAACAAAAACCCATAGTGTGAGACGCAGTCCGAACCAACATGACATCCACATCTACAAGTCCAACACCAGGACGCCACAAGCACACAAGACGACACTTTCAAGAAGGATAATGATGGCATGGAGCCATCACCGTCTGATTCAAAGAAATATGCCTATGGTTTGCTTTGGTTCTTGAAGAGGGGGCGTAGAGAGGCCATGGCAACACCTCCCAGGAGGGAATGACACTCGCCATTATTGGCGCTGCTAGCACCGACAAGATGAGCAGCGATTTCCTGTCAGTCAGGTGTCAAAACTAGCAGACCTTGGGGCAGGGGGCCCCAAGCTGTTTATCTCGGATGGAGGGTAACAAGAACGGAAGAGAGGATGTTTACCCAGGTCCGGGCCGTCTTGATGGAGGTAAAACCCCAAGTCCTGCTCTTGTTTATGTTGAAGTGGATGTATCAAGTACAAAGTAGATCTTAATGAACGGTCTAACTCTAGGGCTAGATGAGTGATTTTGTTTTGATGTACCCTCTACGGGCTAAATCCCATGGCTTATATACACGATAGGGAGGGTATCTATGGTTACAAGGTCGGTAGCTACGAGCTAGGCGGTGACAGAGATCTTGGAGTATACGTCAAGCCTTCGGGGGAGGCAGTCTTGATCATGCCTCCCGCGTACAACTTTTGGAGTCCATCTTGACCATGGATGAAGGCTTGCCGTCCCAACCCGGGGAGAATGGGCCAGCTGGGTTGGTACCCCCTTATCCAGGACATCGTCACTAGGTCTGAGCAATCACATAGTCACCGCATGAGGAATCGAGCGATGGAAGTCAAACGTAGGCTGACAAAACCACCAATATGAAGGGGAGAAGTGCCGGACACACGATCTTTGTAAATGAAGGGGTGCGGGGTGAAGGGGTCTATGTAGTTGACATGATGGAAACCAGTGATTCCGATAAGCCAGGAACTAGAGGGGACGCAGATCTGAGGATACCGACAAGCCATGGAGGCTATAGGAGAAGCAGCCACCAGAGCGTTGGGGCCGGCATCATGTCAGAAGAGACACTAGCAACCATGGACACTGGAAAACACAGGTCCAGGGCCTTCAGGTTTCGGAGCCACACCGACAAGATGCCTACCTCAAGGACACAAGCGCATGACAAATGACAGGCCGACGCGCATCAAGGTGCAGCCACCGCTGCTAGGGACGTACCAGTGGAAGCTCACCAAAAATCCATAGCCTTGTAGCCATGGCCGCAGATAGGGGAAAATAAATAGCAACGCCACAACACCACTAAGGGCGGCCCAAACTAGACGAGGAGCTCCACCACCCACATTCCTGGATCCAGTGCTAGCAAGAGCAAGTGACGCCGACGAGTGGAAGGACCTGGCCAGGGAGGGTATCTAGGGTTACAAGGTCGATAGTGATACGTCTCCAACGTATCTATATTTTCTGATTATTCCATGCTATTATATTATCTGTTTTGGATGTTTAATGGGCTTTAATATGCTCTTTTATATTATTTTTGGGACTAACCTATTGACCAGAGGCCCAGTGCCCATTTATGTTTTTTGCCTATATTAGAGTTTTGCAGAAAAGGAATACAAAACAGAGTCCAAACGGAATGAAACCTTTGCGGTGATCTTTCTTGGACTGAAAGCAAACCAGAAGACTTGGAATTGAAGTCAGAAATGCGACGAGGCAGGAGGCATGCCCAGGGGGGTAGGTGCGCCCCCACCCTCATGGGCCCCTCTTAGCTCCGCCGATGTACTTCTTTCGCCTATATATACTCTTTACCCTAGAAACACCAGGGAGAGCCACGAAAACACTTTTCGACCACCGCAACCTTCTGTACCCGTGAGATCCCATCTTGGGGCCTTTTCCGACGATCTACTGGAGGGGGAATCGATCATGTAGGGATTCTACATCAACACCATTGCCTCTCCGATGAAGCGTGAGTAGTTTACCACAGACCTTCGGGTCCATAGTTATTAGCTAGATGGCTTCTTCTCTCTCTTTGATTCTCAATACAAAGTTCTCCTCAATGTTCTTGGAGATCTATTTGATGTAATACTCTTTTGCGGTGTGTTTGCCGAGATCCAATGAATTGTGGATTTATGAACAAGATTATCTATGAATATTATTTGGTTCTTCTCTGAATTCTTATATGCATGATTTGATATATTTGCAAGTCTCTTCGAATTATCCATTTAGTTTGGCCTACTAGATTGATCTTTCTTGCAATGGGAGAAGTGCTTAACTTTGGGTTCAATCTTGCGGTGTCCTTTCCCAGCGATAGTAGGGGCAGCAAGGCACGTATTGTATTGTTGCCATCGAGGATAAAAAGATGGGGTTTATATCATATTGCTTGATTTTATCCCTCTACATCATGTCATGTTGCTTAATGCGTTACTCTGTTCTTATGAACTTAATACTCTAGATGCATGCTGGATAGCAGTCGATGTGTGGAGTAATAGTAGTAGATGCAGAATCGTTTCGGTCTACTTGACACGGACGTGATGCCTATGTTCATGATCATTGCCTTAGATGTCTTGATAATTATGCGCTTTTCTATCAATTGCTCGGCAGTAATTTGTTCACCCACCGTAATACATGCTATCTTGAGAGAAGCCACTAGTGAAACCTATGGCCCCCGGGTCTCTTTTCTATTGTATTACCTCTATTTTTCATTATATCACATATCGTTTACTATTTTGCAATCTTTACTTTCCAAGCTATACAACAAAAATACCAAAAATATTTACTTTATTATCTCTATTAGATCTCACTTTTGCGAGTGACCGTGAAGGGATTGACAACCCCTTTATCTCGTTGGTTGCAAGGTTCTTGATTGTTTGTGCAGGTACTAGGTGGCTTTTGCGTCGTCTCCTAATGGATTTATACCTTGGTTCTCAAAACTGAGGGAAATACTTACGCTACTTTGCTGCATCACCCTTTCCTCTTCAAGGGAAAAACCGACACAAGCTCAAGAGGTAGCAAGAAGGATTTCTGGTGCCGTTGCTGGGTAGATCTATGACAAGTCAAGCCACAACAAGTACCCATCATAAACTCTTCTCTCTTGCATTATATTATTTGCCATTCGCCTGTCGTTTTCCTCTCCCCCACTTCTAAAACGATTTTCGAAAACCTTTGCCTTTTCTTCGGCTTCTTCCCATATGTATTTTTGTTTGTGTTTCCATGTACCTTGTTTTTGCTTGCATCTTCGCTTGCTAATAGTTTATGTATCCTCATCCACTTGCTAATCTTTTTAAGAGATCCAATTATGATGAACCAATTGCTAGTGAGTTTTGTGCACTATATTATCTTTATGAAGTTTTGCTTGAAATTCGTGAATCTAAAAATTGTGATGAAGAAATTTATGAAGAGATTCACGATAGCTCCTTGAATCAAAAGCATGATTGCAATGATGTTATTGAAAATTCTATTGATGGAAATTGTGCTAGTAATATGCAAAACCCTAAGCTTGGGGATGCTAGTTTTGCTATGTCTACTATTTGTTGCAATGATCAAGATTGGTGTGATTCTTTTTATGATCTTGAAAAATTATTTAAGCCCCATGATAAATATGAGATTGATAATAATGTTTGCAATAATATTGAAAGTGGGTTTGGAAGAGTGTCAACTTTAGGTCCCACATATTTTGAGAATGTTCAATCTTATGAATTTTTTGATAAAAGTGGGTTTGGAGAGTGTGAACTTCGCACTATTTTGAAAGAGTGTGAACTTCGCATGCATGTGGATCGTATTGAAAATATTTTATGTGATAGCTGTTTTGTTGAATTTTCTTATGATCCCACATGTAATTATTATGAGAGAGGAAAATATGGATGTAGAAATTTGCATGTTATTAAATTACCTCTCTTCATGTTGAGATTGATATCGTCTCTTTCTTCTTCCTTGCATATGCTAGTTTTTGATTGCCTTGATAATTTGTTTGCTTATAAAATGCCTATGCATAGGAAGTATGTTAGACTTAGATGTGTTTTTCATGTGTTTTATGATGCTCCCTTTGTTCTTCAATTCTTGTCTTTCATGTGAGCATCATTGAAATTATCAATGCCTAGCTAGGGGCGTTAAACGATAGCGCTTGTTGGGAGGCAACCCAATTTTATTTTTGTTCTTTACCTTTTGCTCCTATTTCGTAATAAATAATTCATATAGCTTCTTTTTAGATGTGTTTTTATGTTTTAGTTAGTGTTTGTGCCAAGTAGAACCTCTGGGAAGACTTGGGTGAAGTCTTTGCGATCGTGCTATAAAAACAAAAAACTTTTGCACTCACGAGAATAGCTGTCAATTTTTATTTGAGTGTGATATTAGGTTGATTATTTTTGCAGATGACTAATAGACAAATTCCTCCAGTTTTCCAATAAATTTCAGAATTTTTAGAGTTATAGAAGTATTCGGAAGTTACAGATTGCTACAGACTGTTCTGTTTTTGACAGATTCTGTTTTTTGTGTGTTGTTTGCGTATTTTGATGAATCTATGAGTAGTATCGGGGGGTATGTGTTGGGGAACGCGGTAATTTCAAATATTCCTACGCACACGCAATTATGGTGATGCATAGCCACGAGTAGGAGAGTGTTGTCCAGGTACCCTCGTAGACCGTAAGCGGAAGCGTTATGACAACGTGGTTGATGTAGTCATACGTCTTCATGATCCGACCAATCTTAGTACCAAAAGCACGACATCTCCACGACCTGCGCACGTTTGTCTCGGTGACATCCCACGAACTCGCGATCCAGCAGAGTGTCGAGGGAGAGTTTCGTCAACACGACAGCGTGATGACGGTGATGATGAAGCTACCAGCATAGGGCTTCGCCTAAGCACTACAGTGATATGACCAAGGTGGATTATGGTGGAGGGGGGCACCGCACACGGCTAAGAGATCAATGATCAACTTGTGTGTCTATGGGGTGCCCCCTCCCCCGTATATAAATGAGTGTAGGAGGGGGAGGAGGCCGGCCTCCTAGGCGCGCCCTAAGGGGAGTCCTACTCCCACCGGGAGTAGGATCCCCCCTTCCCTAGTTAGATTAGGAGAGAAGGAAGGAGGAGGAAGGAGGAAGGAAAGGGGGGGGCGGCCCCCTTACCAATTCGGATTGGGCTTGGGGGGGGGCCTCCTTTGCTTCCTTCTCCACTCTCCCACTATGGCCCAATAAGGCCCATGTGCCTCTCGCGGGGTTCCGGTAACCTCCCGGTACTCCGGTATATGCCCGAACTCACCCGGAACCATTCCGACGTCCAAATATAGTCGTCCAATATATTGATCTTTATGTCTCGACCATTTCGAGACTCCTCGTCATGTCTGTGATCATATCCGGGACTCCTAACTACCTTCGGTACATCAAAACGCATAAACTCATAATACCGATCATCACCAAACTTTAAGCATGCGGACCCTACGGGTTCGAGAACTATGTAGACATGACCGAGACACGCCTCTGGCCAATAACCAATAGTGGAACCTGGATGCTCATATTGGCTCCCACATATTCTACGAAGATCTTTATCGATCAAACCGCATAACAACATATGTTGTTCCCTTTGTCAACGGTATGTTACTTGCCCGAGAATCGATCGTCGGTATCTCAATACCTAGTTCAATCTCGTTACTGGCAAGTCGCTTTACTCATTCCATAATGCATCATCCTGCAACTAACTCATTACTCACATTTCTTGCAAGGCTTATAGTGATGTGCATTACCGAGAGGGCCCAGAGATACCTCTACGATAATCGTAGTGACAAATCCTAATCTCGATCTATGCCAACTCAACAAACACCATCAGAGACACCTATAGAGAACCTTTATAATCACCTAGTTACGTTGTGACGTTTGGTAGCACACAAAGTGTTCCTCTGGTATACGGGAGTTGCATAATCTCATAGTCATAGGAACATGTATAAGTCATGAAGAAAGCAATAGCAACATACTAAACGATCAAGTGCTAAGCTAACAGAATGGTTCAAGTCAATCACATCATTCCCTAATGATGTGATCCCGTTTATCAAATGACAACTCATGTCCATGGCTAGGAAACTTAACCATCTTTGATTAACGAGCTAGTCAAGTAGAGGCATATTAGTGACACTCTATTTGTCTATGTATTCACACATGTACTAAGTTTCCGGTTAATACAATTCTAGCATGAATAATAAACATTTATCATGATATAAGGAAATATATAAATAACAACTTTATTATTGCCTATAGGGCATATTTCCTTCAGTATGAACCATAGAGAAGTTGGAATACAATAGGTTTAACACCAATATAAATAAAGAATGAGTTCATTACAATACCTTAAAGTGGTGGTTTATTTTCTTATACTGATGGAGCTCATGAGATTTTCTGTTGAAGTTTTGTGTTGTGAAGTTTTCAAGTTTTTGGGTAAAGATTAGATGGATTTTGTAATAAGGAGTGGCAAGAGCCTAAGCTTGGGGATGCCCAAGGAACCCCAAGGTAAAATTCAAGGACAACCAAAAGCCTAAGCTTGGGGATGCCCCGGAAGGCATCCTCTCTTTCGTCTTCATCTATCGGTAACTTTACTTAAGGCTATATTTTTATTCATCACATGATATGTGTTTTGCTTGGAGCGTATTGTATGAATTGAGTCTTTGATTTTTAGTTTACCACAATCATCCTTGATGTACACACCTTTTGGGAGAGACACTGACACGTCTCCAACACATCTATAATTTATGAACTATTCATGCTATTATATTATCCATCTAGGATGTTTTATTTGCTATTTTATATGATTTTGGGACTAACCTATTAACCTAGAGCCCAGTGCCAGTTTCTGTTTTCTCCTAGTTTTTGAGTTTTACAGAAAAGGAATACCAAACGGAGTCCAATTGACATGCCAATTTTTGATGATTTTTTGTGGACCAAAAGAAGCCCCTGGAGTGAAAGAGTTGGGCCAGGAGAGTCCCGGGCTGCCCACGAGGGTGGGGCGCGTGCCCACCCCCCTGGGCGTGCCCTCCTGCCTCGTGGACAGCCCAGAGACCCCCCCCTGACGTGAGACCTACGCCAAAAATTCCTATAAATACTGAAACCTCCAGAAAATAACCTAGATCGGGAGTTTCGCCGCTGCAAGCCTCTGTAGCCACCAAAAACCTCTCGGGAGCCCGTTCCGGCACCCTGCCGGAGGGGCAATCCATCACCAGTGGCCATCTTCATCATCCAGGCGCTCTCCATGATGAGGAGGGAGTAGTTCACCCTCGGGGCTGAGGGTATGTACCAGTAGCTATGTGTTTGATCTCTCTCTCTCTCTCTCGTGTTCTTGATTTGGCACGATCTTGATGTATCGCGTGCTTTGCTATATAGTTGGTTCTTATGATGTTTCTCCCCCTCTACTCTCTTATAATGGATTGAGTTTTCCCTTTGAAGTTATCTTATGGGATTAAGTCTTTAAGGATTTGAGAACACTTGATGTATGTCTTGCATGTGCTTATCTGTGGTGACAATGAGATATTCACGTGATCTACTTGATGTATGTTTTGGTGATCAACTTGCGGGTTCAGTGACCTTGTGAACTTATGCATAGGGGTTGGCACACATTTTCGTCTTGACTCTCCGATAGAAACTTTGGGGCACTCTTTGAAGTACTTTGTGTTGGTTGAATAGATGAATATGAGATTGTGTGATGCATATCGTATAATCATACCCACGGATACTTGAGGTGACATTGGAGTATCTAGGTGACATTAGGGGTTTGGTTGATTTGTGTCTTAAGATATTATTCTAGTATGAACTCTATGATAGATCGAACGGAAAGAATAGCTTCATGTTATTTTACTACGGACTCTTGAATAGATCGATCAGAAAGGATAAATTTGAGGTGGTTTCATACCCTATAATAATCTCTGCGTTTGTTCTCCGCAATTAGTGACTTTGGAGTGACTCTTTGTTGCATGTTGAGGGATAGTTATATGATCCAATTATGTTATTATTGTTGAGAGAACTTGCACTAGTGACAGTATGAACCCTAGGCCTTGTTTCCTAGCATTGCAATACCGCTTACGCTCACTTTTATCATTAGTTACCTTGCTGTTTTTATATTTTCAGATTACAAATACCCATATCTACTATACATATTGCACTTGTATCACCATCTCTTTGCCGAACTAGTGCACCTATACAATTTACCATTGTATTGGGTGTGTTGGGTACACAAGAGATTCTTTGTTATTTGGTTGGAGGGTTGCTTGAGAGAGACTATCTTCATCCTACGCCTCCCACAGATTGATAAACCTTAGGTCATCCACTTGAGGGAAATTTGCTACTGTCCTACAAACCTCTGCACTTGGAGGCCCAACAACATCTACAAGAAGAAGGTTGCATAGTAGACACCAGACACGATGAATCGGAATTTATTAGAATACTCTATGTGCTTCACTTATATCTTTTGAGCTAGAAAATTTTTCTCTAGTGCTTCACTTATATCTTTTTAGAGCACGGTGGTGGTTTTATTTTATAGAAATTATTGATCTCTCATGCTTCACTTATATTATTTTGAGAGTCTTTTAGAACAGCATGGTAATTTGCTTTGGCTATAAAACTAGTCCTAATATGATGGGTATCCAAGATGGGTATAATAAAAACTTTCATATAAAGTGCGTTGAATACTATGAGAAGTTTGATTCTTGATGATTGTTTTGAGATATAAGGATGATGATATTTGAGTCATGCTAGTGGAGTAATTGTGAATTTGAGAAATACTTGTTTTGAGGTTTGGAAGTCCCATAGCATGCACACATGGTAACCATTGTGTAACAAATTTGAAGCATGAGGTGTTTCTTTGATTGTCTTCCTTATGTGTGGAGGTCAGGATCGCGCGATGGTTAACTCCAACCAACCATTCTTTGAATTTGTCCTTGATAAAGTTCTTGATTTTTATCTAGAAGAAATTTTTATGTATTGTGTGGTGAATTGCATTGAAAATCCTTATATTGCCAATTACATAAAGAAAATAAAGCAAATAGAAGATGAAGAGAATACTAATGAAAGGGATGAGACTTCCCAATACCCTCCTATTATTTCTTATGATGAATCAGGTAACGAGGAGGAGCTTTCTATTCAACCAACCTCATTAGTAAGGAGCTCAAAAAAGAGGTTAAACCCACACATGATGTGAAGAAGAAAAAGAAAAGACGAAGAAGCAAGGGTATAAAGGTATCCCTCCCAAATGATGTTGCTCCTATTACTCATTGTGATGATGATATTTGCTATACTATTGGTGCTATTCATACTATTAATGATGAGAGTGATTATGCTTATGGTATGAAAAGGCCCAAGCTTGGGGATGCTACGTTTGATGAGGATGACATGTTTGAGAATATATTTGCTGCAATTAATGTTTGTCCCAAGCTTGGGGATGCTATGTTAAATGAAGATGATATTTTTAGCCTCCCATGTTTTGATGAGCAAATTTATTATCATGATAGATGCCTCCTATTTATGATGATTATTGTGATGAAACTTATGCTATAAAAATTAGTGATGATTATAGTTATAAAAATTGTCATGACTATGATTACCCTTTTTATGAACATTACTCTTTTAATGTGGAAACAATTTATAGTATTCGAGTCTCTTATGACACTCCCACTATTCCGAATGAGAAGAATTTTGCTTATGTGGAGAGTAGTAAAATTTCTATGCAAGTAGATCATGAAAAGAATGATTTATGTACTGGTTATATTGTTGAATTCATTCATGATGCTACTGAAAATTATTATGAGGGAGGAACATATGCTTGTAGGAATTGCAATAATATCACGTTTCCTCTCTATGTGTTGAAAATTTTGAAGCTATGCATGTTTTGCCTTCCCATCCTAGTTGATTATTGTTCCCATAAGTTGTTTGCTCACAAAATCCTTATGCATAGGAAGTGGGTTAGACTTAAATGCGCTAGCCATATTCTTCATGATGCTCTCTTTATGTTTCAATTCTTATCTTTTATGTGAGCATCATTGAAATCATCATGCCTAGCTAGGGGCGTTAAATGATAGCGCTTGTTGGGAGGCAACCCAATTTTATTCTTGTCCTTTGATTTTGTTCCTGTTTAGTAATAAATAATTAATCTAGCCTCTGTTTAGATGTGGTTTTATGTTTTAATTAGTGTTTGTGCCAAGTAGGGCCTTTGGAAAGACTTGGGTGAAGTCTATGTGATCTTGCTGTAAAAAACAGAAACTTTTGCACTCACGAGATTAGCTGCCATTTTTTTACTGGAGAGTGATTTTAGGTTGATTATTTTTGCAGATGATTAATAGACAAATTCCTCAGGTCTACCAATTTATTTCAGAATTTCTGGAGTTACACAAGTATACGTTTGATACAGATTACTACAGACTGTTCTGTTTTTGACAGATTCTGTTTTCTATGTGTTGTTTGCTTATTTTGATGAATCTATGAGTAATATCATAGAGTATGAACCATAGAGAAGTTTAAATACAGTATATATTACACCAATATGAATTTAGAATGAGTTCACAACAGTACCTAAGTGGTGGTTTTATTTTCTTACACTAACGGAGCTCACAAATTTTCTGTTGAGTTTTTTGTTGTGAAGTTTTCAAGTTTTGGGCAAAGATTCGATGGACTATGGAATAAGGAGTGGCAAGAGGCTAATCTTGGGGATTTCCAAGGCACCACAAGTTAATATTCAAGGACAACCAAGAAATTAAGCTTGGGGACGCCCTGGATGGCATCCCCTCTTTCGTCTTCATTCATCGGTAACTTTACTTGGAGCTATATTTTTATTTACCACATGATATGTGTTTTGCTTGGAGTGTCATTTTCTTTTGTTAGTATTTGCTTGCTGTTATTTAGAATAATGTTTTTCATCTATAGTTTCAATAGAAATGTCAAGGATAGCCTTTACCATGCTTATTTTGCAAGTATACATGTTGCTGTTCAAAACAGAAAGTTTACTGCCGTTGCGAAAACTCCCTAGAAAAGTCAGAGAATGATATAGTATTGAAACTTTTTGCATATTGAGCTCCGATAAATCTTATACAGTGTAGTATTTTTCTCATAATTTTTGGATTTAGGGAAATATGATGAATCTTGCATTCTTTACATACTATACTGTTTTGCAGATTGCTGTTATGTTTGCATTGTTTGCATATGTTTGCTTGTTAGTTGATTCTATTTGAGGATAGGAGTATTAAATATGCAAAGACATTTAGTATGCAATGTTTAATAACAATTTTTTCGATTTGTTATAGTATAAAATGATAAGGTTTTTGTATTATTTTATACTAACTTATCTCACGAGTTCTTGTTGTGTTTGGTGTGGATGAAGCTTTCGAGATTCAGGAAACCAAGATATAAAAGGAATTAAGGAGACACAAAAGCTCAAGCTTGGGGATTCTCAAGGCACCCCAAGATAATATTTCAAGAAGTCTCAAGCATCCAAGCTTGGGGATGCCCCAGTAGGCATCCCACCTTTCTTCTTCAACAATTATTGGTTAGTATCGGTTGAACCTAAGTTTTTGCTCCTTCACATGATGTGTGCTATCCTTGAAATATCATTTTGTTTTGTTTTGCTTGCAGTTTGAATGAAATACCAAGATCTGAAATTCTTAAATGAGAGAGAGTCCTCACATAGCTAAATAATTATTTAACTACTCATTGATCTTCACTTATATCTTTTTGGAGTAGTTTGTCATTTACTCGTGTGCTTCATTTATATCCTATGAGTAAATGGTTGAATGATTTGAATATCATAAATCTGAAATTATACATGTTTCATATGCTTATCCCATGGGGAGTAATGACTTCACATATAAGAAGTATAGATGGTAAATTTATTGAAGGTTAGCAAATATTGTATTGGTCACTTGAACAATTCATGAAAGAATATTGAAGAAAGAGAGATTTCACATGTAAATACACTATCTTGGACATCTTCTATGATTGTGAGCCCCATTAATTATTTTCAAACCTGAGAAAATTAGTTGAAGTTGGACAAGGAAGACAACATAATGAGTTATGCTTGGGTATATTTGTATAGAAGTTATATTATTATGGATCCTCTAACATTTGGTGCTTGCTATTTAGAATCCATTGCTAGCCAAAATTTCTTTACTAAGCGGGAATACTGCTTGTGCATCCAAAATCCTTGAACCAAGTTTCTTCCATGAGTGTCCACCATATCTACCTATATGCGGTATTTACCTGCCATTCCAAGTAAATTTGCATGTGCCAAACTCTAAACCTTCAAATAATAATCTGTTTTGTATGCCCGAATCGCTCATGTGGCGACTAGGGGGCTGTCAGTATCTTCCATGCTAGGTGGGTTATTCTCACGATAAGTGGACTCCGCTCATTATTCACGAGAAAATGGCTGGTAACCGGGATGCTTAGTCCTATGATCAAAAGATCAAAACAAATCGCAAATAATTTAAACAAAACTCCCCCAAAATTGTTGATAGTTGGACGGCACCCGTTGTTTCGGACAAGCCGTGGAGTGTGATTGTTGGTGGAGGGGGAGTAAAATCTTTACCTTTCTGTTTGGGAACCGCCTATAATGTATCTAGTATGGAAGATATTGGGAACTCTTGGTCGTTATGTTGAGAATGAAAGCATACCTCTCAAAATTATTTTCATCTCCATTTAAAGCTTCGAGCTCTGGCACCTCTACAAATCCCTGCTTCCCTCCGAGAAGGGCCTATCTTTTACTTTTATGCAAGAGTCAGTCGTATTCCTTCTCATTCCAACCTACTCTTTATTTGGCAAGCATCATGTGATGGGGAAAGATCTAAGCATATATGGCCATTCAAATATATTTGATCATGAATTATTATTGTTGACAATTCTATATATGATAAGTAAGTTGGGAGGCGAAACATTAAGCCCCTATCTTTCTTTGTGTTCGACGGATGCTATTTGTTCTAAAAATATGCTTTGAGTGGTAGCAATCATGGAAGACTATATGATAGTTGAGTATGTGGGATTTGCTAAATCAAAGCTCTTACATAGACCCTTCCTGAAAATAAGATGAATTGTAATTGTTTGATGACTGAGAACATAGTTTGCTAGTTTTCTAGAAAGTTTATGGTCTATGCTTTAACATTTGAATAGATTGTTACTTGATCATGAGAAGTTTTATGAGCTGACCTACTGTTATGACATATAATGATGCTAGAAAAGGTGACTGAAATTATCATTGATCAAACTTGTGCACCTGCTAGCATTCACACTTCATAAATTATTTCTTTTATCATTTACCTACTCGAGGACGAGCAGGAATTAAGATTAGGGATGCTAATACGTCTCCAACGTATCTATAATTTATTAAGTATTCATGCTATTATATTATCCATCTAGGATGTTTTATATGCATTTATTTGCTATTTTATATGATTTTTGGGACTAACCTATTAACCTAGAGCCCAGTGCCAGTTTCTGTTTTCTCCTTGCTTTTGAGTTTTACAGAAACGGAATACCAAACGGAGTCCAATTGACGTGCCATTTTTTGATGATTTTTTGTGGACCAAAAGAAGCCTCTGGAGTGAAACAGTTGGGCCAGGAGAGTCCCGGCCTGCTCACGAGGGTGGGGGTGCGCCCACCCCCCTGGGAGCGCCCCCTGCCTCGTGGACAACCCGGAGACCCCCCTTCCATGAGACGTACGCCAAAAATTCCTATAAATACTGAAACCTCCAGAAAATAACCTAGATCGGGAGTTCCGCCGCCGCAAGCCTATGTAGCCACCAAAAACCTCTCGGGAGCCCGTTCCGGCAGCCTATTGGAGGGGGAATCCATCACCGGTGGACATCTTCATCATCCCGGCACTCTCCATGACGAGGAGGGAGTAGTTCACCCTCGGGGCTGAGGGTATGCACTAATAGCTATGTGTTTGATCTCTCGTGTTCTTGATTTGGCACGATCTTGATGTATCGCGAGCTTTGCTATTATAGTTGGGTCTTATGATGTTTCTCCCCCTCTACTCTCTTGTAATGGATTGAGTTTTCCCTTTGAAGTTATCTTATGGGATTAAGTCTTTAAGGATTTGAGAACACTTGATGTATGTCTTGCATGTGCTTATATATGGTGACAATGGGATATTCACGTGATCTACTTGATGTATGTTTTGGTGATCAACTTGCGGGTTCAGTGACCTTGTGAACTTATGCATAGGGGTTGGCACACGTTTTCGTCTTGACTCTCCGGTAGAAACTTTGGGGCACTCCTTGAAGTACTTTGTGTTGGTTGAATAGATGAATCTGAGATTGTGTGATGCATATCGTATAATCATACCCACGGATACTTGAGGTGGCATCGGAGTATCTAGGTGACATTAGGGTTTTGGTTGATTTGTGTCTTAAGGTGTTATTCTAGTACGAACTCTATGCTAGATCGAACGGAAAGAATAGCTTCATGTAATTTTACTACAGACTCTTGAATAGATCGATCAGAAAGGATAACTTTGAGGTGGTTTCGTACCCTACAGTAATCAATTTTTTTGTTTCTCCGCTATTAGTGACTTTGGAGTAACTCTTTGTTGCATGCTGAGGGATAGTTATATGATCCAATTATGTTATAATTGTTGAGAGAACTTGCACTAGTGAAAGTATGAACCCTAGGCCTTGTTTCCTAGCATTGCAATACCGTTTACGCTCACTTTTATCATTAGTTACCTTGCTGTTTTTATAATTTCAGATTACAAATACCCATATCTACTATCCATATTGCACTTGATCACCATCTCTTCGCTGAACTAGTGCACCTATACAATTTACCATTGTATTGTGTGTTTTGGGGACACAAGAGACTCTTTGTTATTTGGTTGCAGGGTTGCGTGAAAGAGACTATCTTGATCCTACGCCTCCCATGAATTGATAAACCTTAGGTCACCCACTTGAGAGAGACGTAAGTTTGCTACTGTCCTACAAACCTCTGCACTTGGAGGCCCACCAACGTCTACAAGAAGAAGGTTGTGTAGTAGACATCAGACACGCATGAATCAAAATTTATTAGAATACTCTATGAGCTTCACTTATATCTTTTGAGCTAGACAATTTTGCTCTAGTGCTTCACTTATATCTTTTTAGAGCACGGTGGTGGTTTTATTTTATAGAAATTATTGATCTCTCATGCTTCACTTATATTATTTTGAGTCTTTTAGAACAGCATGGTAATTTGCTTTGGCTATAAAACTAGTCCTAATATGATGGGCATCCAAGATGGGTATAATAAAAACTTTCATATAAAGTGCGTTGAATACTATCAGAAGTTTGATTCTTGATGTTTGTTTTTGAGATATAAGGATGGTGATATTTGAGTCATGCTAGTAGAGTAATTGTGAATTTGAGAAATACTTGTGTTGAGGTTTGCAAGTCCCGTAGCATGCACGTATGGTAACCGTTGTGTAACAAATTTGAAGCTTGAGGTGTTTCTTTGATTATCTTCCTTATGTGTGGAGGTTGGGATCGCGCTATGGTTAACTCCTACCAACCCTTCCCCTAGGAGAATGTGCGTAATGCTTGGTTTAGGTTACTTGTAGATTTTTTCAATAAGTTTGTGAGTTCTTCATGACTAATGTTGAGTCCATGGATTATACGCACTCTCATCCTTCCACCATTTCTAGCCTCTCTAGTACCGCGCAACTTTCACCGGTACCATAAACCCACCACCTTCCTCAAAACAGCCACCATACCTACCTATTATGGCATTTCCATAGCCATTCTGAGATATATTGCCATGCAACTTTCCACCATTCCATTTATTATGACACACTTCATCATTGTCATATGGCCTTGCATGATCATGTAGTTGACATCATATTTGTGGCAAATCCACCATTCATAATTCTTTCATACATGTCACTCTTGATTCATTGCACATCCTGGTACACCGCCGGAGGCATTCATATAGAGTCATATTTTGTTCTAATTATCGAGTTGTAATCCTTGAGTTGTAAATAAATAGAAGTGTGACAATCATCATTATTAGAGCATTGTCCCCTGTGAGGAAATAAAAAAAGAGGCTAAAGAAGCCAATGAAAAAAAGAGGCCAAACAAAAAAAATGAGAGAAAAAGAGAGAAGGGGCAATGCTACTATCCTTTTCCACACTTGTTCTTCAAAGTAGCACCATGATCTTCATGATAGAGAGTCTCTTATTTTGTCACTTTCATATACTAGTGGGAATTTTCGTTATAGAAATTGGCTTGTATATTCCAATGATGGGCTTCCTCAAAATGCCCTAGGTCTTCGTGAGCAAGCAAGTTGGATGCACACCCACTTAGTTTCTTTTGTTGAGCTTTCATACATTTATAGCTCTAGTGCATCCATTGCATTGCAATCCGTACTCACACACATTGATATCTATTGATGGGCATCTCCATAGCCCATTAATATGCCTAGTTGGTGTGAGACCATCTTCCTCTTTTTTGTCTTCTCCACAACCACCACTCTATTCCACCTATAGTGCTATGTCCATGGCTCACGCTCATGTATTGCGTGAAAGTTGAAAAAGTTTGAGAATACTAAAGTATGAAACAATTGCTTGGCTGAAACCGAGGTTGTGCATGATTTGAATATTTTGTGTGACGAAGATGGAGCATAGACAAACTATATTATTTTGTAGGGCCGAACTTTCTTTGGCCATGTTATTTTGAGAAGACATGATTGTTTTGTTAGTATGCTTGAAGTATTATTATTTTTATGTCAATATTAAACTTTTGTCTTGAATCTTTTGGATCTAAACATTCATGCCACAATAAAGAAAATTACATTGAAAATTATGTTAGGTAGCATTCCACATCAAAAATTCTATTTTTACCATTTACCTACTCGAGGACGAGCAGGAATTAAGCTTGGGGATGCTTGATACGTCTCCAATGTATCTATAATTTTTGATTGTCCCATGCTATTATATTATCTGTTTTGGATGTTTAATGGGCTTTAATATGCTCTTTTATATGATTTTTGGGACTAAGCTATTAACTGGAGGCCAAGTGCTAGTTTCTGTTTTTTTGCCTATTTTAGAGTTTCACAGAAAAGGAATACCAAACGGAGTCCAAACGGAATTCAACCTTCGCGATGATCTTTCTTGGACCGAAAGCAAACCAGAAGACTTGGAGTTGAAGTCAGAAACGCCACGAGGCATCCATGAGGCAAGAGGGCACGCCCAAGGGGGGTAGGCATGCCCCCACCCTCGTGGGCCCCTCCTAGCTCCACCTACATACTTCTTTCGCCTATATATATTCTTATACCCTAGAAACATCAGGGAGAGCCACGAAACCACTTTTCCACCACCGCAACCTTCTGTACCCATGAGATCCCATCTTGGGGCCTTTTTTGGCGATCTACCGGAGGGGGAATCAATCACGCAGGGCTTCTACATCAACACCATTGCCTCTCCAATGAAGTGTGAGTAGTTTACCGCAAACCTTCGGGTCCATAGTTATTAGCTAGATGGCTTCTTATCTCTCTTTGATTCTCAATACAAAGTTCTCCTCAATGTTCTTGCAGATCTATTTGATGTAATAATATTTTGCAGTGTGTTTGCCGAGATCCGATGAATTGTGGATTGATAACCCACAAGTGTAGGGGATTAGTTGTAGCCTCTTTTGATAAGTAAGAGTTTCGAACCCAACGAGGAGCTAAAGGTAGAACAAATATTCCCTCAAGTTCTATCGACCATCGATACAACTCTACGCATGCTTAGCGTTCTCTTTACCTAAAACAAGTATGAAACTAGAAGGACTATGTAGGTGTTGTTAGATAGGTTTGCAAGATAATAAAGAGCACGTAAATAAAAAGTAGGGGATGTTTAGATGAAGACACAACTAAGTTAGTTTTAGTAGAGAGCTTTTTGTCACGAAAAAGTTATTTGTCCCTAGGCAATCGATAACTAGACCAGTAATCACTATTGCAATTTTATTTGAGGGAGAGGCATAAGCTAACATACTTTCTCTTCTTGGATCATATGCACTTATGATTGGAACTCTAGCAAGCATCTGCAATTACTAAAGATCATTAAGGTAAAACCCAACCATAACATTAAAGTATCAAGTCCCCTTTATCCCATATGCCACAACCCCCTTACTCGGGTTTATGCTTCTGTCACTCAAGCAACCCACTATAAGCGAATCATGAACATATTGCAACACCCTACAGCGGGAATCCCTCACGCTTGCGCGGCACGGAGAGAACCATAGGATAGCACCAATAATAAAACATGCAACTCAAACCACTCACGATCATCAATTAACCAATGGGACAAAACGGATCTACTCAAACATCATAGGATAGCCATACATCATTGGGAAATAATATATAGCGTTGAGCACCATGTTTAAGTAGAGATTACATCGGGTAAAAGAGAGGTTACACCACTGCATAGAGGTGGAAGAGTTGGTGATTAGGGCGGTGAAGTTGTTGGTGTAGATCGCGGTGATGATGATGTCCCCCGGCAGCGCTCAGGCGCCACCGGAAGCAAGGGGGAGAGAGCCCCCCTTCTTCTTCTTCTTCTTCCTTGACCTCCTCCCTAGATGGGAGAAGGATTTCCCCTCTGGTCCTTGGCTCCCATGGCGTGGGAGGGGAAAGAGTCCCTCTGAGATTGGATCCGTCTCTCTGTCTCTCTCTGTTTCTGCGCTCCTGATTCTGCCCTTTCACCATTTTTTATATTCCCGGAGATCCGTAACTTCGATTGGATTGTCCTTTGGACACGATTTCTATCCGTATATTGGCTTTCTTGCTGCGAAAAAAGGGCACCAACCGCCTTACGGGGTGGCCACGAGGGCGCAGGGCGCGCCTGACCCCCTGGGGCGCGCTCCCCTGCCTCGTGGCCCCCTCGGGCATCGTCTCACGTTGATTCTTCTTCCCAAAATTCGTAAAAAAAATCTTCGTCCGTTTTTATTCTGTTTGGACTCCGTTTGATATGGGTTTTCTACAAAACAAAAAACATGCAACAAGCAGGAACTGGCACTGGGCACTGGGTCAATATGTTAGTCCCAAAAAATAGTATAAAAAGTTGCCAAAAGTATATGAAAGTTGAATAATATTGGCATGCAACAATCAAAAATTATAGATACGACAGAGACGTGTCAGCATCCCCAAGCTTAATTCCTGCTCGTCCTCGAGTAGGTAAATGATAAAAAGGATAGTTTTTGATGTGGAATGCTACCTAGCATAATCTTGATTATATGTCTTATCATGGCATGAATATTAAGACACAAGTGATTTAAAGAAATAGTCTATCATTTGCCATAAGAACAATAATACTTCGAGCGTACTAATAAGCAATCATGTCTTTTCAAAACAATATGGCCAAAGAAAGTTATCCCTACAAAATCATATAGTCTGTCCATGCTCCATCTTAATCACACAAAATATTCAAATCATGCACAACCCCGATGACAAGCCAAGCAATTGTTTCATACTTTTGACGTTCTCAAACCTTTTCAACTTTCACACAATACATGAGCGTGAGACATGGATATAGAACTGTAGGTGGAATAGAGTATGATGGTGGAAGTTGTGTGGATAAGACAAAAAGGAGAAAGTCTCACATCGAGGCGGCTAATCAACGGGCTATGGAGATGCCCATCAATTGATGTCAATGTGAGGAGTAGGGATTGAAGGAAATATGCCCTAGAGGCAATAATAAAGTTATTACTTATTTCCTCATATCATGATAAATGTTTATTATTCATGCTAGAATTGTATTAACCGGAAACATAATACATGTGTGAATACATAGACAAACATAGTATCACTAGTATGCCTCTACTTGACTAGCTCATTGATCAAAGATGGTTGATTTTCCTAACCATAGATATGAGTTATCATTTGATCAATGGGATCACATCATTATAAGAATGATGTGATTGACTTGACCCATTTCGTTAGCTTAGCACTTGATCGTTTAGTATGTTGCTATTGCTTTCTTCATGACTTATACATGTTCCTATGACTATGAGATTATGTAACTCCCGCTTACCGGAGGAACACTTTGTGTGCTACCAAACATCACAACGTAACTGGGTGATTATAAAGGTGCTCTACAGGTGTCTCCGAAGGTACTTGTTGAGTTGACGTATTTCGAGATTAGGATTTGTCACTATTGTCGGAGAGGTATCTCTGGGCCCTCTCAGTAATGCACATCACTATAAGCCTTGCAAGCAATGTAGCTAATGAGTTAGTTGCAGGATGATGCATTACATAACTAGTAAAATAGACTTGCCGGTAACGAGATTGAACTAGGTATTGAGATACCGACAATCGAATCTCGGACAAGTAACATACCGATGGCAAAGGGAACAACGTATGTAGTTATGCGGTTTGACCGATAAAGATCTTTGTAGAATATGTGGGAACCAATATGAGCATCCAGGTTCCGCTATTGGTTATTGACCGGAAACATGTCTCGGTCATGTCTACATAGTTCTCGAACCCGTAGGGTCCGCACGCTTAAAGTTCGGTGATGATTGGTATTATGAGTTTTTGTGTTTTGATGTACCGAAGGTAGTAATGATTCCCGGATATGATCACAGACATGACGAGGAGTCTTGAAATGGTCGAGACGTAAAGATCGATATATTGGATGACTATGTTCGAACACCAGAATGGTTTCGGAAGGTTTCGGACATATACAGGAGTACCGGGGGGTTACCGGAACCCCCCGGGGGTTTATTGGGCCTCATGGGCCCTAGTAGAGAAGAGGAGGGGCGGCCAGGGCAAGCCGCATGCCCCCTCCCCCTCTAGTACGAATTGGACAAGGAGGGGGGGTGGCGCCCCCCTTTCCTTCGTCTCCTCTCTCCCTTCCTTCCCCTCTCCTACTCCAACAAGGAAACCAGGAGTCATACTCCCGGCGGGAGTAGGACTCCCCCTTTGGCGTGCCCTCCTCTTTCGCCGGCCGCCTTCCCCCCTTGCTCCTTTATATACGGGGGCAGGGGGGCACCTCTAGGCACAACAATTGATCATTGATCTATTAGCCGTGTGCGGTGCCCCCCCTCCACCACATTCCACCTCAGTAATATCGTAGCGGTGCTTAGGTGAAGCCCTGCGTCGGTAGCATCATCAACACCGTCATCACACCGTCGTGCTGACGGAACTCTCCCACAAAGCTCTGCTGGATCGGAGTTCATGGGACGCCATCGAGCTGAACGTGTGCTGAACTCGGATGTGCCATACGTTCTGTACTTGGATCGGTCGGATCGTGCCACGTTGTGCTAACGCTTCAGCTTACGGTCTACGAGGGTACATGGACCAACTCTCCCCTCTTGTTGCTATGCATCACCATGATCTTGCGTGTGCGTAGGATTTTTTTTGAAATTACTACGTTCCCCAACAGTGGTATCAGAGCCAGGTCTATGCGTAGATGTTATATGCACGAGTAGAACACAAGTGAGTTGTGGGCGATACAAGTCATACTGCTTACCAGCATGTCATACTTTGGTTCGGGGGTATTGTTGGATTAAGCGGCCCAGACAGACATTACGCGTACGCTTACGAGAGACTGATTCTACCGACGTGCTTTGCACATAGGTGGCTGGTGGCTATCAGTTTCTCCAACTTTAGTTGAACCGAGTGTGGCTATGCCCGGTCCTTGAGAAGGTTAAAACAACACTAACTTGACAAACTATCGTTGTGATTTTGATGCGTAGGTAGGAACGGTTCTTGCTCAGCCCGTAGCAGCCACGTAAAACTTGCAACAACAAAGTAGAGGACGTCTAACTTGTTTTTGCAGGGCATGTTGTGATGTGATATGGTCAAGACATGATGCTAAATTTTATTGTATGAGATGATCATGTTTTGTAAGAGAGTTATCGGCAACTGGCAGGAGCCATATGGTTGTCGCTTTATTGTATGCAATGCAATCGCCCTGTAATTGCTTTACTTTATCACTAAGCGGTAGAGATAGTCATAGAAGCAATAGTTGGTGAGACGACAATGATGCTACGATGGAGATCAAGGTGTCGCGCCGGTGAGGATGGTGATCATGACAGTGCTTCGGAGATGGAGATCACAAGCACAAGATGATGATGGCCATATCATATCACTTATATTGATTGCATGTGATGTTTATCCTTTATGCATCTTATTTTGCTTTGATTGACGGTAGCATTATAAGATGATCTCTCACTAAATTTCAAGGTAAAAGTGTTCTCCCTGAGTATGCACCGTTGCCAAAGTTTGTCGTGCCGAGACACCACGTGATGATCGGGTGTGATAAGCTCTACGTTCATCTACAATGGGTGCAAGCCAGTTTTGCACACGCAGAATACTCGGGTTAAACTTGACAAGGCTAGCATATGCAGATATGGCCTCGGAACACTGAGACCGAAAGGTCGAGCGTGAATCATATAGTAGATATGATCAACATAGTGATGTTCACCATTGAAAACTACTCCATTTCACGTGATGATCGGTTATGGTTTAGTTGATTTGGATCACATGATCTCTTAG
This sequence comes from Triticum aestivum, assembly GCF_018294505.1. NCBI lineage: Eukaryota > Viridiplantae > Streptophyta > Magnoliopsida > Poales > Poaceae > Triticum > Triticum aestivum. The sequence continues at coordinate 702,661,819 of NC_057801.1, forward strand.
ATGATTAGAGAGATGTCTATCTAACTGGGAGTTCTTAAGTAATATGATTACAATACTAGAGAAAAGCTTACCAGTAGCACTTGTTTTTGTGCTACCAGTAGCGCGGGTACCAGCGCTGCTGCTACGACGCTACAACTATTTTGTAGCAGTAGCACGTTTCTAGACCAGCGCTACTGGTAAGTTCAACTACTAGTAGCACGTTTTTAGGCCAGCGCTACTTCTAATATTTATGTTTTTTTAATATTTTGGCGTTGTACATGTTTAAACAGATATATCTTTTATACAATAACAACTCATCATGAACTAGTCTGTTTAAATAGCATATTCATTACTAGTAGTCATCACCACCAAACAATGTTCGTCAATGAGACATCATATATATAACAAGTTGGTCACTAGTCATAATTAATCACAACTCCTCATCCTCCTCATCAACTCTAACACATTATAGCACATAATAACACATTCTACCTAGGACCTACTCCTCTCATAGGACCTACTCTACCCTCTCTTAGGTAAAATATCATAAAACAAGATAGGCATTGACTCTTCATTAAGGAAACTGAACTCTCCATGATGAAGAATGGAGATCATCCTGTCTCCAAGTCTTGGCCTACGCACAATGTTGCTTCCAAGTAGCTCTCTACGATGGTTGAAACATTTTTTCCAATCATTTATTATCATGGCATCCTTGCTTTTAGAAATCCGGTATGGACAGGAGTGATGTGGATACTGTGGCTGACCTGGCCGTGGTGGCCGTAAGCTCATAACTTCAACGTGACCTCTTGGCAACATCAGATGAGGCACACAATCCATCGGGATTTTCTGTTCAAAAACATAGTAATAACTTTGTAGTTAGCAATGTAGTTAGCAATGTTCAAAGATGCACGGATGTCATACTAGTAGAAAATTTTACCATGATATCTCCATTGATGTTACCGTAGCACACCGCGTGCACTAGTGGCACATATGGACCATAATTTTGAGGAATTCGATAAAAAATAGCTATTGTAATTATCAAGATCAGTAAAAAATGTGATAAGACCATCTTTCTCCTTATAAGTTAATTGTGCTTCATCATTGTAGTAGTAGGTTCTGTCTACCATCTTCCATACATTTTTTGAAGAATGAAAATAAGTTTTCAATGGAAATAAGCTGTCAAATATTTTGAAATAAACAATATAAATTACTTAGTAAATATATTTAAGAAACTCACACAGTGGTAGAACTAGAGCCGTGTCAACAAGGACCCAAATGGTCATATCATTTTTGTCGATGTCAGGATCACCAAGATCGAAGGTGAGAAGCATACCCTCATGAAAATCATACGCCTTGGAAAGGGCTTCCCAATTCAGGCAACCAAAATTGGATGAGTTCACAGAATTGTATAGTTTTACAGCAAAATCATAACCATGATGGGTCCTTAGTTGAATTATCTTTGTCTCCGTGCTTTCATGATCTTCAAAACCCATCTTCTCCAAGACATAGCGTCTTGCATGGCATGGGATAAGCTAGTCGAATTGTAAAAGACAGAAATTACACGTTGAAGAAGCAGAGAAGTCGTGCAAAAATAACAAAAAACACTTGTCATCATTGTGTACCGTATCAACATCGAAGGTCTCTTGGAGCTTGATGCTGAAGCGCCGACCTTCTACCAGGTGAGGCCTGTCGCACATATCGCGCTTATCTTTGCAGTAATCGCACATAGCAAATTCCCTTTCGTCGTCAAACATTTCCTAATAGGTAATTAATAATCCATCATGAATACATATGTAGTAGTTTGTAGCACAAACTGCGCTCATCTTTTGCATTCAATAAGCAAATAACTAATAGGTAATTAATAATCCATCATCGAATATATATATAGTAGTTTGTAGCAAAGATCATCATATAATATCACTTATACATCTCGAATAATAGCTCCTCTAGGTTCAGTGGGCCGCGGTGGACACCCAAAGAGAAGGAACCATCACCGGATCATAGCTCCAGTGAGATCCCCAAATAATCTGCCAGGTATTGGAGAACTGGCCGTTCGCCAACGCAACCAAGTAGCGCTGGACGTGTGCATTCTCCTCCGTGACACGGTGTTGAACCACCTGCGCGGGGGACTGAAGCCTCTCCACCGATGCAGGCCCACGTGACCGCCACCAAAGAAGCTCCGGGTCGACGACGGGATGGCTCCTCACTAAGTTGCGCTCACCAGAAGGTAACACAACCCAGTACCAGCCTGGCGGAGCCCAGTCCCGGACATGGCCCCTCGGCTCAAGCAGGAGTCCTCCGCCGAGTCGACGATGAGGATGCGGGATAGGCATCATCGACGTCGAGAACAAAATGCTTAATTATGAAAACAAAATTAATAAACACTTAGCAAAATTTGACATGACCTTTGCTAAAAATAGGACCAATCGAGTGCCTGAATTTGCTAGAACGTAAACGAATCGACATTTCTGGCAAAACATAGGCCACTCGGAAAATATGACATGTACAAAATGTGACATGTTCAAAATATGACATGTCCACTGCAAATTTGCATATAACAGGAAAAATTGCTTTAACTAAAAAAATAACAACAATTGCTTTAACTAAAAAAATACCTAGAATTCTGTTAACTACACCTAAAACAACTAAAACACCTAAAATTCTATTAACCACACCTAAAACAACTAAACCACTTAAAATTCTATTAACTACACCTAAAACAACTAAAACACCTAAAACTCTTTTAAATACACTTAAAACAAATTCAACATTATTCTAAGAACACCTACATTATTCTAAGAACCTACCTTTTTAACTAAAACACCTAGAAATTTAACTAAAACACCTAAATATTCAACTAAAACACCTACATTATTTAACTAAAACACCTACAAATTCAACTAAAACACCTAATAATTAACTACTCTCTAATAACTATAACTAGGGAGGGAGGGAGGAGGAGGAAGGGGGGAGGAGTATACCTCTCGATGGAGGAGGGCCGACGCGGGGGGGGGGGGGCGACAGATGGGGAGGATGGCCGATGGGGGGGGGCAGCAGGGGAGGAGGGCCGGTGCGGGGGGTGGCCGGCAGGGGAGGAGGGCCGGTGCAGGGGCGGCCGACAGGGAAGGAGGGCCGCCGCCGGGGAGGGCGGCCGGAGTAGGACGCGGGGGCGGCGGTCGGATCGGGGGACGGCTAAGGGATTCGATCTGGTGTGAGTGTGTGAGTGTGAGTGAGGGGAGGGGTGGTGCACGGGCCGACGTGGGAGGAAGCAGAGAGGTGGGCTTAGCGGCAGCGGCGGGGTAGGCGGCCCAGCGCTATAGCTAAAGCTGCAACGGGGGCCCGAGAGCGTGGCCCATTAGCAGTAGCGCTGGCTGTGAAATCGAGCGCTACTACTAACGTGCACCTGTAGCGCTTGTGCTGGCCGGCGCTACTGCTAAATAGCAGTAGCGATGGGTATCTAACCAACGCTACTGCTAAATGTCGACCTATAAGCATTTTCCTAGTAGTGTTAATTGAACTTAAATTTATCATGAACTTAGTACCTGATAGCATTTTGCTTGTCTATGTTGTTGTAGATAGATGGCCTGTGCTATTGTTCCGTTGAATTTTATTGCGTTCCTTGAGAAAGCAAAGTTGAAAGATGTCAGTAGCAATTACATGGACGGGGTCCGTAACTTGAGGATTATCCTCATTGCTGCACAGAAGAATTACATCCTGGAAGCACCGCTGGGTGCCAGACTTGCTGCAGATGCAACTAACGACGTTAAGAACGTCTGGCAAAGCAAACCTGATGACTACTCGATAGTTCAGTGTTCCATGCTTTACGGCTTAGAACCGGGACTTCAACGATGTTTTGAACATCATAGAGGATATGAGATGTTCCAGGAGTTGAAGTTTATATTTCAAGCAAATGCCCGGATTGAGAGATATGAAGTCTCCAATAAGTTCTATAGCTGCAAGATGGAGGAGAATAGTTCTGTTAGTGAACATATACTCAAAATATCTGGGGTATAACAATCACTTGATTCAACTGGGAGTTAATCTTCCGGATGATAGTGTCATTGACAGAATTCTTCAATCACTACCACAAAGATAGCTTCGTGATGAACTATAATATGCAAGGGGTGAACAAAAAATACCCAAGCTCTTCACAATGCTAAAGGCTGCGGAGGTAGAAATCAAGAAGGAGCATCAAGTGTTGATGGTCAACAAGACCACTAGTCTCAAGAAAAAGGGTAAAGGGAAAAAGAAGGGGAACTTCAAAAAGAACGGCAAACAAGTTGCTGATCAAGAGAAGAAACCCAAGTCTAGACCTAAGCCTGAGACTGAGGCTTCTACTACAAGCAGACTGGTCACTGGAAGCGGAATTGCCCCAAGTATTTGGCGGATAAGAAAGATGGCAAGGTGAACAAAGGTATATGTGATATACATGTTATTGATGTGTACCTTACCAAAGCTCGCAGTAGCACCTGGGTATTTGATACTAGTTCTGTTGCTAATATTTGCAACTCAAAACAGGGACTACGGATTAAGCGAAGACTGGCTAAGGACGAGGTGACAATGCGTGTGGGAAATGGTTCCAAAGTCGATGTAATCGCCGTCGGCACGCTACCTCTACATCTAACTTCGGGATTAGTTTTAGACCTGAATAATTGTTATTTGGTGCCAGTGTTGAGCATGAACGTTATATCTGGATCTTGTTTGATGCGAGACGGTTATTCATTTAAATCTAAGAATAATGGTTGTTCTATTTATATGAGTAATATCTTTTATGGTCATGCACCCTTGAAGAGTGGTCTATTTTTGTTGAATCTCGATAGTAGTGATACACATATTCATAATGTTGAAGCCAAAGGATGCAGAGTTGATAATGATAGTGCAACTTATTTGTGGCACTGCCGTTTGGGTCATATATATTGGTGTAAAGCGCATGAAGAAACTCCATACTGATGGACTTTTGGAATCACTTGATTATGAATCACTTGGTACTTGCGAACCATGCCTCATGGGCAAGATGACTAAAACGCCGTTCTCCGGAACTATGGAGCGAGCAACAGATTTATCGGAAATCATACATACTGATGTATGTGGTCCAATGAATATTGGGGCTCGCGGCGGGTATCATTATTTTCTCACCTTCACAGATGATTTGAGCAGATATGGGTATATCTTCTTAATGAAACATAAGTCTGAAACATTTGAAAATTTCAAAGAATTTCAGAGTGAAGTGGAAAATCATCGTAACAAGACAATAAAGTTTCTACGATCTGATTGTGGAGGAGAATATTTGAGTTAGGAGTTTGGTCTACATTTGAAACAATGCGGAATAGTTTCGCAACTCACGCCACCCGGAACACCACAACGTAATTGTGTGTCCGAACGTCGTAATCGTACTTTACTAGATATGGTGCGATCTATGATGTCTCTTACTGATTTACTGCTATCATTTTGGGGTTATGCTTTAGAGACGGTTGCATTCACGTTAAATAGGGCACCATCAAAATCCATTGAGACGACGCCTTATGAACTATGGTTTGGCAAGAAACCAAAGTTGTCATTTCTTAAAGTTGGGGCTGGGATGCTTCTGTCAAAACGCTTCAACCTGATAAGCTCGAACCCAAATCGGAGAAATGTGTCCTCATAGGATACCCAAAGGAAACTGTTGGGTACACGTTCTATCACAGATCTGAAGGCAAGACATCGTTGCTAAGAATGGATCCTTTCTAGAGAAGGAGTTTCTCTCGAAAGAAGTGAGTGGGAGGAAAGTAGAACTTGATGAGGTAACTGTACATGCTCCCTTATTGGGAAGTAGTTCATCACAGAAACAGGTTCCTGTGATGCCTACACCAATTAGTGAGAAAGCTAATGATATTGATCATGAAACTTTAGATCAAGTTACTACCGAACCTCGTGGGTCAACCAGAGTAAGATCCACACCAGAGTGGTATGGTAATCCTATTCTGGAGGTAATGTTACTTGACCATGGCGAACCTACGAACTATGAGGAAGCGATGATGAGCCCAGATTCCGCAAAATGGCTTGAGGCCATGAAATCTGAGATGGGATCCATGTATGAGAACAAAGTGTGGACTTTGGTTGACTTGCCCGATGATCGGCAAGCCATCGAGAATAAATGGAACTTCAAGAAGAAGACTGACGTTGATGGTAATGTTACTGTCTACAAAGCTCGAGTTGTTGCGAAAGGTATTCGACAAGTTCAAGGGGTTGACTATGATGATACTTTCTCACCCGTAGCGATGCTTAAGTCTGTTCGAATCATGTTAGCAATTGCCGCATTTTATGATTATGAAATTTAGCAAATGGATGTCAAAACTGCATTCCTGAATGGATTTCTGGAAGAAGAGTTGTATATGATGCAACCAGAAGGTTTTGTCGATCCGAAAGTTGCTAACAAAGTGTGCAAGCTGCAGCGATCCATTTATGGACTGGTGCAAGCCACTCGGAGTTGGAATAAATGCTTTGATAGTGTGATCAAAGCATATGGTTTTATACAGACTTTTGGAGAAGCCTGTATTTACAAGAAAGTGAGTGGGAGCTCTGTAGCATTTCCAATACTATATGTGGACGACATATTGTTGATTGGAAATAATATAGAATTTCTGGATAGCATAAAAGGATACTTGAATAAAAGTTTTTCAATAAAAGACCTCGGTGAAGCTGCTTATATATTGGGCATCAAGATACTTAATTGGACTTTCACAAAGTACATACCTTGATAAAGTTTTGAAAAAGTTCAAAATGGATCAAGCAAAGAAAGGGTTCTTGCCTGTAATACAAGGTGTGAAGTTGAGTCAGACTCAATGCCCGACCACTGCAGAAGATAGAGAGAAAATGAAAGATATTCCCTATGCTTCAGCCATAGGCTCTATCATGTAGGCAATGTTGTGTACCAGACCTGATGTGTGCCTTGCTATTAGTTTAGCAGGGAGGTACCAAAGTAATCCGGGAGTGGATCACTGGACAGCGGTCAAGAACATCCTGAAATAGCTGAAAAGGACTAAGTATATGTTTCTCATTTATGGAGGTGACAAAGAGCTAGTCGTAAATGGTTATGTCGATGCAAGCTTTGACACTGATCCGGACGATTCTAAATCGCAAACCGGATACGTGTTTTTATTGAACGGAGGAGCTGTCAGTTGGTGCAGTTCTAAAAAAAGCATCGTGGCGGGATCTACATGTGAAGCGGAGTACATAGCTGCTTCGGAAGCAACAAATGAAGGAGTCCGAATGAAGGAGTTCATATCCGATCTAGGTGTCATACCTAGTGCATCAGGTCCAATGAAAATCTTTTATGACAATACTGGTGCAATTGCCTTGGCAAAGGAATCCAGATTTCACAAGAGAACCAACCACATCAAGAGACGCTTCAATTCCATCCAGGACCAAGTCCATGTGGGAGACATAGAGATTTGCAAGATACATACATATCTGAATGTTGCAGACCCGTTGACTAAGCCTCTTCCACGAGCAAAACATGATCAGCACCAAGGCTCCATGGGTGTTAGAATCATTAACGTGTAATCTAGATTATTAACTCTAGTGCAAGTGGGAGACTGAAGGAAATATGCCCTAGAGGCAATAATAAAGTTATTATTTATTTCGTCGTATCATGATAAATGTTTACTATTCATGCTAGAATTGTATTAACCGGAAACATAATACATGTGTGAATACATAGACAAACATAGTGTCACTAGTATGCATCTACTTGACTAGCTCATTGATCAAAGATGGCTGAGTTTCCTAACCATAGATATGAGTTATCATTTGATCAATGGGATCACATCATTAGAAGAATGATGTGATTGACTTGACCCATTCCGTTAGCTTAGCACTTGATCGTTTAGTATGTTGCTATTGCTTTCTTCATGACTTATACATGTTCCTCTGACTATTTGATTATATAACCCCCACTTACTGGAGGAACACTTTGTGTGCTACCAAACGTCATAACGTAACTTGGTGATTATAAAGGTGCTCTACAGGTGTTTTCGAAGGTACTTTTTGAGTTGACTTATTTCGAGATTAGTATTTTTCACTCCGATTGTCGGATAGGTATCTCTGGGCCCTCTCGGTAATGCACATCAATATAAGCCTTGCAAGCAATGTAGCTAATTAGTTAGTTGCGGGATGATGCATTACATAACGAGTAAAGAGACTTGCCGGTAACGAGATTGAACTAGGTATTGAGATACCGACGATCGAATCTCGGGCAAGTAACATACCGATGACAAAGGGAACAATGTAAGTAGTTATGTGGTTTGACCGATAAAGATCTTCGAAGAATATGTGGGAACCAATATGAGCATCCAGGTTCCGCTGTTGGTTATTGACCGGAAACGTGTCTCGGTCATGTCTACATAGTTCACGAACCCGTAGGGTCCGCACGCTTAAAGTTCGGTGACGATCGGTATTATGAGTTTTTGTGCTTTGATGTACCGAAGGTAGTTCAGATTCCCGGATATGATCACGGACATGACGAGGAGTCTCGAAATGGTCGAGATGTAAAGATCGATATATTGGATGACTATGTTCGCACACCGGAATGGTTTCGGAAGGTTTCAGACATATACTGGAGTACCTCGGGGTTACCGGAACCCCCACGGGAGTTTATTGGGCCTCATGGGCCCTAGTGGAGAAGAGGAGGGGCGGCCAGGGCAGGCTGAGCGCCCCCTCCCCATCTAGTCCGAATGGGACAAGGAGGGGGGGGGGGCGGCGCCCCCCTTTCCTTCCTCTCCTCTCTTCCTTCCTTCCCCTCTCCTACTCCAACAAGGAAAGGAGGAGTCCTACTCCCGGTGGGAGTAGGACTGCCCCCTTAGTGCGCCCTCCTCCTTGGCCGGCCGCCTCCCCCTTACTCCTTTATATACGGGGGCAGGGGGCACCTTTAGACACAACAATTGATCATTGATCTCTTAGCCGTGTGCGGTGCCCCCCTCCACCATATTCAACCTCGGTAATATCGTAGCGGTGCTTAGGCGAAGCCCTGCGCCAGTAGCATCATCAAGACCGTCATCACGCCGTCGTGCTGACAGAACTCTCCCGCAAAGCTCTGCTGGATCGGAGTTCGTGGGACGTCATCGAGCTGAACGTGTGCTGAACTCGGAGGTGCTGTACGTTTGGTACTTGGATCGGTCGGATCGTGAAGACATACGACTACATCAACCGCGTTGTGCTAACGCTTCCGCTTACAGTCTACATGGGTATGTGGACACACTCTCCCCTCTCGTTGCTATGCATCACCATGATTTTGCATGTGCATAGGATTTTTTTTGAAATTACTACGTTCCCCAACAGGGATTGCCATGCAATAGATGCACTAAGGGCTATATGTGTATGAAAGCTCAAACTGAAACTAAGTGGGTGTGCATCCAACTTGCTTGCTCATGAAGACCTATGGCATTTGAGGAAGCCCATCATTCGAATATACAAGCCAAGTTCTATAATGAAAATTCCCACTAGTATATGAAAGTGACAATATAGGAGACTCTCTATATGAAGAACATGGTGCTTCTCTGAAGCACAAGTGTGGTAAAAGGATAGTAACATTGCCCCTTTTTTCTTTTTTCTTTCTTTTTTCTTTTTTTGGGCGGGCTTCTTTGGCCCCTTTTTTTATTTAGGCTTCTTTGGCCTCTTTTTTTTCTTATGGGGGAATGCTCTATAATGATGATTAGCACACTTTTATTTACTTACAACTCAATATTACAACTCGATACTAGAACAAAGATATGACTATATGAATGCCTCCGGTGGTGTACCGGGATGTGCAATTATCTAGGATAGCAATGGCATCAAAAAAACGTACAAGCCATGAAAACATCATGCTAGCTATCTTACGATCATGCAAGGCGATATGACAATGAATGCTCAAGTCATGAATATGATGATGATGGAAGTTGCATGGCAATATATCTTGGAATGGCTATGGAAATGGCATGATAGGTAGGTATGGTGGCTGTTTTGAGGAAGATATAAGGAGGCTTATGTGTGATAGAGCGTATCGTATCACGGGGTTTGGATGCACCAGCGAAGTTTGCACTAACTCTCGAGGTGAGAAAGGGCAATGCACGGTGACGGTGTCCTAGACTAGGGGGTACTCACCATGTCGTCTCCCGATCAGTTAGATTGGGCCAAGGACCCCCATGGCTGTATACTCATGGGCCAGTTCGGACAGTTGCCGCATACAAGGAAGATTCTACAAGACTTGGTGATCAAGACAAGGACTCCTCCCCACCGGCGTATTCGGCTAGGACTCTTGTTATCCTAGGCCTCTGGTACATTATATAAACCGAGGCCAGGCTAGTCGATAGATTATTATGACATTACTCATCGTACCTCCAGGGTTTAGACCACAACATATGATCTCAAGGTAGATCAACTCTTGTAACCCCTATACTCATTATAGTCAATCAAGCAACATGTAGGGTATTATCTCATCAAGAGAGCCCGAAGCTGGGTAAAATCCCGTGTTCATGTTACCATTGATCCTAAGATGCACAGCTTGGGACCCCCTACCCGAGATCCGCCGGTTTTGACACCGACATTGGTGCTTTCATTGAGAGTTCCGCTGTGTGATCGACAAAAGGATCAATGGCTCGACTGCAGGTCAACAGCGACATCGACTTCTTCGTCACCAGCTCGACTGGTCACCTTGGCTTGACCGAGGACTGCGCCCTACCTCCGATCGTCATGTTCGGATGAGGGCCTTCATCAACATCAACTCCGATCTCTATCAAGATCACGGAGGAATCATCCATGGAGCTCGGGGGCTCAACGTCAACATTGCCCTCGGGCTATCATGCTGTTTTTCTGGGCAGCAAACTCGTATCCGCCGCCATTGCCTCCTCATGTGTCACCTAAACGATTGCTTCGGTGGAATTATGCGGAATTAAGTCTATAACAGCCCTGCAAAAATTTCGTCGAGTTCCGATGGATGAATCTCCGGCAATCTCCGATATACCGGAGCCCTGTTGAATCTGGACGAGAATCTGGATGAGTTTGGAGCGAAGTGTCCAGCATCTAGCTCGGACGTCCTTTGGAAGATCCAACCGTTGATTGGCTGCGGAATTCCCATATCTACAACCTGCCAAATATTCAGCTCGATCCGATCGTCCAAACTCCGGGAACCTTCCGATTAGTGCATCACTTTTCGAGTCTGTTTTCTGCACGAGAACAAATCCGACCCGAGTTCATCTCCTTTACGAACGGGATTTCGGACATCCTTTTTGAAGGACGTTTTCGTATGGGGTATTGTGTTTTATTCTCAAACACATCCCATTAATATTAAAAGTATTTTTACAATACGATCTTCACCATTGCGCTGGTGTCAAACCGGCCCGAAAACATCACTCCATGGCGGCCGACTTGCGCTAGACACGTCGTCCCTTTGTTGAGCCGGGCTTAACTTCTTCGGATCATCATCTCGGCCAGCCGAACAATAGTTCAGCATCGCGAAGGATAAATCGTCACCAACATCGCCGCCCCATGGATTACATAGAGTGGGCACACCGGCATCGCCGGACGATCACTTCATCGAGCCATCATTGATCACGTCACACGCTACGACCTGTATCAGCATGCCCGAACCGTTGCTTCATCTAGCCGATGTCCATCACGCCGAATTACTTCGACACCTTGGCTGACATATCTCCTCACCGACCTGCTGTGTCTCCTCGCCTAGACTGGGGCTTCGTCATCCCTTCATCAACTTATTTCGGAGACTTCGGCGTCACCGGCTAACCAGCTTCATCACATTAGCTGGACCACGGGCTTTTGCCTCGGTGAGCCAACCTTTGTCAACTTCGCCATGTCGTCGCTTTATCACCCATTAGGCAATGCGTGTGCGGATCGATTCCCAATTTTGGGAGTCGCTTTTCTTCGGAATGCTACAACAAACAAACCAGGTGCTATTAATCCTAACAATTTTTGTTTGTTGGGTTTATTTTTCTTAAGGAATTATTACTCTGGTTTGTTCCATCATCTATACACAGGTCTATCAAATGGCAGCCACATTAAAAATGGTCGCGTGGTGGTTCGGTCAGTTTCTGTACATAGTTCGGCAAACACCGTATCTTGAGCCCGGACTGCCCTGCAAATTCAGGCTTTTGTCACGCCTTCACTGCGTCACGCTGAGGCCCTGCATCGACATTGGCCAACGCCAGGCCACATCTCTTTAAATAATTTTTTTGCGTAAAGCAATTAAGCAAGGATTATATATACATATATTATTATTTCCTGGACTGCACTGTTTTATGTGTGCAGGTAATCGATTTTGACTGCTTTACACGGTCACTACTCCGGAGTGCCAAACTCCTTGCTCGGACACCTCGGGCCTGGGGGCTAGGACCTCGGCCATGCCGAGGACTACGAACCTTGTCGGATCTGTCGCAGATCAATGGGCGTCTTCGTACTGCCACAAGCCCGAATCGCATCATCAACACCAAGCACATTAACCAGCTAGGTTGCTTTCATGCTCAAACACTTTCAATTTTAAATTTTGTTCGGTTCGAACAAGCATTATACTTTTTGGCACAAAGTTTTTTGTGACAAAGTTCCTTGTCAAAACTTTGTTTGTGACACACATGTTCAAATACCCCATTTATTTGGGGGCTCCCTTGATGGAGCTTTTCCTCTTGCATATGATTATACTTGTACGCTTCATTCCTTGTTCGTGTATTACGCCTCAATATGCACCATGTTGACTTAAGCGATTTGCAAGCTGGGTTGCCTAGCTCCTGTGCTTACCCCTACGTTCCCGATTGTTCGGCTAGGGAGTAAAGGGAGCACCTCTGTGATTGTCACGATCGGTTCATCCGAGACAGACCTCAGACTGGGTGAAGCCGAAAGCTAGCACTCTTACTGTTTTCAACAATGGTCGACACACAACGGAGCTCATGAGTACAAAAAATCTATTGCACAAGTCTCATAATAACTATGAGCAACTGAAGAAAGGTATCGGTGGGGGTACTATTTTCTTCGAAGATGGTTCTTACACTTCGTTAGTAATATAACATAAGTTCCCTGAGCGCGCTTTGTCTGTTACAGCCTTATGGCCTGATTGCCTAGTTATCGGAAACACCATCGATATTCTCGATAGGTTGAGTACATAACACTTTTCGGTCCTTGACCGAAGAGGGAGAAGCCGACGGTCGGTTAAGACGCGTTTAAAGTTCGGGTGAACACAAATATGATATAAGTACTTCGGTACACACAATCATTATAACATAAAATTCTTTTACCCAAGTCACTCGGGGGCTCTTAAATTTATGTGAGCTGTTTTATAATAAGTGTTCTTCTTCCTAGTCATTGCAAAGTCTTTTTTCTATCACTCCTTTTTTCGACGAGAGTGTGTGTTCAATAGCCGGGGAGCCTAATTTCCCTCTCAAAAGCCACTAAAGTTTGCTAAACTGGCCTAACGAGAAGTACTCCGCCTTCGGGATAGGAGGTTAAAGCCATAGGCTGACCCGCTTGAAGTCTTGAGATATGATGTGTCATGTTAAAGCACGACAGAAGCACAATTTTTTTCTAAGACCAATTTTCTGATTGGCACCAAACAATTGATCTAGTTCGAATATCGAGTTTTTACTGACGCTTTTTGGTTTTCCAATCCTATAGCACCTTTCAACTATTTGTGTGTTTTCCACATGAGTCTCGCAGTGCAATGCCGGACACCTTTAGAGATTCGGCTAAAATTCACGGATATTGCTACATATGGATCAGTTTCAAATTGTGTCTTCAGTCAATAGTTGGGTTGCCCGACTCCTGTGCTTGCCTCCTACGTCCCGCTTTGTTCGGCTAGGTGTGCAAAGGGAGAACCACTGTGATTGTGCTTCGATCTCACATGGTTAAGCACCTCAGTGGAGAAAGCTGAAAACTGACTGTCACAATAAGTGTAAACTGGTCAGTGATCCGATGACTGTATTAAATGACGGGCCGTTCATAACATTGGCCGAAGTGTTTATGGCTTGACCTCGGCTGTCGCCGAACACTAAGCATGGGGCTACTTGCTGGCCTCCCAACTTTAAGCTCCTATGACTAAGTGAAAGTTATAAAGCCCGCATATCTGATTGCCTTGTTTCCGCTAACACAACCGCCTTCGGCGATGTCGGCTAAGGGTTGTTTTGTTATTTCGGAAACACCCCGTGTAGCATCTACAAGGGGGTAGAAGCTGACGATGGGCCACTTTCAGATTATAAACGGTCGCAACGGACGTGAAAATTTGGGTTCATTTAGACCATTGAGTTTGGAAGCCTTCCCTGAACTAAAGCCTCAATATTTTCCTCCAACATTGACCGGAGATGCGGTTTCATGATCATGATAAGCATGACAACCCACAGAAAGTAACCGATAGCGGGACTATTTTCCTTGGAAGATGTTTCTTACATTACGTAATATAAACATATCTCTCCATGTACCTTTGTTTATAAAACCATGTGGCCGGATTGCCTTGTTTTCCATAAATCTTTGCCCTTATAACGGCTTTATAAAGTAGGAAAACACTCCTCAACTGCTAGCCGAAGAGGTTGAAGCTGATGGTCGGTCAACAAAGTTTTTTACATTGCGGATCCGAGCATTAATGATGTAAAGTACTTGGATACATAGAGTCATTACACATAACTTGTGATTCTACTATGGATATCGATCCTTAATTCAGCCACCCGTGCCCGCATTAAGGCTCAGGGGCTACTGGGCTTCGGGCTTATTATTTACAAATATTAAAGGGGCACATCGATCCCCTGATCTGGTGTTGCCACCCGACCAGTGTCTTGGGGGCTACTGCATTGCCTGTTCAATGCAGAAAAGTCAAAGCGCTTAGGGTTCATCTTGACCAAACTATGCGCAAATGTGTCTTCGAACAACAATAGGTACCATATGGACCTATCCGGCATCAAGCTAATATATTACGGCAACTTCTCAAGACCCTCTCTCAAGGGCCTGTTCGCTGATCACTATTATCTCTAATATATTACACTGCGTTTCTATTCCTATGTATGCTGCCGAGCTAGGAGTTGATCCTCAGGCCGATTTCGCGCATCGACCTGATTTTCAGGGGCTACTAGGATCAGCGGTTTCATGTTTTCCTTCAGGTGCATCTCGGGTTTTAGACCGACACACACACCTTGAGGGCTACTGGCTATATATCTCGGGAGAGAATAAATTGCACCAATCAAAAAATTAGCCCGCAGTCAGGGGTGGTGCACCACCTCGGAAGTAGTCCGACATAAAGCTCGGGTGCCAGTGGCTGGCTCCATAGAGGGCATTTTCGGCATTAAGCTCGGCTAAACTCCTTCAACGTTTTGAATCTAGATGATCTATGACATGTCAGATATAGTACGACGTTGGAGGTTGGACACAGTCCGGCATTGGAGCTTGGATACATTCCGGCGTTGGAGCTCGGAAGCAGTCCGACGTTGGTGCTTGGCTGCAAAAGATACCTCGAATGCAATCCGACATTGGAGCTCGGACGCAAGAGGACACTGCCGCTCGGGAATAACTTCAAACCCGAGGTGTGGCATAATAATAACAAGGCATTGATAAAGGCCGAAAACTTAAAGGGGCTCCTTGGATACCCGACATGTAAATTCTTCGGATTTACTTGGCGATCCTCAAGATCGAAGATGAGAAGATTTGTTGAACCAGTTTTCAAGACCGACGACCGAAGATGAAGAACAGTTCAGAAGAATCGAGGAGCATCCCCAACTTGAAGACCGGTTCAGGGGGCTACTGACGGTGTGCTGGACTAGGGGGTACTCACCACGTCGTCTCCCGATCAGTTAGATTGGGCCGAGGACCCCCATGGCCGTATACTCATGGGCCAGTTCGGACAGTTGCCGCATACAAGGAAGATTCCACAAGACTTGGTGATCAAGACAAGGACTCCTCCCCACCGGCGTATTCGGCTAGGACTCTTGTTATCCTAGGCCTCTGGTACATTATATAAACTGAGGCCAGGCTAGTCGATAGATGATTATGATATTACTCATCATACCTCCAGGGTTTAGACCACAACATATGATCTCGAGGTAGATCAACTCTTGTAACCCCTATACTCATTTTAGTCAATCAAGCAGCATGTAAGGTATTATCTCATCAAGAGAGCCCGAAGCTGGGTAAAATCCTGTGTTCATGTTACCATTGATCCTAAGACGCACAGCTTGGGACCCCCTACCCGAGATCCGCCGGTTTTGACACCGACACACAGTACTGAAGAGGCTAGCAATGATGGAAGGGTGAGAGTGCGTATAATCCATGGACTCAACATTAGTCATAAAGAACTCATATACTTATTGCAAAAGTTTATTAGCCCTCAAAGCAAAGTACTACTACGCATGCCCCTAGAGGGATAGATTGGTAGGGAAAGACCATCACTTGTCCCGACTGCCACTCATAAGGAAGACAATCAAAGAAACACCCCATGCTTGAAATTTGTCACACAATGGTTACCGTACGTGCATGCTACGGGACTTGCAAACCTCAACACAAGTAATTCTCAATTTAACAATTACTCAACTAGCATGACTCTAATATCACCATCTTTATATCGCAAAACTATTGCAAGGAATCAAACATATCATATTCAATGATCTACAAGTTTTTTTGTAGGATTTTATGACTAGCCATGTGAACGACCAATTCCTGTCACCTCTCTAAATAGATATAAGTGAAGCAAGAGAGTTTAATTGTTTCTACAAAATATATGCCCATGCTCTAACAAATATAAGTGAAGCAAAAGAGCATTCTATAAATGGCAGTTTTCTATGTGAAGAGGAACAGGCAATCCAAACTTCAAATGATATAAATGAAGCACATGAAGCATTCTATAAAGCCACACTCAAAAGATATAAGTGAAGTGCAAAGAGCATTCTATAAATCAACCAAGGACTATCTCATACCATCATGGCGCATAAAAGAAAAGTGAAAACTAAATGCAAAAGACACTCCAAGACTTGCACATATCGCATGAACGAAACAAATTCGAAAACATACCGATACTTGTTGAAGAAAGAGGGGATGCCTTCCGGGGCATCCCCAAGCTTAGACGCTTGAGTCCCCTTGAATATTTACTTGGGGTGCCTTGGGCATCCCCAAGCTTGAGCACTTGCCTCTCTTCCTTTTTCTGATATCGAGACCTCCTCAATCAAACACTTCATCCACACAAAACTTCAACAGAAAACTCGGTAAGATCTGTTAGTGTCGTGGAATTATCACATCAGATGTTCTAGTGAAAGGACTTAGTCATGGAGCCATCGCGATCGGGTTAGCTTAGAGGGGTTAAACCAGACAAATGACACGGGGAGTTTATACTGGTTTAGCCCCTTGCGGTGAAGGTAAAAGCCTACGATCCACCATCAGCACGTCAGCCTGGTGATGAATCTTAAACTGGCAGCCGGCTTGTATTTCCGCAGATTATATTCTATGAAACAAACAATTATCTTTTTTGGGCATCAAATCGCCTTGTAATAGCCTAGCTGAAATATTTGCTTGATCTGTTGCCATCGTGGACTGCTGCATAACAATACTTTAATCCATCATGATTGTTGCTGCCTGTGCGTGCTTTAGCTATTGTATGCAATGTTATTTCTGCACAAAATATATTGAAAAGATTGTCCTGGCGGTTTACTGCCGGACAGGTTATAATGCCCAATATAAAGCTTGGTTTATAACCAATGCTGCAAGAATATCAAAATATGAAATAGATCATACCTGTGATATTGAATCACATTGTTGGTTTACCAACTAGATTGTAGTAAGGGTGATAACCCAAGGCTTGAGTGTTAATAACTCCCACCATGCTATGCTGGTGTATAAGAAGCCATGTCGGGTTATGATAAACACGGGATGATCATCTTGGCGATGTATAGTCAATGCCAGACCGGGTTAATAAACACCGGTTTATAATTGAATGTGGTCTGACAACTTGTAGCTGAAAGCCAAGCCGGGTTTACAAACACCGGGTTAATTTGATGACTGATAGCCATGACGGGTCAATAGACGCTGGTTCAACATAAAATTTTATCAAAAGAGAAAAATCTTTACAAAGGCAAATAAAACCGTGTAGTCGAGGCTTTTCAAGGGCTGCCAGGCTCAAATTCGAGGCTTTTCATGGGCTGCCAGGCCGCTGAGTTAAACCATTTTTGCAAAGCCTTTAAAGATGGGCCTCCAACTAACCAATCGTCGTTTTAACTTTGACAAGTTCAGGGTCTATATAAGATTGACTTGTCAAACGTTCGGCGGGTCATGCCAGGATTACCTGGAAAGGAGTGGCTTACTTGATGAAGGCAGGTTAATCCGGGGTTTTAGGTGAATACACCAGGCTTCCAAGTCATGCTTGATAGCATATTACAAGGGTCCTTTCAAACTCTTTTGTTGCGTTGCATAAAGAGCCCCCAAGTAACTTTGTGAGTTGTGCTCTATGGGTGCCTATGTTTGAGTTGTGCTTAGCAACAAGACTCTCTTTGGCCCCTTGGGTGTGAAGCTCCCAAGCTTTGTTGTGGCATGATAGCCGGATTAATAGGCAGAACTCCGCTTTGTCAGCTGAAGCCCCCATGTAATCAAAAGATATTGGAAAAAACGGCAGAGGCCCTACTTATAGCAAGGATGTCGGTTTATTATATTGATCATAATATATACATTGTCAAAATATGTACATAAGAGGAGCCTATGGCTCAGGTGTAGTAAGGCCGAAGGAGAGCTATGTTCCACGGCCGCCGGGTCTCCTCCTCAGATTTGTGTGACTCTGTGTGCTCTCGAACATCGATGAGGTAGTATGATTCATTGTGCAGATTGTGGTTGACCACAAAGGGTCCTTCCCAAGGTGGGGATAACTTGTGCATATCAGTCTAATCCTGGATGAGCCGAAGCACTAAGTCGCCTTCTTGAAAGGTTCCTGTTTTAACCCCGCGGCTGTGATAACGCTGCAAGTCTTGCTGATAAACCGCTGAACAAGCCAACGCCATGTCCCGCTTTTCATCTAACAAGTCCAATGCTTCTTGACGCGCTTGCTCGTTGTCCGCTTCAACATAATTGGCAACCCGGGGCGAGTCATGACGAATATCACTTGGGAGTACCGCCTCTGCCCTGTAAACCATGAAGAAAGGCGTATATCCGTAGATCGATTGGGGGTGGTGTTTATGCTCCATAACACAGAAGGTAATTCCTCCACCCAACAACCCGGCGTCCTTTTCAAAGGAACCATAAGCCGGGGTTTGATACCCTTCAAGATTTCCTGATTAGCTCTCTCAGCTTGACCATTAGACTGGGGGTGGGCCACTGATGACACATTAAGCTAGATGTGCTCTCTTTGACAGAAGTCCTCCATCTCACCTTTGGAGAGGTTCGTGCCATTATCTGTGATGATGATGTGTGGAAAACCGAAGCGGAAGATCACCTTATTATGAATTGAACCATTGTGGCTGCATCACACTTGCTTACTTGCTCCGCTTCAACCCATTTAGTGAACTTGTCAACCAAAACCAACAGGTGGGTCTTCTTATCTTTGTACCTCTTAAAAGGTCCTACCATATCAAGCCCCCAAGTAGCAAACGGACAAGTGATTGGAATCATCCTTAGCTCTTGATCCGGAATATGAGCTCGGCGTGAAAATTTCTAACAAGCATCGCACCATTTTACCAAGTCCTCAGCATCAGCATGAGCTGTCAGCCAATAGAAACCATGACGGAAGGCTTTAGCAACCAAGGATTTTGAACTGGCATGGTGACCACAGTCTCCTTCGTGGATCTCACGCAAAATCTCTGGGCCCTCTTCAGGAGAAACACAGCGCTAGAACACGCCTGAGACACTGCAGTGATGTAATTCGCCATTGTGAATAACCATGGACTTTGATCGCCAGACTATCTGTCTGGCTAGAACTTCATCTTCTGGTAACTCGCCTCTGTTCATATACGCCAAATATGGAACCGTCCAATCCGGAACAGTATGTAAAGCGGCCACCAACTGTGCCTCCGGATCAGGAATAGCCAAGTCCTCCTCTGTAGGCAACTTAACTGACGGGTTATGCAGGATATCCAGAAAGGTATTGGGCGGCACCGGCTTACGCTGAGACCCCGTCCGGCTTAAAGCATATGCTACTTTGTTTTTGCACCGATCAATGTGTTCAACCTGATAACCCTTGATGTGACAAGCCACAATACCCACCTCTCGTCCGTAAGCCGCCATGAGTGGATCCTTAGAGTCCCAAGTACCAGAGACTTGCTGAGCCACCACATCAGAGTCCCCAAAGCATCGTACCCTGTTTAAGTTCATTTCCTTAGCCACCAGAAGACCGTGGAGCAAGGCCTCATATTCAGCTGCATTGTTAGTACAAGGAAACATTAAGCGGAGAACATAACGAATTTTATCACCTCGAGGGAGTAAGGACAACTCCAGCCCCCGAGCCCTCCAATTGCCTGGATCCATCGAAGTGGATAGTCCAATATGTATTATCCGGTTTGTTTTCCGGTGCCTGCAACTCTGTCCAGTCATTGATGAAGTCGACGAGCGCTTGAGACTTGATAGCTGTCCGAGGCATATACTTCAACCCGTGCGGTCCAAGCTCAATAGCTCACATTGCAACCTGGCCAGTTGCCTCCTTGTTCTGAATTATATCGCCCAAAGGAGCAGAACTGACCATTGTAATGGGATGGCCCTGAAAGTACTGCTTAAGCTTCCGACTCGCCATAAAACCCCATACACCAGCTTCTGCCAATGCGGATGTCTATGCTTTGACTCGATGAGCACTTCACTTGTATAGTAAACCGGTCTTTGAACCAGATATTCCTTCCCAGCCTCCTTGCGCTTGACCACAATAGCCACGCTGACAGCCCAGGCATTAGCAGCCACGTACAATAACGGCGGCTCATTATCAACCGGAGCAGCTAGGACCGACGGTTCAGCCAACTGCCTCTTCAAGTCCTCAAACGCCGCATTAGCAGTGGCGCTCCAGAGAAAAGTGTCTGTATTCTTCAACATTTGATGCAGAGGGATCGCCTTCTCTCCAACCGGCTGATAAACTGGCTCAGGGCCGCAATACGACCCGCCAGACGTTGAACATCATTGATACATGCCGGTTTAGCCAGAGACGTAATAGCCTTGATCTTTTCTGGATTAGCTTGAATGCCCCTGTTAGACACCAGGAAACCTAAGAGCTTGCCTGCCGGAACACCGAAGACGCACTTGGACGGATTGAGCATCATCTTATAAACCCGAAGATTGTCAAAGGTCTCCTTCAAGTCTTCAATCAATGTCTCCTTCTTCCTGGATTTTACCACAATATCGTCCACATAAGCATGAACATTACGCCCAATTTGGGTATGAAGACAATTCTGCACATAAAGTTGATAAGTCGCCTGGGCACTCTTGAGCCGAAAAGGCATAGATACGTAGCAGAAGGCTCCAAAGGGAGTGATAAAGTTGTTTTCTCCTGGTCCTTAACTGCCATCTTGATCTGATGATAACCAAAATAAGCATCCAAGAAACTCAAAGCTCACAACCCGCTGTAGCATCAATGATCTGATCAATACGAGGGAGAGCAAAAGGATAGGCCGAACAAGCTTTGTTCAAGTCCGTGTAATCCACACACATGCGCCAAGTGCCATTCTTCTTAAGCACTAGTACCGTATTGGCCAACCACTCTGGATGAAAAACCTCAATGATGAACCCAGCGGCCAACAGCCGGGCTACCTCTTCACCAATGGCCTTGCGCCTTTCTTGGTTGAAGCAACGAAGAAACTGCTTGATCGGTTTAAACTTGGGATCAATATTGAGATTGTGCTCAGCGAGTTCCGGCGGTACACCTATCATGTCAGAAAGCTTCCATGCAAAGATGTCCCAGTTCTCACGGATGAACTCGATGAGCGCGCTTTCCTATTTCTGATCTAGATTAGTGGTGATATTAAACTGTTTGGATGAATCGCCAGGAACAAAATCAACCAGCTTAGTCTCATCATCCGGTTTAAACTTCAGGGTTGGGTCATGCTTTGTGGTGGGCTTCTTCAGAGGAGTCATATCTGCCGGATCAACATTGCCCTTGTAGAACTTCAACTCTTCTGCCGCGCAAACCGACTCAGCATAAGCCGCATCACCTTCTTCGCAGTCTAAAGGGATCTTACGACTCCCATGTACCGTAATGGTCCCCTTATGACCCGGCATTTTGAGCTGTAGATAAACATAATAGGGCCTTGCCATGAACCTTGCATAAGCCAGCCGGCCAAACATGGCATGATATGGGCTCTGGATTTTTACCACCTCAAAGGTTAAGGTTTCTGACCTGGAATCACGATCATCTCAAAATACCACTTCCAGATTTATCTTACCAACTGGGTACGCTGATTTACCTGGTACCACTCCGTGGAAAACAGTGTTTGACGGTTTAAGATTTTTGTCCGTCAATCCCATGCGCCGGAAGGTTTCATAATACAGAATATTAATACTTCTCCCTCCATACATGAGCACCTTGGTGAACTTATTGCCTCCAACCTGAGGCGCCACCACCAAAGCCAGATGACCCGGATTATCAACCCGGGGTGGATGATCCTCTCTACTCCACACAATGGGCTGTTCAGACCATCGTAAGTAATGTGGCACTGCCGGTTCAACAGCGTTTACTGCCCTTTTGTGAAGCTTCTGATCGCGCTTGCACAAGCTAGTGGTGAAAACATGATACTGCCCACTATTCAATTGCTTTGGGTGACTCTGATAACCTGACTGATGCTGATTCCCCTGATTATTCTGTTGATTATAACCACCCTGGTTGTTCTGATTGCCCTGATTGCCTTGATTACCCTAGAATCCGGAGCTTGAACCGCCACCGCCGTAACCCGACCCATGAGATCCGGGACCGGAACCGCCAGATGGACCCTGATCGTACCAGAAAAGATTAGAGTTTTTGAACTCTCGCATAATGAAACAGTCCTTCCAGAGGTGCGTGGCTGGAACCTCCTTTGTCCCGTGCTTCGGACAAGGCTGATTCAATAAACTCTCCAGATTCATACTGCCACCACGCTAGGGCGGTTTACCCTTACGATGTTGATTATTACCCTGCACATTGGTGTTAGCCACAAAATCTGAATTGTCCGCTTTTCGTTTACCATTGTTACCATTGTCGGCCGGGTTAGGCTGTTGTCCCTTGGTGTTGCCGCTCTTCTTTCCCTTCCACGACTTTTCCTTGTCAGACTCGGGATCCTTGGTACTATCAGAGTCAACATACTTAACCAGAGCCCCCATGAGTGTTCCCATATCATTGCATTGACGCTTCATCCGCCCCAACTTAAGCTTCAAAGGCTTGAACTTGCAATTGCCTTCCAATGTTATAATTGCTGAATCTGCGTTGATGCGGTCAGATGAATGTAAGATCTCAGAAACCCGGCGTACCCAATGGGTAGTCGATTCACCCTCTCCTTGAACACAAGCAGCCAGATCAACAATTGACATCGGTTGCTTGCAAGTGTCTTTGAAGTTGTTGATAAACCGGCTCTTCAACTCGTCCCGTGACCCAATTGAATTAGGTGGTAAACTCTTTAGCCAAGTGCGAGTTGTTCCTTCTAGCATCATAGTGAAGTACTTGGAACACACCGCTCCATCCACGTCTAGCATCTCCATGGCCATCTCATAGCTTTCTACCCATGACTCGGGGTGTAAATCAACAGTGTAAGTGGGCACTCTTCGAGGGCCCTTGAAGTCCTTGGGCAACCGTGCATTACGCAAGGCCAGTGTGAGACATGGCACCCCCAAAGTGGTAAAAGCAACTCCTGGTTCCACTGTAGTAGTTGCACGAACTGGCGTAAGCTGACGCTCCACGTCCTGCGCAGTCAACCCAGTGCCGCGGCGCGCTCGTCCTTGGTCCACTAAATCCTCTGCTTCATTCCTTCCCCCTACCAGCTTAGGCCTCCGTGGCAGATTATGATTCCGTCCACTGCTTGACACAACTAGCTCTTCAACATGCCTGCTATAACTCCGGCTTGGACGAGGGGTAGAATGAATCCTATGCCGACTGTATGAATAAGCCTGTTGCTGAACCATTGCTGTCTGGAGTAGATCTCTAGCCCGCCGTGTCTCAGTCGCCGCAAGGGAGTCACCTTCCATTGGAATAACAGCCAATCTTGACGCCGCAGCAATCATATTGTCCAAAGGGGTAGGAAAATGACCCAGTGGTGCTGGCACGTATTGTGGCGGATCACGGTTCTGCTGAGGCAGGCCCATCATGCCCGGCTGATCCGGCACTCCTGTCCTGGGTGCTTCAACCCGGTTCACTACGGGCGGGTTACTGGTGCCCGCTCCTGGCATAGTAAAGAGATTCCTTGCTTCGTAAATTGGTGGCAGTCGAGACTGGTGCCTCCTCCTCATCACCTCGTTGGAAGTGTTCTGATCCAGCATAAGCCGGTAAGAGTCCGCATGAACCAGCTGAGCCTGAGCATCCAAAGCGATCCGCTCCTCAGCCATCCTAGTCTCTTCAGCAGCCATGTCCTCCTTAGCCTGAGCTATCTGATCTTGCAACTTTCCAACTTCTGCATTATGCTCATCCTGATTATCCGGATTAACCTCAGTGGTCAACAATGTTGCTAAAGTGTCCAATAACCCGGATACGACTTGAACCGGCGGGCGCGTAGGGCCTCCTGCTCCGGTTGCTTATCCGGAAACCATCGCTGCCGCTGTTGAAGATTGAGGTGCTAGCTGTGTACCGGCCATGAGGATCGCAACCCGGTTTTGCGGTTCAAAGGAGTCCGGAATACTG
The DNA here is from genome assembly GCF_018294505.1 of Triticum aestivum. NCBI lineage: Eukaryota > Viridiplantae > Streptophyta > Magnoliopsida > Poales > Poaceae > Triticum > Triticum aestivum. The sequence continues at coordinate 702,686,543 of NC_057801.1, forward strand.
CTGTGATCGGAATAACCCCCAAACAGGCCATCCTGAACTTGATACAAAGACTTGGTCTCGCTGGTGGATGACTCGTCATCGGAATAGACAGTCGCCTCACCATCAGATACTGGTTCAGATTCGGTACCATGGATGCATCCTACGAACACACGCTTCATGGTGGGCTGAACCCGGGCAGGGCTCGCACGCTGAGCCGTCTCGACAAGGTCGGTGCAGATGTCCGGCTCAGGGCCCGGTTCGCCAATCTTGCCGATGAAGACGTGAATTCCTCCGAAGGGGACCCGATACCCGTACTCAATTGAATCGGCATCGGGGCCCCAGCCTGCGTCATCGATGTAGAGTTTTCCGCGACGACTCTTAGTCATCCATCCCACTGCGTACCCCTTGAGCCCTTCGAACTTGCCCTCCAAGAACTTGAAACCATCGTGCGATAGCCCCACGATGGGTGCCAACTGTCGTGGAATTATCACATCAGATGTCCTAGTGAATGGACTTAGTCGTGGAGCCATCATGATCGGGTTAGCTTAGAGGGGTTAAACCGGACAAAGGACACGAGGTTGTTTATACTGGTTCGGCCCCTTGCGGTGAAGGTAAAAGCCTACGATCCAGTTGTGTTGTTTTTGATGTGGTCTCGATTACCAGGGAGCAAATATGCTTTGCCTAGTTTTTGAGTTGTTGTTTCTTGTTCCTGAACCGCCGCCGGATCATCCCTATATATACATAGGTTGATGCCCGGCCGGTCTACAGAATCCCGAGGCCGACTCATACAAGTGTCCGGATCGGTTTCTCCTTTCCCTAACTTACAATACAAGTTACACATCTATGGCGGTTTACTACTATGGGCCCTAATCCGCCATTGGGCTCTGGGCCTCTAAGCCTCCATAGTTAAAGCGCCATATCCTTCATATTCATGGGCTCTTATACATGACTCCTTGTGAGTGTAATCCGGCACCACCTGGGCGGTTTATACTCAGTAGTCATATCCATAGTCTTGCGCCGGTTCACCCTCCTCCTCCCCACCTAGTGGCTGGAAGTCAATAGTTGCCCAGTCAATTCTAGACAAAGCTCGGAAGACAACTTAATCTCTTATAAGATCTTCTGGTTCAACATCAGGGGCATAAGTGTCCTTACGCTTTGGTGGGATCAGATTCTGGACTTCATAAACCGATGCATCAATCTGTCGGTTGTCTGCATCATAGATGGACCGGTGAAAAGACAAATCAGTCTCTTCGGCCAACTTACTGGCAAGAGGGCGCATCTCTTTTGTTAAGGCTTTCAGGGCATCATTGTCAAACTCTGACACATCTTCTTGTTGGCTAGTATAGCCATTACCAATGTCCTCCGGATCAAGATCAGATATCCAAGCCTTAGCCCGAGTCAGTGCAGCTAAAGCGCCAGCTCTCGCAGCAAACCTCTTTACTTCCTCGAACTGGGAAGGTGTCATGGATAACCTAGCCAATGTGTCGTTGATCAAAGTGGGGGCCGGTTTGTTGTAAGAAGCTGCGCAGATGACCCGTTGAGCGCCGGTATACAACTGCTCTATCAAGGTATAGGCAGCCTTCAACTTCTTCCGCATATCTGAGCCAAGATGAGCAACACGACTACCTGCAACAGTTTAAGAAATTGCTGTTAAACCGGCAGTGTCAAAGATGTTTACTAAAAAGCTGAAGAAGAGTACTTACCAAAGACAGGAGAAGTCATCGCATTGATTTGCCGCTTTAAGCCACTCAGCTCTTCTGCTACCGGTTTAAGTGCCGCTTCAGCATCTTTTGCCCGTTTCAGCAAAGCGGCTTTTTTAGTCTCCCAGCCTGCCCGTTCGTTCTTGAAGCCATCCTTCAATTATTCCATCGATGTTAAAGCGGCCTTCAATTCATCTTTGGCTTTGGAGGTTTCGGCTTGCTGGGACTTAATGTTTTCCTGGAGGTCGGCGATTTGAGAATCCTTGTTGGTTAACTCAGCCTGCAAAAGACAGATAGTAAATTGATAATATTTTTTCAAAGTCCCAAGTGCATAACAAGTTATACACCTTGCACTTGGGGGCTAATGCGGATTGCTTCTTTGTAACTGTTACTTGAAGTCCCAAGGCACAATACAAGTATTCATCTTGGCACTTGGGGCTAATGCTTAATTGATCAGATCAACTGGATGTGAAGGAATTCAACATAGTTAAGCTTTACAACAGATTGTCCCGATTCATCTTGAAAAGATAAACCGGCCCTTGGGGGCTACACTGGAGTTGATATAAAGCAAAAGGAAGAACTTTATAAAACATTCGAACAGAAGTTACCTCATAGCGCTACTTCATCAAGTTGACTAAATCGGCTTCATAATCACGACTTGTATACAGGTGGTGTAGATATCCAGAGTGGAGTTCCTGAGCATTGAGGTTAACACAATTGGATAAATCTGTTTTCCACTTGCCTTTGCCCATAGCAACAAATTCTTCCTTGGCATTATGCTTGGATAAGGCGGCCGGGTTGCCAGGAACAGTATGACCAGTGCCAGTAATGACAACATCATCATCACCACCTTTGGCTGGGCTTGGCGGATTGTCAGTATTCCTGGCTGGGCTTGGCAGATTATCTTCATCCTTGGTTGGGCTTGGTGGATCAGGAGGCTGGTTCATGACATTTCTCTTGTCCGATTCGGCAAAAGTATCTTGAACCGGAGGTACTGGATCTTCTTGGACAACATCAACATTCGGATCATGAGGTTCAGGGGTCTTCTCCGGTTCAGGAGTCTGATTATCATCAGTTGGAGTAGTCAGCTTAGCTTTCTTGCTAAGTATGGCTTTGGCACTGAAAAGAATAAAAGTACAGAGATTAGTACAGTAAACCGGGGCAACATATAAAAGTAAGTCTATTATGCTTACCCAGGAACGGTCTTGAGTGGAGGCATCTGTGTGGTTGATGAATCGCCAGAGGATGAATTGGAAGTTCCCTGATAATTCGAGTCAGACGGATTAAGAGGATATCAAAAGCAACCCGCCTTGGGATAAGATGTATTGGAAGTACAAGAGACCTCTGGACGATGTTTGCGAACCGGAGAGTTTGGTAAACTGGAAGAAGTGACTTGTTGACCACTATGCCGGGTTGTGCGACGAGCTTCATGTTGCTGTGTCTTCAAAGAAAAGTGCGAATCCAAATAAGCGAGAGGATGTGAATGTTTTACTTTCCGGACTGCGCGACAGAGTTTGTGTACTGGCACATGATCTGAATCGGAGGAAAGGGAAATTACCTCCACATTGTCAGCACGGCTGGCTTCTGCATCATCCTGATAATGATCATTGTCAATAAGGTGCATGAAAAATGAACCAAGTGAATCAAGTTCTACCTCTGATTCCAAGTTATCAACATCTTCGGCCGGATCAGGGGACTCGGCGGTTCTTTTCTTGTCTGGCCTTTTTGTGACCTTGGACTTAGCACGAGGTGCTCGCACCGGTTTGTCTTGTGCTTTTGCCGGTTTATCTTGAGATTTTCTTTTCCAGAACGGATCATTGACCTAGAAAGATAAACAGAAGGCCATCAGGAAATATCAAAAGAGGGCGGATTAAAGTAGAAAGATGCAATTCTTATAGCTGGCGGTTTGTTGGAAGCATAAAAGGGACGCAGCCCGGTTTTGCTGCACTTAGCTATCGGTTCATCCAACATCTTCTTGATGGCTTCAGTAATCTCATCATCAGTTAACTGAATGTCAATATGATGTTGAGGGTCTTTCAAATCTCCTATGTACTTGCACATTAAACTGGGACGACGGCTTAAAGGCAAGATACTCCACGAAACCCAGCAGCGGACTAGATCGACATCGGTTAAACCATTTGCCATAAAAGCCCGGATCTTAGAAATCTGTGTGGCATATTTCATTCGTTCCTTGGCAGTCAACCGTTGAGGTAGTGGATGTTCATTACTGAGTCGGTGAGCACGATAACCTGGCAGAGGATTTTCATCTTCAGGGGCAGTGTTTCGGCAGTAAAACCAAGTTTGGTTCCAATCCTTGGGGTGGCTGTGATGTTTGGCATGAGGAAAATTGACTTCTTTCCTTTTTTGAATTGATACCCCACCAAGCTCTATATTGGGGCCGTTGGTGAACTCAGTATGGTGGTTCAAGTGAAAGAAGTCTCTGAACAATTCAACAATCGGTTCTTCTTGCAGATAAACTTCACAAAACACTTGGAAGTTACAAATATTGGACATAGAGTTCGGTCCAATATCTTGAGGATGGAGTTGGAAGATGGCAAGCACATCACGGATTTTTTTGATCCGGGAGGGCTAAAACCTCAGTCCAGATGATGTGCAAACACAATTACTTCTCCATCTTGATGCTCAGCAGGTTTTTCAGTACTAGGTATTCTCCAATGGATGGTCTCTAGTTTTGCTAAAGCGCCAGCAAAACATACCCAGTAAGTTGCTCTTCCGTAACCCGGGAGGGAACCGAATTGCAAGAGGAGAACTGTTTGGCCATTTTTGATGACGAACTATAAAAGAATTTCAAATGCCGGTCCATGGTTCAAGATTGATATGTATAAACCGGTGTAAAACCAGGGGATTCAATCAGAGCATGTGTGCATATTAAACCGGATACTGATGTTCAGGTAAAGCTGGTGGTTTACGTGAGGGCTAATGGTACCTGGCAGATTATCATTTTCTAAAAGTTAAACCGCCTACTGTGGTATGGAAGAAACAGATCTAAAAATTGCTAAGTGCTACACAAACAGGTTTTACAAGCTAAGGTTATCATTATGGATCTAGCGCACTTCAGAAAAAGGAAAAATATCAAAGATCTAAAATGGAAAACAAGAGCATGGCAAAGGTTCAGATGGGATCTGTTCACGAACGAGGGGATACTATGGCGAGGCAAAATAAAACTACAGCTTCGGCCGCAAAGGGAAGATGCCAAGTTTGTCTAGATTCGATGAGACAGTAAGGGAAAGAAAACGAACAACGATGAACACTGATGAACATCGACGAAGGTATGAAACCCTAATGCAGATCTAGGGTTGAAGAAGGAAGGCTTACCGGCTTCACAGGAGCGGCGAAGAAGTACTGCAGTTCTCTGGTACGATCAGGTTGATGCAGCGGCCAGTGGCAATGCAGAGCTTGAAAGTCGAAGGGCGGCAGCGGAGCGGTAGGGCTTGGGCGTCGTGAGGAGGAAGAAGAAGCATGGAAGGGGAAAGAAAAAGACCTTCCGGTCGTATTTTTAAAGGCAGATGGATAAGTAGGCAGCCACGGAAATCGAGGAGCCCAAAATGGTGAATGAGACACAGCTGTCGCCTCGGTTATCGAAGATCAATTAAAAAAGGGAACTATTTATGAGTTTTTTTACACAGATGACGTCATGGCGGTTTATGGCAGTTCCAGAAGATGATGTCATGGCGGTTTACAGGGTCAACACGAAGATGTTCAGATCAGAATTTTTCTAAGTTGAAGATTGACATGAACAAGTTCAAACCAATCTGGGGCCTAATGTTGGGGATATGACTACTAAGTATAAACCGCCCAGGTGGGGCCGGATTACACTCACAAGGAGTCCTGTATAAGAGCCCATGAAGATGAAGGATATGGCGCTTTAACTATGGAGGCTTAGAGGCCCAGAGCCCAATGGTGGATTAGGGCCCATAGTAATAAACCTCCATAGATGTGTAACTTGTACTGTAAGTTAGGGAAAAGAGAAACCGAGCCGGACACTTGTATGACCCGGCCTCGGGATTCTGTAGACCGGCCGGGCGTCAACCTGTGTATATATAGGGACGACCCGGCGGCGGTTCTGGAACAAGAAACAACAACTCGAGAACTAGGCAAAACTAGATCGTAGGCTTTTACCTTCACCGCAAGGGGCTGAACCAGTATAAACTCCCCGCGTCCTTTGTCCGGTTTAACCCCTCTAAGCTAACCCGATCGCGATGGCTCCATGACTAAGTCCTTTCACTAGGACATCCAACGTGATAATTCCACGACAGTTAGTATAATAAAGCAAATCACTACTCTAGGTACTGTTGCAAACCAATTCCTATTTTGTTTTTGCATTGTGTCTACTGTAATATAGCTTTTCGATTTCTTAATCCACTAACAGAAATTGATAATTTCATCAAAACAAGTAAACTATGCATCAAAAACAGAATCTGTCATAAACAGAACAGTCTGTAGCAATCTGAAAATTCAGCATACTTCTGGTACCCCAAAAATTCTACCAAAATTAGGAAAGATAAACAATTTGTACTGCAAGACAATGAAAAATGTTTCAGAACCATTTGACGTTCCAGTTAAAAATGTAAAATCGCGCACTACAGCCAAAGTTTCTGTCCTGCACCGTACAAACCAACAAGCATTGTAAACAACCTAAAGGCAAACCCTAGCACATTATTTTTATAATACAATGGAATTATACAAGGGGATAATTATTTTTGATGAAAAGTTTCTGTAATTAAGATTCACAAAGTTTCCGTGAGCTTGAACAAGGTTCAAGGAGCTCTCCCACTTCAACAATGCTTGTCTCTCTCACTTTCACTTTCCTTTTTGAAAAGTTTTGGGTTCCCCTCATTATATTTTTGTTTTTAGACTATATAAAAGCACTCAACATAAATAAATGACTCTCTAAAACTTCCGGGTTGTGTCCCTGGCAGCGCTTTCTTTAAAGCCATTAAGCTAGGCATATAGTGCTCAAGTAATGAATCCACCCGGATCCCAAGGTATATCAAAGCCAATTTTAATTAAAAATGATTTGTAATTTAGTAGTGAGCACAAAGTAACATATATCATGCAACAATTAAGTCTAACTCTCTTCCTATGCATCGGCATGTCATAAAAGAACAATTCATGCACATCAAGTAAAGGCCAATGCATAATATAAGCAGTTTCTTGCAATTTTATCATATTGGAAACATAGAGAGGTGGAGATATAGTTCCTCTCTCATAATAATTGCAAGTAGGAGCATCAAACACATGCATATTATATCTATCAAAATCATCATGTGCAACGGTAAAATGCAACCCATCAACATAATCCTTAATAGGAGCAAACTTCTCCGATATAGTGAAGCAGGGAGAATTCAAAAAGATAATAGGACTATCATGCGTGGGTGCAATAGCAACAATTTCATGTTTAACATAAGGAACTATAGCAATTTCATATCCATAAGCATAATTCATATTGGCATCTTGGCCACAAGCATAGCAAGCATCATTAAAAAGGGATATTTCAATAGAATCAACGGGATCATAACAATCATCATAGCAATCATCCTTCGGTAAGCACGAAGGGGAATTAAACAATGTATTAGTTGAAGAGTTACTCTCATTAGAAGGTGGGCACGGGTAGCAAATCCGCTCTTCCTCCTTTTGTTCTTCGCTCTCCTCATCATTTTTTTCATCCAATGAGCTCACAGTTTCATCAATTTCTTCTTCCATAGACTCCTGCAAAATATTATTCTCTTCTTGGACAGCGGAGGAGTCCTCAGTATATGGTTTAACATAGGCATTAGAAGCATAATTATCATAACAATATTTAAATATGGCAAAATTTTCAGATTTGTAGAGAGTAGCATCATACTTTTCAATCAAATAAGCAATTTCAGAAGCACCCTTAAAAGCAACAAATTCTTCAATTTTTTGAACATCATAGTAATTATAAACACCCTTAGCATACGAAGATACAATTCCATTATCACTAAACTCGCATTGGTAGGGAAGGCGTTTCTTAGGGTTTTCAGAACAACAAGTAAAATCATATATTTCACATAAATTCCAAGCATAGCATTGCAAATGATGAATTTGATCCAGTAAAAGTTTCCCTTTTTCAGATATATGGTGTCTCACATAACAAACATGCTCATCTAAAGATTTGCCCTCAACTAAGCTAGTGGGGGTTTTAGCATGAGCACAAAGGGATCGAAGATGATCCAAGTAAAAAGCTTCAGGAGTGTGATAGATTTTGAGTGGTTCTTCAACCATTGGTTCAGTAGGTACAACTAATTTTTTTGGTATTTTGCGTTTCCTACCCATAACTAAAGATAGAAAACAACTAACAACAGCAAATAAAAATTACTTAGTGATAAAGCAAACAAGCACACACAAGAATATTGACCCCACGCTATGACTCCCCGGTAACGGCGCCAGAAAAAGGTCTTGATAACCCACAAGTGTAGGGGATTAGTTGTAGCCTCTTTCGATTAGTAAGAGTGTCGAACCCAACGAGGAGCTAAAGGTAGAACAAATATTCCCTCAAGTTCAATCGACCACCAATACAACTCTACGCACGCTTAGCATTCGCTTTACCTAAAACAAGTATGAAACTAGAAGGACTTTGTAGGTGTTGTTGGATAGGTTTGCAAGATAATAAAGAGCACGTAAATAAAAAGTAGGGGCTGTTTAGATGAAGACACAACTAAGTTAGTTTTAGTAGAAAGCTTTTTGTCACAAAAAAGTTATTTGTCCCTAGGCAATCGATAACTAGACCGGTAATCACCATTGCAATTTTATTTGAGGGAGAGGCATAAGCTAACATACTTTCTCTTCTTGGATCATATGCACTTATGATTGGAACTCTAGCAAGCATCCGCAACTACTAAAGATCATTAAGGTAAACCCAACCATAGCATTAAAGTATCAAGTCCCCTTTATCCCATACGCCACAACCCCCTTACTCGGGTTTATGCTTCTGTCACTCAAGCAACCCACTATAAGCGAATCATGAACATATTGCAACACCCTACAGTGGGAATCCCTCACGCTTGCGCGACACGGAGAGCACCATAGGACAACACCAATAATAAAACATGCAACTCAAACCGATCACGATCATCAATTAACCCATAGGACAAAACGGATCTACTCAAACATCATAGGATAGCCATACATCATTGGGAAATAATATATAGCGTTGAGCACCATGTTTAAGTAGATATTATAGCGGGTAAAAGAGAGGTTACACCGCTGCATAGAGGGGGGAAGAGTTGGTGATGAGGGCAGTGAAGTTGTTGGTGTGGATCACGGTGATGATGATGGCCCCCGGCAGCGCTCCGGCGCCACCGGAAGCAAGGGGGAGAGAGCCCCCCTTCTTCTTCTTCTTCCTTGACCTCTTCCCTAGATGGGAGAAGGGTTTCCCCTCTGGTCCTTGGCTCCCATGGCGTGGGAGGGGCGAGAGGCCCTCCGATATTGGATCTGTCTCTCTGTCTCTCTCTATTTCTGCGCTCCTGATTCTGCCCTTTCACCATTTTTTATATTCCTGGAGATCCGTAACTCCGATTGGGTTGTCCTTTGGACACCATTTCTATCCGGATATTGGCTTTCTTGCAGAGAAAGAAGGGCACCAACCTCCTTATGGGGTGTACACGAGGGCCCAGGGCGCGCCTGACCCCCTGGGGCGCGCCCCCCCTGCCTCGTGGCCCCCTCGGGCATCGCCTCGCGTTGATTCATCTTCCCAAAATTCATAAATATTCCAAAAAAATCTCCGTCCATTTTTATTCCGTTTGGACTCCTGTTTGACATGGGTTGCCAGCGAAACAAAAAACATGCAACAAACAGGAACTGGCACTGGGCACTGGATCAATATGTTAGTCCCAAAAAATAGTATAAAAAGTTGCCAAAAGTATATGAAAGTTGAATAATATTGTCATGGAACAATCAAAAATTATAGATACGACAGAGACGTATCATGGATTTATGAACAAGATTATCTATGAATATCATTTGGTTCTTCTCTGAATTCTTATATGCATGATTTGATATCTTTGCAAGTCTCTTTGAATTATCGGTTTAGTTTGGCCTACTAGATTGATCTTTCTTGCAATCGGAGAAGTGCTTAGCTTTGGGTTAAATCTTGCGGTGTCCTTTCCCAGTGACAGTAGGGGCAGCAAGGCATGTATTGTATTGTTGCCATCGAGGATAAAAAGATGGGTTTTATATCATATTGCTTGACTTTATCCCTCTACATCATGTCATCTTGCTTAATGCGTTACTCTGTTCTTATGAACTTAATACTCTAGATGCATGCTGGATAGCGGTCGATGTGTGGAGTAATAGTAGTAGATGCAGAATCATTTCGGTCTACTTGACACAGACGTGATGCCTATGGTCATGACCATTGCCTTAGATGTCTTCATAATTATGCACTTTTCTATCAATTGCTCGGCTGTAATTTGTTCACCCACCGTAATACATCCTATCTTGAGAGAAGCCACTAGTGAAACCTATGGCCACCGGGTCTCTTTTCTATTGTATTACATATCTTTTTCATTATATCGTAGCTTGTTAACTATTTTGCAATCTTTACTTTCCAATCTATACAACAAAAAAACCAAAAATATTTACTTTATTATCTCTATTAGATCTCACTTTTGCGAGTGACCATGAAGGGATTGACAACCCCTTTATCGTGTTGGTTGCAAGGTTCTTGATTGTTTGTGCAGGTACTAGGTGACTTGTGCGTCGTCTCCTACTGGATTGATACATTGGTTCTCAAAACTGAGGGAAATACTTACGCTACTTTGCTGCATCACCCTTTCCTCTTCAAGGGAAAAACCAACGCAAGCTCCAAAGGTTGCAGGTAGCTATGAGCTAGGCAGCGGTAGAGATTTTGGAGCATATGTCAAGCCTTCGGGGGAGGTAGTCTTGATCACGCCTCCTGCATACAACTTTTGGAGTCCATCTTGACCATGAATGAAGGCTTGCCGGCCCAAACTAAGGAGAATGGGCTGGCTAGGTTGGTACCTCCTTATCTAGGACACTGTTAGTAGCCCCTGAATTAGTCTTCTATGCAGAGGACGATCCTTCTAATAGGAACCTCGGACCCGAAGCCCTTGGCTCGACATATGAGTTCCTCCTTATATTTCTCGAACCACTCCTTAAAAGACGCAATGCCAACCGAAGCTCGACCGAACTCATTCCTTTTGCCCAAAGAGATTAGAAGGCTTAGCCTTTAAGGCTAAAACACCTCGGTGCAAATGGTTCCATATAGTCTGACAACTTTATCGAAATGCCTCATTGCATGACAGGTCGGGCATTTATGGCTCCCCTCAAATCGCGGCCCGAGTTAAACTTTTAACTGGCACTTCCCTTCGAGGCAGAGATTGTTCCCATTTTATCAAGGATATCATCAAAATTTTGTTTCCCCCAATATGCTCAACATCATATTTGATGGGAGTAGCGAGTTTATCGGTGCAGCAAGGGGGACTCTTGGCCTTTCACAGGACTATAAGAGCAAAGGGGAGGACAACACAATTGATGACGCTCCCATTCTCCCCATCTAACTGCTTCGTCTAGCTCCAGCGCCTAGATCTGATCCCACATCTCTTCCCTCTGGCGAGTCAATCCTCGTTCGCCAGCCATGGCCGAGACCCTCCAGGGGCACTGAGGTGCTTCCATCATGACCGATGACACCATCTAGGAGCTGCATATACGTGTCCAACGTATCTACAATTTTTTATTGTTCCATGGTACTATATTATCAGTTTTGGATGTTTTATATGTCATTAGATGCAATCATATATCATTTTTTGGGACTAACCTATTAACTTAGTGCCCAGTGCCAATTGCTATTTTTGCATGTTTTTGTCTTTTCAGAAATCAATATCAAACGAAGTCCAAACAGAGAAAAAACTTTGGATTAATTTTTTCTAGACCGGAAGAGACCCTAGAAGGTTCGGGAGGAGGCCAGAGGAACCAAAAGGGAGTGACAAGCCCTGCCCCCAGGCTTGTAGTCCCCTCGTGGCACATCGAATCCTAATTCCACCTCTATAAACACTCAAATATTCCTCTGAAATCAGAGAGACAACCGAAATTCTTTTTCCGCTGCCGCAAGTTCCAGAACCATGACATCCCATCTGGAGGCCTTTGCCGGTACTCTGCCGAAGGGGGATTCAATCACGGAGGGGGCTCATCATCATCCTTGCTGCCCTCAGATGATGCGTCAATAGTTTACGACATACCTACTAGTCCATAGTTAGTAGCTAGATGGCTTCTTCTCTCTATTTGATCTTCAATACAATGTTCTCGTTAGTGTTCTTAGAGATCTATTTGATGTAATGACTTTTTGTGGTGTGTTTGTTGGGATCCAATGAATTGTGGGTTTATGGTTAGATCTAACCATGAATATTATTTGAGTTTTCTCTGATCTCTTTTATGCATGATTGTTATATCCTTGTATTTCTTCTCCGATTTATTGGTTTGGTTTGGCCAACTAGATTGATTTATCTTGCCATGGGAAGATGTGCTTTGTGATGGGTTCGATCTTGCGGTGCTCAATCCCAGTGACAGTAAGGGACATGACACACATGTAGCGTTGCTATTAAGGGTAAAAATATGGGGTTTATGCATATGTTAGTTTATTTTTTCTACATCATGTCATCTTTCTTAAGGCGTTACTTCGTTTTTCCATGAACTTAATACACTAGATGCATGATGGATAAAAGTCGATGTGTGGAGTAACAGTAGTAGATTTAGAATCATTTCAGACTACTTCTCTCAGATGTCATGCCTATATAAATGATCATTGCCTTGGATATCGTCATAATTATTTGCTTTTTTATCAATTGCCCAATAGGAATTTATCTACCCACCATATGCTATTTTCTTGAGAGAAGCCTCTAGTGAAAACTATGGCCCCGGGGTCTATCTATTAGCATATATTAAAACCAAAAATACCATATTGCAATTTTCTTTTATTTATTTTATTTTTTGTTTGATCTATCTATAAAAAAACTATACCATGTAATCTTGCTCATAACCGTTGTGGGATTGACAACCCTTCTGCGCATTGGGTTGCAAGTATTTGTTGTTGTGTGCAGGTGCTGTTTACTAGTCATTGCTTGGTTCTCCTACTGGACTGATAACCTTGGTTTCATAACTGACTGAAATACTTATCCCTACTATTGTCGTGAAATTGTCACGTCATATGTCCTAGTGAAAGGACTTATTCATGGAGCCATCGCAACTAGGAAGCTTAAAGGGGTTAATCGGGACAAGGGACGCGAGGTTTATACTGGTTCGGCCCCTTACAGTGAAGGTAAAAGCCTACGATCCAGTTATGAGTGGGATTGCTTATGTCTTGATTACCAGGGAGCGAATCGCTTGACCTAGCTCTCGAGTTGATGTCACTTGCCCTGAACCGCCGCTGGTTCGTCCCTTTATATATAGAGGTCGACGCCCAGCGGCTTACAAAGTCCCGACCGGCTCATAAACAGTGCCCAGCTCGGTCTCTTAACTATTCTTTCCTTATAATACAAGTCACACACTTATGGTGGTTTATCACTACGAGCCTTAAGTCGCCTCTGGGCTTTGGGCCCTTAATTGAAATGCCATCTCTATTCTTGGTCTTGGGCTTCAAGAATATTTGTAAGTATAACCCGACCCCTCCTGGATGGGTCATACCAATAGTTATATCCCCAACATTAGGCCCCAGATTGATTTGGACTTGTTCATGTCAATCTTCAACATTTAAGAAAAATCTTCTGCCATTATGAAATTTTCATAACCCGCCATGACATCATCCTCTGGATTTGCTGTAACCCGCCATGACATCACCTGCAATAAATGTACACTTTGTTCAATGTATCCCAATGGATCTTTATCTTGATGACCATCCCAAAAATCAAGGTGTCCTTGTAGTTGGATAACTTATGTTTCGGCCTCCTCATTTTTTGTGCTCTTTTAGTGTCCCTTCCTTATAAATAGACCCGACTAGGTCTTCTTTATTCTTCCCTTTCCTCGCTTCTTCCTCCCACCCCTTGCTGTCACTCGAGCTCTGCCGCCGTTGCAGCGCGCCTTCGTCTCCATCGACTTTGGCCACTGCATCAACCTGAAACCGTCCAGAGAACGGTGGCGCCTCTCCGCGACAGATCCAACGCTGTAAGTTTTCCCCTTTCTGCATCTTAGATCCATGCTAGGGTTGGCGATTACCTCTGTACAGTTCGTAGTTCATCCCCATTCTTCGTGTTTCCTCTGTTGTGGCTTCTTTTGATCCAATAGTAGCGTAGATCTCATGTGGTAGCTATTCCGCTTCCATTTTATGCACTAGTAGATCCTCTTTATTTGTAAGGAATCCTCATTAGGATGCATGAACTCCAATGTACCATGTTTTTAGGTCTACAAAATTTTCTTTTATGAACAGCCATCTGATCGAAAATAATAGCTGCAGTTTGTGAAACCTGTTTATGCAACACTTAGGCGAAAATCTGAATTTGTTAGATCCATCTAGCCATGGCGACTCTTGTCACCGGCTTTAAACAGGCAATGCTCACTTGATAACCTTGACCACTCATGGCGGTTTAATTAACTTTAACGGCTTATAGAGCCTATGGCGGCTTAAATAACCTTGACATAATTATCCTTATACCATTAGGCCCCTTCGTAAGCTGCCATCTTGAATATGCACCATAATATTTTCTTCCCCGACTTAAATTTGAACCGACACTTTTATTTTGTTTTAGGCTTTCATCACAATGGCACCAAAAGCACCCACTTCCTGCAACTGGGTCAAATCCATTGTCACAGACAACACTCTTGATGATTTCGTGAAGACCGGCTATCTACCGAAGAAGGAAGTCATGTTTTATCGTGCCCCTAACCCGGAGGAGGAATTTCCTTAGCTAAAAACAGGAGAGGTTATTGTTTTCATGGATCACATGAACCGGGGTTTCTCTCCACCTGGCTCGAAATTCTTCAGAGATGTATTGCACTTCTTTGACCTTCGCCCACAAGACATCGGAACCAATTCCGTGTCTAACATCTGCAACTTCCAAGTATTCAGTGAAGTATATCTTGGAGAAGAACCCAATATTTTGCTCTTCAGAGAGCTATTCTACTTGAACCGCCAGAATGAGTGCGCCAGCAGTCAGAGCTTAGAACTTGGTGGTGTCTCGATCCAACATCGTAGGGATGTAATTTTTCCTTATGCCAACCCGCCGAGTCATCCCAAAGACTGGAATCAGACATGGTTTTACTGCCAAGACACCTCTCCAGAAGGGGAGAACCCTCTGCGGGTTTTCATGCTCTTTGTCTTGGGAACAGTCACCCGCTCCCTGACAAGATCTCAGCCGCCGAACGCAAAATGCTCGCTCCCACCTTAGCCAAGATCAAGCTCTTCTAGGGAATGGGTTAACTGGCATCGACTTAGTTCGGGTTTGGCTCGCCTGGCGGGTCATTCCATTGAGCCACCGCCCCGGCTTGATGTGCACCTACACGGGCAAAAAGTATGACCCTCTGCGGCACAACCCTGATGACTTGCCTGAAGATGTCATCGATGATATGACGAAATCCCTTCTGAACGAGAGCCTAGAAGATTGCGGTAAGGTGGGTCTAGCCCCCTTCTGCGAAGCTAACCCGGCTCCAAAGGTAAACCGCCCATATGAATTAATTACTTTGATTTTTCAATGTTTCACCCATACTCATATCTCCGCTAACTCTCACAAGCGGGTGATAAATTCTGGAAGGTCAAATATGATCATGAGGCTGCAAAGAAAGCCACGAAGTAGAAGAAAGCCGCCAAGAAAGAGGCTGCCAAGAAGAAGGGCAAGAAAGCCACCGCCTCCGACCTACTTCGGCTAGAAGATTCTTTTGAGTTGGTGGTAGCCCTTGACTCTGTTGGCTCTTTATTTAACCATCTTATTAACACTGATTATCAGCGGGAGGACACAGGAGCAAGTCATAACAAGGTTGATGAGGTAACTATCATTTCCTCTGAGTCAGAGCCTTTGCCAAGACAGAAAATCCGCAAAGTAACCCAGAAAGTAAGATTTTCACATCCCTTAGCTTATCAATATCCTCAATTTCTTTTGAAGAGGCAGATTCATGAGAGCCGGAGGCAGACCCGGACTAACAAGTATGCGGAGCTCTCCCCCGGCTTGCCAAACACCCCAAAGAAGCGCCGGAAAGAGGTCACCTATGATTTAAATCTCCTTTATGCTTTGGCGGGTCTCACTCGTCAACCACTCAATTCTTCTGACTCGGCTTATCAGGAAACTTCCCCTTCCTCTGGTGACTCAATGCAGTCCAATCTGCCGGCTTTCAAAACCGCACCAGGGTAACGATAATCTTCCTATCCAGTATTTAGTTCAATTCATTGCATTTGCACTTAAACCTCTTGATTTTATGGAGTGGACAAGCCAAGCCTAGCAAGAGGACCAAGAAGAACAAGCCGGCTGAAGACACGGTCGTGACCGAGCCAGTACTTGGAACAGCCGCACCTGAATCGTCAACTCATGAGCCGCCACTTGAACCAGCTCAAGATATACCAACTCCAGCTGCTGACCCGCCCGCTGAGCGAGCCGCTGATGGCTCAGAAAACCCGGAAGCTCCTAGCCCAGTCAGTACGGATGATCCTCAAAATCCTTGTTCAAGAATTCATCCGATTAACGAGTTAACTTGCCGCTTAATCCCTACTCGTAGGTTCACTGAGTAGCCGATTAACTAATTAATCACCCGAGTAATTGATTAAATGGTCGATTAACTTGCCGATTAGCCGATTAATCCCCTACTCGTCATCTAACCGAGCAGCTACCAGTTAACGATTTCCTCAACAATGCTCAAAATACTGATGTTGAGATCACTAGAACCGGCTTTGTTGAGCTGGGAAGGCCAACCGTGCTGCCCAAGTGCTCCACCAAGGAAGAACTTCTGGAACACCGCCGGGTCAAGTTTGATGTCACTAACTATACTCACCTGAGTGTTGAAGAGGTCTTTTCCGGATATATGAGTCAAGTGCACAACAACCATGATATTGGAGTTAATATGGTGAAGCAGATGCATCAAAAATTTGAGGCAGAACCCTTTCTTTGTACTTTACTTATCTTTACTATGCCAGCCCCCAAGTCTATTGCTTATGATGAATATGTTGTAGACTTAGAAACAAATTTAGTGACATTAGTAACATAGATGGATAAAATATGCAAGAAGTCCACCTTACTTCATAGCCCCCAAGGGGCGGCTTAACCAGTAGGGTTGAACCGGCCCTTCATATGGTTGTACAAAATAAAAATACTTATAAAGCTTTGAACAACAATATGCATTAGCCCCCAAGTGCCAAGTACCATTGCTTGCAAACTGCTTAGGACTTACCGTCATGAACCGCCACTTTAAGTAAAATTCTTCGGTAGGCATTATCCCCCAAGTGCCAAGTGTTGTTTCTTGGAAAAGGCTTGGGACTTAATATTGCATCATATTTGTCCTGATTCTTAACCCGGTATCTGTATAGGCTGCCACGAGTCAACTTGACTCGGAACTGTCTGATCTGAAGAACCGCCTTGAGGCCCAAGAGACGGAAACCCAAAGAGCTGACTCCAAATTTAAATTCAGCGTTTCTAAACAAGAAAAACTGAAGAAAGAATTTGAAGTGGAGAAAAAGGCATGGGCTGACGAAAAAATTGCATTGATTAACCGAGCTGAGAGGGCAGAGGCAGCTCTTGAAGAAGCAACCGGTGAATTAACCGGCTTGAAATGCCATGTCTCTCAGATGGTCCCAGCGGTCTTTGGTAAGTCGCCCTGCAAGTGTTACATATCTGAACCTTTCAATTGATCATATAATTGGAATTGACCCACCTGACCACGTTCATACATGCCCCAGGAGTTCAAATTTGAACCAAGATATGCTGACCAAGCTGAAAGCAGTTTATACGCTGGTGGAGCAACTATACACCGGGTCTCATCGTGCCTTGGATATGGTGGCTTTGTCAAATGAAGTGCCTACCCTCCTGGTGGAGGTATTGAAGAAGCTTTCCGTGCTACCCCAACGGTTCAATGAACTAAGGCGGTCAGCTGCAAGAGCCGGAGCGGTGAATGCCTTAAGCGGGGCCAAAGCTTGGCTACCGGAGTTAGACCCGGCCGACATCGCCAGTGGCTATCCAAGCCTGAAGGAGGATGGTACTTCCTTTGAACAGGAAGATTTTACCGCTTGTGTGAAGGAGGTACGCCCCGTGGCCACCATGATAGCTGACGAAGTAGATCTCACCAAGTACCAGACGGGCTATGACACAGAGAACCAGAGAATTCCAACGCCTCACTATAAAGTGACCAGTCTGATCCCCCACTCCGTAAGCATACCTTCGCCCCTGAAGTTGACCCAGCCTGACTAGTTGATGATGAAGCTGAATTTGAAGCTTTGAAAAACATTGACTGGTCATCCTTCTAGGAAAGGGGACAGGGCGAAGAAGCGGAGAGGGCTGGCCCGGACGCTTCAGGCAAACATGAGATCTAATCTGGCGTGGCGGCTCATACCTGTGATGTGCTAAAAAACAATATGAATCATTTGGACTCGGGAGTCATGTAATAGAATAGAAATAACTTTGATTTGGCGGTGCCATCATGCGCATTTTTTGAGCTTAATGCCATTAAGCTGCCCTGTTATATTCTCCCGTGTTTACTTTTCATCTGCTTCCGTATGCTTGACCAAATCTTTTAACTATCCTACACATAAAAACAGACCACAAGATCCCTTGGCGTCTTACCGCAAGGCGGGTCATAATAACTTGATATATTAAGATGGAAAAAGAATCACAGATAAGCTTGTTGTAACATATAATGTTTAAAACACAACTATAATCTTACACCAGTGACCTTTTTTAATTTGCACTGCCGGCTTGTATGACCCGGTCAGTAAGGGTGATAACCAATCTTTGGACACCAATATTTCCGAAGGTATAATGATGGTCATATATTGGCGACTTATCAGCCAATATGAAGCCGGGTTAAAATTAACCACACTTGTACTTGAAATCCTCAAAAAAGTCTCAAGCCAAATAAAGGGTGCTTCCGAAGAAAACTTAAACCAAATAGAATATAAAAAATTCAAGGCTTATGATTCGAATATGATTAGTAAACTGTTCCAGAGGGGTTAAGCTAGGATTCAAATACGATCATGTAGCCCCCAGTGGCTTTGGCGTTGCGCCGATCAAGAGGGTACCGATAGCTATGTTATCTTTGGTTCGAATATGAACTATGTTTGAACAGGAAGCCCCCTAATGACCTTGAGAGTTTTTTAACGACTCTGATTCAAATACGATCAAAGTCGGTTCCCAAAAGGGGTTGAGCTATGATTCAAATACGATCAAGAAGCCCCCTAGTGAGCTCGGTAGTGTGCCAATCAAAAGGGTGCTGATAGTTATGTTCTCTTTGGTTTGCATACGACCTATGTTTGAACAGGAAGCCCCGTAGTGATCATAAGTTTTAACGGCTAGATTCGAATACAATCATAAGCCGGATCAAGAGGGTTAAGCTGGATCGAATACGATCAGCCCCCAAGTGATCATGTGAGATGACAATGATAATAACAATGACACATTTACCTTTGAGGAGGAAAAAAGGACAGAGGTCCTGCTTTATTATTTATCATAATATATATATTGTCAAAAATATGTACATCATGAGAGCCGGTGGCTCAAGTGTAGTAAGGCCGAAGATGAGCGATATTCCACGGCCGGCGGGTCTCCTCCTCCGACTTACGCGAGTCTTTGTGCTCTCGAACATCGATAAGGTAGTATGACCCGTTGTTCAAGTTCTTGCTGACCACAAAGGGCCCTTCCCAAGGTGGGGATAACTTGTGTGCATCAGTTTGATCCTGGATGAGCGGGAGCACCAAATCACCTTCCTGAAAAGTTCTGGACTTAACCCGGTGGCTGTGATAGCGGCACAAGTCTTGTTGGTAAATCACCGAACGAGCTGCTGACGAGTCCTGCTTTTCATCTAACAGGTCAAGAGCATCCAGACGCGCTTGTTCATTGTCTTCCTCAACATAAGCCGCCACACGGGGTGAGTCATGACGGATGTCACTAGGGAGAACCGCCTCAGCTCCGTAAACCATGAAGAAAGGCGTATAACCCGTAGACCTGTTGGGAGTAGTGTTGATGCTCCATATCATAGATGGTAACTCCTCAACCCAACAACCCGGCATCCTTTGCAAAGGGACCAAAATCCGGTGCTTGATGCCTTTCAAGATCTCCTGATTGGCTCTCTCAGCCTGACCATTGGATTGGGGGTGATCCACTGATGAAATATCAAGCCGAATATGCTCACGTTGACAAAATTCTTCCATGGCGCCTTTAGACAGATTAGTGCCATTGTCAGTTATAATGCTGTGTGGAAAGCCAAAGCAAAATATCACCTTTTTCATGTACTGAACCGCTGTAGCTGCATCACACTTACTGATTAGCTTTGCCTCAACCCACTTTGTAAACTTATCAACCGCCACCAAAAGGTGGGTATTTTTATCTTTGGACCTTTTGAAAGACCCAACCATGTCAAGCCCCTAGACAGCAAACGGCCAAGTAATTGGAATCATCCTCAACTCTTGAGCCGGCACATGAGCATGCCTTGATAACTTCTGACAGCCATCACATTTACTAACCAGGTCCTCTGCATCAGCATGAGTCATCAGCCAATAAAATCCATGACGGAAAGCCTTGGCCACAAGAGATTTTGACCCGGCATGATGGCCACAATCTCCTTCATGAATCTCACGTAGAATTTCTTTGCCTTCTTCAGGGGAAACACAACACTGAAATGCCCTTGTAACACTGCGATGATGCAACTCGCCATTGGCAATTGTCATTGACTTAGACCGCCAGGTTATCTGCCTGGCCAAGGTTTCATCCTCAGGCAACTCACCCCGGGTCATGTAAGCCAGATATGGCACTGTCCAATTTGGGATGACGTGAAGAGCCGCCACCAATTGTGCTTCCAGGTCAGGAACAACCAAGTCTTCCTCTATAGGTAACTTGACAGAAGGGTTATGTAGAATATCCAAGAAAGTATTAGGCGGCACCGGCTTACGCTGAGAGCCCAACCGGCTTAAGGCATCAGCCGCCTCGTTCTTTCTATGGTCAATGTGCTCCACTTGGTAACCCTTGAAATGTCCAGCAATTGCGTCAACTTCACGGCGATAAGCCGCCATGAGAGGATCCTTGGAATCCCACTTGCCTGATACTTGTTGAGCCACCAAATCTGAGTCGCCAAAACACCTTACCCGGCTTAAGCTCATCTCCTTAGCCATCTGAAGACCATGGATTAAGGCCTCATACTCAGCTACATTGTTAGTATAGGGAAACATCAACCGTAGCACATAACAAAATTTGTCACCTCGAGGGGAAGATAAAACAACTCCAGCCCCCGAGCCCTCCAATTGCCTGGACCCATCAAAGTGAATAGTCCAATACGTGTTGTCTAGCTTCTCTTCAGACATCTGCAGCTTTGTCCAATCGTTGATGAAATCCACTAGTGCCTGAGATTTGATAGCAATGTGTGGTACATACTTTAAACCATGAGGCCCAAGTTCAATGGCCCACTTGGCGACTCATCCTGTGGATTCTCTGTTTTGAATAATATCTCCTAAAGGAGCATAACTAACCACAGTGATAGGGTGGCCAAGAAAATATTGCTTAAGCTTCCGGCTTGCCATGAACACCCCATAGACGAGCTTCTACCAATGTGGATACTGTTGTTTAGACTCAATAAGCACCTCACGGATGTAGTAAACCGGTCGTTGAACTGGATGCTCTTTGCCAGCCTCCTTGTGCTCCATCATAATAGCCACACTGATCGCCCGTGTGTTAGGAGCCACATATAGTAATAATGGCTCCTCATCAATGGGAGCTACAAGGACCGACAACTCAGCTAGATGTCTCTTCAAATCTTCAAAGGCAGCGTTGGCAGCGTCGCTCCAAACGAAGTCATCTATTTTCTTCATCATTTGATACAGTGGTATGGCCTTGTCACCTAACCGGCTTATGAACTGGCTTAAAGCAGCGATACAACCCGCCAAACGCAGTACATCATTGATGCACCCTGGCTTGGCCAGAGAGGTGATTGCCTTGATCTTCTCCGGGTTAGCCTCGATGCCCCTGTTAGAAACCAGAAAACCCAAAAGCTTGCCTGCAGGCATGCCAAAAACACACTTGGCTGGGTTAAGCATCATCTTGTAGACCCAAGATTGTCAAAGGTCTCCTTCAGATCATCTATCAAGGTCTCCTTCTCTTTGGATTTTACCACGATGTCGTCCACATAAGCATCAACATTGCGCCCAATCTGGTTATGAAGACAATTCTGCACACACCGCTGGTAAGTCGCCTGGGCACTCTTAAGCCCAAAAGGCATAGATACATAGCAGAAGGCTCCAAATGGAGTGATGAACACCGTCTTCTCCTGGTCCTTAACTGCCATTTTGATCTGATGATAGCCAGAGTAAGCATCCAGAAAACTCAAATGCTCACAACCCGCCGTGGCATCAATGAATTGATTAATACGAGGGAGAGTGAAGGGATCAGCCGGACAAGCCTTGTCTAAATCTGTGTAATCCACACACATACGCCAAGTGTCGTTCTTCTTAAGCACCAACACCGGGTTTGCCAACCACTCTGGATGAAAAACTTCAACAATGAACCAGGCCGCCAAGAGCCGGGCTATTTCCTCACCAATGGCTTTACGCCTCTCCTCATTGAACCGCCGAAGAAACTGTTTGACCGGCTTAAATTTTGGATCAATATTAAGAGTGTGCTCAACAAGTTCTCTCGGTACACCCAGCATGTCAGAAGGTTTCCATGCAAAGATGTCTTGGTTATCACGGATGAACTCGATGAGTGTGCTTTCCTATTTAGGATGCAGATTGGCATTGATACTGAACTGCTTAGATGAGTCGCCGGGAACAAAATCAACAAGCTTAGTATCATCGGCCGACTTAAACTTCATTACCGGATCATGCTCTATGGTTGGCTTCTTTAAAGACGCCATGTCCGCCGGGTCAACGTTGTCTTTGTAAAATTTCAACTCTTCTGCAGCACATACCGACTCAGCATAAGCCGCGTCGCCTTCCTCACATTCCAAGGCTATGTTTCGGCTCCCCGCACTATGATGGTACCCTTATGACCCGACATCTTGAGTTGTAAATACACATAACACGGCCGTGCCATGAACTTGGCATAAGCCGGCCGCCCAAACAGAGCATGATACGGGCTTCTGATCTTGACCACCTCAAAAGTCAATTTCTCGGCCTTGGAGTCATATTCATCTCCAAAGGCTACCTCTAGCTCAATCTTGCCAACGGGATACGCCGACTTACCAGGCACCACGCCATGGAAAATAGTGTTGGACTGCTTAAGGTTTTTATCAGTTAACCCCATGCGATGGAAGGTCTCATAATAGAGGATGTTGATGCTGCTGCCTCCATCCATGGGCACTTTAGTGAATTTATATCCACCAACCTGAGGGGCCACCACCAAGGCCAGGTGACCCGGATTGTCAACCCATGGAGGGTGATCTTCCCTACTCCATAGAATAGGCTGCTCAGGCATTTCAAATAACGAGGAACTGCCGGCTCAATAGCGTTCACATCCCTCTTATGAAGCTTCTGGTCTCGTTTGCGCAAACTGGTGGTAAACACATGATATTGTCCACTATTCAGCTACTTTGGATGGCTCTGGTATCCACCCTGCTGCTGTTGCTGCTGCTGACCTACCTAGCCAGATTGCTGGTTATAACCACCTTGATTACCTTGAGAATTCTGAAAATTGGAATTTGAACTGCCGTCCGGGCCATGAAAACCACCGCCACCTGAGCCGCCGCTCTTCCCATTATTACCGTCGAACATGTTGGAATTCTTGAAAAGCTTCATGATTGTACAGTCCTTCCATAGATGAGTGGCCAGCTTCTGCTGAGTGACATGCCTTGGACATGGCTTGTTCAGTAACTGCTCAAGCGTGAGGCCTGACCCACCGGACCGGGGAGGTGGTCTCCCCTTACGTCGCTGATTGTTGTCCTGCGCATTAGTATTAGCCACAAACTCCAAGCTACCACCAGCCTTACGTTTATTACCTCCTTGATTCGTCGGGGTTATGCTGAGGGCCCTTGCCATTGCCATTCTTCTTTACCTTCCCTGTCTTTTCATCATCAAACTAGGGATCCTTGGTACTATCAGAGTCGGCGTACTTGACCGGAGCCGCCATCAGCGTACCCATATCATTGAAATCGCGCTTGAGCCGCCCTAGCTTCATCTTCAGAGGCAAAAAACGGCAATTTTTCTCCAACATTAAGACTGCAGAGCCGGCGTCCATCTTATCAGATGAATGTATTATGGCTTTGACCTGGCGCACCCAATGGGTTGTGGACTCACCTTCCTCCTGCTTGCAACTAGTCAAATCCACAATTGACATGGGCTGCTTGCATGTATCTTTGAAGTTCTGAATGAACCGGGCTTTTAACTCGGCCCATGACCCGATGGAATTAGGTGGTAGCCCTTTCAACCAAGTGCGAGCAGTCCCACCCAACATCATGGTGAAGTACTTGGCCATTGCAGCGTCACTGACCTCCAGTAACTCCATAGCCATCTCGTAGCTTTCAATCCATGCCCCAAGCTGCAAGTCGGCCGTGTAATTAGGCACCTTCCTAGGTCCTTTGAAATGTTTGGGCAAACGCTCGTTATGCAGAGCCGGCACCAGACAGGGGATGCCCCCAGTCCTGGTGGCCACACCTGCTTCAATAGAAGTCGTCTGGTAAACCGGATAAGGCTCGTAAGCCATCAGCTGAGCCGCCTGCTCAGCCGCCTGCTGAGCCGCCGCCCACTCAGCCTCTTGACGTATTCTTTCTTGATCCACCAAGTTAAGGGATCCATTGTACGCCGGGTCATGCCCACCCGGCTGGTTACGACACCGGACATTGCTTGAAACGGCCACCGAGTCCATGTGCCTGCTATAACTCGGGCTCTGGCTCGGACGAGGGGTGGAGTGAATCCTGTCCCGGCCATACGAGTATGCCTCCTGTTGCGCTTAAGCCATCTGAAGAAGTTCTCTGACCCTGAGGGTTTCAACCGTCATTGGAGAGTCGCCGTCCATCGAGAGAGCCGCCAGTCGTGCCGCCGCCACGATCATGTTCTCCAACGAGTTAGAATAATGGCCCGGTGGTGTCGGTACATACTGAGGTGGAGCAGTATTCATACAGGGAGGCCCCATCACCCGTGGTTGAACCGGCGTCCCAACCCCGGGTGCCGCAACCCAGTCTGCCCCCGGCGGGTTACTGGGCCCTGCACCGGGTGTATGGAAGAGGTTTAGAGGATCAGAAACCGGAGGGAGCCGAGACTGAGTCTTCAGGTACCTTCTCCTCATGACCTCATTGGACGCGTTCTGATCCATCGTGAGCCGGAAAGTCTGCGCCTGAATCCGCTGAGCCTGAGGGTCCAGAGCCACCCGCTCTGCAGTTAACCTGACATCTTCCGCTGCCAGATCTTTCTTAGCCTGCACTATATCTTGCTTGAACTGCGCCACTTCCGCATCATGTTGAGCTTGATCCACCGGGTTGACCGTGGCGGTTAACAGAACGGTCATCTTATCCATGAGATCTATCAGCACCTGAGTCGGCGAATGCACAAGGCCTTCCGCCCTGGCTGCTGCTGACCCGGAGGTTATTGCTGCCGTGGTTGTGGAGTCTTGAATAGGTTGCGTGCCGGCCATGAATATTCCGACCCTACTCGGCGGCTCAAGGAAATCCGAAATACTGCTGCCATTAGAACAACCCCAAGCCCGCCGTCTTGCAGTTGATACAACAAATCCATCTCACCTGTGGACGACTCACCATCAGAATAGATGGCCGTCTCACCGCCAGATGCAGATCTTTCAGAGAGTCTTCCATGGATGCATCCCACAAAGGCACGCTTCACAACAGGCAGAGCCCGGGCGGGTCTCGCGCGCTGAGATGCCTTGACGAGGTCGGTGCAGATGTTTGGCTCAAGGCCCGGCTCGCCGATCCTGCCGATGAAGACGTGGATTCCGCCGAAGGGGACCCGGTACCCGTACTCAATTGAGTCGGTGTCGGGGCCCCAGCCTGCGTCATCGATGTAGAGCTTGCCGAGACAACTCTTGGTCATCTGGCGCACAGCATATCCCCTGATCCCTTTGAAGCTGCCCTTCAAGAACTCAAATCCACCGTGCGCTGGCCCCACAGTGGGTGCCAACTGTCGTGGAATTGTCACGTCAGATGTCCTAGTGAAAGGACTTAGTCATGGAGCCATCGCAGCTAGGAAGCTTAAAGGGGTTAATTGGTCCAAGGGACGCGAGGTTTATACTGGTTCGGCCCCTTACGATGAAGGTAAAACCCTACGATCCAGTTTTGAGTGGGATTGCATATGTCTCGATTACCAGGGAGCGAGTCGCTTGACCTAGCTCTCGAGTTGATGTTACTTGCCCTGAACCGCCGGGTCGTCCCTTTATATACAAAGGTCGACGCCCAACGGCTTACAGAGTCCCGACCGGCTCATAAACAGTGTCCAGATACGTCTCTTAACTATTCTTTCCTTACAATACAAGTCACGCACTTATGCCGGTTTATCACTACGGGCCTTAAGTTGCCTCTGGGCTTTGGGCCCGTAATTGAACCGCCATCTCTAGCCTTGGTCTTGGGCTTCAAGAATATTTGTAAGTATAACCCAGCCCATCCTGGGCGGGTCATAACAATAGTTATATACCCAACAACTATACTGGATCATCCTCTCCATTTCAAGGAAATCCCAGCGCAGCTCACAAGTAGCAGGAAGAATTTCTGGCACCTTTGTCGGGGAGACATCATCAACAACAATCACTAAAAAAATACACTTCCATGATGATACGTGTTTGTCAAAGTAGGTCATGTTTTCTATCATGCATGTACATCCATGACGATTTTATGTCAGAATCAAGATAGTCATACCTGTGTTGTCGTAGAAGTGTTCCATGACAATACCCAAATTATCATCACGGAAGTGTCCACTTCCATGACGATAAATGTCGTGTCATAGAAGTGCTTTCCTCAAGGGTAACCGACACGTGACATCCACCATAACGGGTTGCTGTTGACATATTGGATTCCGGTTTGGATCCGATAACCCGTTAACAGCCCCAACCAATGGGGATTTTCCACGTGTAAAATTCTCATTCGCAGGAGGATCCACGTGTTGGCTTAGCGTTGGGACAGATGCCATCCACTCATAGTACGGGAGGCGCCTCTGATACGTCGGCATGTGGCAAGGCCCAATAGTGGCCCATTCCGGTGAAAAAGGTCGGCCCAATAAAAATTAGCAGGTCGGCCCATATAAGGCCTACTTGTGTCAGGTCCATTTAAGCCCACAGCCCATACGAGATGTGCCAATTCGGCCAATCAATGACCCGTTAACGATTTGACACCATTGCAGCCCATCGTCAGTTCGAGCACGTTAATAGCCTGCTATATATTTGGGCTCAATATCGGCCCTATGTGGTTTCGGCCTGTTAACATCCCATCCAAGGGATTGGCCAATTTTCAGGATTTACGACTTTTGGCCTTTTAGTGACCCATTTAAGTGTTGGGCCAATTTCCGGCCCAGTGTCTCTTTTAGCGTATTAATGGCCCATAAATGAGTTGGGCCACTTGCAGTCAAACCTGAGTTTTGTCCTTTTAATGGCCCATGCTCTTCATGGTCCAATACCAGCCCGGTTTCTCTTTCGGCCTGCTAAAGGCCCACAACACATTTGGGCCATATACAGTACGACCTGACTTTCAGCCTCTTAGCGGACCATGCTCTTCATGCTCCAGTACGAGCCGGCTTTCTTTTTTTACCTGCTAAAGGTCCACAGTATAACTGGGCCATATGTAGGCCAACCTTAGTATCGGCCTGTTAACAGCCAGTGAAATCAAATGGGCCCACCTGTTGTCCGCTTTGATGTCGGCCTATTAACGACCCAGGAGGTAACATGGCCGAGCATTAACTGTCAGCCCGTTTCAATTATAGCGACCCAGTAGAGCTTTCGGCCTGGTTATGGACCATTAAATTAATGGGCCCACTAAATTTCAAACATGTCTGTAGGCTCAATTAGATAATTTGAGCCCATTACGATGAGCAATTATGCACATGACCAAAACCAATCAATCAAAGGCCTATGAGAATTTTGGCCCCTGAGAGCCCATTAGGGAAACCCATTAAGGGCAGTCGGCTGCTTCCTTCTTATAGGGCCCATGACTATTCATGCTAACTAATAATTTCACTAGTTTTTTAGCTTCCTAGCGACCAGTTAGCTAGAATGCGAGGCACGCTAAGCAAAGGTATGGCATACAAGGAAAAACATTGCACATACAACATATATTACAGGAAATTACATCCACTAGGCAATCAAAGATTGACGCCAGAGCAAATAAATGAACAGAACCTAACGATCTACAACGTCACAATCTGTAACCTCAGCGCGGATGACGCCCATAAGCATGTGAGAAAGTTCTTCCTTCTTTGTTACATTGTCTCTGAAAACATTAATCAGTTGTTGTTGCACAAGAATGTGCACCTCTCATTCCTCCATGATTTCTGTGCCACCCCAGCTCAGAGCAACCGGTTTACCATGCATTGCCAGCCCAGAGACCTTGTCTTCTGGCAACACACAACAACTTGGTACAGAAAAACAACCACTTTATTGATTCTAGCGGACCAGAGTTTATATTACAACAGTTAGCGAGGCCAAGCGGCACACACGGTGTGGCTGCACAATATGTACATTATTTAGTGAACATAAAGGGGCCTCGATCAAGACAACTATGCGACATCGGAACAACGTCGTAGCGGGACTCCATAGGATAGGGACACCGATGTGGACACGATCTAGAGTCGAACAGCTCTCCTCTCCAACGGGACTTTCCTGAAATCAGGCATGACACACCAGGTTAGTACATTGAATGTACTTGCAAGCTCACAACAAGCATAAACATAATGACAAACAATATCATGAAAATTAACCAATTAATAACAATGCAACAATATATCCAACATGCTGTGACCATGCTCTTGTGATAAACGTCCCTCGGACTGGCTTACCGAATGTGATCATTTCCGGATCACAAACGTGTCAAACCCAGAGACAATCTCATGATCCTTACGGCAATCACAACCACGACCAATAAATGGCCCGTGATCCTTACGGCGATCACAACCACGACCAATAAATGGCCCATGATCCTTACGACGATCACAACCACGACCAATAAATGGCACGTGATCCTTACAGCGATCACAACCACGACCAATCACTACTAAGGAAAACCCTAGTAGTAGCGCGGGTTTTAAGCCCACTAGTAGCACGTGGTACCGTGCTACTAATAAGGCGCTACAACTATTACTTAGCAGTAGCGCGTGTGACATGCGCTACTGTTAAGACACAAAGCGACAACGCTTCTTCCGTCCCGCACTGTTGCTAATCTGGCTAGTTGCAGCGTGTTTACTAACAATCGCTACTAGTATTTTTTTAGTGTATTTATCCGCCATTATACAAATTTTGGTACAATACCAATTATGAGGTTTATATCATTATGTCCATAATAGTGTGTCAAATGAAGGTGGATTAGGTTCAAGTGGAGGCAATATGTGGTGCATGTCGAAAGTATACTACTAATCCAAACTTGATCTAGTTTGGACTAGTAGTACTTTCTATGTGCATCACATGTTGCCTCCACTTGAATCTAATCCGCCATCACAAGCTATTTAATCATCATCATAGTCATTACCACCAATAGTATTTATTTAATCACCACTAACACTAGCTAATAATAATCATCATAGTCATTAACACCAACACTAGCTATTTTATCATCATAGTAATAGTGTAGCAAATCATCATCTTCAAACACGTTTCTATCTAGCTAATCACTCATGCTGCTCTCTCTTAGGTAAAATAACATAAAACATGTGTAGCTCTCCTCCTTGATAAAGTTGGAGCATGCAGAAGAACCTGTCTCCTAATCATGGGTAGCACTTCTGTTTGCTGCCCCCTAGTACTTCTCTGCACTCCTCCATCACACATTTGGTACAGTCTTTCACTATTAAGAATCTGTCACTAATCCTGAATGCACTAAAGTAATCTGTAGGATATCTTGGCCGTAAGCTAATAATACTCATGGTACCTTTAGTCTCGATCCCATAAGGCACAACATTCATCGGGAGTCCCTGTTGAAGAACATCGTATGGTAACATACTTTGCAATGAAGTTTAGCTTCAAAAATAATGTATGGAAAAGATGCACTGAGGACAAATAGTAAAAATCTTACCATCCTTCCTAAATAGATGTGACCGTAGTTCATTACGAACACTATTGGTCGCACATTTTCAGTACTAACATTTCTAAATCCAGGAAGAACATTTGTTTTGATAGTATCAAGATCCGCAAGCCATGAAACATAATGAGCTCCTCGCAGTTGAGTTCAGCTCCGGCACAGTAGTAGGTCTTGTCTACCAAGCGCTGGACATGTTTGCTTGCACCAAAATAAGCTGACAATAGAAATTAGTTGTCAACTATTTTTGAATAAACAATATCAAAGACATAAATATGGTTGAGAAGCTTACATAATGGTATAACTAGTGGCGTCTGCACATCGACCCAGATGTCGGTATTACCTTCAATATCATCTTCCGGACGAATATCAAAGGTGATTGCCATATCAGGCTCAAATGCATAAGTCTTGCATAGTGCTCGCCATGTTTTGCATCCAAAATAGGTGTAGTCGTCTGAATTGTATAATTTTGCATGGAAAATATAACCATGCTCGGTCTTCAAGTAAACTTTCTTTACCTCCATAGTACGACTGAAACCTATCATTAGTAGGGGATACACTAGTAGAATAGTGAAAATAAATAAATTATAAGTTGAAGCAAATGAAGCAGTTGTCATGCTTAATTACGAAAAAATACTTCTCGTTGTGATTTACTGTATCCACTTCGAAGTTCTCGTCCAGCTAGATGCTGAAGCGCCTATAGCATCTAGGAAGATTCTGTCGCACAGGCCGCGCTCATCTTCGCAGTATTTGCAAATACCGAAATCCTTTTCGTCGTCAGACATTTCCTATGTTCATAGTTGAAACATAATTGAAAATAGATCAAAGACAAATACCAGGATACTCAACACACAAATCCGGGGTACTCGATATTTCCTACATATTCTGCCACAAGTTATGCCAAAATTCACGGAAAAATCCGGCATGACCTTTGCTAAAATATATAGGACATATCGAGCGCCTGAAATTTGCCAGAACAGAAATGAATCAACACTCCGGCAAAACATAGGCCACTCGGAGGTGTAATCTGCAAACATGACCGGCCACTTGGGCAAGCATAATCCTATTTGAGCAACACAAGATATACAACAAGTTCTTACTAATTAGTTCTATTAATTCAACTAGTTCTTACTAAAAATAAAATTACTATAAATAAAAATAAACCAGTACCTAATTAGTACCTAGTTCTTACTAACTAATTAGTACCTAGGAACTATAAATTTGATTCAACATCCGATTCGTTTCCACCCTTACATGAACCCTAACTAATTTGATGCAACTAAAATATGAAGAAACCCTAGGCAGAGGTAGGGGAGAGGGAGGAGCAGGCGTGCTCACCTCGGGTGACTACGACAAGGGAGGGGCAGGAGGCGTCGAGGTCGGGGTCGGGGGTCGGGTGCGCGGCAGAGGGCGACGTTGAGGTCAGGGCGGGGGCGGCGTCCACTGCAGCGTTGAGGCCAGGGGCGGGGACGACATTGAATCCGGGGTCGGGGTGGAGTAGAGGGTGTGCGGAGAGCATGCAGCGGATGACGGGCAACGACGGCGGCGAGAGCGGAGGAGTTGGATTTGGGGAAGTGGCCCTGGGGAAGGACGAACCGGCGGCGGTTAAGTCAGAAGTAGCAGTAGCGCGTTAGGGAAAGCACGCTGCTGCTACATTAGCTACAGCGCGTTCTGTGATACATGCTACCGCTACTCCTTTCTCCTTTTTTCCCCTTTTCATTTATTTTTCTTCACATTTTATTTTTCTCATTTCACCTTATTCTATTTCTTTCATTTTCAATTACCTTTCTATCTGCTTTCCATTTTATTTTATATCCTTTAGCAGTAGCAAGTTTAGAGCAAACCGCGCTGCTACAAAGGAATTAGCGGTAGCGTTGTTCTCTGCAGATCGCTACTACTATGTGTAGCCTGTGGGATAAGCCGTGGGAATTTTAGTAGTAACGTGTTTGGGAGGAGGCGCGCTACTGCTAGAACTTTAGCTGTAGCGCGGTTTGAGTAGGCGTGCTACGGCTATTTAGCACCAGCGTGCGCTTTTGACCCACGCTACTGCTAAATTTCTGTGTATAAGGTTTTCCCTAGTAGTGAATAAATGGCCCGTGATCCTTACAACGATCACAACCATGACCATGTATGGTCCAACTCAACACAATCGCCTTTCCGCCACCACCACAATGCAAACTTCATACTTAGTGTGAAAAATTCATTAAATGTTGACCCATGGTGTGACCTACTTTCGAGCATGTCCTTAACCGTGGACTCGGCTATTGACAGATTAATACACTCTGCAGAGGTAGTGCACTGGTCCCACACCATGGAACCCATGGCCTCGCACTCCCATTCGGGTGGACCAACGGCATTCGGACGAAACCACTCCATTGCCATGACACTCTCCCGACCACTCCAACTCAATCCCCATAGGGCTAGTCCTAGGTGGCCCCGTGTCTACCACAAGGCACAACGACCACCGGTGTGGCCACGATCCACTCTGGGACCCGGTACCAAAAACTTAACAACGGGCTCACAAGGTTAAGCCTACTTACGGGGCCAGGATACAGTACGCCCATAACCTTCCCTAGATGGATGCACCGACCAGAGGCACGACAATGAAATGAATTAAGGACATCCCATACCGGCAAATGTGGTTGCACTGGGAAAGACTTGATTCAGCGGCACCATGACCCGGTCAACAACATATTCAAGTTAGGTTATTATCAGGTTCAACTTAAAGTGAAAGTAACCGGCATCATAATGCCATGACATGCATCACCAACATATGCATCACATATCAACGAAAATAACTGAGTCAACTATGCTCTCGCTGAGCAATCAACAAATCATGATACTCCTCTGGTTAAGATCAAACCTCACTTTAACCAGAAACACTTCTAGCAAATTTATCATTTTTCATCATGCAAAAATAATCTCACTAATTATTTATCTCCATAACCATATTATCTTCTCCTTACTCATAACTAAATCCTTGTTAGCTTACTAACTAGGTTCACTACAAACTTTCTGTAAATCAAGCATATTTACTATAACAAGCATCTAACAGAATATAATTAACATATTAATAATTTAAATGCATGAATAATCATTAGTTCAAGTAGGAAATCACAAATATTGAAGTGGCACTATGAAAATGTTGTTGTGGCTTGCCTCAGTGCAAATGAGGTTCACAAGCCTCCTAGTGATCCTCAAGACAAGCCTGCTCTTCTGAAAATAAATAAATACACAAAAAGAAAACATCAAGAAACCTTATGAAATTTACCAGAAAATCTAGACCGCAAGGAAAAATCCCATCTTTTGGGAGCTGCTAGATTTTTAGACAAAGAACAAAATGCAAAAAGAATCATTGCATTTGGACTTATAGATAAAAAGTTGCGGCTGTTTGAAGTTCTCTCGATTTAAATGAATTTTGAATAAAAATTAAACGGACTTGGGGGGGGGGGGAGGGGTGACGTTGAAGGCGTAAAAGCCCAGGGCACCACCACTCTTACCGCTTCACGCGCGTACAGAGTAGCTGACTAGCGGGCCCCGCTAGTCAGGTGAGGAGGAGGGGGAGAGGGAAATAGGGAGCGGCGGGGATTCGCCGGAGCGCACACCGGCGGCAAGGGCTCTTGGGCCAAAACGAGAGGGGGGGTCTAAAGAGAAGATGATGGCGCACCTGCCCATACCCGTAACATGGCTAGGGGTGGTTGGACGGCGCCGGAAACAACCTCTCCAGCCGAGGCAGAGAGCAGTGGTCGCCGGAGACGAAGATGACGACGGCTCCAGGGGCTCCATCAGGGCGGAACGGCTCCACCGGAGAGTGGCGGAGGCCCTGGCAGGGTTGCACTGGCCAGGAAGGGGCTGGAGCTGCGGGGACGACACGAGGGGATCGCCGACGAGCTCGAGCTCGGGGACGGCAGCCCGCGGCCTGCCCGTCCGGGCTGCGGCTTCCTACTAGCTTGTGGGGTGTGTGGGAGTGGATGCGGGTGCTCGAGGTGGCTGGGGGGTGGCCGTATTTATAGGCGAGCGACGAGGGGGTTTCGGGCTCCGCCGGAGGACACCTTTCCACGGCGCCCGGCGACGAATGACACCAAAGAAAGAGGGGGAAGAGGAAGGAGCTCATGCGAGAACTGTTGGCGAGCGCGGAGGAGTATAGGGGCGAGGGTAAGACAATGAGCACAGTGCGCCACGCACTGTGGAGTTGGCCGGACCATGCCCGTGACCGCTGCGGCGAGCTCCGGCATCGGCGAGTGCCAGGGCGGAGTTAAGGGAGTGGAGACGAAGATGGTGGCGCGGTTTGGCACGCTCGGGTAGGCTGGGCAGCGAGCACGCGCGCAACAGAGCGCTCGGAAGCACTCAGAGCACGTGTTTTGCATGCCAGCACACCTGGACGAACACGGTGACCACGTGAACTATGATATCAGGCCAACCTAAGCGCAAACTTCATGTCTGGCGTGTAGTCCGTGGTAGTTTTAAGTGTTACCACGATTGGGTTGGGTTCCAGGTGCAGTATAAATCAATTTGTACTCCAAGTAAGTTTTTGGACAGTAAATTTGGAGGTTTACTGTGGTCAAACCACTGGGAGTTGAGGGATGGGCATTGGAGGCTATCCAACACTTACTTAGGTAAAGATGCACATGAAACACCAGCTACAATGGAGCTAGTAAAATGGTAGTTGCTGTAGAAACTACCATTTCTGTCTAGAAGTGAAAATATTTTCTGTAGCCAAAATATTCCAAAACGTGATGAAATATTTTTGCTCGGAAAGGTGCCCTAGGGTTCAAAGAATAATTGGGATTTTTCTCAGGATTTTATGGGCAAGAAAAATTAGGGTTGCTATGGAGCACAAAAGGCTAGCTAGGGTTTAGGAGGGGAAATTGAATATTTTTCATTAAAGAAAAATATTCCAAATGATATTATGAGGTGAACCAGAGAGGGAGTGATGGTTTGAGAGGGAGTTGAAGCACTTGGGTGAAAGTCAAGGGGTACCCAAGTGGTTAACTCCAAATGAAAGATTCAAAAACTCCAAACTCAAATTCAAACCAACTGAAAACCAGGCAAAGAAAGAGGGGGCAAAAACCAGGCTGTCACAAACCTCCTCCACTTCGAATGAATCTCGTCCTCGATATTCGGGTGCTTGGAAAAACCATTATGGATAATGTGCCCTTAGAAATTCTTCTGATTCCCATGTTGATTCTGACTCTGTGTGATGCTTCCATTGGACTTTGTAAAATTTCCTTGCTTTACTGCGAGTGACTCTTTCCATTTGATCCAAGATTTTAACTGGCCTCTCTTCGTAGGTTAAATCCTTTGCCAGCTCTATTTTTGTCATATCAGTCTTTTTCTCAGGCGGCAATATGCATCGCCGTAATTGGGAAACATGGAACACATTGTGCATGTCCGATAATTCAGGAGGTAACTCCAACTGATATGCAACAGTCCCCACTCGTGCCATAACGGGAAATGGACCAATAAATCTGGGTGCCAATTTTCCACGAGTCTGAAATCTCTTGATACCTTTCATAGGTGTGACTCAAAGGTATACATGCTCTCCGGGTTCAAAACTGACCTGTCGGTGCTTTGCATCATAATAACTTTTTTGTCGAGACTTGGCCAACTGCAATCTGTCTTGGATTTCCTTGACTTGCTTCTCGGCTCCCAGCATGAGATCCGTTCCGAAAATACGGCTATCTCCAGTTTGGGACAAATTTAACGGAGTGCGGCACTTACGGCCATACAAAGCTTCATACAGTGACATCTTTAAGCTGGTCTGGAAGCTATTGTTATAAGAGAACTCGGCATACGGAAAACAGTCTTCCCATTTTGGTCCTTGGGCCAAAGCACAGGCTCGCAGCATATCTTCGAGTATTTGATTTACCCACTCTGTCTGTCCATCAGCCTGAGGATGATAAGCGATATTGTATTTCAATTCTGTCCCCAAGGCTTGATGGAGATGGGACCAAAAAGCGGAGGTAAAAAGTGAACCTCGGTCAGAAGTGATGGTTTGAGGGACTCCATGCAGACTGACTATTCTGGATACATACAGTTGTGCAAGCTCATCTGCTCGATATGTGGTTCTGATCGGGATAAAGTGGGCTACCTTGGTTAATGTATCCACTATGACCGAGATTGCATCATTGCCCCATCGGGTCTTAGGTAGTCATGTGATGAAATCCATACAGACATCATCCCATTTCCATTGTGCCACTAGCAGCGGTTGGAGAAGTCCGGCTGGCTTCTGATGTTCTTCCTTCACTTTGTTGCATATGTCGCAACAGGCCATGAAATATGCAATGTCTTTCTTCATTCCATCCCACCAGAACATTTGTCGAAGGTCTTCGTACATTTTCGTACCTCCAGGGTGAATTGAATACGAGGATTCATGGGCTTCCGATAGGATCTTCTGCCTTAAATCTGCTTGATTGGGCACACAAATCCTTCCCAGAACTGATCCTTCGAGAAATCGGAAGTTTGACTTGCCACCATATGCTTGGCATGTTTCTGTAGATCGGTGTCGTCTGGTTGGGCCTTGCGGATCTCTTCCTCAAGGGTGGGGGTAACTTCCAACATATGAGCAAGGCCAGCCTCAACTATGACCAGGTTGAGCTGAGCAATCTCTTCTTTAAGTTTAGGAGGCAAAGATTCCAATATGACATTTATACTGACGGGCTTTCGACTGAGCG
The DNA here is from genome assembly GCF_018294505.1 of Triticum aestivum. Lineage (NCBI taxonomy): Eukaryota > Viridiplantae > Streptophyta > Magnoliopsida > Poales > Poaceae > Triticum > Triticum aestivum. The sequence continues at coordinate 702,723,219 of NC_057801.1, forward strand.
CATCGGCAACCACGCTGGCCTTACCTAGGTGGTAATTTATTCGAAGGTCATAATCCTTGACCAACTCAAGCCATATTTGTTGACGGAGATTTAAATCTGGCTGAGTAAATATGTATTTGAGGCTTTTGTGATCGGTAAAAATTTGGCACCTTTTCCAGATGAGATAGTGTCTCCAAATTTTTAAAGCATGAACCACCGCGGACAACTCCAAATCATGAGTAGGATAATTCCCCTCGTGGGGTCATAGCTATCGTGAGGCGTAAGCTACTACCTTGCCGTCTTGCATAAGTACGCATCCCAGTCCTTGCCTGGAAGCGTCGCAATACACATCAAAACTGCGGTAGATATCTGGAAGAGTTAATACTGGTGCAGATGTCAGCTGTTTCTTTAACTCAGTGAAACTTTTCTCACAGTCCTTATTCCATTCAAACTTCTTATACTTTTTGAGCACCTCTGTTATGGGTTTAGCAATCTTGGAAAACCCTTCAATTAAACAGCGGTAATATCCGGCTAATCCAAGAAAACTCCGGATCTGATATACGGTTGTGGGTGGCAACCAATTGAGTACATCCTATACTTTGCTTGGGTCCACGGCTATACCTTCGGCGGATAGCACATGTCAGAGGAATCCAACTTGCTTGAGCCAGAACTCACATTTACTGAATTTGGTGTATAACTGATGTTCACGGAGTCATTATAACACTGCTCGGAGGTGATCTTTATGCTCTTCTTCACTTCTTGAGTAAATAAGTATATCGTCGATGAATACTACCACAAACTTATCGAGGAAGTCCATGAACACCTTATTCATCATGTTCACGAAGAAGGAAGGGGCGTTGGTGAGGCCAAAAGACATAACTGTATATTCATAAAGACCGTATCGAGTGGTGAACGCGGTCTTAGGAATATCCTCCTTTTTAATTTTGAGATGATAGTATCCAGTCCGTAAATCAATCTTGGAGAATACCATGGCCCCACTGAGCTGATCAAACAGGTCATCAATTCTTGGCAGTAGATTTTTTTTGATTGTGACATCATTCAGCCGACGGTAATCCACGCACATGCGGAGGCTACCATCCTTTTTGTCCATGAAGATCGTAGGTGATCCCCATGGTGAAGAGCTGGGATGGATATAGCCTTTCTGGAGCATTGCATCAAGCTGTTTCTTTAGCTCCACTAATTTTGATGACGGCATTCGGTAATACTTCTTGTGTATTGGTGTGGTCCCGGGCACAGGATCTATTGCAAACTCAAGCTGTCAATCAGGTGGCATGCCTTGCAGTTCTTCTGGAAATACATCAAGAAACTCGCTGACCACCAAAATTAATTCCAATTCAGCTACTGCTGTGAAGACCATTTCCTTTGAGGGTATGCTTCTATGAGCATAAAATTTTGTAGTCGGCCCTTCTTGGCTGGTCAAAGTGACTTCTCGGGTTGCACAATTTATGCACACTTGATACCGAGTCAGCCAATTCATACCAAGATAACATCCAACTTATCAGACTCAATAAGTATCAAAGAAGTTGGAAAATAGACTCCGTTGACATTGACTTCCAGATTGCGGCAGACTAGATTGCTTCTGATTAGAGATCCTGGGGTTTGTACCAGCATATTCTTGCCCAAAAGCGAACAAGGAAATTTGTTTTGGGCAACAAAACTCCGAGAAATAAAAGAGTGGGAATCCCCAGAGTCAAATAAAATCACTGCAGGTATGTTATTAATAGAGAACATACCAATGACGACTTCGGGGTTCTCTTGGGATTCATCGGAGGAGATGTGATGAACGTATCCCGTGATGTTGTGCTGGTTCGGGCATGCCTCCATACAATGGACTTGTTGCCTGAATATAGCATTCGGCCGGTTGTTGTTGGGACACTGTTTGGCATAATGTCCGGTTTGCCCACAACTGTAACAAGAATTGCTGCGCAGACGCTCCTCTTGCATTGGATTGGGTATGACATTCTTGACTTGGGTGGTGGTTGACGGTGTTCTGGGAATGGGGGTACCCAGACTTGCCTGCCTGCGGCCTGCGGGGTGGCTCAGGTGGTTGCCCAGTACGACCTATCTTAATCAACACAAACTCAAGACCCTCGCGAGGGGCCAAGCCTTGCGGCACGGACGATGCAAGGCTTCCTCAGGAGCGGCCTCGCCAGGTAGGCTCGCGAGGAGGCGGAGAGATCAAGGCAAGTGTAACGCCCCGGATTCGATGCGCCAGGTGTCTGCCAGTTATTCGCCATCATTGCCATATCATTTTCTTGAGTGTTGCATTTTATCATGTCATCATGTGCATCTCATTTTGCATACATGTTCGTTTCATGCATCCGAGCATTTTCCCCGTTGTCCGTTTTGCAATCCGGCACTCCTATGTCCTCCGGCGTCCCCCTTTCATCTCTTGTTGTGAGCGGGTGTTAAACATTCTCGAAATGGCCCGAGGTTTGCGAAGCAGCCTTGGTACACCACCGGTAGACCGTCTGTCAAGTTTCGCGCCATTTGGAGGTCGTTTGATACTCCAATGGTTAACCGGGTAGCCGCAAAAGCCCTCTTTGTGTTGCAGCCCAACACCCCCTCCAAACTGGCCCAAAACCCATCATAACCCCCTCCATGCTCTTAGTCATTCGATTACGATCGCGTGGCCGAAAACCGCACTCCATTTGGACTCTCCTAACTCCCAGAATATATAAATATGCCCTCCCCGTCCAAATTCGCGGATGAATCCACCCCTAACCCTAGTCCTCTTCCTCTCGCCGCCACCGAACACATCCGGATCGGACCGGACATGTCCGCTCCACCGCGCCGCCCGCCACAGCGAATCCCAGCGCGCCACATCGCCCCCGCCCGTGCCCTCTCTCTCCTCCGCCGCCCGCGGCCCGCCAGGCCCGCCGCAGGCCCCCGCGGGCCCGTCTCTCCGCCGCCGCCTGGCCCGCGCCCCCGCGCCCGCGCGCCTCCCGTGCCCTGTCGCCATCCTCAGTTGCCATACGGCCCCGCCTCCGACCGGCGAGCCGCCGGAGTTGTCCAGCTCGACCCCGCCGCCGTCCTCCGCTGGTGCCGCCCCGCCACCGCACCGGCACGGCCCCGTCCGCTGGCGCCTCGCCTTCTAGCCGGCGCCGCCGCACCGCCCGCTCGCCGCCTCCACGCACCTCCCCGCGCCCCGGCCGGATCCGGTGCCCCCTCGCCGGTGCCGCCCCGTCCCCGGCCATCTTCCTCTTCTCCGAACGCCTCGAAGTCCATTCCCGATGACCCAGATCCAGATCTGAGAAACGGAGGTTGACCCCGAAGTTTGCCCAAGTCCCTAGGTATTTGCATATTCTGGTGCATACTTTGACCTGTCATATCTCCATGCATACTGCTCCGTTTTGCATGCATTATATATCAAAATGCTCATCATGAGATACTCTACATATCATTACATTGTGCCATGTTCATTTGAGTTCATCTTGATGCCCGAATCCTTGTTGCAAGAGTGCTATATGATGTTGTCTGCTGTCTGTTAACAGAACTTGATGATTTGTCATTTTTGTTACATTTTGTGTGTGCATCGTATGAGCCTGAGCTCTACATGTGTTTTGTACTACATCATGCCATCTTTACATGGGTGCAATCCATGTATTTTTGTGAGTCTTGTAGTGAGTGCATCAAGCTCGTGAAGTAGGATACTTGATGTTGCTGATTTGCTAGGCTGAATCTGTTATTTCGTGCTGCTATGTAAACCTGCTGCTACAAGTCATTCTATGCATAACCTGGAGATGTTCACTAAGGATGTTTTGTTATACATGTGATGATATATTCATACATGCCCCTGGTTGCATTTATAGCATGCTATAGCTTGTTGTATTCTTGCTCCAAAGTTGCTAAATAATGTTGCTGTCAGCCTGTTAACATTAAGTTCAGTTTTGCCATGTGCTTTTCTAGTGATCCATGCACCCTATGAACTTGCTCCTGCCGTACTTAGCTTCATAAACATGTATGATTGCTGTTGGTCACCTTTTCATGTCATGTATTGATCTGTGGTGAGTGGTACAAGCTCACCAACATGCCTAGTTATCGTTGTTCCTGCCATGTTTTAATTTGTCATATAACTTGCCATGTTCACATGGGTGCCATTGTTCTATGCAATTAGTAGTACCATGCCATGCCTTAAGTTTCTATCATAAGTTCCTGTAACATGTTGTTTGATAGCTCTAAACGTTGCAACCTGATGTTATTTTCTTTTAAGTCTGAAACTGTTATTATTTGCAATCTTGCCATGTGTGTTTGAGCATGTTCTATTGATTTATGGAGATAGCTCAGTGTTCATGTTTTGTCATGCTTTACTTGTACATAATGTCCATGCCTTTTGTTTTCATATTGTGGTGTTTTAGCATATTGTTTTGATGCTTGCAATGTGCCTAGTTGCTGTTTTGGACAGCTTGTCCTTAACTTGTTTCATGTGTGTGTTGAACCGTTGCTCCGTTTTGAGTGTGCTCTATATGAAACTTGCTTAGAATTGCATGTAGTTTCATATTATCATGTTGCATCCTTGTTTTGGTGTGTTTTCTTGATGTTTGTATGCATTTTGCATCAATGCCATGTTTATCTTGCTTTGCTCACATCTTCTAGGCCGTAGCTCCGACTAAATGAACTTTATATGTAACTTGACTAGAATTTCGTGTAGATCCTCTCGGTGCATCTTAACTTGCTGTTTAAAAACTTGAACATAAGGTTTATTCAGATCTGGACCAATTTCGAAATTTGCATATGAGGACTTACTGGAATTGTTATATGTTGTTCCCGCCCTCATTTAAACTTGCTTTGATGTGTTGCTCTTGTTTGCATCATCTCTTGCCATGAGTAGCTTCATGTAGCTTTGTCATGCATCATGCTTGTTGTGCATCATGTCGTGTATATGTGTGGTGTGTTTACTATGTTGTGTGCTTCTTCCCGCTAGTTCCCGTTTCGTTGCGATCGTGAGGATTCGTTCGTCTACGCTTGGTTCGTCTTCGTGGCTTCATCTTCTTCATGGACTCGTTCTTCTTCCTAGCGGGATTTTAGGCAAGATGACCATCACCTTGGATCTCATTACTATCATTGCTATGCTAGTTGCTTCGTTCTATCACTATGCTGCGCTACTTATCTCTTTTTGATCAAGCCTCCCAATTTGCCATGTCAGCCTCTAACCTTTTGCACCCTTCCTAGAAAACCGTTGCTTGGCTATGTTACCGCTTTGCTCAGCCCTCTTATAGTGTTGCTAGTTGCAGGTGAAGTTGAAGATTGCTCCATGATGGACAGGATTATGTTGGGATATCACAATATCTCTTATTTTTATTAATGCATCTATATACTTGGTAAAGGGTGGAAAACTCGGCCTTATGCCTGGTGTTTTGTTCCACTCTTGCCGCCCTAGTTTCTGTCATACCGGTATTATGTTCCCGGATTTTGCGTTCCTTACGCGGTTGGGTGATTTATGGGACCCCCTTCACAGTTCGCTTTGAATAAAACTCCTCCAGCAAGGCCCAAGCTTGGTTTTACCATTTGCCTCACCTAGCCCTTTTTCCCTTGGGTTTCCGGAGCCCGAGGGTCATTTTTATTTTACCCCCCCCCCCGGGCCAGTGCTCCTCCGAGTGTTGGTCCAAACCGAGCGATGTCCGGCGCCCCTTGGGCAACCAGGGTCTATGCCAACCCATCGTCTTGCTCATCTGGTGTGCCCTGAGAACGAGATATGTGCAACTCCTATCGGGAATTGTTGGCACATCCGGGCGGCTTGGCTGGTCTTGTTTTACCATCGTCGAAATGTCTTGTAAACTGGGAGAACGTTGATCGCGAGAGCTTATCATGGGCTATGTTGGGACACCCCTGCGGGGTTTAAACTTTTGAAAGACGTAACCACGGTTATGCGGCAGATGGGAATTTGTTAATGTCCAGTTGTAGATAACTTGACACCAGATCCGAATTAAAATGCATCAACCGCGTGTGTAGCCGTGATGGTCTCTTTTCGGCGGAGTCCGAGAAGTGAACACGGTTTTGGGTTATGTTTGACATAAGTAGGAGTTCAGGATCACTTCTTGATCATTGTTAGCTTCACGACTGTTCCTTTGCTTCTCTTCTCGCTCTTATTTGCATATGTTAGCCACCATACTTGCTTAGTCGCTGCTGCAACCTCACCACTTTACCCCTTCCTTACCAATTAAGCTTTGCTAGTCTTGATACCCATGGTAATGGGATTGCTGAGTCCTCGTGGCTCACAGATTACTATAACAACAGTTGCAGGTACAGGTTATGCGATGATCATGACGTGAGAGCGATGTTTGCTTATTTTGGAGTTCTTCTTCTGCTTCTTCTTCGACCAGGGGATAGGTTCCAGGTCGGTAGCCTGGGCTAGCAGGGTGGATGTCGTTTGAGCTTTTTTTTGTGTTTCATCCGTAGTCGGATGTTGCTCTTATGGATGATGTATTGATGTATTCTAGCGGCAATTGTATGGCTCTTGTATGTATCCCCACCTATTATGTAATGTTGATATAATGGTATCCACCTTGCAAAAGCGTTTCAATATGCAGTTCTATCCTTCGTGGGACCTTCGAGTCTCTTTAGGATAGTACCGCATATTGGGCGTGATAGCAAGGGTACCTCGCGAGGTGCTCGTGACACAATCCGTGATGATCGAGACCAGGCGGGTGCCGCCCTGCGCACTGTCCTGGTTTCCTCTTTGGTGCAAAGGGGGCAAGCACAGGCGTGGAGTACCGAGGCATCAGGCAAATGTTACCATTTCGGTGCAACGAGACCAAGACCAGCAGAGCGGCAGGATGGAGGTCATCGTGGAGCCCAAGACGGCGTCATCTCCAGTGCCTTTGGCAGCCGAAGACCAACTTTCGTCCGGATAACTTGTACTAGATGTTCCCCTTCAAAATGGTCATTGTTGGTGCCCTTCCCGCTCAATATTTGGGAAGAGGGCCAGGGCCTCTATATATAGCGCTAGCCACCACAATAGGGAGGCATCCGGGATCGAATCCTTCCCTATGAAAACACCTTACCAGCTCAAGAACACATCTCGCGAGGCTATTTTTTCCCTTGTATTGTTCATCATCAGCCCTTGAGGAAATCCACCACACCACACACTGGAGTAGGGTATTACACCACAACGGTGGCCTGAACGAGTATAAATCTTGTGTCCCTCGTGTTGTTCATCATTTAGCTTAGATTCTCGCGGGGTGATTGGACGTGGATTGGTAGGGGGAAGATCTTTGCGCGCACCCCAGAGTTCGAACCTTAAGTGTCTGTCGGAGCCCAACATTCGACATTTGGCGCGCCAGGTAGGGGTGCGCCGGAATCTTTCTTCCACTGTTCCGCGTTCGATCATCCGTCGAGTCCATGGCTGACACTCGTCAGGCTCGCGCCGAGCGTCGGGCTGCTCTCGCCGCCCGCGTCGCCCAGACGGCTCCCGTCGGCGGGTGTCCCCGTCGTTCCCCATTGCCTGCCGCCAAAGCCGCCATCGGCCCGGCGGGGAACGAGCAGCAGGCCTCGTCGCTGGATCCCTCGGAGCGGCGGGAAGGCCGCACCGCCACCCCATCGCTGACTCTAGCCGGTTCATTGTCCCACGCCCGTCTCGCCCCCACAGATCTGCACACCGCGCTGCCACTGGCATGTGAGCTCCTGCACTACCGTCCCGTCGACGACCTCTATGAGGAGTGGCTCGCTCACATCGCCGAGATCGTCAGCGCCGTAGGGGGATCCCCTGCGCCATCCCTCTTGCTGCCTCGCACTCTGTACTGCGCGGGTGATGCAGCCCAGGAGGTGCCTCCGCCACCTCCTCCCCAAGAGGCTCCCTGGCTCCAATGTCCGCGGCCCCTTGACGAGATCCACCGCATCCAGTGCCTGCGCGACAAGAAAGGAGCTGCCAAGAAATCCCTCGTCCCCAAGAAGGTGCTCGTGTGCTTCCTGCACCAGCACGCCATGACTGCATCCCTGCGCCAGCACGTCAAGACCCCGCGCTGCTCTAGGCAATGGCGCACAAGAATCCCCAAGAGCAAGCCCCACGTCAGTAGAGAGCTCCGGTGGCCACCTCAGGCTGTCGCGCCTTCACCACCAAGCTACGCAGTGTCTCCTGACCGGGCAAGTTTAAACCTGACCTGCCTCCTCGCTACGACGGCACTGCCAACCCCGTGGAGTTCCTGCAGCTCTAGGAGCTGCGCATCGAAGCCGCCAACGGGGATGAAAATGTCATGGCGAATTGGTTTCCCATGGCGCTCAAGGATGGTGCCCGCACCTGGCTCCTGAACCTGCCTCCTGGCACGATCTCCTCCTGGGACGAGATGCGCACCCGCTTCATCGCCATCTTTCAGGGCACTCGCGACCGTCCGCCGGCCATGGGTGACCTATGCCGCATCAAGCAGCAACCCGGAGAGAGCTTGCAGAAGTACATCCAGCGCTTCAACAACGCTCACCTCAAAATTCCCAAGGTGACCGAGGAGGCCATCATCTCAGCATTCTCCGACGGCGTCCGCGACGTCAAGATGAAGGAGGAACTGGCGATCCACGAAGATCTGTGCACATCTCTGGAGCTGTTCAACCTGGCGACCAAGTGCGCGAGGGCTAAGGAGGGACGCCTGTCCCTTCTCGAGCTCCCATCTATAGATCCAGAAGAGAAGAAAGCCAAGGCCAAGGATGTGAAGCGCAAGGGAGCAATTGTGCTTGCAGCAGAACCGGACACGAAGCGTGGCAGGGACCAGCCGGAGTCATCCAAGGGCAGCAAGTACTGCGTGTACCATGATCTCCACACCCACAACACCAACAAATGTCAAGAGCTCGGGGCCATGCGAGAAGGCTGTGTCGGTCGACGCCCCGAGCGCAACGATCGGGCTACGGCCGAATCAGAGGAAGAGGTGGAGGACGATGGGATGATCGGGGCCCTCGCCAAGGGTGGCGTGACCGACCTCGCGAGGACCGCTAGCAGAACCAGCCTCGCGAGGGGGCTTGGAGCGATCAACCTCGTGACGATCGCCCACAAGGCAACGCAGGCCTTCCTCCTCTTCCGCCACCACCAAGAAGGAATGACGACCATCATCAGGACGAGGGGGATGGGGGCTTCCAGGAGCCACATGCTATCGCTTGCATCTTGGGCGGCGCCCAGGCCCCAGCCTCTCAGCGCATCTTCAAGCAGTTTGCCCGCGAGGTGAATGCAGTCGTCCCCAAGCTTGAGGCCACGCGCCCTCTGAGGTGGCCCCCGTGCGCCATCATGTTCAGCTCAGCGGATCAGCTCAAGTGTGCGGCAACAGCCGGTGTCCTCCCAATGCTCTGTTCCCCAGTCATCAGCAATGTGCAAGTTATCAGGACCCTCATCAACGGCAGAGCAGGGCTCAACATCCTGTCAGTCAAGATGTTCAACAAGCTCCAAGTGCCATACGATCAGCTTCAGCCAACCAAGCCTTTCTCAGGAGTCACAGATGGTTCCACTGTCCCGATAGGGCAGGTCCGCCTCCCTATCACCTTTGGAAAATGCAAGAACTACCATACCGAGCTCATTAACTTCGACGTCGCTCACATTCGCTTGCCATACAATGCCATCCTCGGATATCTAGACCTGGCCAAGTTTATGGCAGTGACTTACCATGGCTACAACATCCTCAAGATGCCATGAAGTGGCAGAGTCATCACGGTCCCCTATGAAGAGAAGGATGTGGTGTGCTCTCTTGAGTGCACCTTCCAAGACACGTCGATCGAGGACCCAAACAGCAAGACTGGAAACCTTCCTGAAGCAGCTCCCAAGAAGAAGAAGACATCACCTGGATCAAGGCCTCAGGAGACAGGCATTTCCGGCGGCACCACATCAGGATCTGCACCCATCCAAGGGGCGCCACCCTCTGTCGCATAGGAAGGCGCGCCCGGCACCCTCCTCGGGCAGGGCTCGGGGGCTCTCTCCAAGAGGGTCACTGACTTTGCCAAGATCACGAGGGAGGCACTCGGGCAACACTTGGAGGCGTGCTTTGTGGCACGTTTCCCTCAGGAAAGCATAAGGCGAGGAGGGCCCAACTGATAACCCACAACTGTAGGGGATCGCAACAGCTTTCAAGGGTAAAGTATTCAACCCAAATTTATTGATTCGACACAAGGGGAGACAAAGAATATTCTTGAGTATTAGCAATTGAGTTGTCAATTCAACCACACCTAGATAACTTAGTATCTGCAGCAAAGTATTTAGTAGCAAAGTAGTATGATAATAAAGGTAACGGTGGCAAAAGCAAAGACAATAGTTTTTTGGGTTTTTGTAGTAGTTGTAACAGCAGCAACGGAAAATTAAATAAGCGAAGAACAATATGTGAAAACCTCGTAGGCAATGGATCAGTGATGGATAATTATGTCGAATGTGATTCCTCATGTAATAGCTATAACATAGGGTGACACAGAACTAGCTCCAGTTCATCAATGTAATGTAGGCATGTATTCTGTAAATAGTCATACGTGCTTATGGAAAAGAAATTGCATGACATCTTTTGTCCTACCATCCCGTGGCAGCGGGGTCCTAGTGGAAACTAAGGGATATTAAGGCCTCCTTTTAATAGAGAACCAGAACAAAGCATTAACACATAGTGAATACATGAACTCCTCAAACTACGGTCATCACCGAGAAGTATCCCAATTATTGTCACTTCGGGGTTGTCGGATCATAACACATAATAGGTGACTATAGACTTGCAAGATAGGATCAAGAACACACATATATTCATGAAAACATAATAGGTTCAGATCTGAAATCATGGCACTCGGGCCCTAGTGACAAGCATTAAGCATAATAAAGTCATAGCAACATCAATCTCAGAACATAGTGGATACTAGGGATCAAACCCTAACAAAACTAACTTGATTACATGGTAAATCTCATCCAACCCATCACCGTCCAGCAAGCCTACGATGGAATTACTCATGCACGGCGGTGAGCATCATGAAATTGGTGATGGAGGATGGTTGATGATGACGACAGCGATGAATCCCCCTCTCCGGAGCCCCGAACGGACTCCAGATCAGCCCTCCCGAGAGAGATTAGGGATTGGCGGCGGCTCCGTGTCGTAAAACGTGATGAAACTTTCTCCCTTATTTTTTTCTCCCCGAGACGGAAGAGATGGAGTTGGAGTTGAGGTCGGTGGAGGTCCAGGGGGCCCACGAGATAGGAGGGTGTGCCCTATGGGGGGCGCCCCCTGTCTTGTGGACAGGTTGTCGGGCCCCTGGTGTATTTCTTTCGCCCAAAAATTCTTATTAATTCCAAAAAGTGCCTCCGTGGATTTTCAGGACATTCCGAGAACTTTTCTTTTCTACACATAAAACAACATCATGGCAGTTCTGCTGAAAACAGCGCCAGTCCGGGTTAGTTTCATTCAAATCATGCAAGTTAGAGTCCAAAACAAGGGCAAAAGTGTTTGGAAAAGTAGATACATTGGAGATGTATCACCAACCTCAGGAGTTCATCACCAAGGTCACTCAGGAGCTCCATTAATCGAGAGTCATGCGCGGCAACCGCTGCCTGCCCAGCGTAGCTCCCCATCCAGGCGAGGATGGCGGGCTGCGCATCTGCATCGACTACCCAGGGCTCAATCGAGTCGTGTCTCAGGAGCACTTCTGGCCTTCGCGCGTGGGGAGTTGCGAGGGTCCACCTCACAGCGACCTTCACATGCCCTTCGGCCTGCTGAATGCGGCTGCTGCTCACCAGCGTCTGATGAGGAGCATTCTGGAGGCTCAGGTGGCCAAGCACCACGCGTTCCTGGAGGAGATGGAGATGGACCTTGCCGAGCCGCCCAGACCTCCAGAGCCTCCCGAGGCTCGGAGTTCCGAAGGCTCATGAGGATTGGCTTCTTCACCATGCACCGTCATCTACTCCAGCACTCGCTCTGCAATGGTATCAGGTGACATCTCTCATGTTTCATCTCAGCTGGGAGCGCCCTCTGGGCTGCATCATTCCCAGGCCGTGTGGGTCTATCCCCGTGGCATGTATCCATTTTGCTTATGTCTTTAGCCTACTTTGTTGGGGGCGCCCCTCGGGCTGCATCATCCCCAAGCCGCTCGGGCCTGACCAAGTGGTGTGTGCCTTTCCTTGCATCTATCTAAGTTGGCTTGTCTCTTCATGCTTAACCTGCTTGTGATAATCACCTGCTCGATTGACACCTACCTTTGGAGCCGCTCGCTCTGGCACGGCGCTTGCGCATGGGTCCGTCCTCGCAATGTCAAAAAATCTGAGTGGTCGAGCTCTGGCCGCGGCAGCCCCGCAAGGCGCTACCTCACCAGGCCCGCCGTGCCTCAATCACTCCCTTGGAGCAACCAATGGCTGGCTGGCAACTGTAATGGCAGTCCTTATTTTCCTCGTGTTGGTGTACAGGATCCACCTAAGGAATAGCGTGGGGGGCATCGTGCTCTCTCTCTCTCTCTCTCTCTCTCTCTCCCGTGCAATCCGCTCGCGCATTAAAAGGGGGGTGCCTGAGCATCACGACTCAGGGGCTCTTACTGGCTCTCTAGCCCTCACCCCCTGGCCTTGACCCACGGCATCGCGACCTGTCATACCAGCGGCGGCTGAGCTCGCTCAAGGGCCGAGACCTGAGGACGTAGAACATGAAGGAAAGCGCGGGGAAGAGGGGAGAAGCTCATGAGGGCCTGACCCAGCGACATCACAGTTGCCGACGTGCAGGTCCGGCACCTCGCCAAGGAATGGCTCCAAGCTCACGAGATAAGTCATGCTCCATGAAAAGCTCAATCTACGCGACACCAAACCCTCACCTAATGCGGCTCTGTCGCGGAAACGTCGCCTTCCTTACTCGCCTAGTGGAGGCTGCTTGAGAGCTAAAGGGGACCTCCTGAGCATCGCGCCTTGGGGGCTCTTATTGGACCTCGGGCCGCTCACCTCTTGGCCTTGACCAGGGCATTGCGACCTGACATACCAGCGACGGCTGAAGCCTGCCTGGGGACCGGGACCTGTTAGCATAGAGAACCAAGCCCTCGTGAATATAGAAAGGGGGAGCCGAGCCGAGGCAGGACAGGCATCTCGCATCTCTCCATAATAAGGATAATATTGACAAAACACATAGCAGACGCCTTACATACCCCCGTGTGTTGTTTCCTTGATTCCTCGCAGGGAACAAAAGGTGCTAATCCTAAGGGACCCTAACTACGCGCGCCTCCATGGTCGACGCCATCATCAACAGTGGGCCGCCAAGCGCCGGTGCCAACCCCATCCAGATCGGTCGCGCCAGCGGCCCGATGCGGCTGCCCTGCTCCAAGCACGGGGGGAGCTCGGGGGCTCGTAGCTGTCGTCGCTCGTCTCTGGAGTCACGAGAAGCTCGAGACAGTCGCTGGACCCTCTGGCTTCTCCGCTGCTACCAGAGGAGCTGCTGGGGAAGCGGTCGGCAGGACTAGCCCTCGCCACTTCGATGCCACGGCCGCCTTCCTTGGGGCAGCACTCTAGTCGGCGTCCATCCGCGTTGAAGACCTTGAAGAACATCAAGGAGGCACCATCGTATTCGAAGTAAATCACAAGGGCACCTCCTGTTCGGCAGACCCGGGCGATGTCGCCCCTGCCCCAGGTCATGTAGACCTTGCACGGTGCGACAACCTCAACCTCCGTTCTGGTCGCAGGGGTACTGCAGTCAGCATGCTGCAGCCAGAGCTCAAGAGGCCCCCTCGGCAGCATCTCAAAGGCGAAGAAGGGAGGAAGGCTAATCCAAGAGCTTGGAGGCATGGCGGCGTGAAGTACAAGCTCGCGAGAAGAGCCCTCATCATGGACCCCAGGGGCGACGACACGCACCGCCGTGATCCGTCAGCGTCGCCGGCGGCACAGACGGTGCCGCTCGGCGTCTTCTTCTCTAGGGCCCTTAGCCCGGGCATACAAGGGCAGCGGAAACCCAGGTGGCGGCCGCTCGTAGCAAAGCCTCGACGTCTCCTGCCGTGCAACCTCGTCGCGGCGGCCGGGGACCGGCTGCTTCTTCGGCGGAAGCGGGTCGGGACCCTCTCGGGGGGCCTTCCTTTCTCTCCCGCTGAGAACCGGAAGATCGGCGCCATTGGCATAAAGTGGAGCAGGGGCAAGGAAGAAGGAGTGAAGCAGAAAGAGATGGACTGCAGGGGCTCTCGCCCGTCCGTACTTATAGTCCAGAGGAGGCCAACCGTCAGCCTGAACGATCGCATGTAATCATGACTCACTTATACATGCAAGGACTTGACAAGTCGGGCAGTTGCCGAGGCAGCATGGGGAAGCGGAGATGCCCACGTCCAATCAACCGCCATGCGGCGCCCAAGGCTGCAGGCTGTTGGGGCCCGTGGCGCTCAGCACTTGCCCCTTCTCTTCTCCGCTAAGCCAAGTCCGAGCGCGCCTTGGGCCCGGGGGCTACTGTTGGCGTTCTGGGAACGGGGATCCCCGGACTTGCCTGCCTGCGGCCTGCGGCGTGGCTCAGGTGGTGGCCCAGTACGACCCATCTTCATCAATGCAAACTCAAGACGCTCACGAGGGGCCAAGCCTCACGGGGCGGACGACGCAAGGCTTCCTCAGGAGCGTCCTCGCCTGGCAGGATCGTGAGGAGGCGGAGAGATCAAGGCAAGGGTACCTCGCAAGGTGCTCGTGACACAAGCTATGACGATCGAGACCAGGCGGGTGCCAGGCGGGCGCCGGCCTGCGCAGTGTCCTTGTTTCCTCTTTGGTGCAAAGGGGGCAAGCACAGGCGTGGAGTACCGAGGCATCACGCAAATGTTACCATTTAGGTGCAACGAGACAAAGACCAACAGAGCGGCAAGATGGAGGTCACCGTGGAGCCCAAGACGGCGTCATCGCCAGTGCCTTTGGCAACCGAAGACCAACTTTAGTCAGGATAACTTGTACTAGATGTTCTCCTTCAAAATGGTCGTTCTTGGCGCCCTTCCCACTCTATATTTGGGAAGAGTGCCAGGGCCTCTATATATAGGGCTAGCCACCACAATAGGGAGGCATCTGGGATCGAATCCTTCCCTATGAGAACACCACACCAACTCAAGAACACCTCTCATGAGGTTGTTTTCCCTCTTGTACTATTCATCATCAGCCCTTGAGGCAATCCACCACACCACACACTGGAGTAGGGTATTACACCACAACGGTGGCCCGAACCAGTATAAATCTTGTGTCCCTCGTGTTGTTCATTGTTTAGCTTAGATTCTCGTGAGGTGATTGGACATGGATTGGTAGGGGGAAGATCTTCACGCGCACCCCAGAGTTCGAACCTTAAGGGTCTGCCGGAACCCAACATCCGACAGTGGTCTTGTTGACATTTTGTTGCCAATTGGGCTTGTATTCTACCTAAGTCTATTGCCAGGTACGAGCCTTCTTCACTGGTTGTATTTCCTTCCTTGGCTCAAACTTACACTTGTGATTGTTGTTGGCAGGCTTATTATCCAATACAAGCTTGTGTTCTCTTTCAGCAATGAAAGCCTTGTTCACCAGGGTTTGGAAATCTGGGAAATCGAACATATTGAGAGTATACCGGAGTTGCGGGTTTAATCCACCAATAAATATGTCAACCTTTCCTTCTTCAGTGGCCACGTCATATAGGGAGTAACGTGACAGATGATTGAATTACTGCAAATATTCTCCCACAAACTGACTTCCTTGGAGGAGCGCGAGAAATTCATGCTGCTTAGTCTTCATAATTCCCACAGGGATATCATATTTCCGGAATCATTCCTTGAATCTTGACTCGGTAATTTCTTCATCAACAGACCACATGGCTCTTTCATTTTCCCACCATATGGCAGCAGCGCCTTCAAGATAATGTGTTACAAATGGAACATTATATCCTTCTTCAGTACGAGCAATCTCAAGCTTCTTCTCCATAGTCCTCAACCAATCATCTGCATGCAAGGGATCAATGGTCTGACTGAAACTGGGAGGCTTGGTTCTTTGAAAATCTGATAGCTTGGAGTGATGACTGGGCTGATTCCCATTCTGTCCAACCACAACTTGTAAACTTCTTAATATATCAATCAGATCATTATTCCTTATTTCCTCAAACATACGCAGAATTTGTTCGGTGGAGGGAAGATTTGGCGGTGGAGGCGGTGGTGGAACGGGCGGCTCGGGTGAGTGTCCTGTCTGTCATGCGGAACGATGAACAGGAGAACCCTCGCAAACGTTGCTACTGCTGCCTCCCCGCGTCATCCTAATATGATTTTTCCTAAGACAACGCAATTGAGATGAGAAGCATTCAAATAAATGGGGAAAAGCCAGCAAAAAAAGCCCATGAAAAACCGAAATGGCAAAGAAAATATAGCAAATAAAATAAAGTTCCAACATAAATATACATAGACTCATACATGAAGGATAACAACATGCCAGGTTCAACTACTCTCATACATGAAATGAAACATCATGACTCGTATGACTACATCCGTACTCCATCCTGATGACTGTGAATACTCGGAAGCTCTACTGCTCTACTGGTGCTGCGGGGTCCTCTCCTGAAGCGTACTCGGATCCTGAACTGATGGGGTTAATTGAGACCTCCGGGTTAATGGTGACACGACGACGCTGCCTCGAGGGCTCTCCCTCTGGGGCAGGTGGAGGATGAATCATCGGGGCTACAGGAGTGGCGAGAAGTAAAATCCACTCGGCAGGAGCACTAAGTGAACTCACTCTCGCGGTGCCCGAGCTACTCTGAGGAGTAACCAGGGAAACAGGGGAACTAGAACTGGCAGGAATATAGGGAGTAAATCCTACAGATGTTGGAGTAGTGACGGATCTAGCAGAGGCTAAAGCAGTACGGGAACGACTCAGCTCTCGAGCCAGCTTGTAGATCAGAAGATAGCTAGCAGTGATATAGCGAGAAAGGTGGCTAGCAACACTGTCAGACTCTGGATCAATGACAGGGAAACGGACATGACCTTTATCGTGCAGAGAAGGATAGTAGTAGAAACCTGGGTGGTTCTACATCCGGACCTCGTTGTAGCGGAGCTCAACAAGTACCTCAAATGCAGCAAACTGGACAGCCTGAGATGCTCCGAGATGTACGAGTGTAAGTGCTGGAATCGAAACTGGTGCGCAGAGTAACCACGGCATGATACTCATACACTAAGTTATCTAGACGCTCCCGGTACACATGATAGGCTGGGTCGTCACCGTGGGGGTACAGCCGACGCCACACGTTACGAAGGAGATGCGGCGACGTGTATGGCATCAGCTGCAACTGGCACAGATAGAGCACCGGAGCCATCTACACTCACAACCATTAGCAGGTTACCATAAAAATAAAATCAGTGCATGCAATGCAACAACCAGCTACAAATTCTACCGCACTCAACTACAACTCGTATCTAGCGTCCAGTTAACTCGTCATAGTCTAGCGTGGCCTACAGTCAGCGCGGCTCTGATACCAAGTGTTGTGGCACCCCGGCTCAGAGCAACCAGTTTACCATGCATTGCCAGCCCAGAGACCTTGTCTTCTGGAAACACACAACAACTCGGTACAGATAAACAACCACTTTATTGATGCTAGCGGATCAGAGTTTATATTACAACAGTTAGCGAGGTCAAGCGGCACACACGGTGCGGCTGCACAATATGTACATTATTTAGTGAACATAAAGGGGCCTCGATCAAGACAACTACGCGGCAGCGGAACAACGTCGTAGTGGGACTCCATAGCATAGGGACACCAATGTGGACACTATCAAGACTCGGACAACACTCCTCTCAAGCGGGACTTTCCTGAAATCTGGCATGACACGCCAGGTCAGTACATTGAATGTACTTGCAAGCTCACAACAAGCATAAACATAATGACAAACAATATCATGACAATTAACCAATTAATAACAATGCAGCAATATATCCAACATGCTGTGACCATGCTCTTGTGATAAACGTCCCACGGACTGGCTTACCGAACGTGATCATTTCTGGATCACAAACGTGTCAAACCCAGAGACAATCTCATGATCCTTACGACGATCGCAACCACGACCAATAAATGGCCCGTGATCCTTACGATGATCACAACCACGACCAATAAATGGTCCATGATCCTTACGGCAATCACAACCACGACATATAAATGGCCCGTGATCCTTATGACAATCACAACCACGACCAATAATGGTCTGTGATCCTTACGGAGATCACAACCATGACCATGTCTGGTCCAACTCAACATGATGGCCTTTCTGCCACCATCACAATGCAAACTTCATACTTAGTGTGCAAAATTCATTAAATGTGGACCCATGGTGTGACCTACTTTCGAGCGTGTCCTTAACCATGGACTCGGCTATCGATAGATTAATACACTCTGTAGAGGTAGCACACTAGACCAACACCACGGAACCCATGGCCTCGCACTCCCATTCGGGTGGACCAACAACATTCCGACGAAACCACTCCATTGCCATGACACTCTCCCGGCCACTCTGACTCAATCCCCATTGGGCTAGTCCTGGGTGGCCCCGTATCTACCACAAGACACAACGACCACCATCGTGGCCACGATCCACTCTGGGACCCAGTACCAAAAACTTAACAACAGGCTCACAAGGTTATGCCTGCTTACCGGGCCAGGGTACATCACGTCCATAACATTCCCTAAATGGAGGCACCGACCAGAGGCACGACAATGAAACGAATTAAGGTCGTCCCATACCGGCAAATGTGGTTGCACTAGGAAAGACTCGATTCAGCGGCACCATGACCCGGTCAACAACATATTCAAGTTGAGTTATTATGAGGTTCAACTTAAAGTTAAAGTAACTGACATCATAATGTCATGACATGCATCACCAACATATGCATCACATATCAACAAAAATAACTGAGTCAACTACGCTCTCGCTGAGCAATCAACAACTCATGATACTCCTCTGGTTAAGATCAAACCTCACTTTAACCAGAATCTTTTCTAGCAAATTTATCATTTTTCATCATGCAAAAATAATCTCACTAATTATTTATCTCCATAACCATATTATCTTCTCATTACTCATAACTAAATCCTTGTTAGCTTACTAACTAGGTTCACTACAAACTTTCTGTAAATCAAGCATATTTATTATAACAAGCATCTAACAGAATATAATTAACATATTAATAATTTAAATGCATGAATAATCATTAGTTCAAGTCGAAAATCACAAATATTTAAGTGGCACTATGAAAATGTTAATGTGGCTTGCCTTAGTGCAGATGAGGTTCACAAGCCTCCTGGTGATCCTCAAGACAAGCCTGCTCTTCTAAAAATAAATAAAAACACAAAAAGAAAACATCAAGAAACCTTCTGAAATTTACCTGAAAATCAAGATAGCAAGGAAAAATCCCATCTTTTGGGAGCTGCTAGATTTTTGGACAAAGAACACAATGCAAATAGAATCATTGCATTTGGACTTATAGATAAAAAGTTGTGGTTGTTTGAAGTTCTCTAGATTTAAATGAAATTTGAATAAAAAGAGCTACAATGGAGCTAGTAAAATGGTAGTTGTTGTAGAAACTACCATTTCTATCCAGAAGTGAAAATATTTTTTGTAGCCAAAATATTCCAAAAAGTGATGAATTATTTCTGCTCAGAAAGGTGCCCTAGGGTTCAAAGAATAATTGGGATTTATCTCAGGATTTTATGGGCAAGAAAAATTAGGGTTGCTATGGAGCACAAAGGGCTAGCTAGGGTTTAGGAGGGGAAATTGAATATTTTTCATTAAATAAAAATATTCCAAATGATATTATGATGTGAACCAGAGAGGGAGTGATGGTTTGAGAGGGAGTTGAAGCACTTGGGTGAAAGTCAAGGGGTACCCAAGTGGTTAAGTCCAAATGAATGATTCAAAAACTCCAAACTCAAATTCAAAACAACTGAAAATCAGGCAAAGAAAGAGGAGGCAAAAACCAGGCTGTCACAATTTCCATCATTGCTTCAGCCAGTAATTGGTTCACATATATACATTTTTTCCATTGCATTCGAGACAGAGGAAACTGGACAGATTCAGATGGGGACTTTGGCAGGCTTGTATTATTGATAGTGGAGAATGTCTCGACCACTTCATCATAACATAAATTATGAGGGGAACCGAACAGATTAATCAAGATTTATTTCCATATTACCTGGCGTAGATTTATTGGAAAGAAAAAATGGGATTGCCTTGCTGCTTTCAGAGTTTGTCTTATTATCTTCAGCAGCCTGCACCAAATTAACACACTAGCATTTCTATCATTGGCGAGGTCAGATAATAGGAAAGCAAAATTGACACAATGAATGTTTGGGCAACCAGACCACACCAGCCTACCCAAATTAACACAATATGGCACAACTATCATCAGCCATGTAAGGTAATACGAAAGCAACATTGACATAATGAATGAATGGGCGACCAGAGCAGCTCTATAGTTCAGTAATGTGCATGATATGAGATAGTACACTCATGCAGCTCAGTATGCAAAACTACCAGGAAGTTTTCCATACAAAAACCAACAATGTCGCCTTTAATTATACATTTTTCTACAACTAAACTTAGATCAGATAAAGGTTGGATTCACGCCGATTAACAAAATACATGCTGATGTAAAAATATAGTGATATACAACAGGTACTTACATCAGCATTGGAGCATAGAGAATTCCCGCAAGATACTTTCCTCGAAGACGAAACCAGTGCAGAAAGTCTTCTATCTGTTAAGCTTATTTTCTAACAGATAGATGGGTAAGAAACATGTAGAAAATATGATCAGCATGCTATAAAATTTCCTGATGCGAGGATACGGACATGCTTCTTAGAATGGAGTTGACATATTTTTGCTAGACTGGAGCAGACTAGTTCTTTGGCCACTGGAATCTTCTTATTATCAGTAGGAGTTGGGTTTCTTTGTGCTGGAGTAGTATCTATGAAAACTGGAGTTGGTTTACTATCTCCTGGCGTTTGGATCTTTTGCAAAGACCTTGATTGTAACCCTTCAGATTCTAACATATATGTCATCCCCTTGCATGCCTTATATAGAAGAATGGTGCTTCAATTATGAAACATTCTATAACAGAGAGATGGAATAGGTACTGAAGAATAAAAAGGCATGACATATTGACATGTATTCCCTCCATCCGAAAATAAATGGGTGGGTCTAGGCGTATTTTAGTTCTAGATACATCCATTTTTATCCATGTCTGCGATGTGTAATCCGGATGGAGGGAGTATGATGTAAGAGCTAGGAATACGACAGGACAACAGAGTAAAAAACAATAGTTGAATGTAAAACTATATGCTAGCGAAATACATACAAAAACACTCAGGAAACATATGTGTGTATGATTGGGAAACTAAGATGGCATTGCAACAGACCACTAGAACAACACTTCAATGTACAAAATAACATGGTATGGTAGAAAAATGAAGTACATATTGATGAAATGCATAAGATATTCAGAAGCATGATATCCAAATAAGCAGATGTCATTGCGATAGAGTAGAATCACAATACTTGAATTTCAAAACATGTTATCATGAATGGAATAGGTACTGAAAAACAGGAAGGCTTGACATATTTACATGCATGATCAGCAGGCTAAGCACATGGCATTGCAACAGAGTAGATGCACTCCATGACATTATATGCATGTTGTAACCATATCACGGGTCAAGTTAGAGCAAGGACCTTGTGGGGCGAAGAGGATTCATCATCTTTCTGCAATTCTTCTAAAGAACTACCTTTACATGTTCCGTCATATTGGGTATCATTGACATCAAGTTTGTTGGCCGTTACATTGCTCCGTGAGGTTCTTGTGGATATATTAGTGTGTGCAATTATATCTGACATGCATGGAAGACAACTACTAGTTAGATTTATGTAACGAGTGCCTGTAGGAGATGACATAAATAGTAGGACTGAGTTTAACTAGCAGCAACAGATCTCAAAAACTAAAGGGAGAACACAGATGAAAGCTACAGAATATGTATCATTTGTACTCGAGATTAACTAGATGGCACACAAAATTATTAAAGAACAACATAGGTAATACTAGAAGTGGTATAATACTATACTCACCAGTCTATGGGATAGCATTGGCTGATGGATGATAACTATGAAACAATTATACCTAAAGAATAAGTCTCTTAGCTGAACTATGGAACAACGTTAACTCCTGAACAAGACCCGTAAGAGATAAGCATGAATATACAGTGAAATGTAATAATCTATTTCCATGCTTATATGAATAACAAAGCCATAAATGTTGCACAAAAGTAAGATGAGGGTACAACCTATCTGGCCGCCATCCATAGGAGTGAGCATCATGTGCTGACTTGTCAATTGCCCTGCAGTTGGTGTGGCTATCCATGTCAGGCATGCGCATTCGATGTAGGGAACTGTTGAGTGGGGACTATAGCTCCCTTTTGGTGTATGCTTCCCTTGTTGGAGTAGCTGCGGTGAGAAGAAAGACGGTGTGGCTGAAGATGCAGAAAACGCATAATGCTAAGAATGACACATATCTCTTCTCTGAAGAAATGCCTTAAGAGATCAATAGTAAGGTACGAGAGTGGTCACACGTCTATTGATTGAAGACTAAATTGGGGTCACACGATTTTATTTTATTTTGGTACTATCCGATCTATGCCGGATAGATTGAAGAGCCAGCGACCACTGGCAGAGCAGCCTGCCTCAACCGTCCATGGCCATGAGAGCTCTAACCAAAATCCCGCTCCCCGCCCCACCGCAATGCAACGGTTGCGCCGCCCCCGGCTAATCCACAAAGACTCATTGTCATCCAGATCCGGCGGCGGAAGTACCTTCAACCTACGCAACTCTAACATAGCCATGTAAGTGTTGCTTCCGTGGCAAACATACGCCCCCACACCCTTACGTTAGACACTAGCCAACTGGTAGCCTAGGAGCTTCGCCGCCTTGAGGGGTGCTGCTTCCCGTTGGGCATCGATTGGCCCAGAATAAAAATCCAAACAACTGATGCCTAAATAAAGTGATTTGAGATGAGTGTACGAGCTATCTTGCAGCCCGGTGAAGTAGGTAGCTCTAGCCGCAGAGTCAGTGAGGCCAGCGTGTCTGTAGTGGCTACCGGTGGTAGGAAAGTAGAGATGTCGCGACGGTTGACAGCTACGGGGAAGCAGCGCTGGGGCCCTGGACGCATCAGAAGTTGGAGCCGCTCTGGTGCTGTGCACAATAAAGGGGGTGAATCATCTCTGGTACGGTTCAAGCGGCCGTCGTCGAGGCAACTCCGGTAGCACGGAGTAAGAGGCACACGACCTAATGCATGACAGAAAATGGACATCATCTCCGGCATTGGGGAGGAGGGCGACAGTGAATTTGGTGCGGTGGGGGCACCATAGAGGAGGGGCTGTGGTTTCACGGCTGGGGAGAAGGGAGCTTCCGGGGAGAAGGTGATTTGGCGCCAACGAGGTATGAATGGGGAATTGGGAGAGGGAACCATGTCTTACAGACGCATTTGTCTGAAATGTGGGGGGAGTTACAGTTCTACCCCTACCTTTAGGCTTCTGGGCTTGGGTCTGTGTACTGAGGGTCGGGGATAGTAGAGTAACTTTGCTTCTTCAAAATAGTGGGCGCGAGCGATTTCGGGCGAGGAGGGTGTGTTTTGAAATAGTGGGCGCAAGCGATTTTGGGGAAGGAGGGCGTGTTTTGAAATAGTGGGCCCGAGGGATTTCGGGCGAGGAGGGCGTGTTTTGAAATAGTGGGCATGAGTGATTTCGGGCGAGGAGGGCGTGTTTTGAAATAGTCGGCGCGAGGAGATGGTGTTTTGCCGCCCATGGTTTATGAATTATTCAGCACATGTTATTTCTGCCGAGGAGAAGGCGCACTTGGATGAATTTACGAACCTACCCTCGATGTACAATGGGCCAATTGATGCATGTCCCACATAGACCGGTAATTTCACGTCTCCCATTTATTTGCTCGGGCGAATTCTACCGAGTAGAGGGTGTTTAGCAGCTCATTCAAATTTTGGGAGAATGAGCATCCACGTCCCTTACCAAGTTGATTCCAATCAAATTTTGAAATATTAGCTTGCAACTTCTTTTTTAGATGGAGATATGATTCTCAGGACTAATTTGCTTTTACATGATCGTTGCTAACGATTTACTATATTACAAATAGTTGACCCACTCAAAAACGGGAATCAAACCCAAAATCAAATATCTCGATTCAATGAAATAGCTCGTTCACCAGGTCAAAATAGTGAACAAATCCAAAAATGAACACTTCAATCGAGTAGCATGTTGTACAATATTATAGTACTCCATGAACATGTTGAAAGTCAAATTAATGAACTTGTTTGATATGCATATCTCTATTCATGTGTGGATTGCACACAACAAGTTGTCCAATTTAAATATTTGAATGCAAGTTTATATCGAAACATGGTTTATACCAGTCTTTGATGCATAAAACACGACCTCCCCCTCTCACGGACTCCCGCTCTCTCTCTCTCACTTACAATCTTCAATTCTATCGCACACATCCAAACACAAACCTTGTTGGTCCCTCTCCCTCTCTCTCTCTTTATCTCTCTCTCTATGTGTGTCTGTGTGTGTGGGAGGGGAGGTCTTTCTAGTTTGCATGCACACTCCATGTATAGATATCTCTCGCACACTATGTATGCTAGTCCAAGATAAATATCCTGGGTGCACTCATCGTACACACACAATTTCCCTCGCTCATTGCCCGTAACTCTCTCACGCACCACTCTGTCGTCTCGGAGCTCTTCCCTCTCTCTCTCAAACTCTCCATCTCCCTGGGTCACACATACACATGCATATCTCACTCGCACTTGATTAACCCATCTAAAACTCTCTCTCTCCCTTGGTGTTTCTCCATCTCACATGCACACACACACAATCTCATGCCTAGCCAAGTATGATGGTCTCTCACTCAATTGTAGGCACACGCAGTCCCCCCTATATGTATATGACTAGCTAATTCTTAGTCTCCATCACAAACATTTGCATGGTCTATCTCGATTTCTCTCAGGGCATCTTTCTATCGCACACGCACCTCGTCCCTCGATCTCCCACCCATATATTCCCCTCACGATCTCGAGGGATCTCTCTATCACAAACACACCCTCTCTCCCACCCCATGTGTCCATCTTCTCCATGCGCCCCTCTCGACCTTTGTCCCTTGTTGGCCATACCTCTATCGGACATGTGCTATAGGGGTGTCTCTCTCTGTTGCAAGCAATCACACACTAGCTATCTTCGTGTATCTCCTCACCTTGCTTTTCTATCTCAGAGATGCATGTGTTATATGTTTGCATAAGAAACGAACACACACACTCTCTCTAATTTATCGTTTGTTGTCCCTTTCTCTTTCATACACACACTCTTTTTGCACACTCACTCATTATCTTCACACGCACTTAATCTCTCTTGACTTAGGCACTCTCTTCAGTCCATAGCATATAGATTTATTGAAAGGTCAACATCAATAATTTTGACCAGGCACGTGGAGAAAAACATTTACATCTAGAATGACAAACATGTATCATTAGATTCATCATGAGATGTACTTTAGTATGATGTATCTTTGGTATTGTAGATATAAAGAATATTTGCATAAACCTCGTCAAAGTTTTCAAAGTTCGACTTCTACAAAATTTAGATGCACTGCATTATCGAGCGGATGGAATATCTCTTTCCCCTCTAAGCTGTTTGACGCACCACTCAGTTGTACCGGGGCTCCTCTATCTTTCTCAAACTTTATATCTCCCTTGTTCACACACATATCTCGCTCGCATAGACCCATCTAATACTCTTCGCCTTTGTTCTCTCTCTATGTGACATGCACCCCCTAGGTACCATAATCCCTCACTCCATCATAGGCGCACATACTCCCCACTAAGTATGACTATCTCTCACTAGCCATCAGGAACACACGTATTGTCTCCTTCCATCAATGTTTCTATCTCAATATCTCGCGGGGTATCTTCTATCACGCACACACCTTGTCACTTGATCTCCCACCCATGTAGATGCAAAACGATCTCCAGGGGATCTCTCTGTCACAAACATACACTCTCTCCTCCCCATGTATCCATTTTATCCATACGTCTCTCTCGACCTCTGTCCCTTGTTTGTCAGACCTCTCTTGGTTGCGTGCTAGGGGTCTTTCTCTCTCGGTTGCAAACAACCACACACTATCTCCTCACCTCACTTCCGCTGTCGAAGATGCATGTGTGATATGTTTGCATAAGACACACACACTTTTTCTCTACTTTATCATGTGTTGTTCATGTCTCTTTCACACATGCACACACACTTTTTCACTCCCTCTTTCTATTTCACACACATACACACACACTCTCTCTCTAGCCAGGGACTCTCTCACTTCCATAAGCATATGGATGTTTTGAAAAGTCAAACCTCAGAAAAGTTTGACCATGCATATGTGGAGAAAAGTATTTACATATGGAACGATCATTAGATTCATCACAACATGTACTTACTTCATACTATCATTTATCTTTGGTATTGTAGTTATAAGTAATTTATTTATAAACTTGGTCAAAGTTTCAAAATTTTGACTTTAAAAAAATATATGCACTACATTATCGAATGGAGGGAGTAGCTCTTTCTCTCTCGCTACTATCTCTCATGGCCTCCCCTCTCACTCGAACTCACTAAACCAAGGGATTATACGGTCACTGTGTCAGTGTATAGCTCCATTTATTGTTTAGTTGACGGGTCAACCAGTCCACATGCTGCCTTGTCAGCTCGTGTTCTCTATCTTCATGTGATGGCCCATGTGGCAGTGGGTGAGAATAAGTAAACTAGAGGCCCATCTGACATGCGGTGAAGTAGACAAAGTTGAAACCACTCGGGGTAGCACCCTACATGCTAGTAAATTGAAGGCACACTTCTTTCGCGTGAAGGACACACTCGTGCACACTTCACCACTATGAAGCTGCATGCACAGAAGGACGCACTCGCGCACACCCAGCACACAATACACACCACCACATGTGTACACCGGCGTCACCGCCGGCTGAGATGAATGCCGAGGCAGCCAACAAGCGGAGGCGGCTCGAGCCAAAGCCGCATCCGGCGAGCCTGGACTTCATCAGAAGCCTCCCCAACAACATGCTGGTCGTCATCATCGGCCTCCTCCCTACCAAATCTGCCATGTAGACCACCCTGCTCTCCCGGCGGTGGCGCAACCTCTAGCGCCACGTCCCCCTCAAACTCACCGTTGATAGCTGCCTCTGCGATGAGGATTACAAATGCATGGCCGCAGTCTCCAAGATCCTTTCATCGCACCCTGGGCCAGCCATATGCCTTGACATCCGCATGTTCAGTACCAACTGCAAGGTCGAAGCCAAGTTCGACAAGTGGTTCTTATCCCCCGCCCTAGATCAGCTCAAGGATCTCAGGTTTGAAGCTGGATGATGTCGCTCTCTGCAGTTGTCCGTGCTCCGCCTCACGCCAACGCTGTGTGGCGCCTGCTTCAGCTCCTGCTATTTTCCCCAGATTAATGTCGTGCCCGCCCTTCTTCTCCCTGAAATCAAGCAGCTCGAGCTCTTCGATGTTGGGTTCTCGAAGAAGGTTATGAAGCACCTGCTTCATAGCTATACTGCACTCGAGTACCTTCATCTTCGGCAGATCCACGAGTTCGTTAGCCTCCACATCGCCTCGATGAATCTTCGATGGATTTATGTGTTTTTCTGGCCCTGCAACAAGACATCAATTGGGAAGAGATCACTCTAGCTGTTCCATGTTATGGTCATTAGGATTTCCTTGAGAGATTGCTTGTAACTGATCTGGAAGGTCCAACAAAAATCAGGGTCATTGACGCGCCGAAATTGACAGTGTTGCTATACTCGTCTGCCAAATTCTCTAAACTCTTTATTGGATCCATAATCGTTCAGGTACAACACTCCTCTTCTTCTCTATCTTCTTGAAATTGACAATTTTAAATTTCTTCTTGATGTATTTACGACTGTCATCCAAAAAATGATTCCCACAAGCTTGATCCAATCTGTGCGCACAGTGAAGATCTAGGCAATAAAATCTATCGGCCCCAATCTGGAACAAGTTGTTGTGTTCCTTACATGCTTTCCATGCACGGAGAAGCTACTCATCAAGGTGAAACTTCTTTCCTAGTATTAGTAAACGGTAATCACAACATAGCTTGATTTTTTTTTGTAATTTTAACAAATTACGATGACAAGTGTAGTGTTCAAAATTTCATCTACGCACTGCACAGAAAGAAATGTTTTTAGTATTTTTTTCTCACGTGATCACTGTCGGTGTCAAAACCAGCAGATCTCGGGTAGGGGGGCCCAAGCCGTGCGTCTAGGGATCGATGGTAACAGGAATCCAGGGGACACAGTGTTTACCCATGTTCGGGCCCTCTTGATGGAGGTAAAATCCTACTCCTTCTTGATTATATTCGATGAGTATGAAGATTACAAGATTTGATCTACCCCGAGATCATAATGGCTAACCCTAGATGTCTAGCCTATGAAGCTTCCAATGATGATGAAAAAGTTACCCTCCACAGACTAACCCCTCCAGTTTATATACACACCGAAGGGGGTCTAGGGTTTGTACAAGGTTAGTTTATCAGGGAAGGAAACCTCAAGACTCTATTCTTGCCATCCACGTATTGAGAAGTCCCATTCGGACACAGTAGATCATCTTCAGCTTGATCTTGTACTGCCCATGCAACCCGGCCCATACTCCTATGAAGCGACCCGACCCGAATGGATCAAGTCTCTGTGCTCCGATGTCATCCCTGGATCAGTAATGCTAACACCACACAGTACTTCGAAGGATTTATAGCAGAGTAGCAATCACACACTTATTACATCGTTTGTCCAGAAGAGGACTTATTACAGTAATCATGGCTTAAGGCCATCTAATAACGATAACAGCGGAAGACTTGGAAGATAAGTGAGTCCATCAACTCCAACGGCATCACTGAGTATAGAACCACGACCTAAAACACCTTATTCGTCGTCTGAAAAGTCTGCAACATGAAAAGTTGCAGCCCGAAAACGGGTCAGCACATGGAATATGCTGGCAATGTAACACATAGAGAGAGGTAATGAGTATTGGCTATACTACATGCATATTTGGCTGGTGGAAAAGCTCTATGGTTACAGTTTTTGCATAAAGCCAATTTTTCCCTACTGCAAAGGAATAAATTTAATTAACTATCATGGTGGTTGTTAAACATTGAGAATGGTTGACAACATTCTCAATCCCAATTAAAAGTACTCATTAAAAACCCAACAATATTAATTAGAAGTAACATGTTGAGATTCAACAGGATAATCCAGGTACTAGATACTCAAGATGTCCATAACCGGGGACATGGCTAATCATGATTAGTTTGTACACTCTGCAGAGGTTTGCGCACTTTTCCCCATAAGACTCGATCGCCTCCGCTTGGTTTCTCGCACTACATGGTGTTTAAGAAACGGATGACCGAGACATAGTCTTTCAGAAGCGCTAGCACCTTACGATGGGTGGACCGGTACACCTACATCCCCTACATCTGCTAGTCCACCACTATAAGAGTTCGCATGACTTAGTCAACTATGCCAGAGCCCATAATGGCTTGTGGCTGCACACGTAAGTTACTAGTATGAATTATCTTATGATCCCTTTGAGCCTGGGTGGCGGTCCAAAGAAACACAGGCAAGTCCTGCTAGAAAGCAGGTGCCTCAATCCACCCAGATGTGTATTTAAGTTGCCACCTTAGATAAACCTTTAATTAACAAACTCACATCTGTCATGGATATTCACTCACCCAATCCACGTCTACTAGCATAGCATGGCATAATAAGCAAACGTAGAAGTAACTCCCAAAGGTTTCATAAGTAAAACAGGTAATAGGTACTACCTCATCTACTTCCCATCCCACAATTTAATTAGATCCTAATCATGCAATGTTTGAGGATTGATCTAATGCATAAAAACTGGGTAGTACAAAAGTTATGATCAAAGTGTTACTTGCCTTGTTGATGATCCGCGAAACCTAGAGACTTGAAGTAACAAGCGGCGCACTCCGGGTGATCTATCGCAGACAAATAACAAGCATACAATAAGTACTCCTCTAATGCACAGGTAAATCTCGAATAAAAGATCTAACCAGAAAGTTCAACTTAAGAACCCTGGTGGCAAAAGAATCGAATCAAATAAAGCAACGAAAGTCAAACGACGAAAGAAAACAACTCGGTTCTAGCAAGTTGAAACTAAGTCAAATTTTACAGTAGCAAAACTTTGTTTAAGTTGATTAGTCGGAACGGCGGTTTCGAGATGAAACTCCAGGCGTTTGAATCACCTGATTCCGATAAACGAGCGAGAAGATACACTAGAAAGAAAATCGGATCTGAAATCGCTATCAGAAAAATAATAGCGGAATAAATCCGATGAGAACGAAAACGACGAACGGTTGAACGAACGGACGTTCGTTAACCGCGGCAAACCGGTGATCACGTTCGTGAGGACGAACGGTCCGGCGAATGCTTGCTAAACAAAACCGGAAAGAAAAACCGGCGAGAAAAACCGATCTAGGGTTTCGGAAAGAAAACCGAAACGAAAAACCGATCTAGAAAACCGGAACGGAAACCGGAACGATTTACGAAAAACCGAACCGAGGAAAAGAAAAGGTGACGCGGCGCGGGGCTAGTACCTCGAAGAGGCGAGGGGCTCCGGCGGCGGCGGCGTTGGGTGGCGGCGGCGGCACTTGGCGGCGGCAGTGGCAAGCGGCGGCGGCGCTGCTGAGGGCGGCGGCGGCGGTGTAGGGCGACGGCGCTGCTGCTGCTGCGGAGGAGAGGTGAGGAGAGGTGTTGGTTTGATGTGTTGGAGGGGGGTGCTTGGGTATTTATATTGGGGAGGGGAGGGTTTTTGCTTGGAGTAGGGGACAAGAATTAGAGTAGGATTAGGAATCCTAGGAAAAAAAACGGAATAACAAAACGGGTCCAAATCCTACTAGGATTTGTAAAAGAAAAGGAAACAGGGGCGCTGGCTCCCTGGCGCGGCGGCGCTAGCGATGGCTTTGGCCTCCTGGCCGGCCGGCTGGCTCGGCTCTCTCTTTTTTTTAAATCGGTTTCGCGCGCAGAAAAAAAATACAGAAAAAAAACTAAACGAACTCCAAAATTAATAAAGTAAATTTTCCCCGACTCCTAAAAATGAGTCGAACAAAATGAACTTTACT